>NC_065452.1:146886763-147558607 GCF_917563875.1 Diabrotica virgifera virgifera
ACACACACACACACACACACACACACACACACACACACACACACACACACACACACACACACACACACACACACACACACACACACACACACACACACACACACACACACACACACACACACACACACACACACACACACACACACACACACACACACACACACACACACACACACACACACACACACACACACACACACACACACACACACACACACACACACACACACACACACACACACACACACACACACACACACACACACACACACACACACACACACACACACACACACACACACACACACACACACACACACACACACACACACACACACACACACACACACACACACACACACACACACACACACACACACACACACACACACACACACACACACACACACACACACACACACACACACACACACACACACACACACACACACACACACACACACACACACACACACACACACACACACACACACACACACACACACACACACACACACACACACACACACACACACACACACACACACACACACACACACACACACACACACACACACACACACACACACACACACACACACACACACACACACACACACACACACACACACACACACACACACACACACACACACACACACACACACACACACACACACACACACACACACACACACACACACACACACACACACACACACACACACACACACACACACACACACACACACACACACACACACACACACACACACACACACACACACACACACACACACACACACACACACACACACACACACACACACACACACACACACACACACACACACACACACACACACACACACACACACACACACACACACACACACACACACACACACACACACACACACACACACACACACACACACACAACATTCAATACCTCTTTATCAATTACAAATTTCACTGACATCATTCTATCACTCGTTCTTACAACTTCCACTACGTTATCTTTCATTTCACTATCAGCAATTATACCAACTCTATTTCTAGTGTTACTACTCCCTGCATACCACAATTTATAAACTTCACCTAGTTCTTTCGCCCTTTGACCTTTCCACCTAGTTTCTTGAATGCAAGCAATTTGAACTCTCCTTCGTTTGAGCGCATCCACTAACTCCAGACTCTTACCTGTAACCAAAATTCCTGTGTACCAAGATTCCAAGACCCTATCCTGATTTTTCTAACCTGCAATGGTGTTCCCCCTGAGATAGTCCTCACCCTCTCTCTATTTTCTCTTTTCCTGTTAAATTCAAATAAATATAGTTAGACTTGTCCCAAACTGTTATGTTAAGATAAGACTGGAATTAATATCAAACCAATTTCCTATTTAACTTACATTTTCTTCCATTTACATAAAAGCAACATTTTTTAAACGCTTTTCTTTAGTTCAATCGTTTGGGTCAAATCTTTAGACGTTAATTTGACTGCCTTTTCTGAATAAATGAAAATTTGCAGACAATAATTTTTTTTATAAATAATTTATTAAAATATTTTATTTATTTCGTCATTCCCCGTTAGAGGACAGTCTAACCACAATATACTGCAGATATTTTAATAGATGCAGTTCTTCTTCGTTTCGAGTTGATTCAATTCAGTCTACTTGCAATAGCCTCTTTGAAAAAGGGTAGAGACCCTGAAACACTGTGTCAGAGGATGGCAAGAGACTCAAATTGAATCAAAACGAAAACGATTATTTTCTTTTTCTTTTTAATTTTTTTTATGTTTATTAATTATTGTTTAAATAAAAAAACGATTTTAATATAAAATGCTTAAATTCTCTTGTTTTTACAATGTAGAAACTTGAAACTGTTACAGATTGTAGCTAATTATATGAACTATACATAATTTTACTTGTTACGTTAATTTTTTACCTTATGTTTCATCAATAAATAATAAAGTTTCAAATTTTTGCCGATTCCGACTACTTTTCATGTTTGTACATCATGTTTATAAACATCCTAAGCGGCGACGATGTTGAACGCTCCAATCTTTGATTATATAAACATCGGCGCTTATTCGTGTCAAGTTTCAATACGATACGAAACAAAACTTCAACCAAAACTCGAATTCAAAAAAATCGTGTTTTTAACGTAGTCTTAGAAAATCACCGGTAGAGACGTTTCGTGCTACAATTATCATTAGAATTCGTAATTGGCGAGAAATTAACAAGGTCTACACCGTGCAATAGTAAAGCATTAGAAGAGATGGAAAAACTGCGAAAACTGTAATAGGTGTAAATAATTATTTTGATTTAAAAAATGTATGAAGAAATTACAGAAAATGTACAATGTAAGTATCAAATGTTGAAATAACTGCAAAAAATGTATGTATCATATACATCCTTTTTTTAAACATGCGGATATATTTTAATGTTTGAAAAGTGTAAGACTAAAAAGTAAAAACACATTCGTTAAAAAAATTGAAAAAATCTAACACATTCGTTAAAGAAAAGCGTGGGGCGCGAAAAATAAAAAAGTATCTATCCTCAAATCGTTTATTCGATGAAGACGCGCCCTACGCTTTTCTTTAACGAATGTGTTAGATTTTTTAAATTTTTTAACGAATGTGTGAGATTTTTGTATATTTAATCTGTCTAACAGTTTTTTCGAATAATCCCTTCGACTTTGGATTTTTTTTTTTTTTGCTTTTTAGTTCATCTTTTTATAATATTTTTAATTTTAGTCACTCGTAACTAAAGAAAAGCGTTTCCCAAAAATTTTTTTTCATATTTTTTTAAGGAGTTGAAAGACTGATAGGCTTTGTACACACTTGAAATGAATGAAAGAAGTGAAAGAAGTATATTAAAGTGTGTAAATGTATTTTAATTTCCTTAGCTAAGCGCTTTCGACATAAAAGTCATCTTCAGAGCTAATGGTCAATATATAAAAAGTACCGGCTACTTAGGATTGTATTTTCTTGCATCGCATTAAGAAATTTGTAATTCAGGTCCACTGTACAACTCCGGCTGATGAAAGCTAGTTTTAATTTTTAGTTTTTCTATGGTAAAACAATAAAAACAACCACTGGGAGATACATACATATAAAATTTTTTTTCATGGTAAAGGTTTTACCCAACCATTTTGAAGTCTTCTTCACTAAAACTTCTAAACTAAAAATTAAAACTAGCTTTCATCAGCCGGAGTTGTACAGTGGACCTGAATTACAAATTTCTTAATGCGATGTAAGAAAATACAATCCTAAGTAGCCGGTACTTTTTATATACTGACCATTAGCTCTGAAGATGACTTTTATGTCGAAAGCGCTTAGCTAAGGAAATTAAAATACATTTACACACTTTAATATACTTCTTTCACTTCTTTCATTCATATTTTTTTATTTATAAATATTTTGAAAGAGCTTTATTAGTTTATTTAAAATTGTTTAAATCAGGGAAAAAATATCTGCTATTAAAATCTCAACTTTTATAACATGGAATTAGACTTTAAAAAACGGCCCGGTTGTTTGACTTGGTCACTAGACAATCAAATAACCATTTGTTCACAAATTGGTAAAAGATTCGTCTCAATACTAAAACTGATATTCTTTTAGGATAATGGAAAAAATAGAACGCTAGAACTCCATTTTTAATAGAATATCTGCAGAATATAGTCCCTAAGCTTACACATTATATTTATATCAATGTTTCGAATTTCGATTGAAATACACTTCTCCGATAAATTACCGCACCACCTTAACAATGGGTCATTTTTAATGTCTCGAATTTTCTAAACCTGTTGTCCGATTTTGTCATTATATACCGGTTGTACCAATCAAATTGTGTTTTTTTCAAAGTTAGCGTCACCCTGTGGAATATTCTAGTATTTATAAAATACTGAAATTAAAACCCAACTATAGCCTCATGTTTTCTTAACATTCTGTTTCTTGATTCATTCGCTCTTGTTGAATAATAAAAAAGTTAGATACTTTAACAACTAGCCTTGTTTGTCATCAATACAGGGTGTTCTAAATAAGTAAGGCAAACTTTAAAGGGTAATTCTGCATGAAAAAATAATGACAGTTTGCTTTATAAACGTATATCGTAAATGCTTCGTTTCCGAGATAAGGGGTGTTGAAATTTTTCTTACAAACTGACGATTTATTTATTGTTTTAAAACTGGTTGAGATATGCAAATGAAATTTGTAGGGTTTTAAGAGGTAGTTATTGTGCATTTTTGACATACAATTAAGAATTTTATGTTCACCATAGGCGCACATAAGAGTCATATTAAACGTATGCTGCCAATGGTGAATATTAAATTCCTAATTGTATATCAAAAAATGCGCAATAACTACCTCTTAACCTTCGGATGACCAAGCGGGGGAAATTGTGACCCCAGCGTATGTTTTTCTTTAATAAATTCAAAAGTATTTTCAATTTTTAACTCATTATTTTTTTATTCGACTTTAATATCATTCTAGATATCCTCATATTTTGAAATAAAAAAATTCCCTATATTTTACGAATAAAAAATATATTCTGAATTTGATGTTTAGTAAAATACCGTCTATTATGTGTAATTCCAAGTAGTTTTATGCTAATAACGTCGACTTTGCAAAGTAACAAGACACTTACTCAACATACACACTACACATGACACTAATACTCATGTTGTGACTGGCTAAATGACATAAAGTCCATGCAATAAAAAAAAATTAAAAAAAAAACTTAATTTTTTTGTTAATTTTCATTTTTGACATTTTTGACCTGGGGTCATTTTTTCCCCCCGTTGGTCATCCGTGTAACAAAAAAAGGTTGGTCATCGGAAGGTTAAAGCCCACCAAATTTCATTTGCATATCTTAACCGGTTTTAGAGCAATAAATACACACGCCGGCAAAATTAAAGGAACACCTTAAAAATGGAACATGTTTGATGTCTCGAATTTCCTAAACCAGTTGTCCGATTTGAGTGATTTTTTAGTATGTTACTTACTTACTTAAGCCGTCCTCTTGTACCTTACGGTGTCGAGGTAAGTGGAGAAATGAGACGTCTCCATGCCTTTCGGTCGGTAGCTAGTCTTTCTGCTTCTTTCTGCTTTTTTAGTATGTTATAGCCTTATTATTCTATATTAGAATATACTAGAACATCGGTGTAATAATATTGTTTCTAGACAGGTAAATGTCATTTTATACCGGGTGTAACAATCATACTGTGTTTTTTCTTAAAGTTCGGAAAACCCTGTGGAATATTCTAACATATATAAAATATTGAAATTAAAACTCAATTGTAGTCTTAAGCTTTCTTAACATTTTCTTTTTTGATTCATTTGATTATGTTGGATAATAAAAAAGTTAGGTACTTTAACAACTAGCCATGTTCTTCATCAAAACAGGGTGTTTGCCTAATGACCGATTGCTTTATAAACATATGTCGGCATTTACTTATTACTTATTGACGATTTATTTATTGCTTTAAAACCGGTTACTATATGCAAATGAAATTTGGTAGGTTTTAAGAGGTAGTTATTGCGCATTTTTTGACATTCAATTAAAAAAATTTTATGCACCATTGGCGTGCATACGGGATATCTCTAAAATGTTTATACCCGTATGCACGCCAATGGTGAATAAAAAATTCTTAATTGTATGTCAAAAAATGCTCAATAACTACCCCTTAAAACTTATCAAATTTCATTTGCGTATCTCAACCGGTTTCAGAGCAATAAATAAATCGTCAGTTTGTAAGAAAAAATGCAACATCCCGTATCTCGGAGACGAAGCATTTGCTGACATATGTTTATAAAACAAATGGTCATTATTCTTTTATGCAGATTTACCCCTTAAAGTTTGTGGCACTTATTTAGAAACACCCTGTATTGATGAAGAACATGGCTAATAGTTGTTAACGTACCTAACTTTTTGATTATCCAGCATAAGCAAATTAATCAAAAAAGAAAACGTTAAGAAAGCCTAAGGCTACACTTATTGAGTTTTAATTTCAATATTTTATCTGTTGTATTTTCATTTAAATTTGAATTAACTTATTTACACGAGGAAGGCAAATGGTCCCAACTCTAGTTATTTTGCCTTTTATCGCGATAGAAAAGAGGTTTGCTTTAATGAGTGCAAAAACTGGAGCCTTGTAGTGTTCGTCAAAAGTAAGAGAAGCTAGTGCCTCTACAATCATTGGCTCGAAAGTTGCTCTACAGTCAACAGCTCGTAAGTTGCTACTCAACCAACGGCTCGCTCGTTTGCCGGTGTAAAAGCCTAGCTGGTAAGGCTTTTTTTGTGTATGGACTTGGTGCAGTGTTAAATGCAGCTGAGGGCCCTCTTGAAGACCAAATGCAGGGATTGAATTGGTAAGTGGACCTCTTTGCGCCTCATTTAATTCATCATTTTATTCTTTTTTGCTTGAGTTTAAGTTTTTTATTGAACCGGTGTCAGAACTCCTTTAGAAAACAAAGAATCAGCCCCTATTTGAGATCCTAACATCAAAGATTGCACATTTTGGTCACTTCGAACGTGGATATTGTTTTTTTGAGGTGTTTTGATAGTCAGTTTTTTAAAGAATTTAAACTTTATTGCTTTTATAATTAATTGTTCAATTATTGTTGGGGTGGCTTGTTTTTCCTCGCTTGTATACAATATTGCTTGTTAACAATTAATTTTGAATAATATAATAAAATTTGCATTTTGAAATAACGCCCAAAAAAAAAGAAAACATTGCGTACAGTTTTTTGCCTCTTTATTTCGTGTAGCAGGTAATGTTAATTGGTTGACCTTGAATGGTTTTCAGGTATTCAATACATAGAATTTTGTGAGTTTTCAAATTTTAAAGTCCTCGCCTTTACGGCAGCTTGATAAGGATTCTTGTTTTTTGATAAATTTATTAGTTTAATTGTTTAGGTCATTAAACTTGTAAAATATTAGCAATTTGAATTTATTTATAGGTAAAATTGCATTCTCTTTATGCCAGTGGCAGCTTGACCAGGGGATCGTTGATTATTTGTATTTTTAATTTTATCGTTGATTACGTTAAACAAATTTTTATTCTTTTTCTCCATAATGGCTGATAAATTGAAAAAATATACGTTTCAAAGGAGAATGGCAATGAACGATTTAGAAACGTTATTGCGTTTGTCCAATTCTGCTCTTACTGAGGTACATAAGCAGTCGCTTTTTCGTGTTCGGTACTCAGAGTTAGACGATGTTTTGGAGAGTTTTAATAAAAATCATCAAAACATCGTTACAAATTTTTTGAACTCTGAACCTACGGATGCTTAATTAGATTCTGAGGACAATATTCGTTCCCAATTTTTAAATGATTATTATCAAATCAAGGCTAATTTTGCGGATCTCTTTGAAGATGATGATAATAGTCAAAAGACCAAGGAAAATATCGCCGCTTCGAATGCAGTACAACCTCTTAGTAATGTTCGCTTGCCGCAGTTAGAATTAGTTAAATTTTCCGGTGATTTTACGTCAGCAATTACTTTTTTTGACTTGTTCGATGCGCTTGTGCACCGTAGACCTAACGTTGATGATACGGAAAAATTAGCGTATTTGATTCAAAGTTTAGAAGGGTCTCCTTTAAGGTTAGCTAAATCCCTGCCTTTAGCTAGATAAAATTATATTAGGATTTATGATAAATTAAAAAATAGGTATTTAAATAAACGTTTGCGTGCAATGGCACATTGGTGCAAAATTGAAGAAGCTCCCGCATCTATGTTTAAGAATTCTGATAGTTATAGTAATTTAATTGATACCTTTTCGGAAAATTTATCAGCTTTAGAAAATTTGGGTTATAAAATTTCGGATTTTGTGTTAGCTTACAAAATTCTCACCAAGCTTGACGAGGAGACTCACCAACGGTTTGAATTATTACATGGTTCTAGTGAAATGCCTACTTTTATTCAATTATCTGATTTCTTAGAAAGTCAATGCATTTCGTTTGACTCATCCTTGTTGTCGCCTTGTTCTCCCAAGGATTCTAATAGAAAAAATAAATCGCCTTCTAAACACAATGCAAATAAAAATGGTTCTAAAGTCAATAATCGCTATAGTTTTTTTTTCGAAGTCTAATGCGACGACTTGTTTGTTATGTTCTGCCGATCACCATTTAAAAGATTGTTCTTTATTTTTAAATAAATCTCCTTATGAACGGTACAACGCTTGTAAGAGAATGCGTCTTTGTTTTAAATGTTTAGAAAAACACGATTCTCGTAGTTGTAGTGTCACCTCTCGTTGTTGTCATTGTAATTCATCCCACCATAGTCTTTCACATTTTAAAAGTTCTGAAAGTGCCACTCAAGGCGCTACTTCTGTTGCTGCCGCTCCAACTACTGCTTCTTCTGATGCTCAGGTTAATACTGGAACATTGAGCTCACATGCTGCATCATTGTAGTGTTACCTCAAAAAACTCGAGCGTTTTGTTAGCTACTGCTGTGGTAGAAATTATGGATGGTTGTGGATTGTATCAACCTGTTCGAGCTTTAATTGATGGGGGCAGCATGACCTCTTTTGTATCTCAGTCTTGTATTCGTCAGTTAGGTATTAGACATTCTTCTGCTACCTTATCGGTACAAGGTATTGGTGCTATAAAAAGTACAGTGGTTGGTCGAGTTGATCTTCAGATAAAACCTGTGGATAGAGTGGATCCTATTTTAATTGTGAGGCGTTTGTGTTGCCAAAAATTTGTGAGGACCTACCCGTTGTTAGTTTGGATGTTGGGCATTGGTCTTATATTGCTAATTTAAAGTTGGCAGATCCTCGGTTTCATCTATCTGGTAAGGCGGACTTATTGCTTGGAGCTGATATCTTTTCTCAGTTATTATTAGAAGGTAAAGTTCAAACTCCTAGAGGTATGCCTGATGCTCTTAATACCGTTTTTGGCTATGTCCTTATGGGTCCCTGTAGTTCGGTTCCTATGGCATCTGCCAACTCGTTGTTTTGTCACGTGGATCAAATGGTTTCGTTGGAGGAGTCTGTAAAGCAGTTTTGGAGTTTAGAAACTGTTCCTGAAGTAGAATGTTCAGCTCCTGAAGATATTCTTTGTGAGAAAAATTTTGTTGAGAATGTTTGTCGAGACGGCTCTGGTCGTTATACCGTTGCTCTACCTTTCAGGGAATTATCTCCTGTTTTTCCAGGAATGTTTGAGTTAGCTGTAAATCGTTTTCTTTCCTTAGAAAAAAGGCTTTTGAAAAATCCTAGTGTTTATCAGAAATATTGTACCTTTATGAAAGATTATTTGGATTTGCATCATATGGAGCTTGTGTCAGAAACTTCTCGTCCATTATCTTGTTACTATATTCCTCACCATTCTGTATTAAAACCTGATAGTTTGACTACCAAGTTGCGAGTTGTATTTAACGCTTTTGCTCGAATTGGAAATCAGAATTCTCTTAATCAGTGCTTGTTTACTGGAAAGAAACTACAACAAGATATTTTAACTATTTTATTGGGTTTTCGACTTCATAAATATGTCTTATCCACGGATATTAAGCAGATGTATAGGCAGATACGAGTTGAGAAAAGTCATTGTGATTATCAGAGGATTGTTTTTAGATTCTCTCCTGATGAAGAGTTACAGGAATTTCGGTTATTAACAGTTACTTATGGTGTATCATCAGCTCCTTTTCTTGCTTTAAGGACTTTGTTGCAGCTGAGTGAAGATGAAGGTAGAGAGTTTCCCCTTGCCGCTGAAGTTTTGCGTACGAGTACTTATGTTGACGATATAGTTTGTGGTGGTGATACCTTAGAAATTGGGCTAGATCTTCGGAATGAGTTGATATCCTTGTTATCTCGAGGTCAGTTTGAATTGCGTAAGTGGTCGAGCAATGATATGCGATTATTAGAAGGTTTACCGGAGTCGCATATTGGTAAGAAACCTATTTCTTTTGATGATACTAGTTGTTCGTCACCTCTAAAAATCCTTGGACTTGTATGGAATGCACAGTTGGATTGTTTTTCTTTTGAAGTGACCGCTCTGGACAAATCTTGTACTAAGAGAAGTATGTTCTCTGAATTGGCCCGAGTGTTTGATCCTGTAGGGTTTCTAGCTCCCATGACTTTGTTCACGAAGCACCTTATCCAACGTTTATGGTTGTCCGGAATCGACTGGGATGACTCTCCTCCAGACTCAATTTGTAAAGTTTGGAACCAGTATAAGGAACAACTGTTATCCCTTGCACAGCTTTAAATACCTAGGTGCATGTTCGTGTCCAGGTATATTTGTTGTGAGGTACATGGGTTTTGAGACAGTAGTGAAATAGGTTATGCCGCTGTTATTTATTTGCGTTTTGTTCTACCAGATGGTCAGGTTTGTGTCTTTTTTGTTTGCGCGAAGTCAAAAGTGGCTCCCCTAAGAACTGTAAGCATTCCACGTTTGGAGCTGTCCGCTGCAGTTCTACTATCTAAACTCATGCAGTTTGTAGTCAGAGTATTAGATCCTAAACTTAAAATCGCAAAAGTTGTAGCTTGGTCCGATTCTCAGGTAGCTCTAAGTTGGATAAAATCCTCTCCTCATCGTTGGAAAACTTTTGTTTCTAACCGGGTTTCATATATACAGGAACGCCTTTCTCCTAATAGTTGGTTTTATGTTCCTTCTGCTCAGAATCCCGCTGATTTGGCTTCCAGAGGTGTTTTACCTGCTCTAATGTTGGAGCAATCTCATTGGTTTGCAGGTCCTGAGTTTTTGTATAACACCGATCCCATTCCAGACGCTTCCTGTTGCTTTTCTGAGTGTGCTGAAATGCTTGATGAGGAGCGTACGGTAACTTTGGCTTGTGTTAATGATGATAATTTTCTTGAGAATCTATTGAATGACATTTCCGATTTCTCGTTTATACGACGACTTATAGCTTGGATCTTGAGGTTTGCTTGGAATTCAAAATTCCCCAATGATAAGAGAGAAGGTCCCTTAAGTTCAAAGGAACTTTATGAGTCATTGATTATGCTAGTTAAATATACCCAACATCGATATTTTGAAAGGGAGTTCGAGGGAAATGTTTTTTCCAAACCTTTGCGAAAGTTGTCCTGCTTTATCGATTATCAAGGAATATTACGGGTTGGAAGTCGTCTTAGATATTTGTCTGTTTCGATTGATAAGAAATTTCCTTGTATCCTACCTCGCGAAAGTCGATTAACTTATTTGCTGATTGATTATTACCATAAACGATACTGTCATGCTGGGCTGCTTACAGTTAGCTTTTTGCTTGCCCAGTCATTTTGGATTTTGTCTCCTAAGCGTGCTATACGCTCGGTTTTGTCAAAATGTATACAGTGTTTTAGGCACAATCCTAGAAATTACCAACCTCCAATGGGTAACTTACCCCTAGTTAGAATTTCCCAGGTTAAACCCTTCCTGAATTCAGGTATGGATTTTGGTGGACCGTTTTATGTTGTGATGAATCGCTATCGAGGAGCTAAATCTTGTAAGGTGTATCTGTGCCTCTTTGTTTGCATGGCCACCAAAGCTCTTCATTTAGAATTAGCTAGTGATTTATCTAGTGAGACTTTTCTCTCTGCTTTGCAGCGTTTCATAGCTCGTCGTGGTAGGGTTGATAATTTATATTCTGATCGTGGCAGTAATTTTGTTGGCGCTGCTAAATACCTTAACCTCATGAAAAATGCTGCTTCAAATGAAAATATTTCCTTCCATTTTAATGCTGCATCTGCTGCCCACTTTGGCGGTTTATGGGAGGCGGGAATAAAGTCAGTAAAGACGCACCTAGCTCGCGTTATAGGCGATCAGATCTTGTCATATGAGGAACTAAACACGGTCGTAATTCAGATTGAATCGTATCTTAATTCTAGGCCCTTGACCCCTATAAGTTCTGATCCTAATGATTTGTCAGTTCTAACGCCGGGTCATTTTTTAAATCTAGAACCTCTTTCGGCTGTGTTTGAACCTCTTGATGGAGCGTATATTCCTGCATCTCATTTGATGAGATGGAAGTTAATAAATCAAATGCATAAAACTTTTTGGGAACGCTGGAGCAAAGAATATTTGCATACTTTGCATCAGCGCAGTAAATGGACTTCATCCGATAATTTAAAACCTATCGAACTCGGAACGATGGTCCTTATAAAGGATGATAATATCCCTCCCTCGCAATGGCGTTTGGGACGAATATCCCAAGTATTTCCGGGACAGGATGGAATTATAAGAGTTGCAGATGTTAAGACCACAAAGGGAATTCTTCGACGCCCCCTGGTAAAGCTGTGTCCTCTGCCTATTTAAATAATTCCTTAGTTTTTTTTGTTGATCTTATCATTAGTATTATATTGTTTAATTTTTTTTGGGATTTATTCCAAAGTGCCATGACTTAGGTTATTTTTTTTTTTAGTTTATTAGCTTGTAATAGTTTTCAAATGCACCATTTAAAGCTGCATTTTGGTGGGGGAGAATGTTGTATTTTCATTTAAATTTGAATTAACTTATTTACACGAGGAAGGCAAATGGTCCCAACTCTAGTTATTTTGCCTTTTATCGCGATAGAAAAGAGGTTTGCTTTAATGAGTGCAAAAACTGGAGCCTTGTAGTGTTCGTCAAAAGTAAGAGAAGCTAGTGCCTCTACAATCATTGGCTCGAAAGTTGCTCTACAGTCAACAGCTCGTAAGTTGCTACTCAACCAACGGCTCGCTCGTTTGCCGGTGTAAAAGCCTAGCTGGTAAGGCTTTTTTTGTGTATGGACTTGGTGCAGTGTTAAATGCAGCTGAGGGCCCTCTTGAAGACCAAATGCAGGGATTGAATTGGTAAGTGGACCTCTTTGCGCCTCATTTAATTCATCATTTTATTCTTTTTTGCTTGAGTTTAAGTTTTTTATTGAACCGGTGTCAGAACTCCTTTAGAAAACAAAGAATCAGCCCCTATTTGAGATCCTAACATCAAAGATCGCACATTATCTATGGTATAATATTCCACAGAGTGTTCCCAACTTTAAGGAAAAAAACAGTATGATTGTTACACCCGGTATAAAATGGCATTTACCTGTCTAGCAACAATATTATTACATTGATATTCTTAATTAATAAGGCTATAACATACTAAAAAAATCACTTAAATCGGACAGCAGGTTTAGGAAAACCGAGACATCAAAAATGACTCATTTTTAATGTGGTGCGTTAATTTCTTGGAGAAGTGTATATATAGGGCTTTTCATTCACAGTCATTTGTTTCGAGCTTCTGTCATGTGTCACATAATATTAATATATCTACGTCGTACGTTATTGGTATTACCAATGATACAAACCGAAGACGTATGACGTAGATATATTAATATTATGTGACACATGACAGAAGCTCGAAACAAATGACAATCGATGAAAAGCCCTATTGTAACTAAATTTATAGGTTGATTAAAATGTGAGGGTTAGTCCAGAAAAGTTAGTTAGATTCGATGAGCATTCTTATAGAGGACATAAAATTGAAAGGACTTATACACACCAGCAATTTATTTACTTCTTTTTTCGTTAGCGTCCATGTTTCGTTTCCATGTGTGACTGTTGGTTGTGGGTGCTGGATTTTGTATACCTGGATTTTTGCACCTCGTGAGAAGTGTTCATATTTGTGCACGAACTGGTGTGGCATGACATGTTTCCAACATAGGTCCATTGTTTGGTTATTGAACTTGGCAGCCGAATTTGATAATGGTCTGCTGTCTTCCTGCAATAAAATAATGATTAAAGTAAACGTTGATGAATGAAGTAAAAGACATACGTACTCTCAATTGAGAGTACGTCTGTCTTTTACTTCATTCAAAATGAACTCTCACATGCAGTGGCGTAACAAACTCCGTCGGGGCCCCCCCGCAGAATTTGAAGTGGGGCCCCTATTAACCCGGGAGCAGTCGCGCCGTTAGAAAAAATCCAACTTTTTATCATTTTCCGTGATAACCTAATGAAAAATTTTGCAACATAACTTTCCACTTGTAAGTGCCTCGAAGAAGATTGTAGTAATGGGTAGGACTTTTTTTAAATTTTTTTAATTTCATTTTTATTTTTTTTGTGGAATTTATGGCTTTGCTGGGAACGAATTAGTTTTAGAATTGTTAGAAATAGGTATTTTTAACATAACAAGCAAAAATATTATAAAATTGAAATTTGTTTTAAATTCATATTGTTAGATTTTGTTCTACGCGCAACTGCTTACGTGACAGAAGTGAGCACGACTGCTCCCGCGTTAAACAATTAATAAATAAGACTTATTTAACAAAAACTTTTTTGTGTTAGCGTTATCATTCACTGTTCATAACAACTTAAATTTCTCATCTTTATTGGTATACAGACCCATTCCGACCCGGGGTGCAAGGGGGCAGCGTGAGCCGCCCTAATAGGTATAGGGAAAAAACAAAAAATTTATAAGGAAATTATAAAAATTATAAAAACATAAATATATGATTAAAGATTTACTTAAGTAGATTATAGATTAGATAACACAAAAATTTTGTAAGGAAATTATAAAAATTATAAAAAAATAAATATATGTTAAAATCCATAAGAAAAATTTTCCTGTAGCCGGCTGTATACCATTAATTACAAAAATTGAAGAAAAAGATCTTCTGCGTAAAAGGTATATTAGTTTAAAACCCCAATAAAGGGCTACATTAAAATACAGAACGTTTTCGCTCTAAAGAGAGCATCATCAGTGTTCTAAGCAAGCTCTACTATGTTTAAAAATACAATTATATCATTCCAGTTGAAATATTGTGAACTATAAAGGTACTTAACTCTTAGAGAGAAATTCATATTTTTCGACATACCTCGTATAAAGTTGGTAAAATGTGATATATTACGATTGAATTCGTTTTGAGATAATGCAGAGCTTTTTATAAAGAATCTGATAAGAATTTTATAAAGAATTTTTTCGTAAAATTAAAAAAATAATAATAAAATAGTTATTATAATTGTAATAAAATGATGTCGGTTATCGGTAATTTGAGAAATATTTGGAAAAATTTATTTTTTATTTACAAGGATGTAATTACATATTAGGTATACCCTATTCCACGAATATACGCCTGTGTTGGATTATTTCGACAACGAATATTTTATTGTGCAAAATATGAAGAACGAAAATAAATTGCAAATTACATTGTTGTTTAATGGAATAATTATTAGAGCCATTTACTTTCGTACTTCTTATGTTGCACACTGAAATATTTGTTGTCGCGATAATCCAAAACAGGCGTATGTTGGTGGAATGAACCATAAAATTAAAATCGTATGTTGTTAAATATAAAAGTACTTTACCCTTGAGTTAAGTTCCTATTTTTTGACTTACCTCGTATAAAATTGATAAGCTTTGATATCTGATGGTTTATCTGGCTTATTTTGTATCTCAGATTTAAGACCATTCAGAGCATTTCATGAAGAATAACTTTTTTCGTAAAATTGATAATAAAAATGTTTCCCATATGGTTCGAAGACACGCAGACATACTGTATAAGTGCTCAAAAAATTGATTTTGAATTTTCAAATTGTAATGTCTGACAGGACCGTAACTATCATTGGGGCAACCGGGGCAGTGCCTCGTGGCCCCCGGCGAAGGGGGCCCCGCGATTTTATTCGCGTTATACTGCCTATAGGCAATATAATGCGATTAAAAACCTACATTATAGCCGAAGAATGTAAGTAACATTATATGTAGTATATTTTTTATGAAAACAGAAAATATGTTATTTGATGGTAAATATTTGCAAAATATTTAGCTTAAAATAATGTGATTTCAATTTTTTTTGTGTTGGTCAACTAAAATAGCAATATGTAGGTAGGTACAGGAAACTTCAGTCATGGTGTACATTAAAATGCGTTTTCAAGTGGTTAAGTATCAATTTTCCCGGACTCCTTCTGCTGGGTGATTAACCCCAGACACCCGGTAGGGGGCCCCCAGATCACGTTTGCCCCGGGGCCCCCAACATCGTACTTATGGCCCTGATTTAATGTCATATTCGAATTCAGCATAATCAAAAAGCAAATAGAAACATTTTTGAACAAAGTAAAATGATGAATTCACCGATATCTTTTAAAATTATTTAATATAAAACAGTTTTATTGTTTAAAGAATTAATAAACAATTAGAGGCATCTGTGAGTAGAACTTTTCACTTGAGGATAAGATATATATAAACTAACAAAAAATGTTTTAGAAAAATATAAGCTTGTTTGATTTTTTCCGAAACCGAAACAATGCAAGTTTTTCTACATTGACTCCCCTAAAGCGTTAAGTGTTATAATTTCCTTATCTTACCGTTTATTTGTTGAGAGATTGTCCAATGATTACACTAGAAAAGTCGTCAATAATTGCTAAATAAATGCGTACCAAACACAAACATAAATAACATTCAATGCAAACAACCAATATGAAATTACTGGCGATAATATTGTATCGAAATACAAAAAGTAGGTAAAGAACAGAGAGAAAGAAAACCCATTTTTAGATTTAAAAATATTCTTCTTAAATTCGGCAAATTGCAATTATAGTATCTTTCAATAGTCACCTACAAAGCATTATATAGTTTATTGTCGCTGTCATAAAATTTCGGTAGGCCGGAAGGGATTAAGTTTCTAGATATTATGAGATGATTCACTTGGCAAATACGTCTATATAGTTAGAAATGTTTACGTTTTTAAATTTAAACAGACAACGTAAAATATAACAAGAACAGATTTTTACATAATATCAGATGACAAGATGAGGCCCTTAAGCGATTGGGGCCCCCCGCAAGCTTCATGCTGCGGGGCCCTCTATTACGCCCTGCTCACATGCAACCCATTCAACATTTAAAAATTTAAACGTTGATGATTTTTTTATCATTCATAAATGACCGCATTAGATGGAAATATTGCTTTTATTTTAAACTTACTTGCTGTGTAAATGGTATATATGAACTTTATTAAAAAATATCTTTAAAAATTATCCAAATTAGATTAGGAAATACATCACAGAACGAACGTTTTCTATTAGACCATCATCAGTCATAGGCGTAACCAGGGGGGGGGTTTTGGGGGTTGTAACCCCCCCATTGGGATGTACTTTGAGCTCTATACGCTTAACACCATAGCCCTCAGAGACCTTCCAGTAGTTGTAACCCCCCCCTTTTAGGTAGTTGTAACCCCCCCTTAGGATCATCCTGGTTACGCCTATGTCATCAGTGTAAACTACACCTAGAAACAAATAGGTACAGTAAAACCCATTTATGTGCAACCGCGAGGAAAAACACGACAGATGTTCGTTGATGCGAACAAGTGACCTTGAGGGTCTTATTGGAGGATATTGTACTAATCCTCTACCGCAACTGTCTTCAGCTCTCCGACGGATCTAGGGGCTGAACTACGGTACGGGATTAACGGAATGCTATCAGACGATTTCGGGAAATAGGTTGAGATGCACTACAATTCGAGATGATCGCTTCATTCTCAGCAACGTGTTGAGAAATCGGTTTCGTACCGCTCCTGAAGCTCGTATGCGTCTTTTTGATGTGAGAAATGTTAGTGGGAGTGTACGCACCATTAGAAGAAGACGGCAGAAAGAAAGGACCACGCAGAAAACTTATGGGAAATGGTTCTCTGTCAAATGCTCTGAAACTTTGGGTTCTGGTAGTCCTTGATGTGTAGAACAAAATACTTAATGGGCGCGTAGCTGCAAAAATCATGTTTTTAAGATATAAGCCTCTGAAGTTATAGGTTACAGTACAGTGATGACTAGACTTAGGCAAATATGCAAATTGCATATTTTGCATATAATGCATAAAAATGCAAAAATGTCAAATTTTGCATATTTTTATAAAAATGAGCATAAAGTGCATATAATTTGAAAATTTGGTGTTACTATATATTTTTATATTCAAACTTACAGAGAGCATGAAAATGCCAATATTTAATTTTGTTTTATAATCACTTGGTATTCAAATTCTTGGCATAGTAACTAATAAAAGACAGCGGTTTATAGTTTTGTCACGTTTTGTCCTGGAATCAAGGGTTTGTGTTTGCCAGTTTATGTCCGTAGCTAAAAATTTTTATTTTGACGGTCAGTATCACTTGGTTTTTGTTGTAAAGTTGAAGGCGTAAACAACGTGTATTTCTAATTGTGAATAATTATTATGCTTTGAAAATGCCGAAAATAAGCAATGTTTCAACTTGGATAAAACCTTACAAAGAGCTATCTATGGATATGGATAAAGTTTATTGCTCATGTTGTGGCAAAACCGTAAGTACATACGTATTATTTTTTAAAAATTTACACGGTGGTACAAACAAGTATTTTAAAATTGGAGATTATGTTTAAGAAAAGTACCGACACAAGGCTAGTTCGCAATAAATCGATGTATTTTTCTTTTTTCAAGCATTTTTAAACTCCTTGCGATAAAAAATAGGATACCTATTTAAAATTCAAATAATTCAATAGTCTACTGAAAGGTCGCTAACATTTTTTTCTAACAATAACATAGTTTGCTTTGATTTTTCTAAAAACAAAAACAAATCAAATGTTGGACTTAATTAATTAAGTGCTTTTAATTTATGCTCACAGTATTTTTTCTTTAAATGTAAACAGAAAATACCAAGAGCCTCTTGTAAATATTTGGGGGTTCTTCCTTCTTGCACAGTCATTTCTTGACATTTTCAAGGTTACTACACCGATTTTTATTGGATGTAATTTGAATATTTTAATTGTTATGCAAAAACGCTTCATTTTTAGTTTATTTCTACAATCTTAGATTTTAAAAATGGGTACAACTATAGAATATTTATATTCTTTTTTAGATTTCACCTGAAAAAAAATTTTAAAAAGATCAGTATGTCTGTAAAAAAGTAAAAACCACATCCGGTGAAAAATATCAACCTTCAGTGTCCAAGTACTTTTAGTCAAGTTCCAAAAAACAAACCGAACAAGAAACTTTTAACGAAGACTTGTGTCGTGCATTAGTATCTTCTAATATACCGCTTTCAAAATTATCTAATGAAAACTTTAGTTCTTTTTTAAAAAAAATATTGCAAACAAAACATTCCTAGTGAACGAACTCTAAAGAGAAATAATGTCAATTTGTTATACTCCTCAGTTATCCACAACATAAAAGCCGAAATAGGTAATAATTACTTTTACATATGTGTGGACGAGACCACTGACTCGTCAGGAAGATACATTGTGCACTTATTGATTGATGTACTTAGCGATGAAACCTTTCCAAAATCGTATTTAATTTCCTGTAAGCAAGTGGAAAAAACCAACGCTCTAACAATATCACGGTTTCTACAAGAAGCATTAGCAAACTTTTTTCTTCCTGCTGCTGTGCCTAATGATAAATTATTGGTTATTTTATCTGATGCCGCACCGTACATGGTGAAAGTAGGACAAAATTTAAAAATATTTTGTCTTATATTAATACATGTCACTTGTTTAGCGCATGGAATAAACCGAGTTGCAGAGGAAGTAAGAAAAAAATGTCCACTAGCATCCACTAGTTAACATAACAAGTATGTGTTATAATATTGTAAGTATTTTTATAAATAAAAAAATATTGTAAATATTTTTTATACATGCGTATTTTCTAGATAAATATGCATATTTTGCATAAAATACTGCATATTTTTGCATAAAATACTGCATATTTATGCCCATATTTCATACTTTTTTATTTGCATATTTGCCTAAGTCTAGTGATGACGTTTGAGTTGGAATAAATTCATTTCCTCGAGAATGGGCGACTCTGGAGATAAATTACAAATCAGGTCGATTTTTATTTTTAAATTATAATTTTTTGGTATATACAGGGCATTTCATTAATAATTATCCATATAGTAACTGGAGAAACCTTAGCACAAAATACGAAGATTTAACCTAAAACACTTAAATAAAATGTGGTTCCTTACTGAGTTACAGGGTGCTTTATCTAAAAATTTAAAAACTATTTTTGCTCAGCATTTTAAAACTGTTCGACGTATCCTTTTCATAGTTGGCAGAAAGTGCGACTACTATATAGCCTGTTAAATTATGATAAACAAATGTTTCTAGCTACTACCAGAGGCGTACGACAGGGGATAGTGAATGGTTGACCCTTCTCAAATTCTACGCCACTGGAGGAATTACTATTTTAGTGCCATTTTTAGATTCTCCAATACTTTCTACGTAAATAATATACTCTTCATTGGTAACGATAAAGTTATTAGTTTTCGAGATATTTGAAGTTAAATATGAAACGGCACAGTTATTTTGATTAATTTATGATATGATTCATATAATTAAAATTTAAAAATTATTTGTACCCAGTACTTTAAAACTATTTAGCGTATCCTTATCATACTTGGCAGAAAGTGTAGGAACTGTACACCCTACTAAATTAAGATAAATAAACGTTTCTAGCTACTACCAGAGGCGTACGACAGGGGATAGTGGCTGGTTGACCCTTCCCAAATTCTACGCAACTGACGAAATTGCTATTTTAGTGTAATTTTTTGATTTTCCAATACTTTTTATGTAAATAATATACTCTTCATTCGTAACGATAAAATAATTAGTTTTCGAGATATTTGAAATCAAAAATGAAGCGACACAATACATTAATCAAAATAACCGTGTCGTTTCATTTTTAACTTCAAAGATCTCGAAATCTAATGACTTTATCGTTACGAATGAAGAGTATATTATTTTCATAGAAAGTATTGGAGAATCCAAAAATTGAACTAAAATAGCAATTCCGCAAGTGGCGTAGAATTTGTAAAGGGTCAACCATTCACTTTCCCCCGTCGTACGCCTCTGGTAATAGCCAGAAACGTTTGTTTAACGTAATTTAGTAGTTTGTACAGTATAATTAATAATTATTAATTCTTAATATGATGGTAACCAACGTTCTGAAAGGACATGGTACACATAGGCGTAACCAGGATACTCGTAAGGGGGGTTACAACTACTGGAAAGGGGGGGTTACAACTACTGGAAGGTCTCCGAGGGGTATGGTGTTAAGCGTGTAGAGCTCAAAGTACATCCCAATGGGGGGGGTTATAACGCCCAAAACCCCCCCCCTGGTTACGCCTATGATGGTACATGAAGAAGAATGGTAGTTTTCAGAGTATGTATCTTTCATAAAAATTGGTATATATGTTACGGTTAAAGTAGATAATCTGGTAATTGTATACAATTACCAGAGTCGACGATAAATGTAGGAAATATTCTTTAAAAACCCTTTATTTCCTACTTTTACCGGTAATTGTATACATTTCCCAGAGAATCTTGGTAAAACTAAGAAATTCAAATTATAACAATTGAAACGCAAGCGGAATGCCACATTGCATAACTGTAGAAATCATAAAGATCTATTTGGATCCGTGTGAAATGTGCCAGAAAAAATCTAGTTCCCAAAAAAGGTTTGGTAGTGAAACCTAAACTGTCAAAAATAAATGAATAGTAGAGGTCAAATAGATTTGATATAATAGATATATATGCAAGCACAAGCAGATAATTAATTTAAGTTCATTTTTGTCTACCAGGATTGCTTATAACAAAATTTATACAATTACGGCCGTTGAACACTAAACGTGTAGAAGAAGTTGCATTAGTTCTTCTTGACATATTTTGTTCCTTTGGAGCTCCTAGCATTCTTCAAAGCGACAATGGACGAGAATTCTCCAACATATTTATAGAAGAACTGTGCTCCATGTGAAGAGATTTAAAGATAGTGCACGGTAAGCCAAGACACTGTCAGTCACAAGGATCTGTTACGAATAAAGACATTGAAAATATACTAAGTTCCTAGTTGAAAAGCAATCAAACAAAAACAAGTTGTCAGAGGGTCTTCGATCTGTACAATTCACCAAGAACCGAGCTTATCCTTATGGCATCAAGTGCAGTCGGCATGAAGCTATGTTTGTGGTTCCTGCCAAAATTAGTTTCAAAAGATTATCACTGCCAGAAGATGCTTTAGAAAATATTTCGACTGAAGAAGATTTGGAAATAGAAGAACAAGTAGAAGAAACCCAGTCAGGTCCTGATTTTGAAGAATGTGAAGAAGCAGAAGTGGAGGAACCAAATGAGCTTCTAATAGAACAAGAACTAAAAAAACCTGAGCAACCATCAGTGAATGAATCTAATGCGATTCTAGAAGAACAAACTATTTTCTAATCAAATTTCAGAGAGGCGAGAATCTGTTGCAATTAAATGGACACGTGGCAAAGGAAGACCTTGAATAGCAAGAGAAGAAAATGCTTAAAACATTAAAAACTTTTTGCTGTTTTTATGAGTATTTAAAATGAATTATATGAATTGGGTACTAAAGAAGGGCGAATGCTACAGTTGCATAGCAGAAATCAATTTACCATCTGCAAAGAATCATTCATTTCTTTAGACATAGTTCCAAAACTAAACATTTTTTATTGCACGAGTACCTATGTTAGAAAAATTGGAAAGTTGCTTAATTCCAAGTTCCATGAGAGTTTGCCATGTCACAATAAATAGTAAGTAAGTAAAGTACTAGTATTAATTCAGGCAAAATAGCTCAATTCAGGTTAAACAAAATGTCTCTTGTTTTTAATTCAGTTCAATAAAAATCAAACTTCTTTAATAGCTTTTGGAATTTATTGTTTTTATTCATCATTTTACTTACTTTTACCACTGGTTCTTGGTAATTGTATACAATTACCGGTAAAAGTAGATAATTGGAAATAATTTCCTACATTTACCTTCGGCTCTGGTAATTGTATACAATTACTAATTATCTACTTTTACCGTAACATAGATATTATATATGAGGAGGTTAGAAGTAAAAGGTATGTGGACCGCCATCTGATATAACTGGTATTTACTGTCACCCTGGGAGCTAAGGGTGGTAATACATCAGGTTCTTTTCAATGTTAAAACAATAAATACAATATAATCAAATTACTCACATCACATACTTTTGTCCTGTCCACCACTGTCCATTTCGTGGATGTGCGTCCTCCTGACGCGACGTCGGCTGGTTCCATGGTTCCAGAATTCCCAATTTTCGTCCATGTCGACGTGTCTCCAATGTCTAGTCTGGTGGGCATCGCAAATTCCATCTATCAGCTAATGCATAATATCTATGGGGGATAAATACTTTACCCCAATTTTATTTTCTTCTTCCAGTTTCTCGTCGCTCCCATTGTTTTACTTTAGATTTACTTTTTCTAACTTAAGTTTCCCTTATTCTAATTTCTTTTTTTTTTTTCATTTTCTCATTTCTTAATTAACTTCTTCTTAAAATTTACACTTAACTAATTACAATAACTACTTAACAAAGACCTTCTGGACCGCCATATGGTGGTATGTGGACCGCCATCTGATATAACTATATAAGGGTGGTAATACATCAGGTTCTTTTCAATGTTAAAACAATAAATACAATATAGTCAAATTACTCACATCACATACTTTTGTCCTGTCCACCACTGTCCATTTCGTGACCATATGGTGGTATGTGGACCGCCATCTAATATAACTGGTATTTACTGTCACCCTGGGAGCTAAGGGTGGTAATACATCAGGTTCTTTTCAATGTTAAGTAGTTAAGGGAGAATGAAACATCTTACCTCGACGAACACTAAGTTTATTCTCCCTTAACTACTTAACATTGAAAAGAACCTGATGTATTACCACCCTTAGCTCCCAGGGTGACAGTAAATACCAGTTATATTAGATGGCGGTCCACATACCACCATAAAGGGTCTAAGTGCACTTTTTTAAAATCTTACTCTAAGTACAGATTCGCATACTTAAATGGTATTAGAACTTGGTGGTAAAACGATTTAAGCATATATCGCCCTACATGTCTCCATCTATCGCCATTACATTTAGTTCACTGAAAACAATTGAAGTTTGCTTTGGTAGTAAACAGGTTTAACCGTGCGATTGAACCATTTTACCACAAAACTATTTTTAGTATTCTGTAACAACAAATAGTAAAAAACGGGTTTAAGTGCGCTTGAACCATTTTACCACAAAACTATTTTTAGTATTCTGTAATGTGTAAACACATGTTAATACAGTATTAATTTCAAGTAAATAAATATTAGATTTATGACCAATTTTGAAGACTAATTAAGTATTATGTAACGTGCCAGTGGTAGTCACACTGTGGATAACAGCTGGGACAAAAATGATTAGTAATATGTAATTAACGTCTGCACTTGAACAGTTTTACCATTAACATTTATCAACACCATGTACCGATTCAAGTACATTTTTTTAATAATTGAAAAAAGGGAAGGATATAGTAAGAGTAATAATATACAGTGGCGGCCCGTGAGGTAGTGCCATAGAGCCATGGCACTACCTTGCTAACTATGCAGAAACATATTTTTTATCTTAAAAACATTTTAATGCCTGTTTATTTTTTTTGTGAATATTTCTCTTTATTTTTATAAATTATATCAAATCTGGCAACTGTGTAGCGCAATGCAAATCTACCGATTCTGGCCACCCACAGCTGACCGGATAAAGGATGAAAATCATAAAAATCCCAGTGCCGAACGGCATAGTGGCTCGTGAGAAAAGAGAAAGATTGTATGAGCATCCTGTGTAAGTGACAGAGAGAGAGCGGTATTGCACTTTTAACATACGTTTAAATTGGAGTCTCCGTGCCAGGCTCGAAATCTCGAAAAGGAAGTTAGTGGATCTTAAGATACAATGTTTTAGATCTACATATTTCTAGTTTCTTTACGCGTTCGCTTGACGCTATTGTGTTTATTGTCTACTACTGTATTGTATATTTGTGTTTATACTCTACTATATTTTTTAATTTGTAATTATTAGTTAGTGCGTTGTGATCGTGGGTGTCGTAGGTATAAAAATAATATTTTGATTATTTTCTACGTTTAATTTATTTATTGACAATGAATCAAATTAGTATATTAAAAAACTCTTTTGGTTTTTCGTTAGAAAAAAAACTACAAATTAAAGAACTCGGTCGGCCTTTACCCGATTTAAAAATTGAAAAACAAAGTGGAAATGGACAAAAACCTCGCTGTCGTAAGTTTAATAAAATTATTTATGATAAAAATAGCTGGTTGTGTGGTTGCGAACAAACTAATAAACTCTTCTGTTTTGTATGCGTTTTGTTTGGAGGTGACGAGACTTGGTCAAACAAAGGCACCGATGATCTTGTACATATATGGGAGAAATTGAAATCCCATGAAAAATCTAAAGTGCACATGAATAACGTTTTTAGCTTTTCAATGCTTGGTACCTAAGTTAAATATAAAAACCCAATTAAATTCAGCTTATCGTGATACTCTAATTAAACATAATGAACAGGTAGATAAGAATCGATATTTTTTTTTATTTATATTTTATATCCTTTTTGACCATATCGTAAAACCGCCACAAAAAATTTAGGCAGCTGCCCGGATTCTGGCACTACCTTCCTAAAGTTATACGAGCCGCCACTGATAATATACCCTATATCTTTATCATGTTATATATATATATATATATATATATATATATATATATATATATATATATATATATTGTACACTAGACATATTTTAGTTTACTGACTCCTAGAATTTATAAAACTCAAACAACTTTGAAGCTGATTATCTCAGAACTATCAAAACTGCACTTAAACCCTTTTACGTCTGGCCCCCTCATATATAATATATTATACATGTAGTTTTATTAATAATAAATTAATATAATAGTGATATGCTCACGGACTATCATCCAATAGCCAATATTATTTCCTGATGGTATCCTAAACCGGCAAACGGTCGATGAGCATGTTTTCAATCACTGTAAATACCATTACGTAAGCTAAAGTGTATCCATGTGCAATAATACTCTAGCGCTTCAATTATTGCTATTATTGTACTACCCAGAGACGCGAAGAAGATTATCCGGGATTTTAACATGTAATAGAAGGAACTTCTAAATGTATGTAACGTCCATGGCCTTTCATCGACTTTGGCTCTTGAAAAAATTCTCGTCGGTTAAGGTGGGAGTCTAATTGATTTTCGTTGTCAAGAGAAAACACTTGCTCGGGTGAGAAGCTGTATTTTCTGTGGTTTTTCTGGATAGCCCTTACTTAAAAATTAATTCAAACCATTCAAATGTCACTAAAAAGTATAAAATAACTTTTATACAGGATGCTAATATTTAAATCCCAAATGAGTAGGTACACAACAGAGGTTCTTGAATTCCTTAGTGGAGCATTGAGTTCTGTTTTGTTCTAAGGTCTTCACCTCATTCCAAGACATTACTTGACTTCTTATCTTGTCCATGGTTGATCTTCTCCAAGTTTGTGCTGGGCGATTACTTCTTCTTTTTCCTTGACGATTCCACTCTAGAGCAGTCTTTTTCTACCCCATTTTGTTCGGCCAGGCGTAGCAGATCTTCATTCTGATGATGTTAGGTCAGAAGATACGAACTGTTGAAATATTCAACTATAAATTATTGCCTATTTTTATTAGTGTTACAATGGACACATGAAGTCTTTCTTCGTGGGCGGGCATTTCTCCGAATGCATTAGGGCGATACACTCTTACCTAAAATTGCATAAAGTATCATGTTACGAATGATGTGAATGCCAGAACTATATGTTAGTTCTGCGTTCGATATTTAGTCTGTTAAAATATCTCGTAGTAGAAACACGTGTCTTAATTTCTTTGTATATTATTATATTACGGTTTTTCGGTTAAAATAAAATAGTTTGTTTACTATTATTTGTACCTTTTATTATCTGCTATTCTAATAGGTTCTGGGCTCAGTTACGTTTTTAGCTCACCTGTATTAAGATAATAATTAAAAGTGTACAGTCGCGAAGTTTTCGTGTTAACCGAATACATAATGGCGGAAAGTGCGAAATATAACGTCGATAAGTTGAACGGCCAGAACTATCAGTCGTGGAGTTATTTAGTGAAAATGTTGCTCATCAATGCTGATTTATGGGAAATAGTTTCGAGTGCGTTACCATTAGAAGCAGACCGAAGCAGTTCTTGGAAAAAACAAAATGATAAGGCTTTGTCAACTATAGCCTTACTTGTTGACGTTAATCAATTAGTGGATATCCGGATCAGGGAATTCGCGCGCGATGCGTGGGTAGCGCTAAGGGAGTATCATCAGAAATCAAGCTTGTCTAGTATGGTGTTTTTGTTAAAGAAAATCTGTAGGCTATCGATAGAGGAGAATGGTGATATGGAAGCACACATTAGTTTATTCCTAGATTCGTTGAATAAATTGGCCGCCTTAGGGGAGGAAATTAAGGACAGGTTCTCAGCAGGAATGTTGCTGGGAAGTCTTCCAGACTTATACAGTTTTTTTATTACAGCGCTGGAAAGTAGGCCATCGAGTGAATTTACTCTAGAATTTGTTACAAGTAAATTAATAGATTAGTACAGGAGACGTCAGTGAGCTTTGGGAAGAAATCAGGAGGAGTCGGTGATGAAATCAGTATACGAGGGTAACAAAAATAATGGTACTGCAAGGGCAGAAGCAGGGCAGTGTTATTTTTGTAATCGTAAGGGCCATTTTAAACGAGACTGCTTTAAGTACA
The DNA here is from genome assembly GCF_917563875.1 of Diabrotica virgifera virgifera. Taxonomy (NCBI): domain Eukaryota; kingdom Metazoa; phylum Arthropoda; class Insecta; order Coleoptera; family Chrysomelidae; genus Diabrotica; species Diabrotica virgifera. The sequence goes on from NC_065452.1 coordinate 146,914,276, forward strand.
AAGCGTTTAAAAAGGAAAAGGCCAATAAAGTCACTGAAGGTACTGATGATGCATGTTTTATGGTCAATTATAGCTCAAGGGACGGAAAAAGGGATTCTGCTTCGTGGTATGTGGACTCAGGAGCTTCGAGCCACATGGTTAATTACAAAGGATTCTATACCCAATTTGACGGTAGCAGAAAGAGCGTTGTAAGTTTGGCGGAGAAAGGGCAATACTCTGAGGTTCAGAGTATAGGGACAGGACTTATTGAGTGCGTGACTGGATCGGGAGTGGAAAATTTAAAAATCGGCAATGTGTTGTATGTGCCGGGATTAGACTCAAATCTGCTTTCGGTGAAAAAGCTAACAAGTGCGGGACATAATGTGCAGTTCGATAAAAACGAGTGTAAAATCGTTTTACGCGGAAAAGTAGTCGCGAGTGCGGTGCCTTCACCGAACTTATACAAACTTTCAACTGTATTATACAAATCAATGGTATTACTGCAGAATTAATCAAGCATGGGGGAAAAGCCCTTCAATCTGTGAAGGATGAATTCTGTTGATTTTCTCAGAGGAATAATCATGGACAAGATCACTAATTTAACATGATTATTTTTAATTAATAATAATGTGTATTGACAATCAATTTTACACACCAAACCACTTTGTAAGAACATATCATTTTCTAACTTTTAAGGTAGTCCTGTCTTTTTTAAAAGGCATTTATTTAAATATAAATAAAATGAAAAGTGGGTAAGATGAATCTTTTCTAACCAGTGTGTTTCCAGAATCGACAAACACACGAATGGCTCCCTGGAGAACTCATATAATAAAAGCGAACCTTCAAGGCACGTTACCGGTGAAAAAATCGTCGAATTGGCCAGTTAAAAATGAAATCTAATTTATAAGAATCTTCTGTTCCACTAAATCCTGTAGACGTGCTAATAAAAGGGTACTTTGAGATAAAACAAAGGTTATTACGTGGAGCACTTACAGAACAAAAATATAGATAAGATATTATATTATAAGAAAATTGAATTTTTTTTATTACCAAGTCGAGATAACAAAATAAACCAATTTTTTTTATTAACGCATCTACCACGCAGGGTCATTAACGTATTTAGATTACTGTTACAGTTGATATAAATAATGTACATAAGTTTACAATACAGTGGAACCTCGATTATCCGTCAGGGCACCGGACCAAGGGTATGACGGATAATCGAAAAGACGGTTAACAGAACATTAACTGAATTATGGTGATACTCAGATATTGACTGTGATTATTGTGCTGTGCGTTTTTATTTTCGGCTTGCGATTCTAAAAATAGAACTCTAAAAGCACGGTATCATTTATCATTACCTATTTAAATTGAGATTTAATCCAGAGCCCTGATTTACATAAAAAAAATGCTCAAACAAAATGAATTCATGACTAAATTTTTACTTATGTGGTCAATATAACTTATGTATGGACCCTGACGGTTAACAGAGGTGACGGTGAATAGAGAGACGGATAATCGAGGTTCCACTGTATTTGTATTACAATGTGTGTTTGATCAATTGAAGTAGTTGGTAGTTTTTAAGTTAAGAAAGTATTTTGAGTAGGTACCTATCTATGTTTTCTTCTAGGACATCATTTTTTTAGGTAGTTGGGGATATTATATTTCCGTCGTTCACTGTTCACTGCTCACTGTTCACTGTTTTACCGTTAAGGCGAATTTACACTTATTCACTTTAGATGTACATTGCGGATGATTCATCCGCAATGAAAGGTATAAACATACTCTTCATCTACATTTCATCCAAGATGCACATCCAAAGTAAAGAGTGAACAAAGTAGAACGTCTTCCTACTTTCGATGAACTGGCTGGATGATTCATCCACCGTGAACCCCTAGTGTAAAGTGTAAACTTGTTTTTTTTTCGGATCATTGAACATTCCATGATATCAAAACGCAGTTGAATAATTTTTTTGATACATAAAATGGCTTTTCAATGGAAAGACGAACATATGCATATATTTCTAGAAATATATCGGAATCATGAGTGCCTGTGGAATATTCAATCTGAGGACTACCATAAAATAAACATCTGTGAATGCTACCGGTCTGTATTAACAGAGCTACATTTATCTGGATTAAATATAGGCGACATAAAATCAAAAATCAAAACTATCCACACTCACTATTGTCCAGAGTTAGCAAAAATTAGGAAGTGAGAAAAGAGTGGATCAGGAAACGCTGATGTCTATTCTGTCGTTTATTTTGGTTAAAAGAGGCAAACTCCTTCTGATTTTTTTCTAATTTTCGACATTCTTCTAGTAATGCTTTACTTATTAACTCCACGCCGGTACTTACAATCGTATTCGCCATTTTGAAAAGACGAATTTGTGAAACGAATTCCGTCAGTGAAAATGTAAATTGCTGGCCTTTCAATCTACACTTTCACTATTCATGTATCATCCGCAGTGTACATCTAAAGTGAATAAGTGTAAATTCGTCTTTAGAACACTGTTGCACACTTCACAAACTAGTCTGTTTTTGCGTTGCTTTCTTCTGTCTTTTATTTCTCTGTCTTCATTTTTGACGTATCGGTGTATATGTTGTAGGTATTTGTTAATATATTAATAGGTTTCGGTAGATGTGTCGCTATCTAAGTCTGTTTCTAGATTGCTCTGTTTTAATATTTTATTTTTTATTCGAGCAAGTTTCGAAACCGGTAGAGGTGCTTGCTGCACTCTCTGATTGGACTGGAATATGGTTCGGCTGTATTTTCGTTTTGCAACGAAATTGAAAATGGTTATTCATTTTTAAAAGTGTAATTATTCAAATACAGCACCTAGAGACTTGCAACTTTTTCCATTGTGCTCAGGATGACGTCAGGAAAAAGTCTAAAATATAAAAATAGGTGGAAATATATAATTACATTTTAAAGTGCATAACATGCATCCAAAAGTTTATAAACATGTCAAAATCAGTATATTAATGGCTAGATTCTGTTATTCGGGGGGTTTTTAGGGTCACTGAACACGAATACGTCATAAGACCCGGCCCCTGGAGCACCTGGTGCTCAAAGTCACTGACGGGGCACGTCACCTTCTGGAGTTTTGAAAGTTTTTGGCACTAAATTGATACAAACAAATTATTCGGGGGTTTTTGAGGTTGCTGAACACGAATATGACATCAGAACCGACACTTGGTACACTTAGTGCCCAGGGAGACTGATATGCACGTCATCTTCAGGAATTTCGAGGCTTCTCGGTTTTTGGAAGTCAGTTCTGACAAAAACCCTCGACAACTCAGATGACGTGCCCCGGCAGTGATCCTGGGCGCCAGGTGCTCCGTGGGTCGGTTATGTTGACGTATTCGTATTCAGTGACCCCAAAAACCCCATGAATAACAAAATCTGACCATTAATATACTGATTTTGACATGTTTATGCACTTTTAAATGCATGCTATACACTTTAAAATTCATTTCCACCCATTTTTGTAGACTTTTTCCTGACCTCATCTTGAATACAATACAAAAAGTTATAAGTCTCTAGGTGCGGTATTTTTTTTTATTCTGGACTTGGTTTAGAACCTTTAGCCACGTAATTACATATAAAATGATTATTCTTTCATAAGTACAAAATTGTCCAGTATACACTTAAAAATAAAGAATAATAAAAAATAAAGCTTACAAAATAACAATGTCTACTTACTATGTTAATTAGATATAATTACTTAATACAACAAATTAATAAATACAACTATGCTAACTTTTTTTTCTTCACTACGGTAGGAACTAAATCCGATTCATCCTCTCGGAGATTTAGAACCTCTTAGTGATTTTTTTTTTATTTTTTTTATATATATATTTTTTTTAATATTTTTTTTAATATTTTTTTTAATATCTTTTTTTAATCTTTTTCTTTATTATTATTTTTTTAATCAGGTGCGGTATTTAAAAATTGATTTATTTTGTGCTAAATGCCCTGGTCCAGATGTAGAGCCTTAATAAATTTTGTGGTGATCTAAATCTTTTCTAATTGTACTTAAAGGCAATCTCCTTCTTTTGGACTTTTCAACAAATTCTGTTGTACTTATATTAAATACTACTAATCACTACAAATCGATTAATATTTATCCAAAACAATTAAAAAATAAATTACGCCTCTTTATAAAAATGCCCTTTTTCGATGTGTACGTATACTTTTTCTTGCTGTAATAAACTCTTACGAAGGGATAATCAGAAAAGTATAATATGTATGAATTATCACTATAGTACAAAATTACCCCCTTTAAATTATCGTCCGCTCGTGAAAATGTTTCAAGATAATTATTTCAAGTCACAACAGTGATTATATCATACATGCACCATACAACCATCAAGGGTGAATTGTTTGTGTGTGTAGGTACATATTCGATTGAATTCCCCCTTCAGAATGTTTGTGTCAGTGAGACGCTTACCCTAAATAATCTTAAAACTGTTGAAAATTATTATCCTCTTTTAACTACTGCAGCTATTATTCATCTCGGCAGACGTTTATCTTATGGGAGCACAGAATTGGTTTTTACTTTAAATCTTTATATCGTAACAATAATTATTGTTTATATCGGCGTACATATATAATTATTATCAGCGTCACGACGTATTTGCCAAGCAATTTGGATTTAGATTCTACTTATCCTCCACTTCAAAGTTGGAGTTGTGCCGTTGGTTGTAGAGATGCATCAAGTCAAACTAGTTTGATTTTACTCAACAAACTTGACTTGACTTGAAAATCAAACTTTTTGTATAAAAAAGTTTGACTTGACTTGATTTCGATATCTTTAGGATTGACTTGAATTCAAACATCTTCAAACAGTTTGAAAAGTTTGAATATTACGCAACGTGTTTATTTGTTCAGTGGCGGATCAACGGGGGAGGGGTAGGGGAAATCCCCCCTCCCAACAAGGTCAAACAAAATTTTTTTGACAAATTTCAATAAACATAGAAATGTATTGGCTGATATGATATTTAAACCGCAGACAGACAAATAAAACCCAATAAACGCTCCAGTTAGGATAATAATTATTAAGAAAGCTTATAGCGTCTTATAGTATGATACAATTGATCCAAATAATGGCATAAACCAGACATCCAAAGTGAAAGTTATCATCCAACACCAAATTGTTCTATATGGTCCACATAATGTTCAGAAAAAAGTCACACCATTTTGACCGTCGGGTTTGAAGGGGAGAGGGGGAGAAATCGGTAAATTCGTAGTTTTTTACGTTTTTCGTCAATATTTTTAAAACTATGCGGTTTAGCATGAACAACCTTTTATACAAAAATGTTCTACATTCAATTTGAAATAAAAAAAGGCCCAATGCATAATCCTTCTAAAATGAACGGTTCCAAAGTTACGGAGGTAGTATAGTATAACTGGTCAAAAAAATGCCTAGCCCAAACATCCAAAGTAAGAGTCTTCCTCCAATACCAAATTGTTCTATATGGTCCACATATTGTTCAGTAAAAAGTTACACCATTTTGAACGTCCGGTTTGGAGAGGAGATTGGAAAGAAATCGGTAAATTAGTATTTTTTTTACGTTTTTCGTCAATATTTCTAAAACTATACTTTAGCGTAAACAATGTTCTATACAAAATTGTTCTACATAAAATTTAAAACAGAAAAGGTCCTATATATAATTGTTATAAAACCGACGCTTCCAGAGTTACGGAGAGTGAAATATGGAGGTTTTCGATATTTTTTATATTTTTTGGGCAATTGATGATGGTTTTGGGTGGTGAGGTTGACGTTTCTTCAATTGCTTATCACTAACATGCCACTGAAATAGCAAATTTTATTTACAAAACACAATCCTGTTAAAGAAAATTTCTTTCATCAGTAATAATATTATAAATTGCCCAAAAAATAGAAAAAGTATCGAAAACTTTTCACCCTCCATAACTCTGGAACAGTTGATTTTATAACAAATATGTATATGTAATATGTATAGAATCCTTTAGAAACCGCATAGTTTTAGAAATATTGGCGAAAAACGTAAAAAACTCCGAATTTACCGATTTCTTCCCCCTCTCCCCCGCCCCCAAACCCGACGCTCAAAATGGTGTGACTTTTTTCTTAACATTATGTGGACCATATAGAAAAATTTGGTGTTGGAGGATAACTTTCACTTTGGATGTCTGGGTTTGGGTCTAGTTATACCATATAGTTATATATTAATATCACAGTATATAGAGGTTCCACAGTAAAATCACTCTTCTGTCGGCGCTTTGATCTCAGGAAGTAATACCGGCAGTACGCAATTGGTAATTCACCAGTGGTGGATGCGGGTTTTCCCTGTTAAAAGCCGTACGTTTCTATGCGAATAGCAATGCGAGAGTGGGGCAAAAGCGACTGCCAACATTGCGCGGTCGCCATGCGCGACTACAGATTTTACTTCCAATTTTTCGGAGAGTGGTTCTACTGTCCCTCTTTATACTGTGTTAATATTATAATATTATTATTATATGCATATTTATACATTCATTTAAACCATATAGACCTGGATCCCGCGTACCAAAAAAAAGTTGATTAATAGCAAGCTGAAAATTTGTTAATAGCTTAACGGTGTCTAGTCAGACAAACTTTGATGTATGGGAATACTGGAACAGGAGAAGTTTTAATTGTGGAACAGGTTAAAAATTTGGAACGTCAGACTACGTAAACGTTCCATGTATTTTGTCGGACAGAACTTCCAATTGATTTGTTACCATTTCATTAAACTCTCATGCAAAAATCAGACTGGTGTTCATCACCAACTGGGCATTTTAATGAGTGGAACATGAAGAACATGTCAAATGACAAGAATCATGTTGGTTAGTAATAGCAGTCTGATTTTTGCATGAGAGTTTAATGAAAGGATAACAAATCAATTGGATGTTATGTCCGACAAAATACATGGGACGTTTTCGTAATCTGACGTTCCAAATTTTTAAACTGTTCCACAATTAAAACTGCGACCATTCCAGTGTTCCCGTACATCTAAGTTTGTCCGACTAGACACCGTTAAGCTATTAACAAATTTTCAGCTTTCTATTAATCAACTTTTTTTTGGTACACAGGATCCAGGTCTAATAACCCAATGGTTAGTTTTGAATTTTAAAGAAATACCAACGAATATACCTACAGCAATACTTTTGTATTGTATTTTAGAGTGAACTAGCGGCTTGGTGCCAGATGTTTTTTCGAACTGGCCCTATAAATAAATGCCTTTTTTAATAAAAGAAAGTCATAAAAATTCCAAATCATTTTATTTTGAGCTGTCCATTGAGACACAATGTGTCATGTTACTGTGCTTGATCTGCTAAATACAAATTTTAAGATTTTTTCACTTGAATACTATTTTGTCCTATTGTAACATGAGCGGAGCATGAGGGGGCAATATAATACAATCCAGGGGTTCTATGTAAAATATAAACGAAAGTTGAAAAGGTGGAAGATTGTAATTCGGTAGTTTTTTTATTTAAGTTAAAAAAAACAATGTTACGTAATGCGCTGTTCGATCCATCCTACCCCCTCCCCGTGTAACGCGCCGTAACGTTTTACATGACCCCCCAACTTGCGTTACGTAATACTTGAACGCTCCCAAAGTAGATTAAATTACACTTTGTATGATAAAAAAAACTATCCAACGAATTCTTTGTTTTAATCTAGTAAATAACACTCACATATAAAAAAGTTATATCGATAAAACGAAACTTGCCAGTAAGCAGTTCTAAGCATTCAGGAATCATTTTCAAGAAATTTAAATTTACGACCCTATTTTGATTATAATCGCTTCCTGTATTAAGTTACTTTTATGTGGCACTCATTGTATTATTAATTTTCTTATCTTAATTGGCAACTAACATGTCAATCTCGACAAAAAAGTATATCTATCTACTAAATAAATTATTTTTCAAACTCTTTCAAACTAGTTTGACAAACAGTTTGAATTTTCAAACCTGTACGATTGACCAGTTTGACTTGACTTGAAATATTTGTCAGAAGGATTGACTTGAGTTTGACTTGAAATTAAGTCAAACTCAAGTCAAGTTCAAACATTCAAGTCAAACTTGTGCAACTCTAGTTGGTTGCTTTTACTTGGGGGTTGAAAGTCACCCCTCCTCAGGGGTGAAAAATATACGTTTAAAATAAGTCCGGAAATGGATAAATTGACTAACTATGAGCAGCTTTTGTTCTATAGAGCTTCTTTATTTAAGTCAATTCTTTTCAAGTGACTTGCGAGTGCAAATGTTTATTTTTAAACAAAAAAACCAGGTATTCAGGCGGTTTTTCGCAAATAACTCAAAAAATAAGTATTTCATCGAATTAAATATTATCGAAAAAATATTTTTAGCAAAAATGAAGGTAGCTTATAAAAAACAAAAAAAAATGGTGTAACTATTCATGAAGTCTATCGATACAGTAAAAGGAAAGTTTTAGCTTTTGATTAATATGAAAATATTCGTTCAATTTCAAATCGAATATTTTAACGTGAAATATCCAACAAACGAATTACTTTTCGGGGAAAATTCTTTGAAACTTTTTTTAATGTTTAAAAATGAGCTTTATTTCTATTTTTTATAGCATTTTTATCGCATTTTATAGCAAGCTTCTAGCATCAAAACTAAGCGTGTTACGCTCAAAGTTCGAGGGAGGCTCAGAGAGCCTCCCCTCGAGAATTTACAATAATATAAATTTAAAATTTGCAGTTCAAATGTTTTTGTTTTAAAAACATATCTCGCTTCCTACGAGAAAAATGTTTTTATCTTTGTGCTGAACGCAGGGCCACTTTATCCATTAGGCAATATAGGCAGTTGCCTAGGGCGGCACATTATGAGAGGGCGGCAAAAATACTGTACAAAGATATTTGTATATAAAAATCATGGATCTGGGTTCTGTCATTAAGGAAAATGAAGTTCTTTCAAATTTCTTTACCGCAAGGAAGCCAAAAAATTGTGCCCAAATAGAACATAATAATAAGAAAGAGAAAAAAAAATTCAATTTGACGAGGGGGCTGATGATGAACTAAACTTTTAGCTAGTGATGAGATGAAAATCCACACATTCTATATTATAATCGACACTCTGATAAGAGACCTGAATAGACGTCTGGAATCTTATCGACTTATCTATCAACGTTTTCGTGTTATTAACAGATTTGCCATAATTAAGCAATAAATTATTACCTAAAGAAGCTGAAAATCTGATATCTACAAAATAAAGACGACCAAGATACTACATCATTCATACATGAATGCATTCACTTAAAGGGTCATTTGGATACCACAATAAAATCACCAATAATTGACAAATCTTAATATTTAAAGAAGAGTTAGTGCAGTCACTGAAGGTGGATATGAGCTATTACCTCCGATTTCGTTGAACCTCCATCGATTTGCATGAAAATTGGTGAGTGTTTAGAGGAAATCTCAAGGAACAAAGGTGACATGGCGTCAACTTGCGCTTTTACCCTGGGGGTGGATGTCACCCCTTCTCGTGGGTGAAAATTATTTTATTAAAAATATCCCCAGAATTCTATAGAGGGACAAATTCTAAGCAAAATTTGTTGCATAAAGTTATTATAAGAAATCAAAACTTTTTGAGTTATTAAAGATCAAAAATTTTAACTTTTCTTTTTTAAAAATGCATGTTCTTAACCGATTTTCCATAAATACATAACTCAAAAATTATAAGATTTTACAAAAAAGTTATTATTACCAAAATTGAAGCTAATAAAAAATGAAATAAAATTCTTACTAGAAAAACATTTTAATGTTTTGTAAAAGTGAGTTATAGGTAATTTAATGTATATTTTTTCGGCGAGTATCCAAATCTAAGTGTTCAAGCTTAAATAACGGGAAAATGACGCATTTTATAACATAAGCTTATTAAACATGTGTCAAAGTACTTAGAAATATCTATCAAATGAGTCCCCGAACAAGTGGATCGCATTAAAATTTTTGCACCAAATATTTTTCAAAATTTATCTTTTAAAAAATTTTCCAAAAAGTCATTGTTTTTTTTAATACCTCCGTTCATATTTGCGATATCAGGTTTGCCTAAAAACCATTTGAAAGTTAATTTTAATAGCTATTAAACCACGTTGAATTTAATCTTTTAAACCCCTTACTTTTTTTAAATAAAAGGTTAAATGGCACCGGTTACATGGTTCTCGCAAAATTTAAGCATTAAGCGTTTCTATCTCGGTTATTTTTTACCCTACAGAAATAATAAAAAGGTAAAATATTTGATACAGAAAAAACTAAATTTTGGTTATACATATGATCACTTTTTACGTATATTGAGTATTTTTGAAGTAATATCAAAAGAAAATGAAAAGTGAAATTTATCAAAAGAAAATGAAAATTACGATAATTTTAAAAATTCTGATTTTTTTAAATTATATATTTTTTTCAAAAATATGCAATCTAAACCAGTCAAAATTGTTGAAATTATTGCTTATGCTAATTAAAAATTCTTCTAAGGATTACTGTAAATTTTAATTTTTGTGGAAATGGCGTATGTTTTAATTTTCACTTTTTCCTAAAAAGTTCTAAAGGGTTCTCTTATTTTCATCATACCCTGCTTAATTGTGATGCTATTAACTTCTACTGGAGCTCATTTGATAGGTACTCCGAAGTTCTTTGACAAGTGCTTAGCAGGTATATTTTATAAAATGCATCGTTTTCCAGTTTTCCCGTTATCTAAGCTTGAATATTTAGATTTGAGTACTCGTCGAAAAATATATACATTCAATTACTCATAACTCACTTTGAATTAACATTAGTTTAGTCCTTTAAGCGAGGAGTGTATTCAGCTTGGTAATAATAACTTTTTTGTTTAAGCTTATAATTTTTGAGTAATACGTGAAAACAGCCTTAAAACATGCATTTTTTTACAAAAAAATAAAATCTTTGATCTTTAATAACTCAAAAAGTATTGATTTATATTAATAACTTTATATAACAAATTTTGCTTAGAATTTGTCTCTCTGTCGATTTATGGTATTATTTAAAAAAAAAAATTTCACCCTCGAGAAGGAGTGCCATCCACCACTACGGTAAACGCGCAAGTTGGCATCATGTCACCTTTGTTCCTTGAGGTATTCTCTAACTACTTACCCATTTTCATGAAAATCGATGGAGGTTCAACGAAATCGGAGGTGAAAACCTTTCCTATTTTCCCTAATTTTGACTTTGCTTTGCACATTTATTTGTGCATCCCAGTTGTAAACGTGTCCGCTGAAAGGTCATTTTCGAAAATGTCAAGAATTAAAAATATTCCCCATCAAGTACCTATGACGCAAGAACGTGTTAACAATTTGTCGATTTTGTCAAGAAAAAAAATTTTTTTGATTAGAGAAGTTTTTTTTTAATAGAAGTCTCTGATGTGATCGAACTGGAATGACAATTTTTTCTGTTATAAGTATATAAACATCGTAGTTTATATCCATTTTTAGTGTATTATTTAAATAAAAATTTCTGCAATTTTTTTTTTTGCAAAAATGGTACATATTTGAAGGGCGGCTACCAGAGAATCGCCTAGGGCGTCAATTGACCTAAACGCGGCCCTGGCTGAACGGTAGTGAAGGTTGTGCTGAACGAGGTAAAGTGTGAGGTAACCTAATCATTTAACCTATACCCTATGCATATATCATAAAAGAAGTTCATATCCCCCCCATACACTCGTAATTAGTGATTCGTTAGAGCCCTTTCAAATAAAACCCATTCAAAAATAAGCACTTTTAATCGGTGAAACTTACAGGTCATTTAAAAAAAAGTAATTTTTAAAGCGGTATTGATTAGTTTCATTTAAGGTGCTAAATAGGGGGAGATTTTCACAATTTTTGTTTACCAAAAAAGACTTTAACTGTATTTTGAGCGTACCTAACTAGCTTAGTTTTGATGATAGAAATTTTAATAAAAAGTAAAATACCTAAAACTTATGTTAAACACTAAAAAATTTTAATGAGTTTTCCCCGAAAAGTGCTTAATTTTTTGGTTATTTCATGTTGAAATATTCGATTTGAAATTTGACAAATAAGAACAATTCTTCATGAGCAACAAATTGGCATTTACTTGGTCGATAGACTTCATTAAACGCTTTTATTTAGTTCAATAGATTGCGTCAAATCTTTGGATGTTAATTTGACTACCTTTTCTTCCATGAAAATGAATGAAAATTTGCAGACATATGCATTCGCGGTGACAATACACGAATAGACAACAAAAAATTTTTGTTTATGTTTATTAATTGTTTAAATAAAAAAAACGATTTTAATGGAAAAAGGCCTAAATTCTCTTGTTTTTTACAATGTAGAAACTTGAAACTTTTACGGATGGTAGCTAATGATATAACCTATACATAATTTCACTTTTTACGTTAATTGTTTACGTTATGCGTCATAAATAAACAATAAAGTTTTAAATTTTGAACACTCATATATTTGTTTATACAGTACGATGCAAGTGAAAGGAATAAATTCGTTATTTCGTAAAAAGGCGACTTGAACCCTGGAATGCTACCTGGGGTACACTTGTACCCCAACCTTGTTTGTAAGTTACACCAATTTGCAGTAGTGGGTGTAGAAAATATGAAAATAAACTTGTGAATAATAATATAATAAAACATTTTTGTATACAAAATAAATTCTTAGCATGTTATCTTAAGATTGTTTTTGTCATAAGTTCTTAAAACATACATATATAAATATTTTAGGTCGATTTTATTTGGGGTACCACTGTACCTCGATGTAGCAGATTGAGTTTAGAAAATAAGTGTAGCAATCCAGGGTTAAGGAAAAATCCCAAAAGAGGTCGATTTTATTTTTAAATTACGATATTTTGGCATATATGTCATACTAGTGACGTCATCCTTCTGGGCGCGATGACGTAATCGATGATTTTTAAACGCTTTTATTTAGTTCAATAGATTGCGTCAAATCTTTGGATGTTAATTTGACTACCTTTTCTTCCATTCAAATGAATGAAAATTTGCAGACATATGCATTCGCGGGAACAATACACGAATAGACAACAAAAAATTTTTGTTTATGTTTATTAATTGTTTAAATAAAAAAAAACGAATTTAATTAAAAAATTCCTAAATTCTCTTGTTTTTTACAATGTAGAAACTTGAAACTTTTTCGGATTGTAGCTAATGATATAACCTATACATACTTTCACTTTTTACGTTAATTTTTTACGTTATGCGTCATAAATAAACAATAAAGTTTTAAATTTTGAACACTCATATGTTTGTTTATACAGTACGATGCAAATGAAAGGAATAAATTCGTTATTTCGTAAAAAGGCGACTTTAAGGAAAAATCTCGAAAGAGGTCGATTTTTATTTTGAAATTACGATATTTTGGCATATATGTCATACTAGTGACGTCATCCATCTGGGCGCGATGACGTAATCGATGATTTTTTTAAATGAGAATAGGGGACATGCGATAGCTCATTTGAAAGGCAATTCAATTCTTTATTCAGTAATGTAAAAATGTATATCACTATTTATACAGGGTGTCCAAAAATAATTTTTTAATTAAATTATTTGACAAAAAGAAGAATGTATATAATTTATTTAACTCAGAATACATTTTACAGTTGCCCGTAAACATAAAAAATGTGTATTACAGAAATAAACATTGCTTTTCGATTAAATTAAATATTCAAGCCAGCTCCCGCCAGCCACCTTCCTCTTGGAAGTTTTAACATTCAATTTAAGCGAAAGGCAATGATTATTTGTGATATAAACATTTTTGTCTGGTTTATGATAGCAGTAAAATGTATTTTAATTTAAATTTAATAAGTTACACACATTCTTCTTTTTTTAAAAGCTTTTCTTTAGTTCAATAGTTTGCGTCAAATCTTTAGAGGTCAATTTGCCTGCCTTTTCATCAATGCAAATGAATGAAAATTTGCAGACATATGCATTCGCGGGAACAATACACGAATAGTCAATAAAAAAAATTTGTTTATGTTTAATAATTGTTAAAAAAAACGATTTTAATGGAAAATGCATAAATTCTCTTGTTTTTTACAATCTAGAAATTTGAAATTTTTACGGATTGTAGCTAATGATATGAACTATACATAATTTCACATTTTACGTTAATTGTTTACGTTATGCTTCACAAATAAACAATGAAGTTTCAAATTTTTTGCCGATTCCGACTACTTTTTATGTTTGTATATCATATGTTTTATATACATATTTTAATAAACATGACGATATATTTTAATGTTTGAAAAGTGTAAGACTAAAAAGTAAAAAATAAAAAAATATGAAAAAAAAGTTTTTTAGGAAACGCTTTTCTTTAGTTCCGGATGACTAAAATTATGAATATTAAAAAATCAACTAAAAACAAAAAAGAAAAAAAATTGAAAAAATCCAACACATTCGTTAAAGAAAAGCGTGGGGCGAAAACCGTTTATTCGATGAAGACGCCCCACGCTTTTCTTTGACGAATGTGTTGGATTTTTTCAATTTTTTTTATTTTTTGTTTTTAGTTGATTTTTTAATATTCATAATTTTAGTCATCCGGAACTAAAGAAAAGCGTTTCCTAAAAACTTTTTTTTCATATTTTATTATTTTTGTATAAGCTACATTTTTGCTACTTACTTACGAATAGGTACCTACTTACTTTTTGAGTTATATGTATATGCGAAAACTCGCCTGAAAACGTGGTTATTTGTTGAACAATGTTGAACATTTTCACTCGTAAATAACTCGAAAAGTAGTACTGACTGGACAACTTCGGTGGTCACATTGAAAATTACACGATATCGCCGTATTTTACGTTCATTTACTGGGCTATAACACATAATATAAGTTTTTGTGACACATGTCGCATTTAGTAATTTTTCAAGGGGGCTCCATTTCCAATTCTGCGGGGGGCCCCGACAGATTTTGTTACGCCACTGGTCAGGGGGTAACCCCCCTTATAACTGATGGGTATGAAAAATAGATTAAAACCTCTTCAACGTCCTACAGGATAAACGTGTAAAATTTTTTAAAAATCGGCCAAGCCGTTTCGGAGTAGTATGGTAACTAACACTGTTACAGGAGAATTTGATGTATATAGAAGTAACTGCGAATTAAATAATAAAAGTGGCTAACTTTGAACCTAATTAACCTAGGCAAAAAGTTTTTTTTCTGAAAATTCGTATAAAAATACCAGCTTTTGAAATCCTAAAGTAGATTTACTCTATAGTCAATATTAACAAAGTTATTCAAATTGTTTAGAAGCCAAAAATGACTCTATTTTACTAAACTTTTTTCGGAGTTATAAAAACGACTTTTTAATGATTTTTTTCAATACTTTAAAATTATAACTAATATTCTTGCATGTGGTTTCCACAAAATTGCTATGTCATTATTGTTTTCTGAACAATAACTTTGTTATTATATGTCAAAAATGACAATTTGAAATCCTAACCGACGGGTCTGAGCATTTTTCAAAAAAACAATTAGTATTTGAATTATTGAATTTATTCCAAATTACAGACATAACTTTGTTATTTTTTATTATCTTGTAAATAGTAGAGAATAAAAATTTGATATTTTGCAGTTATGTATAACTTTACACACCCTATCAAAGTAGCTATCAAAATGACAGTGTTGCCATTTAAGAAAATCAACGATGACGTCAAATCTCTAAATTGGGACACCCTGTATAAATTGTTATTGTATGTCAAAAATTACAATTTGAAACACTAATCGACGCGTCTGAGCATTTAAAAAAAAACGATTAGTATTTGAGATATTGAATTTATTCTAAATTACAGACTCACTCTGTATGCAGTGCATTCGTAAAGTGTGGAAACGGTCTATTATCTCATGACTTAATTATTTTCAGAGTTAAAGCTCTGACAGGTCGATTTTTATTTTTAAATTATGATTTTTTGACGTATAGTACATACTAGTGACGTCATCGATTTGGGCGTAATGACGTCATCGATGATTTTTTTAGATGGGAATAAGGGTCGTGTGGTAGCTCATTTGAAATGTGATTCAATTCTCTATTCATTAATATAAACATTAACATCATTATTTATACCGGGTGGCCATAAAAATAATTTTTGAATTAAATTAATTGCCGCAAAAAAAAGAATACATGTAATTTATTTAACTCACAATACATTTTACTGCTGTCAGAAAAGAGAAAAAAAATGTTTATTTGACAAATAAACATTGCTTTTCGCTTAAATTAAATGTTCAAACTGTCAAGAGGCAGGTGTGTGGCTGTTTGACATTTAATTTAACCGAAAAGCAACGTTTATTTATAAAATAAACATTTTTTTATTATATGTGGCATCAGTAAAATGTATTTTCAGTTAAATAAATTACATACATTCTTCTTTTTGCGTCAATTATTTTAATTCAAAAATTATTTTTTGGCCACCCTGTATAAACAATGATGTTAATGTTTTGATTTATTACTGAATACAGAATTGAATCACCTTTCAAATGAGCTACCACACGACCCCTATTCCCATTTAAAAAAATCATAGATGACGTCATTACGCTCAAATCGATGACGTCACTATTATGTGACTATACGTCAAAAAATCATAATTTAAAAATAAAAATCGACCTGTCAGAGCTATAACTCTGAAAATAATTAAGTCATGAGATAATAGACCGTTTCCACCCTTTACGAATGCACTTACGAATTAGCGATTTTAGTGAATGTGACAGTGAAAGTGAAAAATAAATAGTATTTTCAACGAAAATTTTGATTTCGTTTATAAATTCGCAAAGTCCGTTCGTTTGTTCCTGCGTTGCCACCCCTGCAATATCTGGAGCTTATGTACCGATGTCAATGTAGTTTTGTCTCCTGAATCCAAATCTTTAAACGGCATTTCGATATCTCAAACCATCTTCGAGATAACCGACCTCAAAAACAAGTTGCATCTCGGGACAGCAATTTATGATTTTTTAGCAATTTTAAATAGCGAGATAATTCTACAATGGAGACACTGTACGTAAAAATGTTAATGAAAATTTCATATTATTTCAAAAATATCTTACTTCATATAAACTGTAAAAGAATTGAAATATCAAATAAATAAATATTACTTATTAATTTTAATGTAAGTAATGTTAAATAGCAGGTTACTAATTTTTGGTGCTGTCTACCCAATGATTTATGTATTATGTATATTATATTGTATAATATACAGTGTGTCTACTTAAGTTGGACACATATATTATGGGACACTTTTTTATTTTTAATTTTACGAAATAAAGTTATAATTCATAAAAAGTTCTGCATCGTCTAAAACCTACGATCCAATCATCAGATAGCAAATTTTGTCTATATTATAGGAGGTATTTTAAAAAATATGAATTTCGCTCAAGATTAAAGTACCTTTTTTCACACTGTTGTAAATTATTGTTACTACGAAAAATTGTTTGGAATTAAAAACTGTGTTCTAATATATGCAATAGTTGTTATTATTATAATTAAATAATTAATAATTATTATAATAATGTAAGTATTATCTACATTCTTCTAATAAAAAGAAAATATTAAATTTTTTTCTCAAATTAGAGATACCTACCAATCATCATTTTCATTTATAACTCTTTTATTATTAATTTTACGAACAAAAAATATTCTTCATAAAAAGATCTGCACGGTCTAAAATCCAAGATGCAATCATACACATAAGATTATATAAAATTGTATCGATTTTAGTCGATGTGTAAAAAATATGAATTTCGCTCAAGAAATTCGCTCAGTAAAGTGCCTTTATAGCTCACAATATTTAAATAGTAGGATATAATTGCACATTAAACATAATTTTTAATTCTAAACAACTTTTCATAATAGCAATTTTCCATATTAGGAATTTAAATACATAAAAAACAAAGTTTTCGTTATAATAATGCTCGCATTTTTAACTTGTTATATTTAAATTGTAATAAAACGAACTTGATAATAAATTATAATCCTAACTTCATTCCCGAAATTCCTTTAAACATTATTCTGTTAATAAATTTCAAAATAAATATATAAATAGCATATGTTTTAATTTTCACTTTTTCCTAAAAACTCGAAAAGGTTCTCTTATTTTCATCATCACTTCTTGCTTAGCTTTGATGTTATAAACTTCATCTGGAGCTCACCTGATAGGTATTCTTGAGTACTTTGACAAGTGTTCAGTAAATATATTTTATAAAATGCACCGTTTTCCCGTTATTTGAGCTTGAATACTTAGATTTGGGTACTAGCCGAAAAAATATACATTCCATCACCTATAACTCACTTTTTATTAATTCTCAAAGGTTTTTCGAATAATAAATCTCTTTTATTTTTTATTATCTTCAATTTTGGTAATCATAACTATTTTGATAAAACTTACAGTTTTTGAATTATTCACGAAAAACCGCTTTACATCATGCATTTATTTCACGAAAAATTCAAATCTTTGATCTTTAATAACTCAAAAAGTATTGATTTATTTTAATAATTAGAAGTAACAAATTTTGCTTAAACTTTGTCCGTCTATCGATTAGTGGGGTTATTTTTAATAAAATAGTTTTCACCCCCGAGAAGGGGTGGCATCCACTCCCAGGGTAAAAGCGCACGTTGACACCATATCAGTTTTGTTTCTTGAGTTATGCTCTAACTACTCACCAATTTTCATGCAAATCGATGGAGGTTTAACAAAATAGAAGGTGAAAACATTTAATGACTGCACCAACTTTCCCCTTTCATCCCTTATTGCTACTTCCTGTATCCACTGAGGTGTCAGCCTGAAAGGGGTCATAGTTATCAATATACAATACACACATTTCACATGCCAAACTCCATATTACTTATGACGATGATTTCTCGCCTCTAGCTCTCCATCTATACATTTTAGTTCATTTGTAAATAAAGTAGAAGCGGAGTCTGTGAGATTGGTGCAATTGAATTTCAAATAGAATTTCCTTGGTTAAAAAGCATTATCTCGTGGTAATTGAAAATAAAGCGCAGTGACATCCCGGTGTTCATTTAACAAACACGCTCAGCTAGGCGTATAGTTTGACGTTCTATTCCACTCTATGGTCAATTCGGAGCGTGTGGGAATGGTTAAGGGTAGAAGGGAATATACTAACTCCGTCCCGAGGGAGTCCAATGCGGCTACGGTGATGTGAGGACATATACATTATTCATCCAACATTCAATTATATCTAAAATCTGCACTACATTCTCCACCGTTACTTTTTACAGGGCTACTGCTATCATCTTGTTTATTTCTTGACATTGGGGTGGAAATAAGAATGTGTTTCCTATAACAGTTTGTCGTTTATCTTGTATGTTTGATGCTTTTTTCGACAGAATTTAATATAGTGACATATATCACATAATTTTTAAACAGTAAAAAGTGATTTAATTTGTGAGATATTCGTGATTCTTTAACCCTTAAACGCCCAACCTTTTTTAGGTTCCATGTACGCCCAAGGGTGGGTAAAAAATGTCCACCTCGAAAATAGCTAATATATTTATTGAGAGTTGTTGAAAATGGATTAAACTTAAGAATATTATGCTTAATAAACACAGCATCTTCTAAAATATTAATATAAACAATTTACAAACCTTACAACAAAATTACAATGTACATCAGAATTAACATACCAGTAATTCAGATTTGTCGATTTTCTCCATATTCTTTCTTTCAGCCTCCTCATTGGCGGATAATTATGTAGATTATGTAATTATACATCGATAATTATATGGATTATCTTCCTACCAACGAGAAATTATATAGAAACCTTTAGTAACAAATTTTGCCAAGGGTGTACTTTTTATGCCCATCAATATTTAACTCAAGATGCTGCTTTTATTTTCAAAAAATTGGTAGAACCAAATTAACATTCGATAATGGGCTGTGTTTTTAACAATAAATAATTTTTAGAAAAAATTTAAACGTAATAAATATGTTACAAGGGAATACGCATTAGGTGGACATTTGTTACCCACCCTTGGGCGTTTAAGGGTTAAGCCAAAGGTTAATTGCAAAAAAAATTGCGTGAAATTTTATTAGGTACCTAGCCGTGAAAATATTCAATCAAAAATAATTTTAAAAAAATACAGTTTAATGTAGACTGATCCTTAATTTATTAATATTGCATGACATATCAAATACCTACGTACCTAGTTAAGCTTGTTGGTGCGTAGAATACCAGTAAAAACATACAATATTCTACCTAGTTGGTTATGACGCTAAATTTGCTTAAAAATTTGTTATTATACCATTTTTATAGTTCCAGTTGATGTTTTTCCATTACTAATATGAATTTTTTCTAATGAGGAACTGATTAAAATCGTTTTTGTGCTAGAGCTGATAACAAAAATGTGCTACTAGCAATAAGAATTTATCTTCAGCAATTCCCTGACAAACAACAACCAAGAAGAGACACTTTTGAAAGTTTACTAGAACGGTTTCAACGGACTGGTCACTTAGTGTAATCCTTAGTATCACTGAAGATCTGCATGTTAGTACGACAGTTCTCATAATCTAAGGGTCTAGTCTGTTAAAACAGTTTTAGTATAATTTCAAAAGTTTCTTTTCTAGGTTGTCGTCTATCAGAGTATTGCTGATGATAAATTCTTATTGCTAGTAGCACATTTTTGTTATACTCTCCTAGTACAAAAACCATATTAATCAGTTCTTCATTGAAAAAATTCGTATTAGTATCTAATGGTTACAAAGCTACTGGAACTATAAAAATAGTATAATGTGAAATGTTTAAGCAATATTAGTGCTATAGTAGAATATTGTATGTTTTTATTACTATTTTACACACCAACAAGCTTAACTGCGTAGGTATTTTGATATGTCATCCAATATTAATAAATTAAGGATCAGCCTAGATTAATCCGTATTTTTTTTTCGAAAAATTATTTGTGATTGGATATTTTCACGGCCACCTAATAAAATTTCAAGTAAGTTTTGTTGCCATTAATGTTTGGCTTAAAGAATCACGAATAACTCACAAATTGAAGCACTTAGGTATAGGGAATGCTTAAGAAATAAAAAAGTACCCTAAAATATCATCTCATTACAATAAAAAAAATACAGGGTGTTCCAAGAAAACTCCGAAAATACTGATTCCGAGTTTCGACCAACCGTGTATACTAAAATTATACATTTCGCTATATTAATAATTTTTAACAATAATAGACTATATTAAAAATCGTTTAAACATAAAATGAAATTTTGATGTCAAATCGCTACAATTTTACAGGATGTGAATGTTGATACGAAATTAACAAAAAATGTAATTATCCTTTAAACTAATTCGCATAATATTACAAAACCCTATATTTTATGAAATAAGACATCGAGGAGAATCCAAAAGTGTAAAAATATACAGGGTGTTCCATTTAAAAAAACATAAGTTTGTGTCACCCTGTCAAAACGGGCGGCCCTGTATAATTCAAAATATTTTTAAATTATGGTTCTATCTGTACTTCAACTTTTACCTAAGTAACTTTTTTTCGTATCTCTTACGACAAACGAGTAATTGGACTTTGTCACACTAATGCCCCACCCTGTATATATTTGTCGTCTTTCTTTCCTACAATACCATGACCCTAGTTTTTATTGTATTTAGCTTTATTCCATACTTTTTCGTTCTTAGTTCCATGTGTTCCACGAAGGTTTTTAGTGACTTCCATTAATTTATTGTCATCGACTCCTATTTTGTGCAGGCTATCCCATAATCTTGAAACAGGTTCAGATGCATTTTCCAAATCTATAAATGCTAGATATACCCTTATGGAAATGGTTGGGCCATACTCTGCGGAAACCGGACACATACATAAAAAAACAAGCACTGGAATTCCAACCTCCAGGAAAACGTAAACAGGGGGCTCGATAAATACATGGAAGAAAACAATTATTAAAGAAGCAAAAAACATCAGCCCAACCTGGAAAGAAGTCAGAGAAAAAGCACAAGATTGGCAAAAATGGAGAGTGACAGTAGATGCCCTATGTTCCAGTGGGAACTAAGAGGATAAGTAAGTAAGATATACCCTTCCTCCGGAATATACAGTTTTTCCATAATGCAGTCTGTTTTATCATGAATATCATATATTTTATTATCTTAAATGCTTCTGCCTTTCCCGAATCCTTTTTGTGAGTCTGACAACGATCTTTCTACAAAGTATTTCAGCTTCTTGTCTACTATTTATTCATATATTTTAGCTCCTATGTTTATTAGAATTAATCCTCGATATTTTTTATCCTCTTTTTGTCCCGCTTTTTATTAATCAATTCAGAATCGCAGACAATAAAAGAGTATGCAGTAAAAGGTAAATATTATTAATTTAATTCGATTTTTCATTTAATAATCTTCTTTAAATAAGCCTGAATGAATTGATATTTACAGTATTATGAGTGCTCATTATAATTTTTAAATAAAATATAATTTCATCTCGCATGCCACTCTTTTTTCGATTAAATATCTACCTTACACGAAAAACTGAAGAAAGAAAATGAGCTTGCTGACTTATAGAAATGATTGAGATTTAAATTTTCCCGCTACTTTAGCCGACCGATTACTTGCCGCCTTTTTTTAAGTCGTTTGTTATAAACTCGTTCATTCTTTCATTCATTTAAGTCTATTTCAGAACTATGGGATCATATCCTAAAATATTGCATATATTTTACCTGGTATTGGATGCCTGGGTACGATACATTGATCGGAGTAAGGCTTGGCGCTTCGTAGTGAACACAACTTAATAGACTAAAAGCCGCTATAGGTGAAATTTCTTAATCATTTTAGGCACGATGGGACCCTATAACTTAAATAGTAGAACCTAAAAGAAAACGTTTGAACACTGTGCCGTCACTTTTCAGTGGCACTTGCGTCGACAGTGGCGCATCAAACTTTCCACTTATGGACGGGATTCGTAAATTAAAAAATACCCTCCCTCATTACCAGAATTCAATTATTTTCATTTTTTTAAGTTCTATGTGATTAAGACATAAGATTCATCGTAATTTTAACCCACCACCCCCTTCTCCCTGCCCCCACCATCAAAAACTTTATTTTTCGATTTTATTTTTTTTTTGGTGGGATGCAATCAATTTTAAAATTTCAAAAAATTCACCCGCATAGTTAAGGCTTTTATAAAACACGTGTATTTTTTATAGACCTGTAAGTTGAGTGTACATAACCTCAAAAAAAAATTTTTTTTGGAAAAAAGTATACAATTTTCTTTGGGGATAGCTGCAGATCTAATTTTTTCTTAGTCTTGTGTATTTTATCAAACACTATATTTCTAATTTTTTTCAGATTTTTCTGTACTGCTGGTCACCTTCAAAAATCAAAAAAACTGTTTTTAAGGGGGTTTTGGGGGGTTTGAACGTGTTTCTCTCATTTTTAAATATTCTAAAGGACTCAGTTACTTCAAGTTACATATAACCTATAAAAATGAAATTTATCTGATATATTATGAAGTCTATAAAATAGGAAAATCCCTAAAAACCCCCCAAAAAACAGTTTTTCGGATTTTTGAAGGGGGCGAGCCTTACGGAAAAATCTGAAAAAAATCAGAAATATAGTGTTTTATAAAACACATAAGATTAAGAAAAAATTAAACCTGCAGCTGTTCCCAAAAAAATGTTATACGCTTTTTTGAAAAAAAAATTTCTTTTATTTTTTTGAGGTTATGTACACTCTACCTACGGGCTATAAAAATAGACATGTTTTATAAAAGCCTCAGCCATGCGTGTGAATTTTTTGAAATTTTAAAATTGATTGCATCCCACAAAAAAAATAAAAACGAAAAATGAAGTTTTTGATCGTGGGGGCAGGGGGGAAGGAGGTGGTGGGTTAAAATTACGCTGAATCTTATGTGTTAATCACATAGCACTTAAAAAAATAGAAAAAATTTAATTCTGTTAGTAAGGGAGGGTAACTTTTAATTTATTTATCCCGTCCATAAGTGGAAAGTTTGATGCGCCACTGTCGACGCATGTGCCACTGAAAAGTGACGGCACAGTGTTTAAACGTTTTCTTGTAGGTTCTACTATTTAATTTATAGGGTCCCATCGTGCCTAAAATGATTAAGAAATTTCACCTATAGCGGCTCTTAGTCTATAAGGCAAGGGAGGCTAAACCAGAATTACGCTCTCTTGTGTTTTTACTTATAAGTATTTTATAAGGAAGTTAATAGTCAGTTTATTTCTTGGTGTGATTTTATCATTTTATTTTTTTTTAATTAGTGTTTGGTGAATTTTTGTAATTCATATATTTTTATTTGTGTTGTTATTGGCTTGGTAAGGTTATTTTTACAATTTATGTACCGTTGTTTGTTTATATAAAATGGATAAGTTAAACGAAATCAAAATATCTGAAGATATAATTTTAATTTTAATAATAAATAATTTTAATTCAGGTCTTCCTAAG
Organism: Diabrotica virgifera virgifera; assembly: GCF_917563875.1. Lineage (NCBI taxonomy): Eukaryota > Metazoa > Arthropoda > Insecta > Coleoptera > Chrysomelidae > Diabrotica > Diabrotica virgifera. The sequence continues at coordinate 146,938,694 of NC_065452.1, forward strand.
GTTTTAATAACATAATAAAGCTTATATTATTAAAACCTTAGGAAGACCACAGCCAAATTTAACTATTATTAAATCCTCAGGTAATCGTCAAAATCGTGCATTTAATATTAATTGGTATAATAAATGGGACTGGTTAACCGGGTCTATTAAGAGGGAAAAAGTTTTTTGCTATCCTTGTATCTTCTTTTCAACAAAAACCAAACATACAACGTGGTCTAAAATAGGATATTCAGATCTAAAAAATTTACCTCGTTCAACTGAAAGACATTAAAAATTAAAGGATCATATAATATCTTCGTCGTGTAACTTAAAACTTTTTGCTAAACAAAATATAGTAACTGCTTTAGATACAGCTCAAAAAGAGGCCATAATTACTTACAATAATCAGGTTTTGGAGAATAGGATGAATTTAAAAAGGCTTAGGTATCGATATAACAATATACAGGGTGAGTCACCTCTAACGGGACGGAAGATTACAGCGAAATGGTAAAAGATTTGAAAAAAAATTTTAATTAGTAGTTTGTAAGTTGATAAAATCTACATTTTAAAATTATTTTGAAATATACAGGCTGTCCCAATAAATGGCGGCGTATCAAAGTTATATTTTTGAAGTTATACTTCTTTACGCGCGATGAGGGTGAATTTTTATATGTTAAAACCAGGCACATACGCATCACCCAGGCGCATACGCGCATTATAACTTTGTTCTGATTGGATGTTCAAATGACATGTCAAAAATTATCCAATATGGCAGCTGTAGGACACCTGTGGTTTGGAGGTAAAGGTAAACAAATGTATAATATATTAGTTTTATTGTTGTGAGGACAGAAACAAAAAAGTTTATAATATTGTAGTGACTTTTAAATAGTTTTTAAAAGCAACAGGTACGTAATAATTGTTAATATATCATGGGTATAAACCTACCTGTTTGATCTGCCAAAATACATAGTATGTAATACTTTTATTTATATAATTTGATTACCATCAAAATTTATATCAATATTCACCTAATATATTGTTTTCTTACTCTATGTTTCGTTGTATTTTTTCAATTCTAAATCATTTTCACTTCAAAATTAAAATAATTTGATCAATTTTCAAAATATCAAAATATCACAAGTTTAATGACGTTCTACACCTTCGGCAAAGAATTAAGGATTTGCATGAAATTTTAGTATGTTATAGTTTACTTCAAAAAACTAAGACTTATGTTTTACCGTGCCGTTCAATTACTATTATGGGTCAAAGTTAAATTTTAACATGGGCTCTTATGGGAATTCTTAAAAAGTTAATAACTTTTGACCCAAATTTACGATTTTTAATTATTTGTGCTTAAATTAAAGGTATTTTTGTAAGGAATAACATATTAAAAAATGAGGATTGTTTACCGTACCATTATTAAATAAAAGTGAAATTACTGTTTCGAAATTTAAAAAAGTTGGTAGTAGTGAGATCAGCTGCACTCATAATTATATCCGAAAGTTACGTGTCAATCAAATGGGCCTCGATGGTCTAGTTGTTGAGAGTTCGGTCAGAGATCGAAACGTCCCGGGTTCCAATCCTCTACGATTCATTTTTTTTTTAGTTGTTTTAATAAAAATTTTTTAGAAGTGATAGATAAGAAAGTTAGTTTAATATTTAAATAGAATACAATTACTTCGTTAAAATTATATAATAGAAGTATAACTTCTTACGTGCGTACAAAGTACACACACATTCTTTTTTCTTATGGAACACCCTGTATCTTATTGCATTTTTTAATTGTCCGCAAAAAATAAGGTATAGTTTCATAAGACTTCCCTATACCTATGTACAGAGTGTTCTGAGTTATGGTGACTTTTCTTAAAATGTAAAGTTTTAAAAGAAGGCTTATTCTCAAGGTATTTAAGAAATTACGAAAAAAATACTTTTACATCTAAATAGTTGGATATTGGTTGAATGTATTCCATGATTAATTATTACACAATTATTTACAGGGTGTTCAAATTTATAGTTTCATTATTGGATTATTCAATGTGTCATATGATGCTTATTTTAAAAGGAACACCATGTATATTAATACACCATTATACTAAACGGAGTCACCTCTTTCGAATGGTATATGGATGTCCTATACCTAGGTCTAACAGTTTTTGCGTAATTTACAATTATTTAAATTCTTTATCTGTAAATCGAGTTTAAAAGAAAATATGTATCTCATTGTATGACATCGTCATTTTATGACAGTACGGTCTGGTAATTATCAAAAATATAAACATCCGTGTATGATATTCAAATTTAATTGTTCTTAAAAATGAATAATCACGTTATCTACGAAAGAGTAGACATGTAATGGTACACTACTTTGCATTGGGGAGTGTTTGCAAAATTGTATCTTACCTTCTTAAGTTTACGCTCAAAATATCATGATAGAAGACATCCAAAAAGGATGTTTTTGAGAGATTTCAATAGATTCCGTGCTACTGGTAATGTTGCATACGGAAAGTTAAATAATGATGTCAAGGAGCTTGATGTCCTGTTTTCTGTTACGGAAAACCCAAATACTAGTAAAGAAAAAATTTCGGGTAAATTGTAAATCAGTCAAACGACTGTTAGAATTCTTAAGATAAACCACTATTATCCGTATAAACAGGATTATGATAAATATTTAACTTATCGTTTATGGACTTCAGACTTTATAGAAGATCCTGATTTTTTTAATGTATTGTATACAGACCAATATACCTACTTTTCATAATAATGGTCTAGTAAATAGACATAATTTTCATTTCATTATGATATAGCAAACAAACATTTATTTCGTACTATTTAAAAATCGAGAGTGACTATAAATATTATTTTTAAAATCAATTTACCGTTTAAGAAAATTGTAAATAACGCAAAAACTATGACTCCTAGTTATAGAACATCCCTATACCATTCGAAAGAGGAACCTGTGTTTAGTATAATAATTTATTAATATACATGGTGTTCTATTTAAAATAAGTATCATATGACACATTAAATAATCCAATAATGAAACTGTAAATTTTGAACACCCTGTAAATAAATGTGTAAAATCAAGCATGGAATACATTAATTATAAAATAATTACCAGACCGTACTGTCATAACGTGACAATGTCATACAATGCCATTAATTAACTACATCTTTTGTTTTAAAATCGATTTACAGGTTGAGAATTTAAATAATTGTAAATTACACAAAAACTATGAGACCTAGGTATAGGACATCCATATACCATTCGAAAGAGGTAAAATTGTTTAGTATAATTATTTATTAATATACATGGTGTTCTATTTAAAATAAGCATCATATGACACATTGAATAATCCAATAATAAAACTGTAAATTTGAACACCCTGTAAATAATTGTGTAATAATTAATCATGGAATACATTCAACCAATATCGAACTATTTAGATGTAAAAGTATTTTTTCATAATTTCTTAAATAACTTGAAAATAAGCCTTCTTTTAAAACTTTACATTTTAAGAAAAGTCATCATAGATCAGAACACTCTGTACATAGGTATAGGGAAGTCTTATGAAACTATACCTTCTTTTTTGCGGACAATTAAAAATGCAATAAAATACAGGGTGTTCCATAAGAAAAAACATAACTTTGATACGCCGCCATTTATTGGGACACCCTGTATATTTCAAAATAATTTTAAAATGTAGATTTTATCAACTTAAAACTATTAATATAAAAAATTTTTCAAATATTTTACCATTTTGCTGTAATCTTCCGTCCCTTTAGTGGTGACTCACCCTGTATTGGGCTTCGCAAGAATTAGCTTTTCGCGGACACGATGAAAGTGATGATTCCATTAATCGCGGAAATTACAAGGAACTTCTATCGTTATGGGCTAAATATAACTCAAAATTCGAAAAATTTGTTAATTTTAGATTTAATCCTCTTTTTATAAAGTTCTTTTAGTATCAATAATTCTAACATTATTATTATTATTAATTACAAAAGCTATTCTACATCTCAGTTATCAATGCAAGCATGCGGTAAGAGGGAGGGTCCCCATAAGGGGAAATGTTAATAAAAATGGTCAAAAACAAATATAGCCTTAAATTACATTTTTGGTGCATTTTTTTGCTAGTGAAAATTTGTCTAGATTTTTTATAGTTAGAGCCTCCCCTATTGTAGAACTCACGAGCCGCCACTGGATCCTATACCAGCTTGTACAAGTCTAGATGATGGGTACCATCCATTTTTGGAGTAATTTGATAGTCTTCGAAAGGAAGAAGAAGAAAGTTTGGAAGACCAAAGAGATGAACAGACGAAAGGAATGATGAATGATCAACGATTCTTAAAATTAAAGACATAGTTAAAAAATTAGCCAGAAAAACGTACTTGCTCAAAGATGGCATGATATATCTGTAGCGTATGTACTGTTGTTTTATTGACTTCCAAAAGACATTTTATCGTGTTAAGCACTCTACTCATATATTGATCGAAGTTTTAAGAGATATTAGCTTGGATGGCAGAAACGTTCGCATAATTGCGAATTTGTATTGGAATCAAACAACATCAGTTTTATTAGACGGTTTGGAATCACAGGCTCTTAATATTCAAAGAGGAGTACGGCAGGGATGCCTCTTATCGCCCCTATTTTTCACCGTTTGCTCCGAAAGAATTTTCAAAAATGCACTTTGTAAAAAACAAGACGGAATAATTGTGAATGATGAAATCATCAATAATTTAAGATAATATTATGCGGACGACACAATATTCCTAACTTCAACTCCAGAAGATCTGCAAAGATCACTTGACTGTGTCGTTGAGAGCTGTAAGGAAGCAAGTCTGGATTTGAACATACAGAAAACCAAAATACTCGTAATAAGTAAAAAACAGAATATAAAACTCTCTATGTATAGGGTGAGGCAGATAAAGGGCCTATTAGAAATATCTCGAGAACTAAAGGTAAGAAAATCATGAAAATTGGAATACAGGGGTTTTGAGGTATGAACTGTTTAATGAAAATAATTTGGTCTTTTAATAATTTTTGGATGCTGCTCGATGTCTTCTTTCTTAAAATATGAGGTTTTGTAATATTATATAGGGTATTTTAAAAGATAATTGCGGTTTTTTATCAATTTTGTAGCAAACTTCACACCCTGTAGAATTGTACTGATTTGATATCAAAAGCTCCATTTATGTTCAAGTGATTTTTAATATAGTCTATTATTATTAATAATTATTAATATAGCGAAATGTTTAATTTTAGTATACAGGGTTGGTCGAAACTCGGAATGTTTTCGAGTTTTCTTAAATGGAACACCCTGTATTTTAGTATTGTAATGAAATGATATTTTATAATACTTTTTTATTTCTTAAGACTTCCCTATACCTAACTGCTCAGAAACCCAGGACGACGCAAAATATCCTGGCTAAGAAATTTGAGAGAGTGGTTCGGTTGCAGCTCATTAGAATTATTCAGAAGTGCGGCCAATAAAATTAAAATAGCGATGATGATTTCCAACCTCCGATAGGGGAAGGAACCTGAAGAAGAAGAAGAAGAAGAAGAAGAAGAAGAAGAAGAAGAAGAAGAAGAAGAAGAAGAAGAAGAAGAAGAAGAAGAAGAAGAAGAAGAAGAAGAAGAAGAAGAAGAAGAAGAAGAAGAAGAAGAAGAAGAAGAAGAAGAAGAAGAAGAAGAAGAAGAAGAAGAAGAAGAAGAAGAAGAAGAAGAAGAAGAAGAAGAAGAAGAAGATACCTAACTGCTTTTATTTGTAAGTTATTCGTAGTTCTTTAAGCCAAACATTAATTGCAACAAAAACTACGTGAACTTTTATTAGGTTTGCCGTGAAAATATTCAATCATAAATAAATTTTTGAAAATTAATACATGTTAATCTAGAATATTCTAGAATGATCCTTAATTTATTAATATTGGATACATACCAAAATGCCTACGTTGTTAAGATTGTTAGTGCATAAAATATTAATAAAAACAAACCATATTCTACCTAGTTGGCTATGGCTTTGACACTAAACTTGATTAGACATTAGACATTGGGTCTATTGAATAAAAAGAAGTATTTGCTTTTACTTAAATAAAGCATTAAAGAAATGACTTTATTCAATTACTATTAAGTAAATACTTAAATATTTGTAAGTAAAAGCAAATACTTATTTTTATTCAATAGACCCATTGTATTATTGGGTATATTGAATAAAAAGAAGTATTTGCTTTTACTTACAAGTATTTAAGTATTTACTTAATAGTAATTGAATAAAGTCATATCTTTAATGCTTTATTTAATTACTATTAAGTAAATACTTAAATACCTGTAAGTAAAAGCAAATACTTTTTTTATTCAATAGACCCAATTTTATAGTTCCAGTTGCTTTGTTACCATTACTAATATAAATTTTTGTATTGGGGAACTGATTAGTACAGTTTTTGTTCTAGGAGAGTATAACAAAAATGTAGGTACTACTAGCAATAAGAATTTGTCATCTGCAACTCACTGATAGACGACAACCAAGAAGAGAAACTTTTAGTTGACACAATGACAGTGACACTAACGTTTAATTATTCATTTTAATCATTTACAATAGTTTTTGTTCGATCAGATTTCTCGTAATCTAAATGTCCCGTTCGTTGAAACCGTTCTTGTAAATTTTGAAAAGTTTCTCTTTTTGGTTGTCATCTATCGTGGAATTGCTGATGATAAATTCTTATTGCTAGTAGCACATTTATATTTGTTATACTCTCCTAGAACAAAAAACATCTGAATCAGTTCCTCATTAGAAAAATGCATATTAGTAATGATAGCATAGCCAAGTAGATAGAATATTGTATGTTTTTATTAATATTAAACACACCAACAATCTTAACTACGTAGGTATTTTGATATATCAATTAGTATTAATAAATTAAGGGTCAATCGAGATTAATATGTGTTTATTTTCGAAAAATTATTTATGATTGAATATTTTCACGGCAAACCTAATAAAATTTCACGTAATTTTTGTTGCAATTAATGTTTGACTTAAAGAACTACGAATAACTTACAAATTAAAGCAGTTAGGTACCTATAGGGAATGCTTAAGAAATAAAAAAGTACTATAAAATATAACTTCATTACAATACAAAAATACAGGGTGTTCCATTTAAGAAAACTCAGAAAATACTCATTCTGAGTTTCGACCAACCCTGTATACTAAAATCAAACATTTCGCTATATTATTAATTTTTAATAATAATATAATTTAAAATCACTTGAACATAAATGGAGTTTTTGATATCAAATAAGTACAATTCTACAAGGTGTGAAGGTTGTTACAAAATTTATAAAAAACCCTAATTTTAAGAGCTGCCAACAAACTTTAGGATTACCTACAACTGCTACAAACCTGGCTTGAACTATGGAAAATTAAAGATAACGTAGAAAAAACGGCAGCAGTTACTCTCACAACAAGAAGACAAACATGTCCCCAAGTATACATCAATAATATTCCAATTCCACAAAAATCTGAAGTGAAATATTTAGGGCTGCATCTAGATCACAAGCTTACTTGGAAAACCCGTATTAAATCCAAACGGACACAACTAAATATAAAAGTGAGACAAATGTATTGGCTACTTGGAAATAAATCGGAACTCTCACTCGAGAATAAAATACTGATTTACAAGATCATCCTCAAACCTATTTGGTCTTACGGAATTGAACTCTGGGGTTGCAGTAAACCTTCCAACACCAAGATTCTACAAACTTTCCAATCGAAACCAGTGGTGTCATGGCAAAATTAGCAGTGCAGGAACGAGTGCCGGAACGCTCTGCTAATTTTTACCACTGATCGAAACCCTTTCGAACAATAGCCAATGCTCCATGGTACCTTTCCAACCATACAATACACAACGATCTTGGTATTACATTCATAAGAGAAGTCATTGAACTTCAGGCTCAGGCAAACAGAGCCAAAGAAAGAAACTCCACAAATGATTGCCAAATCATACCAACCTATTAGACGTCTAAACAGAACCTGGCCCGAAGACCTCGGGGATTAGGTGAAGACTTGGAGAACAGACGGCACCCTCTATAAACCCTATACCACTCATCATATTTGCTAAATACTCCTGTACTACTGAGTAGATTGTAAATTAACTGTAATAAATAAATAAAAAAAGTTTGGTTTATTTAAAAAACATTATAAATATTATTTAGTTTCAATCAATTTTATATGTGGTATCTTTGGCCTACAGAGTTTAAGAATTGAATGTGTTAACTTTTCGTGGGGCCAAATGTAAATATTTACATAATTTATTTCGAACTAATGAAAGAACTTCAGTAAAGTTATCTTTGTTAAGAAATTGAGTTAATTAGAAAAGGCAGGCACAGGTAGCAACATCGGCGAAAGTAATTTAAATAAATATGGAATATTAAGTAAGAGGGAGAGCGTAGAGCTCCACAATCCCAATCCCAGAAACGAAATACACAATTTCAAAATGAATAATATTTGTGAGTAACGTTGTACAATAGAATGTCGGTTCAGAAATGCAATCATTCTACTCCAGTTAAGGTTTAGGTTTAGGTTTGCTTTAGTTAGATTGTTCCTCGATGTAGTTTACTGTCGAGTGCTCGCGGCCCGTAACGAGCTAAACTGATTACACAACAATCTGTGCTAAGCCAAATAGAGTTTATAATTGAAAAAACCACCCGCCACCAGCCGCCCCGCAACGTTGTTGGCTGTTGCCTGTTGGCTCTGGCTCGCTCTCATCTTCCATCCTTTTTGTCTCCCGTTCCCATACCTTTGTATTGTATTTTATTTTCGGTCGGCCATGTTCAAACACAGAATATAATCAAAATTGCTACGCTTCAAAAAAAATTGTTTTGTTTTATATATAAATATATATGTATTGTTGTGATTCTTATTTATTTATATGTGATGATATTCTCATATGTAATTTAATTTAATTAATGCATTAATGATAATCTAATTAATCAACCAGATCACATATCAATATGTTTTCAATCTCAGGGCGAATTATAAAATTACTTACTTACTTTCGTGACTTCTAAGTATTTCTCAGTGGTTCCTAATCGGGATAGGAAAAAAATAAAATAATACACACATATGGATTACAATTATAAATCAAAATTTTGTTTATTTTATATAAATGGCAATCATTGCTTAATATTTGTTAGATCTTATATTTATTTAACACAAACATTTAAAAATGGGAATCTTATTTCCTTTTGGTTTCCAATTTAAAATTTTTATTAATAATGAACTATTAGGATTTATTAGCAACAAATTTATTTAAGTTTGATGAAAATCTTCTGATATTAGCGATTATGTTCTTCAATTTTTAATGTGGTATTTAATACAAAAACCCATACATTCATGTCCTGACAAATGAGACTGACCTTTATCTGGTGAGCTGCGAATGTCCTCACACAAAACCCGTTTCCTCCTACCCTTGGCTGCGATAAAAAAACTCGTAATGGCCTCCAGTAATGTTCTCCTTTGAAAACTCCCTCGTATAGCTCTCGTTCCTGCTTTTCTCGTGATGCCGTGTTCTACCTTTTTCGAACCACTTCAATCAGCTACCGGGACACTCTTTGCCCAAGGAGATTCTTTTCTCTCGACTCGGCCTACCTCTCGTTCCGATGGGTACTCAACACTCACGGAACTACACCGGCTTTTTCACTCTTCGTACACTACCGTCTACCACTGGACTTCACCTCTCGATCGCTCAAAACATTCCGATCTATCCTCCTCATTCATTCCCCTACTTTCTAAATATCCCTTCCAGATTCAAAAATCAACATTCCACCACAAATTTTAATTCGCCGTATTCCTCAATACCAACTTTTAATCTTTCTAAATATGTTTAATGGATTTCAAGAAAAAATAATCATTTCCCAATTTAAACTTACTTTCTACTTTTTACAAAACTTAATGACCTATTATCTATTTCACTGAGTCTTATTTAGCGTAGGCTAATGATCGAATCTTCCGCGAACACTATAATGGTCCGAGTCACTCAAACTTGTTTATCTTAGGCGCATTGTTACCGAGTTTCGTACACTTCTTCGAATCACTTTCTTAAAAACTAAATATAATAATTTGTTGTATACAGGTTGTTCTAAATTTACATGCCCGTGGTTGAGAAAATTGAAGATCTTTTATATTAATTTGAATTTTGCTTATAATTATAAATTTTAATTCTCCTATCAAATAGGAATATAACAAATCCCCGCCTTTGTATTCGATAAAATTTATCTGCATTTTTAAATAAATTTTCTCGAGGCAAAACCAACTCCCTGTATATTTCCTTACTTTAATCTACGTCTTATACCCTAACTTACTATCTACTTTATGTAATCCTGTCTTTTATTCGTGATATTTGTATACATCGTGAATATTATAAATTCCTCGGATCTTTTCCGAGTTCCTATGCCTCAACTCATAACTATTTATCCCATTTTCATTATTCACGATGTACGGGCCTTCGAAAACAGGCATCAACTTTGCGCAAATGCCCCCAGGAAGATTTGATACTCGTAATGCCCTCACGAGTACTTTTTCGCCCTTTTGGAAAGTCACTGGTCTTCTTTTTCTATTGTGTTCCTGTCTTTGGATATACTTTTCGTTGCTTCGCCGTAATCTTCTCTGTACTGTTTCAATCACCTGTTGATATTCCTTTGGCTCTGGGTCTTCCCATGGCCTTATCGGCAGTACACCCTTCATGATGTATTCTGGGGTCTCTTTTGTTACTGTGCTCGGAATTGTATTTAGATACATTTCTATTTCCGCCATTTTCCTGTCCCAGTGGCGATGTTGACCATCTGTTGCAATGCGAAGAAATTTCGTCACTTCCTGTATGAATCGTTCCGAAGGATTACTCTGTGGATGCCTGATGCTGACAAAATTTGTCTCTATTCCGCGTTCTCGAAGTTGTCCCTTGAAACGATCATTTCGGAAATACGTTGCATTGTCCAGTAGAATCTTTTTTGGTGTTCCTACTGTGGCTATAAAATTGTCGATTTTTCTTAATATTTCTTCCCCCTTTGTGGTGCGGCAACTATATAATTTTACGTATTTTGAAAACACATCCACCATCACTAGAATATGTTTGTTCCTTTTAGTGGTCATAATTAGATCGCTTAACATATCTATTGCTACAATGTCTAGTTTGTTTCGGGCTTCAATATTTTTGGCAATATTTTCGTTTTTGAAATTCCTACTCTTATATTTTTGACATACATCGCACTTCTGGGTAATTTCCTTTGCAATGCGGTAATCCTGTCGGCTGATGTAATTTTCCCTAAAAACGAGCCAAACCTTTCTGCTACCGATATGCCCATTGTCCTCATGTAATTTCTTTATTATCTTTTCTGCCAATGTCTGTGTCACTAAATATAGTTCCTTTCCGTCTATTCTCTTAAAATATATGTTATTTTCTACCTCCGCTCTTCTTTTCTCTCTTTCCTCTAGGTCTTCCTGGTTTGTCCTTATCTCATTTAACGAATATATCCCTTCTTCTTGTATTAATATATTTAGTCCCACCTGTAGAGTAATTGTTTCCTTTTTACCGGTGTCCTCATCCCGTGTTAGAGCGTCGGCTATTATGTTGTCTTTTCCTTTTATATATCGGAACTCAAAATCATACTCCTGTAATAATAGAATGCCTCTATGTATTCTATTATTTACTAATCGATTCTTCATGATATGTACTAAAGCTGCATGGTCTGTTTCGATTGTGAATTTTGCTCCCAATAAGTAAAACCTCAATTTGTTTACGCAATATAGTACACTGGCAAACTCCAATTCTGTAACACTATATTTTCTCTCATGTGTTTTAGTCACTCGAGATATAAAACATATCGGCACTTCTTGGTCGTTTTGTATTTGAGACAGAACTCCTGCAAATTTTTGTATGGACGCATCAGTTCGGAGTATAAAAGGTAAATTGTAAATGGGGTGGTATATTTTCGTTCCTTTTGCGAATTCTCGTTTTAATGTTTTGAAAGCTTCCTCCTGTTCTTCTTTCCAATTCCATTTTATTCCTTTTTTTAGCAATTTTATCAGAGGGATTTCCTTTTGGCTCAAATCGGGAATCAGCTTTTTAAAATAATTAATCGTGCCAAGAAAACCTCTCAATGTTTTCAAATTCGTTGGTCTTGGGTATTCATCTATGAGCTTGACTCTGTCTTCGGCTAATCTGACTGTTTTGGTGTCCAATTGAAAACCCAAATAAATTACTTCTTTTTGAAAAAATTGACATTTTTCAATGTTTAATTTCAATCCCGCTGTGTCCAATTCTTCCAGAATTATTTTTATGTGTTCCAGATGACTCTGAGTATCTTGTGAAAAAATTAATAAATCATCGATATAATGAACTATGAAATCTTCATGGCGATTTAAAATGGTATGTAGAGCTCGGACGAGTGCAGCACAAGCACTCTGCAATCCAAATGGCACTACCTTAAACCGGTAGACAATACCATCAATTGAGAAAGCGGTGTAGTTTCTACACTTTTCAGCTAAAGGTATCAACCAAAAACTGTGTTTTAAGTCAATTTTAGAAAATATGTGTGATCCCGTAATTCTTCCAAAAATGGTCTCGATGTTTAGAGGTGATTCATATTGTGATACAGTGTGCTGGTTGATATTCCTGGCATCTAAACATAATCTCAATTCTCCATTGCTTTTCTTTACTATCACAATCGGGTTAACATACGGTGAATCACATCTTTCGATGATTTGATCTTCCAACATTTTATTAATTTCTTCTTTCACCTCTTGTCGATACTTGTATGGAATCGGGTAAGTCTTTGATCGAAAATTTCCCAAGTTTTTCACCTCAAATGAATGTTCGTACTTTTTCGCCACTCTGTTTTCCTCATTGATCAAATTTTCGTAGTTTCTTAACATCAACCGCAATTCTTTTTCTTTCCCTTCTCCACATATCAATTTTCTGTCTTTTTCCTCAGATTCTTCACATATGTTTACCGTGCATTCTGCATCCTCGTTTGCATATACCTCTTCTTCAAATACCACTGTTTCAATCATATTCTTTTCACTTTCATTTGTTAGCTTTATTTCTTCTTCTCCTGAGCTCGTCTCTTCTTTTGAGGAATCCCAGGTTTCTTTTGCTTTTGATACTCTCAATTTTTCTTCTTCTGGGCTCAACTCTTCTTTTGAGGAGCCACAGGTTTCATTTTCTTTTATCTTTTTCTGACTTTTTCTCCCTTTCCTTCTTTGTCCTTGCTTCGTTGCCAAATTCATTTCCACTGTTTGTTCTTTACCTGATTCGTCCGTATTTTGTTTCTCCTGTTCCTTGTCCTGTTCTTTTTCTTTTTCTTCTGTTAGTTTCATCGAATTATTTTTAAAATCTATTACTACATGTTTTTCTGCCAATTCGTCAACTCCTACTATCATGTCATGTGACATATTTGGCATTATTACACATTGTAGTGCATACATATTCTTACCCAGTCGTACCATTACTCGTATGCCTTCATTTATAGTTGCCAATGTCCGTTTGTTTGCGCCCACTAAATTTACCCTAGGTATTTTGTAAATTAAATTTGTTAAGTTAACTTCTTCTATTAGTTTTCTGTTGACCAATGTTATTTCCGATCCAGTATCTATCATAATTTTAATTGGTTTCTCGTTGATAAATCCATCCACAAATTTTAAATTAACTCCATTTTTCTTTTCGTTGTTTCCTGCCAATTTAATAAACTCCTTGGGGTGACAAAAGATTCCTGTTTGTTTTTTTGTTTTTAGTGAGCGCCGTCGTGAAAAGACGTCGGTTGCTCATCGTTGTTTATATTTTCGTCATAATTTCTCTCTCCGTCATATTCTTCTGTCTGGGTATTATTTACCTCTCTTCTATTTTCTCTTGGTCTGTCGGATCTGTTTGGGTTTTCTCGATATCCCTGTTCATTTTGTCTACCATTATTTCTGTTTTCTTGATTTGAGCGTGTGATGTTTCTACTCTGGTATTCTCGATTTCTGTCCTCATTCCATTGCCTATTTCTTTGTTCATAATTTCCTCTTCCGTTGTCTCTATTTTCGTTTTCCCTTCTGGGATTAAAATCTCGTCTTGTATAGTCTCTCCTATTTTGATTTCTCTCTCTGTAATCCTGTGTCTCTCGGGGCCTGTAATCTTCTCGCGACCTTCTTGATTTTCTTTCTCTTAAACGTGATTCTCTTATTTGTAAGAATTGGCATAGACTATCTATGTCTTTGTAGTTTTGCAATGTGATATGATCTTCCAGCGTTTCTTCGAAATATCTTGCAATCAGTTCGACTAATTGTTCCGATGAGTAATTATATTGTAAATGTTTTGCATTATTGTAAATTTGTAAAGCATATGTCCTTTCTGATACCCCCATCCTATCATTGTATTTCCCATTTTGCAATTCCTTGTTAATTTCCAATTGTTGGACTTTTCCCCAGAAATAATTCAAAAATTTTTGTTCAAATTGTTGCCAATTGCCGAATTCTTCTTCTTTGCTATCGAACCATAGGCTTGCTTCATATTTAAGATGGTTTCTGATAGTTTCTTTTGCTGTTTCGAAATTTCCGATGTGTTGTATTTTCTTTTTCAGGCTATTTATGAACGGCACTGGGTGTAATCTTCTTACATCCCCGCCAAACCTTATCTTCACGTCATCTGTGCTATGTATAACCATTTCTCTTCTTTCTCCTACATTTTGTTGAATATTGCTTTCCGCAATCTTTCTTTCCATTTCTTCTCTGTCTGCTTGAATAGCGTTTTCAAACTTGTTTTCCAAATTTTCTATTTCCTTTTTCTGGCAATTCGTTATCTCCTTTATTTTGATTTTGATTTCTTTAATATCTGTCTCTTGTTGTCCCATCTCGTTCTTGATCATTGTAAAACATCCTTTTACTTCCTTTTCATACTTTCCTATGCGTGCCTCCATTTTCTTGTTGTTCTCTTCTATTGCTTGTTTCATTTTTTGTTGTGTTTCATCCATTTTTTGATCCAATTTTTGTTGTGTTTCATCCATTTTTTGTTGTGTTTCATCCATTTTTTGATCCACTTTATCCATTTTCTTTGATGTTTCTTCCATGGCTTGTTTCGTTTCACGTTGATTTTCATCCATGATTCGTTTTGCTTCTTCCTGATTTTTATCCAGTTTTTGTTGTGATTCATCCATTTTATCCAGTTTTTGTGACTGGAGTTGCATTAGTTGTAATAATTTATCTATTCCTGATAATTCTTGCTGTTCTGATGCCATGATTGTCGTGTCTAAAATATCTTCTTGGTCTGAATGTTCTTTTTGTTTTTTGTTGTCTTTGCTTTGGCTTCTTGTCACAGACATTTGTTTTCAAGAAATACTATCCCCGCCAAATATGAAATTTTACTAGTATGTTACCAAAACGACTTTTTCTCACCCAAATATTATAAATTGTCCATAAATATATCAAATGTAAATATCGTAAAAATAAAGTATTAAATCAGTTATGTAAAATTTTTACCTAAAGAGATCTAAATTTTTATGTTATCAACTGTAAGTATCTCACTTTTTACCACAGGCATATAAATTTCCAACTACCGGCTTTTCTCTTTCTATCCTTCAAATTTGCCACTAGAAATACTTTTCAATGCTTACCACGTTGGACGACATTTGTTGTGATTCTTATTTATTTATATGTGATGATATTCTCATATGTAATTTAATTTAATTAATGCATTAATGATAATCTAATTAATCAACCAGATCACATATCAATATGTTTTCAATCTCAGGGCGAATTATAAAATTAAGTATTTCTTCTAAGTATTCTAAGTATTTCTCAGTGGTTCCTAATCGGGATAGGAAAAAAATAAAATAATACACACATATGGATTACAATTATAAATCAAAATTTTGTTTATTTTATATAAATGGCAACCATTGCTTAATATTTGTTAGATCTTATATTTATTTAACACAAACATTTAAAAATGGGAATCTTATTTCCTTTTGGTTTCCAATTTAAAAATTTTATTAATAATGAACTATTAGGATTTATTAGCAACAAATTTATTTAAGTTTGATGAAAATCTTCTGATATTAGCGATTATGTTCTTCAATTTTTAATGTGGTATTTAATACAAAAACCCATACATTCATGTCCTGACAAATGAGACTGACCTTTATCTGGTGAGCTGCGAATGTCCTCACACAAAACCCGTTTCCTCCTACCCTTGGCTGCGATAAAAAAACTCGTCCTGGCCTCCAGTAATGTTCTCCTTTGAAAACTCCCTCGTATAGCTCTCGTTCCTGCTTTTCTCGTGATGCCGTGTTCTACCTTTTTCGAACCACTTCAATCAGCTACCGGGACACTCTTTGCCCAAGGAGATTCTTTTCTCTCGACTCGGCCTACCTCTCGTTCCGATGGGTACTCAACACTCACGGAACTACACCGGCTTTTTCACTCTTCGTACACTACCGTCTACCACTGGACTTCACCTCTCGACCGCTCAAAACATTCCGATCTATCCTCCTCATTCATTCCCCTACTTTCTAAATATCCCTTCCAGATTCAAAAATCAACATTCCATCACAAATTTTAATTCGCCGTATTCCTCAATACCAACTTTTAATCTTTCTAAATATGTTTAATGGATTTCAAGAAAAAATTACTTATTTCCCAATTTAAACTTACTTTCTACTTTTTACAAAACTTAATGACCTATTATCTATTTCACTGAGTCTTATTTAGCTTAGGCTAATGATCGAATCTTCCGCGAACACTATAATGGTCCGCGTCACTCAAACTTGTTTATCTTAGGCGCATTGTTACCGAGTTTCGTACACTTCTTCGAATCACTTTCTTAAAAACTAAATATAATAATTTGTTGTATACAGGTTGTTCTAAATTTACATGCCCGTGGTTGAGAAAATTGAAGATCTTTTATATTAATTTGAATTTTGCTTATAATTATAAATTTTAATTCTCCTATCAAATAGGAATATAACAGTATATATGTATATAGACATGTATAATGTATATATATATATATATATATATATATATATATATATATATATATATATATATATATATATATATATATATTGATATATATATACAGGGTCTTCTTCTTCTTCTTCTTAACTCAGGCGAGACTCGTATAGTCTCTGACACTTGGTCATAAGACCTTTGTACCAAACTCTGTTCTTCTCCTTAAACTTTAATAAGTCCTGTGGCCTCAACGAAGGCCAACAGTTTTCTTATTGGTAGTTTTATTATCTGTTCTGGTCCAAACCTCATTTGACCAGTGAAGTCCTGCCTTACATCACCTAGCACACTGCAATGGCTTAGTATGTGTATGGCAGTTTCTTCTTCCATTTCGCACTTTTTGCACCATGGTTCATTCACCTTACCTAGTTTGTATAGGTGATTTATTAAACGGCAATGTCCAGTCACCATTTCAGTGACCGTTTTGATCTCTCGTTTATTGAGGTTCAACAAACTGTTCGAGAGTTTTTTATCAATATTCTTGATTATTTTTTTAGTCTGGATTTGCCTTGAGTGGTTCTCCATTTATTTTGATGATTCTTTATCAGCCATTTCTGAACCTCGTTTTTCATAGCATCTTTAGTGATGCCACAGAAAGGTTCTGGGCCTACCAAAGTTTCTCTCGAGCCTTGTTTCGCTAACATATCTGCTCGTTGATTTCCATGCACCCCTTCATGACCCGGCACCCATATTAAAGACACTTTATTGTCTTTTGCCAGGTTGTTGAGGAGATCTTTGCAGTTTCTCACCAGTTTTGATTTGGTGAGAGGGTTCTTTACAGCCAGAATAGCCGATTGGCTATCTGTGTAAATGTTGATTCTCTTAGCTTTAGGGTCTTCATCAATTATTTCATCAATGCAGGCCACCAAAGCAAAAACTTCAGCCTGGAACACCCTTGTATGTTGATCTAGGCTGCAAGATTTATTATAGTTACATGTTTGCCCAAAGACTCCTGATCCAGTACCATGGGCAGTTTTAGATCCATCAGTGAACCATATTAAGTCCCCATTAATATTTGGGACTTTTGTTATAACTTGATGCGCGGGTAGTTAAAGGATAAATGATACAACACTACATAATTTTAAAACTTTAAAAACCATAATCTACATTTACAAGTTGTTTAACAAAACAATATTTTAGGTTTAGAATTGGAAGGAGTAAGAACAGAATGTCAAGAAATTCTTCCCAAATATTTTGTGCGCCTGTGCGAACTTAAAATCCGAAACAAAATCCTCGAACTTCGAGAGCGTATCCCGGACACGTTCAGGATCTTTTTTCTGCACTGCGCGAACACCGAATTAAAAATCCTGAGGGTGTTCACAGGGAAAGATTTGAACTCCGCGAACGCTCGATTTTGTAATGCGCAGGCGTTCTCCCTCTAGGTATACCCAGGATGTACAGCGCGATCAAAGCTATTAAATCTGAAAATTCTCGTGGAACCACTTTCTGGTAACATCTTTGTCTTTAATCACTCTTTTACAATTTATAAGGCAATAAGACTACGAGTAAAGGAGACGAAAGGGACCAGGGGCGTAACAGAGGCCTAAGCGGCATGAAGCTTGCGAGGGGCCCCCTTAGATCAGGGGCCCCATCTTGTCGTCTGATATTATGTAATAATCTGTTTTTGTTATTATTATTTTACGTTATGTGTTAAATTTAAGAATGTAAATTTCTAAATAGGCATATTCGGCAAGTAAATCATCTCATCTCTAGAAACTTAATCCCTTCCGGTCTCCCGAACTTTTATGGTGACGACGGTAAACTATAATGCTTTCTTTGTACGTGACTATTGAAATATTTAAGAATTACAATTTTAGGAATTTTAGAACAATATTTCCAAATCTATAAATGGGTTTCTTCTTCACGTTTACGTTTATTATTTCGATACAATAATTATCGGCAGTAGTTTCATCTATTCTTAATTTATTTGCTTTGCATTTTGTGTTATTTGTGTTGTTTTACGGTTATAGTTGCATCAGTTTGGTACGCAATTATTTATCAATTTATTGACGGCTTTTCTTGTGTAATCATTGGACAATCTATCAACAGATAAACGATAAGATAATGAAATTATAACACTCCCCTTTAGGGGAGTCAAAATTGTTTCGAAAAAAATCAAACAAGCTTACGTATATTTTTCTAAAACATTTTTTGATAGTTTATATATTTTATGTTAAAGTAAAAAGTTCTACTCACAGATTTGGCCTCTTATTGTTTATTAATTTCTTAAACAATAAAACTGTTTTGTATAAATAATTTTAAAAATATCGGTGAATTCATCATTTTACTTTGATTAAAAATGTTTCTATTTTATTTTTGATTATGCTGAATTTGAATATGAAATTATAATTTGAAAATTTCAAAAAAAAATTTTAGTATGTCTGCGTGACTTCGAACCATATGGGAAACTTTTTTATTATTAATTTTACGAAAAAAGGTATATTCTTCATGAAATCCTCTAAATGGTCTTAAATCTAAGATATACAGGGGCGGGCAAAAAATTTAGGTCACTAGGGGAATTATACACGTTTGATGCCTTGAATTTAATAAACCTGTTGTCCGATTTGAGTGATTTTTTTAGTATCTTATAGTTTTATTATTTAAGAATCTCAATGTGTTAATATTGTTGCTAGACAGGTATATGTCATTTTATACCGGGTGTAACAACCATACTGTGTTTTTTCCTTAAAGTTCGGAACACTCTGTGGAATATTATATCATAGATAAAATATTGAAATTAAAACCCAATTGTAGCTTTAGGCTTTCTTAACATTTTCTTCTTTGATCCATTTGCTTTTAGATCATAAAAAAGTTAGGTACTTTAACAACTAGCCATGTTCTTCATCAATACAGGGTGTTTCTAAATAAGGGCGACAAACTTAAAGGGGTAATTCTGCATGAAAAAATAATGACCGTTTGCTTTATAAACATATGTCCACAAATGCTTCATTTGCGAGATGTTGGATGTTGAATTTTTTCTACAAACTGACGACAGTTTATTTGTTGCTCTAAAACCGGTTGAGATATGCAACTGAAAGTTGGTGGGTTTTAAGAGGTAGTTATTGAACATTTTTTGACATACAATTAAGAATTTTATATTCACCATTGGCGTGCATACGAGATGTATCTAAAATATTTATACCCGTATGCACTCCAATGGTGAATATAAAATTCTTATTTGTATATCAAAAGATGCGCAATAACTACCTCTTAAAACCTACCAAATTTCATTTGCATATCTCAACCGGATTTAGAGCAACAAATAAACTGTCAGTTTGTAAGAAAAAATTCAACATTCCGTATCTCGGAAACGAAGCATTTGTGGACATATCTTTATAAAGCAAACAGTAATTATTTTTTCATGCAGAATTACCCCATAGAGTTTGTCGCACTTATTTAGAAACACCCTGTATTGATGAATAACATGGCTAGTTGTTAAAGTACCTAACTTTTTTATTATCCAACATAAGCAAATGGATCAAAGAAGAAAATGTTAAAAAAGCCTAAGGCTACAATTGGGTTGTAATTTCAATATTTTATCTATGCTATAATATTCTACAGACTGTTTCGAACTTTAAGGAAAAAACACAGTATGATTGTTACACCCGGTATAAAATGACATTTACCTGTCTAGCACCAATATTAATACATTGAGATTCTTAAATAATAAAGCTATAAGATACTAAAAAAATCACTCAAATCGGACAATAGATTTAGGAAATTCAAGGCATCAAACGTGTATAATTCATCTAGTGACCTAAATTTTTTGTCCGCCAGTGTAAGATACAACCAACAGAAAAAATATGAATCTAACTCAATGTTAAGTACCTTTACATTTCACAATATACGATTTTAATTTTAATATGCAATTACATTAACTGTCTTTTTCACTTCTATCTTTACTCAGATTTGAGTACTAGGAACTTTATTTCCCACCGTTTTTTCCTAGACGAATGAAAGCAGAATGTGACTGCATATTGTAGTGTAGAGTCCTTTTCGGTTTCTTTATTTGTCATCTGTTGTCTTATAAATTGTAAAAGTCACAGATTAAGAATGTACCAGAAAGAAGTTCCAACAAGAAAAGTTTTCAGACTTAAATAATTATTTACCATTTTACTTAATTTTTATTATAATAGTGAATTCTGTATCTGACACTTTTCGCTTTTAATTAATTATTAGGTTTAAGATTAAGTTGGATATTATTATTGAGTTGTTTTTGTATCTATTGTATTATATACAGGGTGCCCAGAAACTCTACCGACAAACGAAGACAGGAGATTCCTCAGATAATTTTAAGACAATTTAACCCAATTCACCTAGTCCGAAAATGTTTGTTAAGGGAGCTAGAGCTCTTTGAAGATGGCGTCATAAAATTAGTTTTTCTTAATACCTCTAGAACGCTTCTATTTAGAAAAACGAAAATTGGTATGCATATTTACTTTTCAGAGATGAATCGATTCCATCCATTGCAAATTTCTAGTACCAGTCATAGGCGTCAGTTTTGGGTAGAGCAACGGGTATTTTATCGCATAACTTTTTTGTCCTTAAGTTTTATGCATTTTTGACACCGGATTATTAAATTGTGAGGTAGTCTAGTACTAAAAAGTACTCTTGCTTTAAGTCGGTAGGACACACCGTTTTCTAGAAAAATAAATTTGAAAGTTTTTCGTTTTTGGAATTTGAAAAAAAATTGAAAGAACTTTTCAACAAAAAACAAAGTATTTTACCAACATAAAGTAAGAGTAACTTTTAGTACTCGAATACCTCATAATTTAATAATCTAGTGTAAAAAATGCTCAAAAATTCAAGACAAAAAAGTTATGCTATAAAATAACTGTTGACCTACCCAAAACGGACGCCTATGACCAGTACTAGAAATTCGCAATTAATGAAATCGATTTATCTCTGGAATATAAATAAATGTACCAGTTTTCGTCTTTCTAAACAGTCTTTTTTTGAAATTTTTTTTTATTCAAAAAGCGAAAAATTTTCAAATTGATTTTTCTAGAAAACGATGTGTCCTACCGATTTAAAACAAGAGTATCTTTTAGTACTAGAATACTTCACAATTTAATAATCTAGTGTCAGAAATGCATAAAAGTTAAAGATAACAAAGTTATGCGATAAAATAACCGTTGCCCTACCCAAAACGGACGCCTATAATCGGTACTAGAAATTTGCAATGGATAGATTAGATTTATATCTTGAAGATAAATACGCGTACCAATTTTTGTTTTTCTAAATAGAAGCGTTCTGGAGGTATTTAAGAATAACTAATTACAAGACGCCATCTTCAAAAAGCTCTAGCTCCCTTAGGAAGCATTTTCGGACTAAGTGAATTGGGTTAAACTATCTTAAAATTATCTGAAGAATCTCCTGTCTTCGTTTGTCGGTAGAGTTTCTGGACAACCTGTATAATGTATTGTCGCCGTACACCACTAGGTACATATGTGGTAACAGGGTTTTTGGAAGAATATATCTATAAATAATTGGTATTAAACGATTTTTTCCTGTAAATCAACACCCGAAACGATCTTTCCCCCGATCCCGATAACTAGAACTTCGCTAACACATAACAAGTAGTTGATTGGTACAGGGATAACGAACGTTCCATTTAAAGAAAATAAGGGCCTATCAAATAGGTAAGTAGGGCTATAAATTGCGCGTAATGCCTGGCACGTGGTTGTTACGACAAAGTGGATATTATCCTCTGTGTGCCACGCGTCACATTTTTGTTCTGGTATTCTTTTATGCGTTGTGGCGTATCCCGTTGTGACCGTTTACCAACATCGCTTGTAACTTGTAACACAGATGTGAGAGTGAGATACAGAGGCGCGGAACAAAAGGGCATTATTTGCCATTTTTACTTTTTTTACATTTACATCTTTTTTACTGTTACTTTACTAGGAATTAATCACAAGAGGCGTAACAGAGGCTCCCGCAGCATGAAGCTTGTGGCAGTGGCGGATCCAGGGGGAAGCGCCAGAAGGGCGGCGATCGGCCCCCTCTCAAACCAAGTGAGTAGCTGAGATCAGTGGCGGCCGGTCAGGGTCGGCAGGGTCGGCAGTGCCGACCCACACATTTATAGATATAGATTTTTTAAATATTTGTATCTGTGAAGTAAAAAAAATCTATCAGATAATACAGACTAAATTTTATTCATGGTTTTTAAAAGAATTTGATCAATCCGAGCGTTAAGTGATCCCTGCGCATAACAGACTTCTCAAAAAATGAATGATCCGAGCCATTTATCTGACTTTTCGGCTAGCCGTCCCTAACATCCGTAGCTTGACAATTTACACGTAAAACTCAACGACATAACAAGTCGATGAGCAAGCGAACATTACTTCTCTCCGTGGGCAATAGCAGATACGGCATGGCAGGTTAAGTGACAAGTACGGCACATTTCGGTCTGCAGGTCGGTGTTTCATTTGGAAGCATGCATCGGTAGAAATTGTCAAAAATAACACGCCGTTTTACGTCGTTTAATTGATATGGTAATTTTTTTAAGTTGTCAGGAATTATCATTTAGTGGACATGATGGATCGAAGCATTTGTTAAAAATCAAAGTAATTATAGAGAATTAATAAAATTGTTTTAGAAATACCTATTTACTTTCTGATTCGAAGTGTATTCGTAATACAGAATGAACTAATACATATATAATCAAATAGTTAAATTTTGAATAACGTTGTTGAATCTGAGATTTAGAAAACCATTTGCTTTTCACTGAAAGTAGATGAAACTTCTGATTATCATGCCATTCACAATTATCAATTATTTTGTTCGATACGCGTTACGTGGTAATATTTATGAGAGGTTTTTAGGTTTTAGAGATGTGAGTAAAAGCAATAAGGCAGAATATATTTTTGGTGTTTTAAAGAACAGATTCAAATTTTTTGATAACAAAAATAAATTGGTAGAGCAAACTGGGGCAATCTTATGACGGCGTTGCTGTGATGAATGGTGAATTGAATAGTCTCCAGGCAAAAGTTAAAACTATTGCATCACAAGCTTTATTTACTCACTATTATGCTCATATAATGAATTTAGTTTTACTTGATACGTGTAAAAAAATAAAGAATATCGTCTTTTCTTGCCAGTTTAGCTCACCTAAACGGATTACTGCTTTAGAACAAATTTGTTTCGAAAAAAAAAGCGAACATATTGTCAGACGCGATGAAATTTTAAATCTCGGTTAGTTTTATCTAAGCAGATTATCTCTTATAGTTTTAGTATCTGTAGCAGATTTTCGTGAACAGCTTTTGGAAGTTTTTGATTTTATTATCGAAGGCGATGATTTTGAAAGTGGCGATAGCTCGATCCGTGAAGCAATCGGTTTGAGAACTTTATTAAATACTAATGACTCTTTCAATATTTTTTTAAATATTTTTAAGACAGAGTTTGCCCAAGATATTCCTTGTTGTTCAAAATCAGTCAACTGACATTATTTATTCTAAAAATAGAATACGAAAGCTGGTGCAAAATCTCAGAGATTTTCGTAATGATAGTAGTTTCCAATATATACGCAGTGACGTTTTGGATTCGCTTGATATTTCCGAACCACCCCAAAAAAGACAACGACATGATACATATCTCGAAAAACGAGTAAGTATATCTTGAAATTTTGGATACCTACTATTATATGCAAATAGATACTCGTTTTTCGAATTTTGAAGATTTGCAAATTTTTGACCTCTTTGACGATTTAAAATTTAAAAGTTACGTTCTCCAAAGAATTTCCAAGATATTTATTATTACAAGTTAGGTACTTAAAAATTATGCTGGTCCAAATATTTTCAGAAAGTGGGATAAGTTGCACAATATGTATGTATAATTCTATGTAGTAAGTACTGCAATTCATTACAACAAACTGTTTATCAATTTTCTTATTACCACCAATTTCTGCCTAAAAAAACGGGATTTACCTTGTCTCAAAAGAATCAACACGTATTGTCGAAACACCATGAAACAAGAGAGAATGTCAAGTACATCAAATAAAAAAAAGCAAAAAACAACAAAATCTCCTATGATGAATTAAGCCTTTTAGTTTGATGGTATACCTATATGAGGAGACAAAAAAACCTTGCCGACCCTGTCTCCAAGGCCACGAGCCGCCACTGGCTGAGATACAAAACTCGCTCGTTAACAAAAATTAAAAATTTGAGATAGTTGTGAATTCTGACACGTATGACTACCCTTTACAATAGATATTGTATATTATTGACATGTGTTAAACACTTGTGTTATTGACATGAATAAACGAATCTGAATCTGAGATACATCCCAAAGTGTAGCAAAACGTGCTCGTTTCTCTTGATTTTCACTATAAAATAATAAGAGTGGTTATCAAAACTAGTTTGTTCTATGTATAAGTTAGTTACAAAAACAAAACTAGCTCGCTGCATACTCTGCTGCAAAACTCGCCCATATAAAATCACTACATTTGCCCAAAAACAGCACCAGACACTATATACCTAGTGATTGCACAGCAAAAAAACTCTGGAAACAGTAGGTACAACCAATCAGTGATTGACGACCTGCAGGTGAAGTATTCTTACTTCCTGTTTATTTTCATCTATTATTTTTATATCAGTTTCAAGACTCCAGTAACAGATGCTTGTTCGCAATGCATGCGTCTGAAATACCAAATCAAAACGATGTCTGCAAGACCCAAGAACGTTGAAGTTATGGCTGAGCATGTGGTTCATAAAATAAAGGCAAAGACTTTTTATTCTATGCTGAAAAAAGACGACGGGCCTTCGGTACTTAACTTTCTTTTGATTGTCAAAAAACCTTGTGTTGCCACGTGCAGTGGCGTAACAAACTCCGTCGAGGCCCCCCGCACAATTGAAAATGGGGCCCCCTTTAAAAATTACCAAATGCGACATGTGTAACAAATACCTCTATGTGTTACAGCCCAGTAAATGAAAGTAAAATATGTCGATACCGTGTGTAATTTCTAGAGTCATCACCGAAGTGGTCAACTCAAGACTTTTCGAGTTATTTATGAGTAAAAATCTTTGTTGTTTAGCAAAAAAAAAGAGCTTTAGGCGATTTTTCGCAAATAGTTCAAAAAGAACATTGTTAGCAAAAATGTAGCTCATAAAAAAATGAAACAAAAATGAAGTATATCGATCCAGTAAAAGAAAAGCTGTAGCTCATGAAAAGTTTTTCTTATTCGTCAAATTTCAAATCGAATATTTCAACGTGAAATAACCAAAAAATAAAATACTTTTCGGGGAAAACTCATTAGAACTTTTTTAAAGTGTTTAAAAAAAAAGTTTTATTTTTATTTTTTACAAAAGTTTCTAGCGTCAAAACTAAGCAAATTACGCTCAAAATACAGTTAATCCCATTTTTTGGTAAAAAAATTGTGAAAATCTCCCCTATTTAGCATCCGAATGAAACTAATCATTATCGCTTTACAAATGTTTTACCTTTTTTATATGACTTGTAAGTTTCACCGGTTCAAAGTGCTTATTTTTTGAAAGGGTTCTAGTTGAAAGAGCTTGACCGAGTCACTAATCACGAATATAAGCAAATTTTAAACAGCCATAACCAATTTTTGTCTTACAGAAAAACAAAATAAAGCCAAAATATTTATAAAAGCAAAACCTACATTTCTTTACTCTTTGAGATTTTTCGTATCACTAAAACTTTTTATATGTTGAAAAAAGGCATTTTCCAAAATAGTAAACTTTTTTTACTATGAAACCAATTTTTTTCAAAAATAAGACTTTCGAACCGGTCAAACTTACAGGTAAAGCTCTAACGATAAATTTTATTTGGGGTGCAAAATAGGGGTAGATTTTTACTATTTTTTTTACCAACAATGGGGCTAACTTTATTTTGAGCGTAACTCGTATAGTTCTGGAGCTACAAACTTTTATAAAAAATAAATCTTTTTTTTAAACACTTAAACAAAGTTTTAATGAGTTTTTCTCGAAAAGTGCTTGATTTTAGTTATTTAAGGTTGAAATATTCGATTTGGAATTGGACGGATAAGAATAATTTTTCATGACCTTCAACTCTACTTTTACTGTGTCGATAAACCTCATGAATAAGTACACCTTTTTTGTATCTTCTAAGCTAAATTTTTGCTACAAATATTTTTTCGATATATCTAATATTTAATTCGATAAAATACTTACTTTAGAGTTATTTTCGAAAAACCTTTCTGAAAACCTGTTTTTTTATTGAAAAATAAACATTTTCACTTGCAAATGACTTGAAAAGTATTAACATAGATAAAGAAACTCTATAGAAAAAAAAGTTGCTTATAATTAGTCAATTTACACGTTTTTAAAGACGACAAGATGGGGCCCCTAATCGATTGGGGCCCTCCCGCAAGCTTCATGCTGCGGGGGCCTCTGTTACGCCCCTGGCCACGTGTTCCTGATCTAGCTGCCTATTATAGCAGGCAACTGTAATTACCTCTACAATCTTACCATCTGTGAGAGAAATTCTACTAGTGTAATAGTACTCAAAATCCTGGTTCGGCGTATATGTTATAGTCAAAGCCCGAATTTCAGGCACTCCTAGGTTTGACTAGGCAATCCTCAGGTCTGACTGACAGTCTAGTCAAAGCTCGAAATAAATTACAGTTTCGGCCTTTGACTAGTCAAGCCTAGGAGAGACTAAGTTGGTTAGGCTAAGGTCGAAATGTAATTTTATGAAATCGGGGTTTGACTAGTCAAACCCCGATCAGCTATTACAATGTCGTAATTTTATAGATTTTGTTAGATTAGGTTTAATAAAACGGAATCTTTTAATTTTAATGTTTATTATTTTTATATTGTCATAATTAAAATAAAAAAATTGGTATTTATTCTCATATGTTGAGGCATTATGGCATTTAGAGTTGCACAATGCGTTAGACCTTTTACACTTACATAATTTTGGAGAGCATTTCTTATTGAAGTGGCATTTTATAAAGCCTTGTCTTCCAAATTTAGAATCTTCTGTGCTAATTTCTTTTAGAGACAGCTTAACGTCTGGAACATCTTCGAAAATTAAGTAAATTCTCTTTGCATTCTCTTATTTGATTTCTTGAAAAAAGTGTGTTAATTGTTTCGTATTTCGTACCAACTCTATGTAAACCGTCAATAAATTGTTCCTGGTTTTGTAATACAAGATAAAACAATTGACGGTTTATATAAAGTTGGCACGAAATACGAAACAATCAACACACTTTTTTCAAGAAATCAAATAAGAGAATTTTCTTAATTTCGAAGATGTTCCAGAAGTCTCTTCCAGCTGTCTCTAAGAGAAATTAGAACAAAGATTCTAAATTTGGAAGATAAAGCTTTATAAAATGCTACTGCGATAAGAAATGCTCTTCAAAATTTTGTAAGTGTAAAAGGTCTAACATATTGTGCAACTCTAAATGCCATAATGCCTCAAATGTGAGAATAAACACTAATTTTTTTATTTTAATTACAATATAAAAATAATAAACATTAAAATGAAAAATTCACGTTTTATTCAATCTAATCTAACAAATTACGACATTTTAATAGCTGATCGGGGTTTGACTAGTCAAACCCCGATTTCATAAAATTAAATTTCGACCTTTGCCTGACCAACTTAATCTCTCCTATGTTTGACTAGCCAAAGGCCGAAACTGTAATTTATTTTCGGGCTTTGACTAAGACCGTCAGTCAGACCTGAGGATTGCCTAGTCAAACCTAGGAGTACCTGAAATTCGGGCTTTGACTATAACATATACATTATGTATACATAACATATACAGGGTGTCCAGAAACTCTACCGACAAACCAATACAGGAGACTCCTCAGATAATTTTAAGACAATTTAACCCAATTCACTTAGTCCGAAAACGCTTCCTAAGGGAGCTAGAGCTATTTGAAGATGGCGTCTGGTAATTAGTTTTTCTTAAATACCTCCGGAACGCTTCTATTTAGAAAAACAAAAATTGGTATGCGTATTTATCTTCCAGAGATAAATCGACTCCATCCATTGCAAATTTCTAGTACCGGTCATAGGCGTCCGTTTTGGGTAGGGCAACGGTTACTTTAGCGCATATTTTTTTGTCTTTAACTCTTAAGCATTTTTGACTCTGGATTATTAAATTTTGATGTATTCTGGTACTAAAATGTACTCTCTTGTTCAGGGACGCGCCAAGTAACTTCGGCGCCGTCGTGCGAAATATTGATAAGCGCCTTTACCAAAATTATCAGGGTAGAAATACTATAATCAATCACTCCTTCACATTTCGACGTGGAAAACTATGAAATTTCTTCTACATCTACCTAGATTTTTTTAAGGAAACAATAAGTACACAGTACACTTATAAAAAATAATATAGTAAACACTATATTGCACAATAAAACAGAACAGAATAAAAACTATGTTAAAATTATAAAACATTACTTAAAATTATTAAAAAAAAAGAAGATCATATAAATATTTAGATTGCGATTTTTTTTAACAAATACACTTATTACGATGAAAACCAACGGAAATTTCTTATAGAAATTGAATTTATCTTGCTTAACCTTTGGCAAATTCATTAATTAGATTTTGAATATTCGGGTCCTTAAAAAACTCCGATTCTATAGAAATAATACTTAGCAAGATTTTCTATCCGCTTCTGACCCATTCTAGATCTTAAGTCTTTAAGGGGAAAAGTGCAAAATGTCGCCTGTCAAAATTTTCAATGGGTTTTAAATGTATTCATGTTTTTCGAATCCTGAGAAAAATAATAAGTATTATGAGGGCCGAAAGTCCCTTAGAATAAAAAAAAGTTTCTTTTCAATAAAATATTTGCAATTTAAAATCACACTAAAATTTCTCTTATATTTGCACCCCTGTAACTTATTAAAATGAACATTACAGAAATTTTCAGGGACATTCAGCCCTCAGTAATAATGTAATCTTTCATTATGCGTTTAAATTTTTCAAAAATATTTATTAGTTTTCTTAGGATTCGAAAAAAAAATTAATACATTTAAAACAAATTGAATATTTTGACAGGAGACATTTTGCGCCTATGCCCTTAAGTAATTCTTAATTAGTTTTAGTTTTGAAAATGATCTCCCTGCTGAAGCTACAGAAATCGGTATAGTTAATAATATACGTAGGTAACGCGATACTGAGAATGAGTGGGCTAAGTTATTTTTTGTAATGTAATTAAGTGTTTTTACTACAGATGTTACCTTTCCGTTGCAAATTTGTAGAAATTGTAGTTCGGTTAAAAGTTCCGTTCCGTCTATGTCTCCGCCGTTTCGATTTTTGTTAGTTAACGCTTCTTCAAGTTTTTTACAAAAATTAAATTGATCTTCATCAGAATACTTGCCGAAATCCTCAGGATCCCACAAAAATTTGAAAACATTGGCATGGGAGGATATCAGCTCAAACCTATCATTTACAGAAAAAAAAAAGAGTAATATCTAGCATTTAAAAAAAACAGTTGACTTTGAATTTTAATTATTGGTTTTCAATTGGCTGATCTTCACTTTCATAGAAAAATCATTTTTTATTCTTCGTGGCCGTAAGGTTTCTGCATTTTTGAATTTCGCATCTACGTCCAAGGAAGTTTTTCTAAATAGAATATAGTAACCAATCGAAAAGACAAGTAAGTAGGTAGTTAAAACAGCATTATTTCACTACCGGTGCCGGTCAGTATTGGTGGATAATAAAATTTCACCATTGGGATTAGTAGAAAAATTTTTGTTTTTTTGGTTATTTTTTGTTTTTAAGCTTAAAAAAATATTTAGTTTTGAATTGGATATTTATTTAACTTTGCCGACTCAAAGGGCGCCTTTAACGCCTTGGCGCCGTCGTGCGCCGCACGACCTTGCCCATATGGACGGCGCGTCCCTGCTCTTGTTTTAAGTCGATAGGATACACCGTTTTCTAGAAAAATCGATTAGAAAATTTTTCGTTTTTTAAATTAAAAATAAATTCAAAAAAAACTATTTAGAAAATCGAAAACTTGTACTTTTAATCACATTCCAGAGATGAATCGATTTCATTAATAATTGCAAATTTCTAGTATCGGTCATATGCTTCGGTTTCGGGTAGGTCAACGGTTATTTTATGGCATAACTTTTTTGTCTTAAATTTTTAAGCATTTTTCACTAGATTAAGCTAGATTAAGAAGCCTGGCTTCTTCCTTAACAAATTAATATGGAAGGACTATTTAAGGTTGCTGTCTAAAAAAATACAAAGAAATTTTACACAATCAACAGTACTGATCTGGCTGTTATTAAGAGGTAAGGGTTGGAGAGCTCCTTTATAAGATAATGCTACTGTTTTATCTACGTTAAACGAGAGTAAATTAGAGTCAAACCAGGTTTTTATTGTAGTAGATCAGAAGTTATAGTAGCATGAAGAGTTGCAATAATTGAGTTGCTCCAAGTGATACTGGTATCATCAGCAAAAAGAAAGATTTTCCATCGATTTTTAAACTAGTGATGTCATTAATAAAGATAAGGAAAAGTAGAGGACCCAATACTGATCCTTGAGGTACCCCACATACAATGTTTTTGAGACTAGAGTCTGTATCATTTGCTCTAACCAGTTGTTTCCTATCATCCAAGTAATATTGGAACCAATTCAAAGAAATACCTCGAATTCCGTAGAAATTTAGTTTTTTTATCAAAATGTTGTGATTTACACAATCAAAAGCTTTGGCGTAGTCACAAAAAACGGTGGCAGTGTGAAGATTATTGTTCAGTGCTTGATAAACCTCATGTAGTACAGAAAACATGGCATCAGTGGTGCATTTATTATTTAAAAAGCCGAACGGATTTTGTGATAAAATGTTGTTTTCAACGAGAAAGGACATAAAACGGGCTTTTATGAGTCTCTCAATAATTTTGGAGAGTACCGGTAGTAGTGCAATAGGTCTATAATTGCAGGTATTAGATATTTCACCACCCTTATGAAGAGGAATAATGATGGCAGTCTTTACGCACTCTGGAAATTTGCCTTTCTCAAAAGAATCATTAATCAGTGAGGTGAGGACTGCCAACACATTTTCTGGGAGATTAGAAAAAATTGTTATCGATAGACTATCAGTACTACAGGAAGATTTGCTTTTGATACTATTGATTGTTTGGATCAGTTCAGATTTATCGACTGGTTTTATAAAGAATGAATTCGAGACCTTTCTCGAATTAGGGAGGTAGGAAATGGGATCTTTTTGTGGCAAAATAGTTGATGTAATATTTTTACTCACATTAACAAAGTATTCATTTAGATTTTCAGGGTCTTGAAGGGAAAATGTTTGAGCAGTGTGGGTTTTATTTCGAAGATCGTTTATTATGGGCCAAGTTTCTTTTGCAACACTTTTAGAGCTTCCCAGACGGTTTTGAAATTTCTTGATGTAGAGTAGAGAACGCATATTCTTGGAAGATATTCGGATACCTTTAGTAGTCCAGGGTTTTTTATTCTTCCCACACCTTTTTTAAGGAACGCTCTATTTTCCGGTACACCCTTTATATAATAATATCATGTATTCCCATGTGTAATATTAGTTGCATAACAAATGGTGTATAAATCAATTTTAGAGGAAACTGTACAAATGAAAATCAGAGCTCAACTTTTTAAATTACAAATTACAGAATTCTGCAAACAGCAGATTATTTACAATTATTTTTTGAGTCTTATGCGTTGTTTTTATTTTTATATAATATGTTAGTATAATATATTATGTCTTTATCTATGTATATGTTTTTCTTTCATACTAATATAAAATGCAACTCTTAGAATAAATGGTAATTAAGTTTATTAACTTTAATGGTAATATTTTTACCACATGCCACAGTGCTGTAGAGTTGACAGTTGACATTGTTTTGTTGTTAGAAATTAGAAACGTCATATAGTTTTGACACTACTGGAAAGAACTGGAGAAAGTCTTGTTTATTATTGATTTAAGGAGTAGTAGAGCTTAATTACTATTATATTGCATAGTAACAATTTATTTAAGGCTTATTAGAAACATGGGCAACTCATTTACAATTGACATGGAAGAAAACTTTAAAAAGAACCAGGAATTTATTACTGAAATGAATACAATTAAGGTAAAGTTAAAAAGAGTTTTCTCTATTGTTTTAATAATATATAATAACCGGTTTCATAGTGTTCTTTGCCTTTCCGTTCCTAATCGCCACTCTTTTCTATTGTGACAGTCTTCCTCTCTTAAATTTGTTTAGGACATCGCCTTAGAGATGCCCTTTATCCATGCAGTTGCTAGTTTTCATCGTTTTTGGCTTCATCGCTTTTGTTTTCCTCCATTCTTCTTATGTGTCCGTACCAGAGAACAAGGAACTCATTTGTTGTTCTCTGTCCCTACCATACTAGCTGTTTCTCGATGTCATTTATAGTTGTTCTTTCTATTTACATTTTTTGTTGTCTAATGTCGTCGTTTCTTATGTGTTCTAGTCTAAGACATTCTTGCTGACCTCCAAAAATCCATCTCGGTGGCTAGTAATTTATCTTTATACTTTTTGGTTAATTGCTAGACTTCGACTCTACAGGGTGTTTCATTAATAATTGTCCATATAGTAACTGGAGAAACCTTAGCTCAAAATACGAAGATTTAACCTAAAACACTTGAATAAAATGTGGTTCCTTACTGAGTTACAGGGTGTTTTATCTAAAAATTTGAAAATTGTTTTTGCTCAGCATTTTAAAACTATTTGACATATCCTTTTCATACTTGGCAGAAAGTGCGACTACTATACACTCTACTAAATTATTGTACACAAACGTTTCTAGCTACTACCAGAGGCGTACGATAGGGGATAGTGAATGATTGACCCTTCTCAAATTGTACGTCACTGGAGAAATTACTATTTTAGTGCCATTTTTAGATTCTCCAAAACTTTCTACGTAAATAATATACTCTTTATTGGTAACGATAAAGTCATTAGTTTTCGAGATATTTGAAGTTAAATATGAAACGGTACAGTTATTTTGATTAATAATTTATGATATGATTCATATTTATGATTAAAATTTAAAAATTATTTGTAGCCAGTACTTTAAAACTATTTGGTCTATCCTTGTCATATTTGGCAGAAAGTGTAGGTACTGTATAACCTACGAAATTAAGATAAATAAACGTTTCTAGCTACTACCAGAGGCGTACGACAGGGGATAGTGGCTGATTGACTCTTCCCAACTTCTACGCCACTGACTGACAAAATTGCTATTTTAGGGTAATTTTTTTATTTTCCAATACTTTGTACGTAAATATTATACTCCTCATTCGTAACGATAAAATTATTAGTTTTCGAAATATTTGAAATTAAAAATGAAGCGACACACTACATTAATCAAAATAACCGTGTCGTTTCATTTTTAACTTCAAAGATCTCGAAAACTAATGACTTTATCGTTACGAATGAAGAGGATATCATTTTCATAGAAAATATTGGAGAATCTAAAAATTAAACCAAAATAGCAATTCCGTCAGTGGCGTAGAATTTGGAAAGGGTCAACCATTCAATTCCCCCGTTGTACGCCTCTGGAAACAGCCAGGAACGTTTTTTAACATAATTTAGTAGTTTGTACAGTACCTATACTTCCTGCCAAGTATGAAAAGGATACGTCGAATAGTTTTAAAATGCTGAGCAAAAATAGTTTTTAAATTTTTAGATAAAACACCCTGTAACTCAGTAAGGAACCGCATTTTATTTAAGTGTTTTAGGTTAAATCTTCATATTTTGTGCTAAGGTTTCTCCAGTTACTATATGGACAATTATTAATGAAACACCCTGTATATGTTAACACTGATTTTAATATTGTGTTGTAAATTCGTTTTTTATTTTCTGTTCTTATAGTTTTTGCTACAGTACCGAATTCAGGGCTCCTATCACCTGTTTTCCCTTTACTACCTTTCTTTAATATTTTCGTTTCGTCCTGTACTTGTTAGTTTTGTTCCCAGATATACATATTAATTGCAGCTTGCAATTGTCTCCAGTTCCAGATTCAGGTTCTTTGTTTCTTCCCTTCCTATGCATAGATATTGTGTTTTTTTGGTGTTCACCTCCAGACTCCATTTTCTATATTCTTCTTAAGGCGCATTTAAATCAAAGCGAACATGAACGAAGGAACGAATTCGTATGGGACCACAAAGTGGGACCATTTACATTGAAGAGAACATTCGCATTCGTTGATGATCGGGAGTGCATATTGCCCGCAGATGTATTTAAGATGGGCCAGTCACACATTGTGTTTAAGTTTATTGTCGTGTTTCTTGCTGGATAAATTTTAATACAATAATAGCTTATGTGTGTTCTGTAAGGAAAAAAATATGTCATATTCATAAATATAAGTATAAATTTTGATACGACTTCAATAATTTCATTTTGTCCTGTCTCCATTCTATAATTATTTAATTTAGAAAATTTAATTTTAATAATTAAAATAAAATAAAAATTATTTCCAGACTCAAAAATAATTTATCCAGGTATTTTTTATTAGTTTGTTGAAAATTTTGATGTTTATTTATTTATTAATATTTTATTTAAATCTGGCATTATCAACTAAAGTTTGAGATAAATAAAACGTCCAGAATTGTCTAGAAATTATAAATTCATATTTCTTCTTCTTCTTCTTAAGATGCTGTGCATTTCTGCGTAGGTAGGCGTTCACCGTACATTGTCTTTTTATAAAATATTACTGTTTTTAGCAGCACTGCAAAGCATTTCATAGCCGTGGATTCTTGTCTACTGGTGGTGGCGATTACGCAGCCATGACATCTTTTTCCCAGACCAATCTTACCCTCCATCTTTCCGTCGTATATCAGTTGCTGAAAAGTGTATCGTTCCCCTTGTAATATGTGCCGAAAGTATGCAGTCTTCTTACTTTTAACATAATTAAAAAGTTCCCTATCCTGTAAACCCGCTCTTCTTAGTACTTAATCACTTCTGACTCTGTCCGTCCATGATATTCTAAGTATTTGACGTAGGCACCACATTTCAAACACTTCAAATTTGTTAATGGAACTGGCCTTTAACGTCCATGCTTCCATTCCGCACAAGAGCACAGGTCAAACGTAACACTTTTTAGCATATAAATTACTGACAAATTATTTGTATTCATATTTGTAATAATGACAAAAAAAATTATCTTCTTAAAATAATTTTGAATTCAATATATTTAGGTAAGTAGGTACCTGTAATGTGCTTCGAACTAATGAATGCAATCTGTATCAGCAGCCAGGTAACAGGTATTATACGATGTTTGAGGGAGCATAGAGAATAATATATTCTTAAAGAACCAGCTTTTTTAGAATTCTTCCTCGAAAATGTTGCTTGCTCTTGGTATTATGGTAATTGCTCTTGGTAATTTGCTTTTAATTAATTTTAGCATTTAATTTGATTTGCTTACCTCATTAGTCTTTCTGGGTTTAAATTTATCCAATAAAAACATTAGGCTTTTAAAAACAAACCACTTCGAACCCTCTTTTTGTCTTTCTCGTCTAAATGATGCCAGAAGCTAATTGATTTTTTTAGTTCAGACATCACAACACAACCCATTCCTATAGAAAAAAACAAGCATCAGTTTTTCTGTTTATTATTTTATATAGCTTCGATTTCGGGTGCCATAGGCATTCTTCATTTCTATATAACTCAATTAATTGAAGTATCTGTTCATTGGTCCATTCCATATTGCAAAATTACGTTTTCACGACTACACAATAAACAACCCTCTCAAAGTAATGTTTATAAATAAATTAAATCAGTACTTCTAAACGAATTCGTTCGCTACCGTCTATCCACTGTCCACATTGAACAACCATTTCCTTTGATGATTCGCTAACTTACCGACATGGTTTGGAACATGTGCGAATGCGAACGAATTCGTTCGGTCATGCTCGATTCGCTGTACAAATACAATAAAGTTAACGAACGAATTCGTTCATTCGTTCGTGTTTGCTTTGATTTAAATGCGCCTTTAGTTTCCTTGCCACATATTCAAGATCTTCCTTGTCCTATGCAATTGCAATTTAATCATCTGCATAGTATAGTGTGTAGAGTACCATGTCTCCTATCGGTAGTCCCATTCCATTGTCTAAGGTCTAAGGGCTTCATCATTATACAGGGTGAGTCATGAGGAACTGTACATACTCCTACCTCGTATAGAGGCCCCTATGGGGAATAACAAATGACCATTAAAAAGTGTCTGCTCCCATTGTTTAATAATATACAGGGCGAGTTTCGCATTTTGACAGAAATTTATATTCGTCATAATTTTTGAACGGTCAGATCGATGTGTCTCTTATTTTGGTCAATCGTTACACTATTACCACCTAATCAACTGATTTATTCAAACTAGAAAAAATCAGGTCCGGCTTTAAAAAATTAGTTCGTTTGGTCTTAGAAAAAATTTCACCCTGTATACGTTTTTTGAAAACTCTAATATGAATTTTACAAATTAGACAAATAGGCAATTAAAATGACATATTTATTTTTCTCCCCACACAATTACTTAATTTTTTATAAAAAAATCAAATTTGACTATGAATTAAAAATTTGGTAAAGTGAACCATAGATATAAAAAAAAATTTTATTACAAAAATTAATTTTTTTAAACAAATATTTGATTTATGTTACCACCCAATCAACTGATTTATTCAAACTAGAAAAAAATCAGGTCCGGCTTTAAAAAATTATTTCGTTTGGGTCTTAGAAAAAATTTCAACCTGTATACGCTTTTTGAAAACTCTAATATGAATTTTACAAATTAGACAAATAGGCAATTAAAATGGCATATTTATTTTTTCCCCACACGATTACTTAATTTTTTATTAAAAAATCAAATTTGTCAAAATCGCAATTTTACCATAAAAATAAAAAAAATTAAACAACGTTTTTCTTAAAATTAAAAGTTTCACCATTTTTTTTTTATAACACGTCTAGATCTAAAACTTCCCATAACTTTTCTCTTTTGACTCTATAGTTTAACATAGACGTGATCAAATAGATAAATTTTAAATTTTTTCACTTATTTTTTTGCGATTTAACTTTGCAATTCACGAATCTGCACCTTTTTTTTAAATTCATAACTTTTACGAGAAGAAGGCTAAAGTCTACAACAATTGTCATAGTCTTCACAATGTTAAGAGCTATGTGCTGTAAAAATTTCAGAAAAAAAATTAAAATGGAACTTTGTAGCGAGTTAAACCGTGATTTCATCTTTTTTTTCATTTCTAGGTTAAAATTCCGATTTTGAATGTTTGATTTTTTAATAAAAAATTAAGTAATCGTGTGGGGAAAAAAATAAATATGCCATTTTAATTGCCTATTTGTCTAATTTGTAAAATTCATATTAGAGTTTTCAAAAAGCGTATACAGGGTGAAATTTTTTCTAAGACCAAAACTAAATAATTTTTTAAATCCGGGCCTGATTTTTTTCCAGTTTGAATAAATAAGTTGATTGGGTGGTAACATAAATTAAATATTTGTTCAAAAAACATTAATTTTTGTAATAAAAGTAAATTTTTTAAATCTATGGTTCACTTTACCAAACTGTTAATTATTATTCATAGTCAAATTTGATTTTTTTTTTATAAAAAATTAAGTAATCGTGTGGGAGAAAAGTAAATATGCCAATTTAATTGCCTATTTGTCTAATTTGTAAAATTCATATTAGAGTTTTCAAAAAGCGTATACAGGGTGAAATTTTTTCTGAGACCCAAACTAACTAATTTTTTAAAGCCGACCTGATTTTTTTCTAGTTTGAATAAATCAGTTAATTGGGTGGTAACATAAATCAAATGTTTGTTAAAAAAAATTAATTTTTGTAATAAAAGTTAATTTTTTTAAATCTATGGTTTACTTTACCAAACTTTTCATTCATAGTCAAATTTGATTTTTTTATAAAAAATTAATTAATCGTGTGGGGAAAAAAATAAATATGCCATTTTAATTGCCTATTTGTCTAATTTGTAAAATTCATATTAGAGTTTTCAAAAAGCGTATACAGGGTGAAATTTTTTCTAAGACCCAAACGAACTAATTTTTTTAAATCCGGACCTGATTTTTTTCTAATTTGAATAAATCAGTTGATAAGGTGGTAATAGTGTAACGATTGACCAAAATAAGAGACATCGATCAGACCGTTCAAAAATTATGACGAATATAAATTTCTGTCAAAATGCGAAACTCGCCCTGTATATTATTAAACAAGGGAAGCAGACACTTTTAAATGGTCATTTGTTATTCTCCATAGGAGCCTCTATACGAGGTAGAAGTATGTACAGTTACAGTTCCTCATGACTCACCCTGTATATTGAATAATATTGGTGATACACAGCATCTTTGCCTTAGCCTTTAATGACCTGGAAATCTTTTGATATTTTATTTCCCTTTTTAATTGTGGATGTCGTGTTTGTATATACAGTAAAACCTCCGTTAACCGAAACCTTTTTAACCGAAAACATCGTTTAACCGAAATGGGTGACAGTTAAATATTTTCATCAATAAAAAGTAAATTGAAAAACTGCAATAAAATTAAGGAAAATGAACATGTGAGTGTTTTTTTTAAAGAAATCTTCTATTTTCTTTTGTATTTTTCTTTCACAACAATGTTTTACAGATCTATCTCTCCAATACTTTGTAATTTGATACAAGAAGAATACAAAAAACAATGTTATTTTTAACCAAAATTCTTGTTATCCGAAACGGCCTCCCCCCAATTATTTTGGTTAATGGAGGTTTTACTGTATAGTTCTTTGGGTGGCTGTATATGTAATATATACAGGGTGTCCGGAAACTCTACCCACAAACGAAGACAGGTGATTCCCCAAATAATTTTAAGACAATTAACCCAATTCATCTAGTCCGAAAATGCTTCCTAGAGCTAGAGCTATTTGAAGATGGCGCCTGGCAATAAGTTTTTCTTAAATATCTCCAGAATGCTTATATTTAGAAAAACGAAAATTGGTACTCATATTTATCTTCTAGAGATAAATCGATTCCATCCATTGCAACTTTCTAGTACAGGTCATAGGCATCCGTTTTGGGCAGGGCACTAGTTATATTATTGCATAACTTTTTTGTTTTTAATTTTTAAGCATTTTTGAGTCTGGATTATTAAAATGTAAGGTATTATATTACTAAAAGGTACTCTTACTTTAAGTCGATAGAATACACCGTTTTCTAGAAAAATAAATTTGAAAATTTTTCGTTTTTTGAATATCAAAAATAAATTTCAAAAAAAACTGTTGAGAAAAACGAAAACTGCTACGTTTATGTATATTCCATAGATGATCGATTTCATTAATTGAGAATTTCTAGTACCGGTCATATGCGTCCGTTTTGGTTAGGTGTCCAATAACAAATATTCAGAATTCATATTCGATATTGAACAGTATATTTTTATCACCCCGTACATCATATTAACCAATTTGTTATCATATTCAACCATGTGCGGGATATTTAATTTGTTTATTTGTCGTAATTTATAAACTATATTTTGGCAATGAACATTAAATTAGCTGACTAATTAACTTTGTTGTCGTGTGGCCCATGACCCAATTCATGTTGCCAACAAGAAATAATACAATTTATATTCATTCTCAAGAATCAATTCAACCAGGCAAGATGTGCTTTTAACTTCAGTCAATATGTAGCATCATAGAGTCTTCAAAGTTCTCCCGGGGTAATTACCCTAGTGTCGGTTTTATAAATAAATTCTTTTATCGCTATTGGTGTTTCCCTTATCTGAAGAACAGCCTACACTGAGCCCTAGGATTATACAGTAGGACAACAGTTATTTTATCGCATAACCTTTTTGTCTTTAATTATTAAGAATTGTTGACGCTAAATTATTAAATTATGAGGTATTCTAGTACTAGAAGTTACTCTTGCTTTAAGTTGGTAAAATACATCGTTTTTTTTTAAATTTTGTTTCAAATTCAGGAAATGAACAATTTTCAAATCGATTTTTCTAGAAAACGGTGTGTTCTACCGACTTAAAGCAAGAGTACCTTTTAGTACTAGAATATCTCACAATTTAATAATCAAGTGTCAAAAATGCTTAAAAGTTAAAGACAAAAAGTTATGCGATAAAATAACTGTTGCCCCACCCAAAACGGACGCCTATGACTGGTACTAGAAATTCACAATGGATGGAATCGATTTATCTCTAGAAGGTAAATATGTGTACCAATTTTCGTTTTTTTTTAACTAGAAGCGTTCTTTAGGTATTTAAGAAAAACTAATTACAAGACGCCATCTTCAAAAAGCTCTAGCTTCCTTAGGAAGCATTTTCGGTCTAGGTGAATTGGGTTAAATTGTCTTAAAATTATCTGAGGAATCTCCTGTCTTCGTTTGTCGGTAGAGTTTCTGGACACCCGGTATATTTATGCTGGTCTTTTCTAGTTCTAGTACTTCCCATAGTCTATTAATGGGGACCCAATCATATGTCTTTGTTAGATATACCATGAGTAAATGCAACTCATGGGCTCTTGACAGCCTTTTTTTCTATTACTTGAATCATACAGAAAATGTAATGTAATAGTAATATTGTTATTATTTTTTCTAATTTGGCAGTACTATTTTTAAGAAGCTGTGTGGGCATTCCTTCTGGCCCTGCCGATATTCACTTTTTTATTCTCGTTTTCTCTGTCATTTAGCCATTTATGGTATACTTCCTGTTTATTTTTTTCATTTCTTCTAGCTAATCATTCCACCAGTAATTTTAAACTTCTGGCTTTTTCGTTGTGATACCTAAAGTTTCTTGTTTTAATAATCAAACTGTTTTTAGATTGAAAGGGCGTTACAAATGAAAAACCAGATGCGAGAGAGAGAAGTGGCTTTACAAATTGCGAAATCAAGGGAGTTGTTCTTTTGGTATGGTGCCTTTTATATCACCAGTGTGGCATGGGCTCTTACATGGTAAAATAATACAAATAACAATAATATGTCCTTAATGAAGTAATTCACAGATCTTTTAGTTACAGATACAAGCGAAAACCGATTTATTTGGCACCCCTAGTGCCTTTAACGTTTGTTGTGTCATATCAAGCAGATCTAGCTTATGGAAATAAACTGCATAGGATTCTAGGTAAGTGGTCAAATGTATATAACCTTAACGTCATGTGCTCTCTGTGAGACTTCTTCTTCAAGTGCTGTCTCCCAATCAGAGGTTGGATATCATTATCTTCACTCTATCTACTGCTGCTATGAAAAGTTATATGGCATTTAAATCAGTCCCTTAAATTTTTTAACCATGACACTCTTCTTCTTTCTACTGCTCGTCTTTTTTTTTTCTGTATTATCAGTCTTGGCATTTCATATCGCTGTCCCCTCATTACGTGTCCCAGATATTGTAACTTTATTATTTTTATTGTGTTCATTATTTCATATTCCATGCTATTCTAAGCATCCTTCTGTAACACCCCATTTCAAATGACCAGCGAATGTCCATCTTTCAAGTCCATATTGTAGTATCGAACAAGTAACATCACAGAACATTTGGCTCAGATCATTTGGCTCAGATAGTTAGATTTGAGATCGGTGGAGTGCCTTCGGTAAGTATTAAAAAACGTCAGTTTAATGCAGAAAACAAACAACATTTCAAATTCTTGTTAAGTCAGGTGGATTGGTCAAATCTCTGTGCATGTCATTCTTCACAAATAGACAGCCAATGGGAAGAATTTAAAAACATAGAAACATTATTTCAACATTGTTTTCCTATAAAAATATTTAATAGCAAAAATCGTAAAGAGAGTTGGACAAGTGCACCAGAGGTTACTTCCTGTAAATCACGGCTGGATATTTTGTTCACTTAAGTGCCAATAATGAGCTGTATCGAGAGGACTATAGGACTGAAAAGCGTAGATATAATAAAGGTTTGGTTCAGTCTCGAAAAAACTTTTATCATAAAAGGTTGGAAACTAGTGATAACAAGTCTAAAGTTTCATGGCCAATAATTAAAGAAATTAAAGGGAACTCAAAAAGCTTCAATGTTCTGGGCTTACAAGGTGAGTCAAATGATCTATCCCATGAAATCAACACTTTTATGGCAAATGCAGCTATAAATGCAGTCAATAAAAGAAAGCCGGTAGAAAACTTCAGAATTAATATCACTGTCTCAGAAAGTATGTTTTTGTTTTCTGTTTCTGAAACTGAAATTCTAAAAATAATTCAAAATCTAAAAAATAAACATAGCTCTGGTCATGATGAAATTTCCACAAATATCATTAAGTATGTTGCACATGAATTAAGTTATCCTCTAACTTACATTATAAATAATTCCTTCGCATATGGCTACTTTCCACAAAATTTAAAGATAGCTTTGGTGAAACCACTGCACAAGAAAGGTGATCCAACTAAAGTGGAAAATTATCGACCCATCAGTCTTCTCTCGTCCTTCTCTAAGATTTTTGAAAAAGCTATGTATAATAGACTTGAAAATTTCTTCAGGTCAAAAAATCTTCTCAAACAAACAGCATGGTTTCCTAAAGGGCAAATCAACTGATACAGCTATATTTGACTTTGTTACTAAAATACTTGAAAACTTGAACTAAAAAACAAAACACTAGGAGCTTTTCTAGATCTGTCAAAAACATTTGACAGTTTAGATCAGCGATACTCAACCTTTTTTTTTCCCTGGGCCACATACTAGCTATTGCCACAGCTTGCGGGCCGCATAGGTGGTGTAGTATACAGGGTGTTTCATTAAGAAACGGAAATACTTAAATTGTGTATAGAGGTCACTGAGGCGGTTCTAGATATTCTACATTTATTGCCCCACCGATTTTTATAACCGAGTTTTTATCGATTTTTCCCATTTTTGTCTGGATCCATAAGATGCCGTTCAAGTATTACGTAACGCAGGTTGGGGGGGGGGTGGAGGGGGGGTCAAAAATCTCTTCAAAAATTGCGTTACGCAATAGTTAAATGCCCATTAGAGTGCGTTACGTAAGGGGCGGGAAGGGGTCAAAAATCTTCAAAAATCGCGTTACGTAATACTTGAACGCTCCCTAACGTTATAAGCACCTTGTATATTTTTTGATATTTGATACAAGTACGTCTTATTTAGAACTCAAACCATAGAACTACGAATCAGAAGAAAAATTCAGGTCCGGATTAAAAAAGTTATACTTAAATTCATTGTGACCTTGAAACAACATCCTGTATGTATATTGAAATTTTCAAAACCCGTTTGCATATTTGAAAAGAGCACAAATAACTGAGTTTATAGGTTCGCTTTAATGTTTTCCGCAGAAAATTTAATCACTTTAATTTTGAAATGAAATATATTGAAATTTTTAAGAACAGAGATTACAAAGCAGGTTTTTAAAGCACTTTTAATAATAAATTATTGGATTTAATGAATATATTCTCATTTTAACACTAATCAATACTTAGTTACTACGTTGGAACGACCCACTTACTAATAATCAGAACAAAAATACAGGTCCAGATTAACAAAAAATATTAAGTGATTGTGACCTTGAAACAACACCCTGTATATTGAAATTATGTTCTGGGGAAATGCAGTGGCAACGTCAGAGCTTCTTATCATTCAGAAAAAAGTAATACGGATTATTCTTGGGATGAAAATCAAGGACTCATGCAGGGGGAAATTTAAACTACTAAATATACTTACTTTTCCAGCCATCTACATTTATGAATGTTTAAAGTTTCTTTTTAAGAACCCTTTATTATTTAATCATTACATTCCCAATCATACCCATCACACAAGAGCTCTAAACCTATCTATCCCTAGACACAGGCTTACTCTAACAGAACGGAGTCCACTATATGCCTGTATCAAATTCTACAACAAGCTACCATAAGCGTTAAAACAAGAGATTCAATTTGGAAGATTTAAAAGAGAGTTATTTAAATATCTGGTCATTGTAGAACCATATACTGTGGTGGAATACCTGGAGTATTAGTTGTTTTTGTTTTTGTAACATGTAATGTCTAATTTTTAATTTTAATTTTAACTATGATAATTGTT
Source organism: Diabrotica virgifera virgifera (assembly GCF_917563875.1). Taxonomy (NCBI): domain Eukaryota; kingdom Metazoa; phylum Arthropoda; class Insecta; order Coleoptera; family Chrysomelidae; genus Diabrotica; species Diabrotica virgifera. The sequence goes on from NC_065452.1 coordinate 146,983,663, forward strand.
CTATGTACTTTAGATTTATACAATTTCTTTTCTTTTTCTTATACTTTTACTTGACGTTATTTGCTCAAATATGTAAAAATTTTATGCAAATAAAAATGATTAAAAAAAAAATCACGAAAATCGTCCCCTAATTAGCATCACAAATAAATTTTATCATTACCACTTTACAGGTTAACTTGCTTATGTATTATTTATATGATCTGTAAGTTTCATCGGTTCAAAGTGCTTATTTTTGAAAACGCTGTAGTTAAAATGGCTTGAACGAGTAACTAATCACGAGTTTAGGCAAATTTTGAACAGCCATAGCATAACCAATTTTTGTCTAACAAGAAAACAAAAAATCAAAAATATTCAGAAAAGCAAAACGAACATTTTATTACTCTTTGAGATTTTTGGTATTACTAATATTTTTTAAGTTAATTCCATAAAAAATTCCTTTTTTTTTCAAAATAAAAAAAATGTTTTATTTCAAGCCCAATTTTTTTCAAAAATGAGCACTTTGAACCAACGAAACTTATAAATAATACATAAGTAAAGTAACTTGTGAAGCGGTAACGATTAATTTTATTTGGGAAGCTAATTAGGGAGTGATTTTCGCGATTTTTTAGCAAAAAATAAAAAAGACCAGCAATATTTTGAGCGTAACTCACTTACTTTTAACGTTAGAAGTTTTTTTTAAAACAAAAGTAAACCTTTTTTTAAACACTTTAAAAAAGTTGTAATGCATTTTCCCCGAAAAGAGCTCCGGTTTTGGGTTATTTCAAATTGAAATATTCGATTTGGAATTTGACGAAGAAGAACCTACTTTTCATTAGCTACAACTCTGCTTTTACTGGGTCTACAAACCTCATGCATACACCTTTTTTTTTTCAGTTTTTTATAAGCTATATTTTTGCTAAGAATATTTTTTTCGCTAAAATACTTACTTTTTGAGTTATCTGCAAAAAACCGTCCAAAAACACTTTTTTTTTTTTGTTAAAAGTGAACATACTCGAAAAGTATTAATTTAGTGAAAAAACTCTATAGAACAAAAGTTACTTAGAATTAGTAATTGTATACAATTTTGGACTTATTTTGAACGTATATTTTTTTACACCCGAGAAAATATTTTTCACCTCGTATTTACCAATTTTTGTAAAATGGAGGGGATGTAGAATTGTAAACTTTTTCTTATACAGGGTGTTTCATTGGGAAACGGAAATACTTTAATGGTGAATAGAGGTCACCAAGGTGGTTCTAGGTATACTAAATTTTTTGCCCTACCGACTTTTATATCCGAGTTACAGGGTGTTTTATCGATTTTGCTCATTTCTTTCCTAAGCCATAACTTTAGAACCACTCTGTATATTTTTTTAATATTTAATACACATATCTCTCATTCAAAACCCAAACGACCGACATACTAAGCACAAGAAAAATCCAGGTCCGTATTAACAAAAAATTATAAAATAATTGTGACCTTAAAACAACACCCTGTATATTGAAATTTTGAAAATCTGTTTGCATATTTGAAAAGAGCACAAAAAACTAAGTCTAATAGTTCGCTTCGATTTTTCGGCCAGACAATTTTTTGACTTTAATTTTGAAATTATATTGATTGTTTTTAAGAACTCCACATTAAAAAGCAGGTATTATTAACTTTTAATTATAAATTATTAAATGTATTGAATAAATACTCATTTTAAAATTAATCAATATTTATTTACCACATTGGAACGACCCAATTATTAATCACAAGAAAAATCCAGGTCCGGATGAACAAAAAAACATAAAGTAATTGTGACCTTGAAACAACACCCTGTATATTGACATTTTCAAAAATTGTTTGCACATTTGAAAAGACCACAAAAATCCGAGTTTATAGATTCACTTTGATTTTTTGTGCAAAAATTTATTAACTTTAATTTTGAAATTAAATATATTCAAATTTTTAAGAACCCTGAAATTAATAAGCAGGTTTTTAAAGCACTTTTATTGATAAATCATTCAAGTTAATGAATAAATGCATACTAATTTTAAAAATAATCAGTTATTATTTACAGCATTAGAAGGACTTACTTACTAATCACAAGAAAAATCCAGGTCCGTATTATCAGCAAAATACAAAGTAATTCTGACCTTGAAAAAACACCCTGTATATTTAAATTTTTAAAATACGTTTGCACACCTAAAGAGAGCACGAAAAACTAAGTTTAATGTCCGTCTTTAATTTTTTGTGCAGACAATTTAATGACATTACTTTTGAAATTATATCGAAATTTTTATTATGAGTTCTTAAAAATTTCGACATAATTTCAAAATTAAATTTATTAAATTGTCTGGCCAAAAAATTGAAGCTAACAATTAAACTTAGTTTTTTGTGCTCTTTTCATACCTATGTGAGTTTTTTGTGCTCTTTTCATACCTATGTGCAAACAGATTTTGAAAATTTCAATATACAGGGTGTTGTTTCAAGGTTACAATTACTTTATATTGTTTTGTTAATCCGGACCTGGATTTTTGTTGTGATTTGTAAGTGGGTCATTCGAATGTCGTAAATAAGTATTGATTATTTTTAAAATGGGTATTTATTTAATACCTTTAATAATTTATTGTTAAAAGTGCTTTAAAAATCTGCTTTTTAATTTCAGTGTTCTTAAAATTATCAATATATTTAATTTCAAAATTAGTCATTAAATTTCCTTCACGAAAAATTAAAGCAAACCGATAAACTCAAATTTTTGTGGTCTTTTCAAATGTGCAAACAAATTTTGAAAATTTCAATACACAGGGTGTTGTTTCAAGATCACAATTACTTTATTTTTTTGTTAATCCGGACCTGGATTTTTCTTGTGATTAATAATTGGGTCGTTCCGATGTGGTAAATAAGTATTGATTAATTTTAAAATAAGTATTTATTCAATAGCTTTAATAATTTATAATTAAAAGTTATTAATACCTTCTTTTTAATGTCAGAGTTCTTAAAAAATTCAATATAATTTTAAAATTAAAGTCATAAAATTGTCTGGCCGAAAAATTGAAGCGAACGATTAGACTTAGTTTTTTGTGCTCTTTTCAAATATGCAAACAGATTTTCAAAATTTCAATATACAGGGTGTTGTTTTAAGGTCACAATTACTTTATAATTTTTTGTTAATCCGGACCTGGATTTTTCTTGTGATTAGTATGTCGGTCGTTTGGGTTTTGGATGAGACACATGTGTACCAAATATCAAAAAAATATACAGGGTGGTTCTAAAGTTATGGCTTAGGAAAGAAATTGGCAAAATCGATAAAACACCCTGTAACTCGGTTATAAAAGTCGGTAGGGCAAAAAATGTAGTATACCTAGAACCGCCTCGGTGACCTCTACTCACCGTTAAAGTATTTCCGTTTCCCAATGAAACACCCTGTATAATAATAGACAATTTCGACTACCTATTTCCAAATTTTCATCCTTCCTTTTGGAGGTTTTCGTAAAATTTTGTGTTCGCTAAATATATTTTTTATTCTAGTGGAGGCAGAAAATATACTTCATTTTGAAAATGAGCTACTACAGTTGCCTCTAGGAGTGCCTACAGCATCAGCAATTGATTTGAAAAGACTGGAAAATGACGAAAATAAAAAATTACACCCTATCATACCTCAAATATGATTACAATAGGTTATTATTATTATTAAGTATATAATAATGTTACGAGACTGTTTTTAGATTGTAGATATATTCGACCATTTTGATTAATATATAATATATACGCTCATGGACAAAAATATCCAATGAATGATACTATACCATTGAGTATGATAGGAATTGAGTACATCAGCGGCTGATGATCAGCCTACTATATGAGTAACATAAGTAATCTAAAATTATTATTTTGAAATAAAGGTGACTACAAAAAAAATTGGAAAATATTCGATATTTTAGTCCATGAGTTTGTTATGGTTCGTACAGTATAAATACTGTTGCATGTCATACGCGTCATAGCAAGTGACGTCACATACCAACACAAAATATTGAAGTCGTAGGTCGCTTCCTTCTTAGAATTTTTTAGCCAAATACATTGGAATTGCACAGGGCCGCCGCTACCATGTGTGCTAAGTGTGCATCGCACACGGGCGGCCAACAATAGGGGCGGCCAAAAGCAGGCTACTGATGATAATACTTTTTTTAAAACGAAAATAAATTCAAATAATTTGATAGTAATGATTCAGATAATTCTGTGAACTATTATCTGATAATACTAAAATGCGTTTCATTTATCATTTATAGTTCTTTTTTTTTTCATCCTAATCTAAACAAAAATATCAAAAAATATTATTTATTGTATGTACTGCCGTTTTGCAAGTATGGTCATAAAGCAGTTCCGGGAATACTTTTTCATTCAAAGCGGCTGGCGGCTTTCGGACTTTTAGATATTTTTCTCGTCCCCGTGTGAAGGCGGGCCGCTCAAGTAGAATACCTCCACAGCTTCTCCAGCTCATCGTAAAAGTCAACAAATTGGAGCAGCTGTCCGCTCTCGTCTAGCCAAGCTCCTAACCTGTCCCTGTGTGATAGTTAATACTCCCAACTATCATACGACACCCACGGGCGCACTGCCCCACTGAACCGATCAGCACAACCCAACTCGTGGGAAGAAAAATGGGACGAAAAAAGAAAAACAATAAAGCCGGAAGGGAGAGCAGCGGGGGCGAAAGAGAAAACGAAGGAGGGAGGGAAAAAGGAAGGGACGAAACTCGAGGGGAGAAAAGCTGGAGGCGAGAAGTGGAAGAAAAGGAATAAATCGGATCTAGAACCAATGCAATCAAAAGCAATGGAAAAGACAGAGAAAATAAGAGGGAAAAGAGCGAAGGAAGAGAGAAACAGCAAACCAAGAGAGAAGAAGAAAGAAAGAGAACAGGAAGAGAAAAAGAGGGAGAAGAGTACAGACAGACAGACATTTCATTTATTAAAAATAATAGGTGAAAATAGTTTCTATCCTTGTGGAATCGGTACTCACCAGAAAGACAACAGACGTTCAGATATAATTAGCGTGTCTTTGGAAAGACGATGAAGTCGACTTTTCAAAGAAATAAGACATTTACTCAACACATTACTTCTGCACATTTCTTAAAATACTAGTATGGTACATTTTTCTAAAGTGTTGAAATTGGAAGGAGGGCGGCAAATATTAAGATGCACACAGGCGGCCAACATTAGCGGCGGCCCTGGAATTGCAACCACTAGACATATTTTATTTTAATACACTCGGGTGCAAAATTAACCGGACACCTTAAAAATGGGTAATTTTTGATGTCTCGCAATTCCTAAACCTGTTGTCTGATTTAAGTGATTTTTTAATGTTATAGCCTTATTCTTTAACAATACCGTTTTAATAATATTGTTGCTAAACATGTAAATTTTCATTGTATACCGGGTGTACCAATGAAACTGTGTTTTTTTCTCACATTTCGCATCGCCCTGTGGAGTATTCTAACATTTACAAAATACTCAAATTTAAACCCAACTATAGTCTCATGTTTTCTCAATATTCTGATTATTATTTGAGTCATTCGCTTATGTTGGACCGTTAAAAAGTTAGGTACTTTAACAGTTAGCCATGTTTTTTATCAAAACAGTATGTTTTTAAATAAGCATGGCAAACTTTATGGAGTTATTCTACATGAAAAAATAATGACAGTTTGCTTTATAAACCTATGTCCGCAAATGCTTAATTTCTAAGATAGAGGGTGTTGAAATTTTTCTTATAAAGTGATGATTTATTTATTGCTTTAAAAGCGGTTGAGATATGCAAATGAAATTTGGTTTGTGTTAAGACGTAGTTATTATACAACTTTTGACATACAAGTTAGAATTTAATATTCACCATTGGCGCGCATACGGGTAATATGAGCTGTCATATTACCCGTATGCGCGCCAATGGTGAATATTAAATTCTTAGTTGTATGTCAAAAAATGTGCAATAACTACGTCTTAAAACCCACCAAATTTCATTTGCATATCTCAACCGGTTTTAAAGCAATAAATAAATCATCAGCTTGTAAGACAAATTTCAACACCCCCTATCTCAGAAACGAGGCATTTGCGGCCATACCGTTTATAAAGCAAACTTTCATTATTTTTTCATGCAGAATTACCCTTTAAAGGTTGCCATACTTATTTAAAAAAGACCCTGTATTTACGAAAAACATGGCTAGTTGTTAAATTACCTAACTTTGTTATGGTCCAATGTACGCGAATGAATCAAAAAACAAAATGTTAAGAAAACATGAGGCTATAGTTAGATTTCAATTTCAGTATTTTGTAAATGCTAGAATATTCCACAGGGTGATGCGAAGTTTAAGAAAAAAACACAGTTTTATTGGTACACCTCGTATACAATGAAAATTTAAAATATAAAAAAAATTTACGAGTAGAAATAACACTTGAAGATAATTTCACCCAAGGATTAGACAATACATATGTGAGGAGGATTTAGAAAAGTATCTTCCCAAATGTCAATATATATTCACGGATGCATCAAAGAACAACAAGAAAGTAGGTTGCGCTATATTTGATCCACATAATAATCATAAAAAATCTTTTAAATTAAATGAAAAGCTTACAATATATACTGCAGACTTAATCGCCATATTAGAAGCTCTCCTGTATATAAGTAATATGAAAATTACAGCAGAATCATTTGCAATTTGTTCTGATAGTAAAAGTGCTATTATTAAAATAAAAAATATTCATCAGGTCAGTAGTAATTATATTTTGACCAATATAATTATTAAACTTCATGAATTACAAACAAGAAAAATCAATGTATCATTAGTTTGGATTAAAGGACATTGTGGAATAAAAGAGAACGAAGAAGTGGAGGAAGATGCTAAGAAAGGAAGTAGAACAGGAGAGCTTTTAAGCTATAAGTGTCCCCACAGTGAAATTGCCTGCCACGGAAAACCCATAATACTAGCAGAATGGAGAGAAATGTATAGTAACAGTCCAAAAGGAAAATTTTATAAAAACATAGTTACCAAGCCTCCTGGCCAGTGTTGGTTCTCAAGACTGTCGGGAAGCAAGCGGTTTTTCTCTGTTTTGTGCAGGTTAAGGTTCAACCATGTTTAACTCCCCAGTACAAATTTAAAATAAAATTGAGTGATTTTCCTAATTGTTCATATGGAGAAGAAGGTACAGCGGAGCACATTATCTTAGGCTGTTCTAAAATAATAAACGAGGTTAAAGTATTAAATGAAGAAATGGCCAAAACACCCAAAATCACCAGACCATATAACCTAACTCAACTATTAAGAGCAGAATATTACAATATTTATCAAATTTTGTACAAACATGTTTTATGTATTAGATTAAGTTTATAACCTATGTTTTTTCCCTTCGTGTTAAGCCCTATGTCTATCCGATGTCCACCTGTCTCGTCTAAATGCTCTGATCGACCCCTGAGCGTCAAATTGTGTCCTAGTCTAATATCCCAATTTATATTGGAAAAAAGACAATGGACAAAGACAAATAATTCCAAGTAGAAATAAAAATCGTTGAAAAATTAGATATAGGTATATAAAACAGTTCTTTGTAAAATTGGAGCAGGATTGTGATTGGATACAGTGGCGGCTCGTACCACTTTAAGAAGGTAGTGCCACAACTCGGGCAGCCGCCAAAATTTTTAGTGACGGATTCACGATATTGTCAAAAAAAGGTATACTGACAACAAAAACTAAAAAAAATATGCGCGGATACTTTTATCTTATGTACATATCTAAGTTTATTGATCTGAGGTGCCAATAAATTGTCCAACATTGATCAAAACAGTTCCGTAAATTAATTAATAATAAAAACCTCTTAACCTACCACCAGCATTTACTGCTGATAGTGCTTGAAAATTGTTATTACGATTTAGTCTCTATTTACCAATTTATAAAAATAATACTATTTCATTATTCACACACATGCAAAAATTTTTGTAATGTCACTTTTAAAATTTACGATATATGAAGTTCATTCTTCTATTTTTTTGGTACCAAAGTTTTCAATGAATTTATAATTAAAATTATCAATACAATTTACAAAATGCTTTTCTGCAGATAGCATACCTAAAGCACTAGGTTTCGATGTAAACATCGGAAAACAGCGTTCTGCTTCAGATGTTGATATAGGAATGGTAACTAAAATACTTAAAAGTTTAACAGTTTCTTCAAATGTGCTTTTTAAACCTTCCCTCTACAATAAAACCGATAGCGAAACAGCCCCAGAGGTAGTACTTAATTCGTCTCGCTAATACAGTACCTACTTCTAATTCAGTTTTAAACCGAGTTTTGCTTAAAAAATAAAATTGTCTCCATGGTTCATTAAGAAATGATTCGGAGAACTGATGCTTATAAGCAGAAAACTTCTCCGACATAAATAAATTAGAAACAACTAAATGTCCGGAGAAGGTAGACCTTTGAAAGATCTGGTACTTTGAATACTATGAACCTTTAAGTCGTTGTCTAATTCGGCGCTAAAATTGACCAGCTCCTTAAATATGCCTCTATTTCTGAATTTTCTTTTTCGTCGTGACCTCTTAAAGCTAACTCGAAAGCTCCACAACACCTTATAACATTTGTAGTTTTTTTTCTAGCGAAAAACCACCAAAAAAATTTTTTAAAATACTAATCTTTATTGTCAATTAATAAATTTAACATAAGAAATAATCAAAATACCCACGATCATGATGCACTAAAAGTTTAATTATAAATACAAAAACTTTTTAACAGAAAATATACATAATAAAAGCGACAAACCAGCACGTAAAGAAACTCAAAATAAATAGACCTGGCTTCATACCCTCGTGCCTGGCACAGAGATTCTAATGTTAAGGTATACTAATAGTCCAATATAGCTCTTTCTCTGTCACTTACATATAATGCTCGTAAAATCTTTCTCTCTTTACTCGTGCCAGTACTGACTTCGGCGCGAAGGAGATTCTCCTGTCGAATACTCTCCGCTGTCGGCAGGGATTGTATTGCGCCCATAGTTGCCATGTTTTATATAATTTATGAAGATCAAAAGAAATACACACAAAAAAATTAATAGGAATTAAAAAGTTTTGAAGATAAAAAATATGTTTATGGATAGTTAGCAAGGTAGTGCCATGGCTCTATGGCACTACCTCACGGGCCGCCACTGATTGGATACCTACCTAAACAAACCAGTAGAAAGCAGGAAGCACTTTCTGTTCATGTTAACTTACAGAAATAAACCATAACTTGTTCATTTCCTTTGTGTAAGTGGATTATGAAGCGTGATACTATAAGTAACAAGATAATATATTGCACATCCTGAAGTTGTCACGTAACTGGAGACCGGCAAGTTCGTAATGGTTCGTAATCATTCGTAATGTCCGATTACTTTGAATTGTTCGCGGTTGTATTTTATATTTTATCTTTGACAGTTATTTTGACTGGAATCTCGACACTAAATTCTTTTCGAATGCATTGAAGTTTAATGTTATTTTGCTAATTGAATAATTTCATCACAGAATGCATACAAATCCCATTTAACTTTAACAAGAATTCAAATTCAACTTCCGGTCTCCAGTTACGTCATCATCCGCGAACTCGGACGTATTTGCGCTACGGAAAAATACTATCTCGTTATTTATAGTATCATGTTATGAAGCACACTGGTTCGGATTACACTTTAACTGTGATCGAACGAAGGTACCACTTATTTGACAGTTGCTGTGTTGACACTTCAGATTTGTTTTTATTATTTACCATAAGTATTGTTTTAGTATATTTATTTTGTTTATTATTTACTTTAACGTAAGATTATTACTTGATTCTTGTTTTCCATTTATAATGTTTTTTTTGTTATTTACCTTGAATGTTAATTTGTTTTGTTGTATAATCCACTTCTGCCATTATATTTGAATTAAAATGAATTCCGGAAGTTTTTTGTAATTTGGCAACAATCTCAACTTAAATCTCTGACGTTTTGATGATGACGTGCAACAGTATTTGTACTGTACCAACCATACATATAATAATTTTTCGTACCTATATAAAGAATCGGATTAAGACATTTTTTTTAAAATTTATTGACATAAAGCCAATTGGGATTTTTCGGAGTGATGTAAGAGCTGGTCACTGTTAGTTACAATATTTATATTTTGGATGGCAGCTGTTTATTATGTTTAGAAATAAGTCCGTTTTTACTACTCTAATGCTCGATGCATATTTGCGTGTTGTCAATAAGCTGCTTGCAATGACTTACAAGCGGCATGGACCGAGAGCACGCCAGTTTCTGCTACTCCGAAACGCGCAGGCCGCTTGAAAACAAGTCAGGCGGTTTGACAGTATGTGATGGGCAACCATTCAGTATGCGTTGACCGCGCGATCGATTTCAACGTAGATACAGATACAGAGCTGTTTAAATCTGGCGTGTATTGACCCCGAGAAACAGCTCAAATGTTTGTTGACGGGAAACTTGTCTTGAAAACAAGCAGCGTGCACGCAACTTGAAAACACGCAAATGTGCATAGAGCCTTTTAAAGTTACTCCTGCTTGAACGTCTTAACTACCTGACAAGAGGTTTTCCTCACTCTTTAGTTTTCTGCTAAACAAATGCCGTTTTTTCTTTACTTTTTTTTTGAGGATTTGTTAACCACCACAAGGCCCCTTTTGGTCGCAATATCAAAGATGTAGATTGATTTTTACAAGACATAAATAATTAAAGATTTTGCAGATTTCGGAGTAACAAATTAATTTTGTACTTTTATGTCAATTATTGTTCTGGTCATCTAGGCATCTTAGAAGCTTTTATTATACTAACAGTTAAACCAGTCATCATTTACAAAAACTCTTCTAGCATTGACATAGGATACTTTTTAGAAACAGAATCGGATCTGTTTTGTGATATACAGGGCCGCCGCCAGAAAAAAATTTGGTCAAAATATTTAAGTCGCTTTTCTATTCTAGAAATGAATGAAATAACAAGAAAAATTTATATTGTAATAATAATACAAAAAAAGATTAATCGGTAAATAAAAACTGTAATCTCCTTCGATCTTGACCAAATTTATTGAGACGGATTTGTTTTATCTTAAGCTGTAATTATCCAGGGGGTCGGCGGACCCTCCCTGACCTCCCTGCCGGCGAGCCTGGTGATATATTATCCCACACACTAGATAACATGAAAGCTGCATATTTTATTAGGTCTGTTCCAACCAACAGTCAAACTAGTCAGAAATCGTCAGCAAACAGTTGGCCAGTGCGAGAACAGAATGCAGTCTGTAACAAGAGAGAAGAAGAAGAATTTCTGTTGGAGTGAATGCACAGAGAGTGATAAACTCCAACAGACGTTCTTCTTCTTCTCTCTTGTTACATTGGCGCCCAACGTGGGGCACCAATGTAACAAGAGAGAAGAAGAAGAACGTCTGTTGGAGTTTAACTATTGGTGCGCCCAACGTGGGGCTCCAATGTAACAAGAGAGAAGAAGAAGAACGTCTGTTGGAGTTTATCACTCTCTGTGCATTCACTCCAACAGAAATTCTTCTTCTTCTCTCTTGTTACATTTTCTTTTTTTTTATGATTTCATAGTGGTGGCAGGCCGGAACTCATTGTAGATCTGCATTAAAATTCTTCAACTTCGTATTCACTAATATTCTAACTTTATATTCCCTAATGCTGGATGGTTTCAATCTTTAATTATAACTTAGATCTTGAAATTGTGGGTAAAATATCAAGCTACCGACCTGCCACACTGACACACTTCTAGAAAGCCAATGCCCTCTCGTTAGATGGCTGACGATCTCCCCGGGCAATTCAATTCCCCTCTTCCATCGATACGCTGTCAAACGCAAGCAAACCAATGTTGCCACACTTAAAATGTGACGTCACAAGCATTTAAAATTCTGTGATGGTGTTACGTTATATTTTAATAAACATTGAAAGAAAATAATTAAATAATATTTTCAATAATTAAATAATATCTTCCCATCAATAATTGATTCTATAAGGGGCGGAACGTCACAAGTCATCAGTGCTATCCCCTCTACTCGTGTTGGTCGACTATTCGCTGATAGTTTCTGACTGGTTTGACCGCCAGTTAGAACAAGCCTATGTCAAGCTCAAAATTATTGTGATCTGATAATTGTAAATTGAAAAATGCCAAATAGTAAAGGCGGGATTTCTCGAAAAGCAGACCATAATGGACATTTTCCATAGGGGGTCTTCTTTTTTGTTGGAATAGGAATAACTTGTATCAATAATCACGATATGCGCTAGTCGCAAAACTTGTGCTTAATTTTTTATTCAACAGAATCTGAAAAATATCGAAATCTAAGTATCCCATCTAGCCCCACATCCCAGGCCACCAAACCACGTTTTTATAACGTAGATAGCACGTCATAAAAATGACCAATTGGCGTGTTTCTATGACGTAATACTGACGTTGAAAATCAAGTGTATTTGTCTCATCGATTTGACGTCATAATTGTGACGATTTTAAAACGTCATCGTACCACGTTTTTTTCACGTCGAGATTGTGACGATTTTCAAACGTCAAAAAGATGACCACTTTTATACGTCGGTAAAATCACGTCGTTAATATGTACTTTCAAAAAGTGACCTCTTTCAAATGTTTCAAAATAGTATAAAAAATAGGTAACATGAAACCTATAGGCCACTTGTTTAAGATCGCTTCTGTACTAGAAGCAATCTAACTTTGATTCTGCATGGTTGTACCAGTCCCCGCATTATAGAATTTTCACTTTTTATAGATAGATATATAGGGTGAGGCAGATAAAGGGCCTATTAGAAATATCTCGAGAACTAAAGGTAACTGAATTATGAAAATTGGAATAATGGGGTTTTGAAGACTGATCTATTTAATGAAAATATTTTCATCTACTTGGTACTTCCGGTGATACCGGAAGTGGCTTATAACTTCGTTTTTTTAAATGGGACACCCTGTATATTTTGACATTTTTGGATTCTACTCGATTTTTTCTTTCTTAAAATATAATGTTTTTAACATTATACAGGGTAGGTTAAAAGATAATTACGTTTTCTTATTAATTTATTAGCAATATTCACACCCTCTAGGATTGTAGTAGTTTGACATAATAAACTCTATTTATGTTCAAATGATTTTTAATATAGTCTACTATTGTTAACAATTATTAGTATAGCTAAATTTTTAATTTTAGTATACAGGGTGGGTCTAAACTCGGAATGAGTATTTTCTGAGTTTTCTTAAATGGAACACCCTATATTTTAGTATTGTAATGAAATGATATTTTATGGTACTTTTTTATTTCTTAAGCATTCCCTATACCTAACTGCTTTAATTTGTGCTTAATTGTTAATCGCACCAACAATCTTAACTTCGATGGTATTTTGACAGTTTAACCATTATTGGCACTTTTAAGTATCAGTCTAGATTAATATGTATTTATTTCCAAAAAATTATTTGTGATTGAATATTTTCACGGCCAACCTAATACAATTTCACATATTTTGTGTTGCAATTAATGTTTTGCTTGAATCACCAATAACTCGCAAATTAAAGCAGTTAGGTATAGGGAGTGCTTAAGTAATTAAAATTTACCATAAAACAACATTTCATTACAATATTAAAATACAGGGTGTTCCATTTAAGAAAACTCAGAAAATACTCATTCCGAGTTTCGACCAACCCTGTATACTACAACGAGAAATTTAACTATACCAATAATTCCTAACAATAGTAGACTATATTAAAAATCATTTGAACATAAATAGAGTTTATTATGTCGAACTACTACAAGCCTACAGGGTGTGAATATTGCTACGAAATTAATAAGAAAACGTAATTATCTTTTAACCTACCCTGTATAATATTACAAAACCTAATATTTAAAGAACGAAGAAATCGAGGAGAATCCAAAAATGTAAAAATATACAGGGTGTCCCATTTAAAAAAACGAAGTTACAATCAACTTCCGGTATAACCGGAAGTAGCAAAGAGACCAAAATATTTTCATTAAATAGTTCACACTTCAAAACCCCTGTATAACAATTTTCCTGATTTTCTTACCTTTAGTTCTCGAGATATTTCTAATAGGCCCTTTATCTGCCTCACCCTGTATATAAAATATATATACTTACTGTGTCAAAACTGAAACAACTTATATACTAATTTATTATTAACAAATTATCCAGCATATCTTAATTTAACGCTGTCTATTAAATCAAAAAGAATCACGAACAACTCATTGTTGGGAATACCTGTATACAGTAGGTAGTACATGAGCGTCATTTTTCTTCACCATCTCATAGCTAAATCTTGTAGACTGCTAAAGCAATCTTAGAAGGTTAAAAATAAATTTAATTAAACTCGATAACTCATAATTAGTTCATTAACAGAAAATAAACACCAAAAAACAAATAAAAACGTGACCTCGAAAAGTTTTCAAGAAGAATTACAGCATTAAAATAACTCATCTGAGCAAAATCGAATAAAAAGCTCTTAACCCGTGAACAGTCGCGCTCACTTCTGTCACGTCAGCAGTCGCGCGTAATATTTTATCTAACAATACGAAAATAAATTCGAATTTGTAACAAATTTTTATTTTATAGTTTTTTTATTTACTACAATGCTAATTGGTTCTCACCAAAGCCATAAATTCCACAAAAAGAAGAGGATTTTTTTTAAATAAACCTACGCATTACTACACCCTTCCTCAAGGCACTTGCGAGTGGAAAATTATGTTGCAAAATTTTTCATCGAGTTATCACGAAAAGGGGTAAAATGTTAGCTTTTTTCTAACGACTTATTTTAGTCTTATTTTACAACACAAAGCATGTAAACAATAAATGAGAAATTTTTTATGACCATTTAGCGTTATAAATGAAATTTTTTGGGATTGGAGTCAATATAAGTTTCAAGACCGCGTCCCACCATCAAATAATTTGAGCAAACTGAAAGTGACAGTTAGTGACGTCACATCCTGAGTGTTCATTGTGGATAATAATGAAAAATTTTAATTTTAAATAAAGTACAAACAAGTTAGACAACTCAATACAAAAAATTTGATCAAACTAGACTGATAGTGAGAGCACAGATTTTTAGAATTTCAAAAAAACTGCAATTGTGACGTCACTTTGACGTACTTCCTCAAGTACGTCAAGTGTGCTCAAACTGTTTGATCAAATGATTTGATGGTGAGACGCGGCCTTTAAGCTCCTTCCAATTTTGTGACGTCAGACTTAGGCTGTCTGAAATAAAAACGTTTTTTAAACGTATTTTAACGTCATTAATTTTGCGTGTTTAAAATCACCTACAAAAGACATCTATATGACGTAATGTTCAAACACGTGTATATATTCAACTAAAAACTGACGTTTCCTCGTCGTTATTGACGTCACTTGGTTGCCTGGGATATTATCTAGAGAAATAAAATCTGTGTACCGTGTATCTCTAAAATCTCTCTAAAAATGCATTTTTACACACATTTGGTATGGTATTAAAATTAATAATAAAACATGTGATTGTTGCAATATTTTTATGAACTTTTTAATAATACAGTTATGCTCACATTCTATTGTTCTTATACACAATATAAAGTAGATATAGAATATGTCCATGTTCTTTAAAAAATAAATTGTTAAAATAAATTACTTTATTATTTATCAATAGTCAATAGAAATTTTACCTTCCATTATATTTCCTACACGTTTTCCTTTCAAATATTCCAACGGTAATATAAAATGTGAGATATATTTAATATTGTTACGACAGTTCCGTAGATTGGTCCTATACCGGGTGTCCACTTATATTTTCCCCCATTTTAACTGCCTATAACTTCTAAACGGCTCAAGATAGAAATATGCGGTTTTCACTGATATGTTTTATTTTAGTAAAAGTTTTGTCTGAATGGATGGAATTTTTTATATCGCTTTCAAATACGAAATAAAAAATGGCGGATTTTTGAAAAGAACTTTGTTGACTTTTTTAATAGAACACCCAGTATATTCTTTTGTAAATTGAAAGAAAATATATAAAAAAGTCAACGTTTTTTTTTTCAAAAATCTGCCATTTTTTATTTAAAAGCGATATAAAAAATGGTCATTTACCTAAAAACTTGAAAAAACGGTCTTTTATCTATCCAGCGATATAAAAAATTTTAAAATCGGTTGTCAAAATGATTGAGCAATTAATTTTTAAAATGAGAGATGCAATGTGGAAATCACATAACTTGCTTATTTATGTTGTTTAGGTATGTGATATTCACGTTGCACCTCTCATTTTAAAAATTAATCTAAATAAATCTAAAACCTAACCTATCTAGCGATATAAAGTTTTTCAAAATCGGTTGTCAAATCACTGAGTAATTAATTTTTAAAATGAGAGGTGCAACGTGAATATCACATACCTAAACAACATAAATAAGCAAGTTATGTGATTTCCACATTGCATCTCTCATTTTAAAAATTAATTGCTCAATCATTTTGACAACCGATTTTAAAAATTTTTATATCGCTGGATAGATAAAAGACCGTTTTTTCAAGTTTTTAGGTAAATGACCATTTTTTATATCGCTTTTAAATAAAAAATGGCAGATTTTTTAAAAAAAAAACGTTGACTTTTTTTATTAAAACACAAAGTATATTTTTTGTGTCTTGAAAAAACGGTCATTTACCTATCCAGCGATATAAATTTTTTTAAAATCGGTTGCCAGATGACTGAGCAATTAATTTTTAAAATGAGAGATGCAATGTGGAAATCACATAACATAATATCATTTTGCTCAGTTACGTTATTTAGGTATGTGATATCCACGTTGCACCCTTCATTTTAAAAATTAATTACTCAGTGATTTGACAACCGATTTTGAAAAATTTTATATCGCTGGATAGGTGAATGACCTTTCTTTCAATTTACAAAAAAATATACTGGGTGTTCCATTAAAAAAAAAGTCGACAAAGTTTTTTTCAAAAATCCGCCATTTTTTTATTTCGTATTTGAAAGCGATATAAAAAATTCAATCCATTCAGACAAAACTTTTACTAAAATAAAACATTTCAGCGAAAACCGCATATTTCTATTTTGAACCGTTTAGAAGTTATAGGCAGTTAAAATGGGGGAAAATATAAGTGGACACCCGGTATAGAAAAAGTCCCTTGACGTGAAAGAAGAAGTAGTCACGTACGAGAATGTTCTAGACGTCATGGAAAACCCAGAAATGTCTGGTGACGTCTAGAACGTCAGAAAACCTATATAAACATATGTGTTTGACATTTTAAACAGTTGTAATTCAGATTTAGAAGTGTACAGTTGTCAGTTTGTAATATTGTATTTGAGTTTAAATAAAGTTACTTTCAAGAAGTGTAACATTTGGTGACAGCGGTGCGATTGAAGAAATACTACAATTTTGAATGGTTAATACTAGAGCTTCAGAAATTAAAGAAATGGATACGTCCAGACCCCCAGCATGGTTTATAAAAATGAAAGAAGATGAAGAGAAACGTCGGCAAGAAGAGAAAGAAAATGAAGAGAAACGTAGGCAAGAAGAGAGAGGAAAACTCTGCCCGAACTCATCGAATCCACCATTTAATCCGGTTAGAACATCTAAACGATCTCCGGTCTGGTTTCCCTTGTTGATCTAAGAATTATTGCGTTACCAGAAAGAGCTCCTAGCTATTATAAAAGCCCTAAAACATTTTCATACCTTCCTTTATAACAGAAATTTTATAATCAGAACTGACCATAGCACTGGCGAAGCGTCCATGTAACCACTGTTACCATTGGTAGCAGTTAAAAATCTTGCAAATAAATATTTTATGGTGATGAATAATTCCATTTACCAATAGAAATATATTATATTATGGGTTAATAGTACCTAATTCAAAATCCACAAGGAAAAGAAAAAGTTTTCCTGTAGTTGGCTGTATACCATCAATCACAAAATTGGAAAGAAATCCTTTGTAAAAGGTATAAAATTTTTTATTAAAAGTCCCTTAAAAGGGCTACATCACAACAAAACGTTTTCGATTTTTATAAAAAATCATCATCAGTGTTCGATAAACTGGATGCTAGCTGAGCCACAAAAGAAAAATATCTGGGTAAAAACCCTTTACATAAAATATAGATGCCTTAAAAGTGCATACTTCGATAAAAATCTACCTAATTCAGTAAATAGCCAACTACTCGTAGACACACGAAAATATTGGCGAGTTTATGTGACTCAATTACACTTTATTATAATACTCCGTTACCAATCTCATTTGCGCAGTGGCGGCTGGTCAGGGTCGGCAGTGCCGACCCACACATTTATGGACACATTATAGCTTTTTTTTTAATATTTAAGTTAATCAGAGTTGATGATACTCGTTTCTGTGAAATAAAAAAATATCTGTGAGATAATACAGACTAAATTTTATTCATCGTTTATAAAAGAATTCGATCGATCCAATACGTTAAGTGATCCCTGTTCGCTGTGCGTAAGAGACTTTTCAAATTAATGATCCTAGCCATGCACCCGATTGTGATTGTGTGAATTCCTATAAGGCCCGCTTCGGCAAGCCGTCCCCAGATTGACCATTTGCTTGTATTAAGAAGCTATGGAATATTAGCCGATAGGCAACCAATTACACATTCCCCGTATTTATTTGAATGTCAAGTAAGGCAAATAAACAATCTACCGAGCGGTGATCTGCAAACGGCAACAAGACACGTATAGACCAGGGCGCATCTGTAAAAATATTAGTATGTACATTAATTTTGACGTTGAGAGGTGACTCATATTTGTTTGCAGAAATTGCTTGAAAATAACTCATATAATAATATTTGAGTTATCCTCCCACTCAAAAAGGTCCGGAACATTGTTTAAATAATCAAAATGTCAAAAAATGAAGGAAAAATTAGAGTTTGTCCTTCATTTTTTGATTATAACTTTAAAAGTATTTATTTTCGAGAAAAGTTTCACTGACATAAAAGTTGCGTAATTAAATTTCCTACAATACAGGATTAGTTAAAATTTTTAAAAATTGTCACCCTTGTTGCAAAATAGCAATAATTGCAAAAAAATCATAAAAAAACAAGTATTCGCATTTTACGTTTTTCAACCATTTATGCTACATTTAGGACCGTCATAATTTTACAGAGAAAAACTATATCATACAATAAAACAATACTGTAAATTTCATTAAGATCGGTTCAATAGATTTTGCAATCCAGCTTTCGCAAAAAAATAAATTTTTTCAAAATGTTGCAGAACTGAAAATAAAGCAGACAGCAAGTTGAATTTATTTTTACGTATAGAAGAATACTGTACCTTTCTTCTATATGTAAAAAAAATCAACTTTCTGTCTGCTTTATTGTCAGTACTGCAACATTTTGAAAAAAATAATTTTTTTTGCCAAAGCTGGATTGCAAAATCTATTGAATCGATCTTAATGAAATTTACAGTATTGTTTTATTATATCATAAAGGTTTTCTGGTTAAAATATAAAGGTGGTAAGTGTAGCATAAATGTTTGAAAAACGTAAAATGCGAATACTTGTTTTTTATGTTTTTTTTTTCGCAATTATTGCTCTTTTGCAACAAGGATGACACTTTTTAAAATTATTAACCAATCCTATATTGTAGGAAATTTAATTACGCAACTTTTTTGTTAGTGTAACTTTCCTCAGAAGTGAATAGGTACTTTGAAAGTTAAAATCAAAAAACGAAGAAGAAAATCGAATTTTTTCTTCATTTTTTGACATTTTGATTATTTAAACAATGTTTCGGACCTTTTTGAGTGTAAGGATAACTCATTTATTATTTCCAAAGAATTTTCAAAATATCTATTAGACAAGTTCATTAAAAATTATCCATCATTCTTTAATCAAATAAAATAAGAAATTGGATTAACAGTTTTATATGTTGGTCTAAATATTTTCGGAAGGTGGGATAAGTTACAAAATATGTTTAATTTTATATACTGCAATTCATTGGGTATTAACAAACTGTTCCCGAAATTAATAAATTATTGTGCTCAAATGTGGGCAAATTCTGCCTCTAATGAACGGGATTTCTCTTGTCTCAAAAGTGTCAAAACGTATTGTCGAAACACCATGAAACAAGAGAGAATGTCAAACTTGTCTCAAATGTCAATAGAAAAAAACTTTTAAAACCTCTCCAAAACAATAATAAATTTTACAATGACGTTATAACCCATTTTGCTACTTCGAAGCAACATAGATTAGAGTAGAGTTAATTTATTAAAAGGTTTAGGTTCTAAATTTATAGGAAAAAACAAAAAAATAAAAAAAAAACAAAAACCAAAAATCTATGAAATTGAAGCCTTTTAATTAGATGGCATACCTATCTGAGGAGACAAAACCTTGCCGACCCTGTCCCTAAAGCCACGAGCCGCCACTGCATTTGCGGTTACAATGGTTATATCCTCGCTGTCACTCGGGACCGGCTAGTGTCTGAAAATTTTGAAGGAGCGACGGACGGCGTAAACGCGCTGTGTATATCAGTAGCCCTGTTACCAGATTTAAATTTGGTTACAGTACCTATAAAAAGTGTGCGTGCAGTTAACCATGGATGAGTGTCGCTGCGTAATCGATCAACTACTTGAAAAGTAATTCTCCTTATATAATTTTGAAGAAAAAAATGGGATTATTGAAAATGAAAGACCTATTTTAAACAATTTAAAAAAGGAATCAAAAAAGTAGTTCGATATTTTAAATTTAGTTGGTACAGTGCAAATCCTTGGTTATGACTGTATTGTCATAATAGAGACTGTTGTCAAAATAGACTGTATTGTTGGCCATGTCTTCTGGTTTCTACAGAAAAAATGGGGGACCAGGTTTACGATTTAAATAGAGTTTTAAAAAGGAGACATGAAATTTCTCCGTTACCTACATGTAAGATGTAGACCCAATTTGATTCAGTTTGGCAAAACAAGAATCGAAAGTTCTCTTAACCAAGCTTTTAAAGCAAATATTGCTAAACATAATGAGTTTGTTAAAAAAAATAGATAGGTATATCCTTAGCACACTTATAATAGATACCGTATGTTTTTTGGCCAAACAAGAATTAGCGTTTCGTGGTCATTTTGAGGGCGACGATTCTGACAATCGAGGCAATTACAGGGAATTGTTAACATTAATTGCCAAAAAAGATCAAAAATTTTGCCAACATCTAGAAACATCAACTGTTTTTTCGAGAGTTTCAAGTGATATACAAAATATTATTGAAGCTATAGGTATACATAATATACCTACATTTAGCCATATCTTCATTTTTTTAAATGAAAAGATTTTTTGCATCTGGTTTTGGTATCTGACACTTTAGAAAAAGTCACGCATCGCCACTGGACCATAGCGCTTTACAGTGGCTAATGAATTTTAAGAAGCCAGAAGGACAAGTGGCTCGATGCATAGAGACTCAGTATAACTCGGACAGTATAACTTCTACATAGTACATACATCGAAAAGGGCGTCTGCATAACAATGCCGATATCCTTTCTAGGCGACCCTGTCTGGAACGACAATGCCAGTACTGTAAAAGACTTGAAGAAAAGGAGAATTTAACCGAAGAAATAAGTCTCCGGGTGAGCACAGTTGACCAGAAAGGAGATAATGATCAGACTTCCCTGGAAAATATTAAGAAGAATCAAAAGAAAGATAATGACTTAAAAGTCATACGAGAGTGGGTTGAAAATGGAGTACCTAAGACCTATTTGGCAGGAAATATCCAAATACAGAACTATATAGGCGTACTTGGGCTGAATGGGAATCTCTATATCTTTCGAATGGTCTCTTATATCGGGAGTGGGAAAGTACCAATGGAGTACGTACAGTTCAACAAGTGATACTGCCAAAATCACACATTAAGTGTGTGTGTAACAAGAAATTCATAGGGCCTGTCTGGAGGACATTTTGGAGTAAAAAGAACACTGGCCAGAGTCGAGACAGATTTTATTGTATAAATTGTCGCTGAGATGTAGAAGATTGGTCTAAGAAATGCGATTTATGTAACTGTAAAAAGGCCTTGGAACAAGAAGTCGTGGTAAAATGGCACAATATCTTTCTGGAGAGCCTTTTGAATGACTTACAGTAGATATTCTCGGCCCCCTCCCGATGACAGAGAGAGGAAACAAGTACTTAATGGTTGCAATGGATTATTTTTCAAAATGGCTTGAAATTGTCACCCCTTCCTATTCAAGAAACGACTACAGTAGCAGAAGTATTCATAATACAGGTCGTATCAAGGCATGGAGTTCCTTTAGAGTTGCATTTGGATCAAGGGCGAAATTTTGAATTAGAATTGTGGCAAGAATTAATGAAGATCTTGTGTATTAAGGAAACTCGAACTACGCCTCTGTCTGCCTCTACTCGAACACTGCCTGGGATAACTATCGGGTGGATCGAGTAGCTTAGTATAGTTATCACAGCCGGTCCCAAGCCCGAATAAAAGTGGAGGGTTAATAGGCGACGTTAGCAACCTACCTGTAATGTATGCTACCTGTAACAGTTATGTTACTTCCCACCTCTATCAATCTATCTATGACCAACTTCACAGATAACCTAAAATATGTAATTAGGCATTCCAAATCACGTGATATAATATGGCTGCTGGATGGCGAAACTGTCATCCATAGGCGTATCCAATGTTTAAACCACTTCATATTTAATTTCCTATCACAATTTCACAAATTTCGCTACAGAATTAACAAAAAAACAAAACCAAACAGGATATTCTTTACAAATTTGTCAATATTCAATGTAAACATTAGATACGCCATGACCACCCCCCTTAACTATGTCTATGCCCATGTCAGTTTAGCCATCCACCGGCCACCACTGACAGTTCATTGGAATCCCTAATTTAGATATTAGCATACGCTCATTGAGTATAATGAATAAAGGTTTCATGCCGTCTAAATTGTTTAATATTCTTGGATGTGGACACCACATAATTTGGCGACGAAGATAAATAAGCAGTAGACAATTTTACAAGCAAGGCGCTTGAATAATTTAGTATTTGCAAGGTGCAAAATGGAAGGTGCAGTATTTCCTTCAACTCAAGTGAGTGTTCTAAGGGGCGCAATAGGCAGCCTACAAGAGTACCGGATAGGTACTGATTGGAATATATACCAGGAGAGGTTAGAGCAATATTTTATTGCAAATTATGTAGAGAATGATAGAATGGTTCCAGTATTATTGACAATAATTGGTGATAAGGCCTATGAAATATTAAAAGGATTGTGTGACCCAGTTTTACCTAAGAATAAGACTTTCGATGAACTATGTATTCTTCTACAAAAGCAATTCACTAAAAAAGTTTCTGTTTTTAAGGAACGAATAGAATTTTATTCTTTGAGACAAGCTGAAAAGGAGTCCGTGGCAGACTTTTACGTAAGAATTAAAAATAAAGCAATAGATTGCAAGTTTGGGGCTACATTAAACGATGTTTTAAAAGACAAATTCGTTTGTGGTGTGAGAAAGGGACCAGTCCCGGATCGCTTATGTGAGGAGGATCATACAAAAACCTTAGAACATCTATATGAGTTGGCGTTGAGAAAAGAAGCTGCAGCAGTAGAAGCCAACACTTCAGTTCCAGTAAATAAGATATCAAGCACCAGTGTTAACCAAGGCAGAAATAGAGAAGCACGAGAAGGAGGTTCAGGAGGTTTGTATGGAGAGTCCAAGTGTAATGCGTGTGGAGGAATAAAACATGACTTTAGAAATTGTAAGTACCGAAAATATAGTTGTAAGGTCTGTAGGAAGGTTGGCCATCTGGCTAAAATGTGTAATAAAAACAAAGGAAAAAGTACTCATTATGTAGAACCTGTAGAGAGTGAAAATTCTGATTCAGAAAATGTACAAGATTTTGATTTTGTAAACATGTACCATACCTCTTTTGATAATGTTAATAATGGTTTTATAAAACCACACAAGGCAAATATGTTAATTAATGATTGTACTATTTTAATGGAACTGGATTCAGGCGCAGGTATCTCTGTCCTTCCTGAAAATATTTATATCAGATATTTCAAAACCAGTGCATTACTTCCAACTAAAGTTAGACTCAGATCATTTGATGGAAGTATTATTACACCTTTAGGTGAGATTTTCGTAACTATTCAATATAATAATGTTAGGGTAGATAACTGTAGGTTAATTATAATAAAAAATGGAACAACAGTCTTAATTGGTAGAGATTTAATGAAGACATTTAATTTCGAGATTAAATTACCGGGAGTTCCTAACATTAATATAAATAAAATAGATCAGGATGCAGAGATAGCAAGGTTAGTAAAAAAATATAGTTCTCTCTTTAGTAATGAATTAGGGCATTATAGGTTTGAAAAGGTTGACTTAAAAATGGAACCAAATGCAAAACCTATATTTTGCAAACCAAGGCCATTACCTTTTGCTTTTAAAAGGGATGTTAATGCAGAATTAGATGAACTTGAAAGTAAGGGTGTCATTACCTTGATTGAAAATGCTGAATGGGGCACCCCACTGGTTCCCATTGTCAAGGAGACAGGCAAAATCCGTGTATGTGCTGACTACAAAATAACCGTAAATAAATTTCTAATTGATGTCAAGCATCCATTGCCAAGAGTGGAGGAGTTATTTGCAGCCCTCCAGGGTGGGCACCTTTTTACAAAACTGGATTTCAAAAATGCTTACAACCAATTGGAACTAACGGAGGAGACAAAAAAACTTTTAAGTTGGAGCACACACAGAGGTATTTATCAGGTAAACAGGCTACCATATGGTAAAAGACCGGCCTGTAGCATTTTTCAAAAAATTGTAGAAAAAGTTTTGTTAGGTATTCCAAATGTTATTAATTTCTTAGATGATATTGTGGTAACAGGTCCTAATAGAGAGGAGCATCTAAAAAATTTGGAAAAAGTCTTTAATAGACTTCAGAAGGCAGGCTTTAAATTAAATTTAGATAAGTGCATGTTTTTCCGGCCTGAAATAAGGTATCTGGGGCATATTATTGATAAGGAAGGGTTACATAAAGATCCAGGAAAAATTAAAGCCATTATTGAGTGCCCCAGACCCCAAAATATCTCTGAAGTTAGGGCATATGTCGGGATGATCAATTATTATGGTCGTTTTGTGGCCAACTTATCAACAGTACTGGAGCCATTGTATAGGTTATTAAGAAGAGATGAACGTTTTAAGTGGACTTCAGAGTGTGAGAATGCATTTTTAAAGGCAAAGAGGGACATTTCTTCAGGTGCGGGCCTTGCACACTATGATCCACAGATGGACTTGAAATTGGTTTGTGATGCTTCCAGCGTTGGCTTAGGTGCTGTTTTAATGCATGTGTATCCAGATGGGTCAGAGAAGCCAATCAGTTTTGCTTCAAGAGTGTTAAGCAAACATGAAGCTAAGTATTCCGTTATACACCAAGAGGCTTTGGCAATATATTGGGGTGTACAAAAATTTTATCAATATTTATTAGGGAAGCATTTCTTTTTATGTTCTGATCACAAACCACTGATGGCCATATTCGGAGAGACAAAGGGCATTCCGCAAATGGCAGCAGGGAGACTGCAGAGGTGGGCACTATTTTTAAGTGGATTTCATTACACCTTTAAACATATTAAGGGAGTAGAGAATAAAACAGCTGATGGACTTTCACGCTTGCCTCTTTCCATAACTAATGAGGTACAAAGTGATGTTGAGTTTGATTATTTTAATTTTCTGGTAGAGGATAAATTACCAGTTACCGCTGTAGAAATAATTAAAGGAATACGGTCAGACATCTGTTTGAGCAAAGTTTTTAAGTATGTAAGAGATGGCTGGCCAAAAACAGTTCCAGATGAATTGAAAGCATATGCTAACAGGGCTAATGAGCTTACCATTGATAATAATTTAATTATGTGGGGGTATAGGGTAGTGGTACCTTCCAAGTTTCATAAACAAATCTTACAGGAATTGCATAGTACTCATAGCGGAATAGTTCGAATGAAGACAGTAGCAAGGCAATATTTTTGGTGGCCTGGCTTAGATGGAGATATTGAATTGTTTGTAAAATCTTGTGAAGCATGTTTAAAGAATACTACAACTCCACGGAAGGCACCTTTAATTAAATTCCAGGAAGGAGCTCATGTGTTTGATAGAATTCACATTGATTTTTTAGGACCGTATCATGGGAAAGAATTATCTTGTTATTACAGATGCATACTCGAAGTGGCCCGAGGTATATGAGATGTCAAAGACTGACTCAGAACATACCATCAGTAAACTTCGAGACTGTTTTGCCCGATTTGGGTTGCCAAATCAAATTATTTCAGATAATGGTCCACAGTTTAATTCAGAGGAGTTTCAGCGATTTTGTAAAAATAATGGCATTATTCATAAAACTTCAGCTCCTTATCATCCAGCGACAAACGGAGCGGCCGAAAACTCAGTTAAAACCCTAAAATATGCAATAAACAAAATGTTAACAGACTCCCAGAGCAAGAGTATATCTGAGTTGATTTCAAAATATTTATTTTCTTACAGAACTACCCCTCATTCAGTGACATTTCAAACTCCTGCCTATCTCATGTTTGGGCGTAAAATTAAAACCAGATTTGACTTTTTGACATTTAACGATAAGACATTGAGAGCTAGAGAACAACAGATAAAATACCATAAAGGTAATAGGGTGGTAGAATTTATAGAAGGAGAAGATGTTTATGTTAGGGATTACAGGGTAAATGCACAAAAGCCTAAATGGGCAAAGAGTAAAATAGTTAGAAAATTAGGACATCAAACATTTCTATGTCAGCCTTTAGATAATCCAAGTCTTGAATGGAAAAGACATTTGGACCAAATTGTTAAATGTGGTCATTTTTACGATGAAGAAATATCTAAAATTTCTGATGACAAGGATAGAGATACGTGTGATCCACTAAGTTCAGTTCCAAGTACTTCTGTAAGTTTGCCATTACCTTTAAGTGAAACTGAAGCTTTGGTAACTTTAAAAAATACCAGTGAGACCCAAGGAGTGTCGTCCGGTAGTGTTGAAACCGAATTTTCGAGTGAAGATATCAGTGCGGTTCCTTCGTCAATTAAAGACAGTGCATCACAATCAACCGTTGGGTTGCAGTCACCTAATATTAAGGAAAGATTGAGAAGAACCATCAGACCGCCTGATCGTTTAGATTTATAATTAAGACTATGACAATGTGGTTTTTATATTCGGATCTTGGTGTGGAGGGATGTAATGTATGCTACCTGTAACAGTTATGTTACTTCCCACCTCTACCAATCTATCTATGACCAACTTCACAGATAACCTAAAATATAGAGAGTTATTGCCAACGTCTTTTAAGTCAACCTGTAATAACAGATCCTTTATTTTGACATATAAGCATGCGCAGTATTGCGTCTTTTATTTTTGTCTTTTAATAAAATACAGGCCGCCTGTATTTAAGGAAAATTAGAGGACACCTTTATTTTAATAAAAGTTCCTTTATTTTGACATAACGTGTCAAAAATGTGAAAAAGGTCTAACTTCACTTGTATTTTGAATTTATCTTGTCGCTTCTTTGGATTGATAATTTATGTATTGTGGGATTGATATTTGATTAAACTTTCATCATGAAAGTTGTATGTTGGGTTTTATTTATTAAAAACAACTCTAAGTAATATTCTGAGATATAGATTATTGATGTTTTGACCCAAACGAATATAGAAAAGAACATTTTATTGAAGCTGGAGTTATTACAAGAAGTTGTAAAAAGGAATATTACATAAATAATTTTAAATTGTTACTAATTACAATGATCAGACTTAAAATATCAGTAACTCATTTATTAAACTCAATATATTTTACATTTTTCTATAGAAATAAATATTTATTGAAGATATAAGAGATTGAAGATATAAGATCAATAAATTTTAATGAAAGTTAGGATTTGTTAAAATTCTAGATTCAAAATAGAGTTCTATTCAACAGATATATAACAACAGGTTAACAAAATAAAACAAAGGTTCAAGTATTTATTTTTGAAAATTTAATCTTTTATAGATTAGAATCTATAAAGTTTTTAATCAAAAGTATTAATACACTTTCATTTTCATGCCATCTTCTTCTTTTGGTTCTTATCCGTTTCGAATGTTGGAAATCATATAGCAATCGTAACCTTGCTAGCTGCGATTCGAAACAGTTCCATTGATATTCTCCCTCTACCAGGTCTTCACTTACCTTTGACTGTACCTTGCAGCATATGTACTGCAGCAGGGAGTAACGGTGCTGATTTATCATATGTGTCCCAGATACTGCAGTTTTATGCGTTTAATGGTAAACACAATCTCCAATTCCTTCTTCATTCCTCCTTGTTCGTGATCCATTTCATGCCATCAGTATTTGTTTATTTAAACATTACCAAAAAAATTATTAAAAACTAGCATAAAGCATAACTCAAAGCATAAACCAGCATAATTCTTCTATTATCTTTTTGTATATCGATAAGTTTATCTGACAGATTAGAGGTCTTTTCATTTTCAGATAACTAATTATTGGGAAGTTTATATAACAGTATCCTTAGTATCTGTCTTTTCAGCTCCGGATAACTAGTTAACGGGAAGTTTTTCTCTGTCAGATATCTATTAGTATCTAATCTGTCAGATAAACTTCCTGATAACTAGTTATCCAGAGGTGAAAAGAAAGAAAGAGAGGGCCATAATGGATAAAAGATCAAACGCCAATAGCATGTATGTATATATTTATAAATTTATTATTTAAAACCTGCTAATGATCATAAAATACTTAAAATCAGTCACCAATATAATATTTATATTTATTTATAAATTTATTAATAAACTGCAGTCCAATAAAAATAAAATTAGTTTAAGCGCTAGCTTTAAATGTCAAACAATAATTTTAAACAAACACACACACAATTTAGTCGCATAGTCGCATTAGATTAGCTCCTGGTTGAAAATGTACTGCCACAGCTTCTATATCAATATAAACAGCACACTCATTTGCCAGTATTTCAACGTTTTCTCTATTATGTACTACTGCAATATGTAAAACTGAACAAGCTGATATTATTCTTTGAATAAAAGGTAACTTGCATCTCATTACATATGGTAAAATGGGAAATCTCTTCACAATACCAAATGTTCTTTCAATAACAATTCTTGAAGGGATTTGTGATGGATTATAAAAACACAACTTCTGTCTGAAAATTCTGGAATGGTGTCATTCGGTAGTTGTAGTTGAGGAATGGATATCCACTATTCCCTAATAATATATTCTCCAGAAATTCCCCATTACATATACCCATAATGCAAAAGTATTTAAAAACTCCTAAAATAGTATTTCCAATTTATTGCACTTCCATATTATTGAAGGATGAGTATTATGGGATATATTATGTTGTTCTCTAAACATCTTTAAATGACAAAATAATTAAATTTAACGTTTTACTCTTCAATTATCTTATTTTAATTTATATCGACAAATGGAATTTTATAGGTTATTTTTATATTTACAAAAATATTTCATGTCATTTGTCAAAATAAAAGATTCTTTAACTGCGTTTGCAATACCACTCTTTAGACCCGTCCTGTATTTGTCCTTTATTAAAGTATCCTGTAATAAAGGATCCTTTATTTGTCGGTGGCAATAACTCTCTATTAGCATACGCTCATTGAGTATAATGAATAAAGGTTTCATGCCGTCTAAATTGTTTAATATTCTTGGATGTGGACACCACACTACCTATCGTAAAATGAAGCAATACTCAAAGAACCATTGCAACGGGATGCCTCGGAACAGGACGAATGCACTATACACAGATGACACTATACACTATAGACAGATGACGAAAACGGCGAGAATCAGGACAAAGAATAGGAAAAATATACTCAGAATTACGACATGGAATATAAAATCATTGAACAACAGAGACCAGGAGTTAGAAAAGGATCTGAGAGAAAATAAGATAGAGATATGCGCGATCCAGGAAACAAAGAAGAAAGGGAAAGGAAAGGACAGATGTGGCTTGGGGAATACTTCTTGATTTATATAGTGGTGTACCAAAAAATACGAGAGACAAAGAAGGCGTGGCCTTGATGATACACAAAAAATGGGCAGATAACAATATATGAATGCCAATACATATCAGAAAGAATTGTAGTTACTAAGATCAAATTAGAAAAGCAAAAAATAAATATTATAGGAGTTTATAGCCCAGAAAACTGCAAACCTGAAATCGACAGACTCCACTTTTATAACGAGCTTCAACAGACAGTCGACGAAATACCAGCCAATGAGATAATATACATTTTAGGAGACATGAACGCAAGAGTCGGTAACATAATATTATACTAGGAATAAAGCAACGATTCAATGAAGACAACAAAAATTAAAATGGAGAACTAATTATTAACGTTTACTCTCAGAACGAATTTCGAATAAACAATACGTTCTTCAGACACAAAGATCAACAAAAATATACATTGCAAAAAATACAAGAGGACACAGATCCGTTATTGATTATATATTGACCAACAGAAACATCCACCACTCTCAAATACTAGACATACGATGTTTAAGTGCAGCTAATATTGGAAGCGATCACAACCTAGTACTTGGAAAAATCAGAATAGAGTTACAAAGAAACAGGAAAGAAGACCCTGTTGAATGTGAGACAAGAATAAAGGTAGAACAGCTACGAGACTTGTCAACACGAGATCTATACCAGAGAAGGCTGCAAAAAGTACTGAATGAAAACTACATAACACCGGATGAAGACATAGAAGAAAGTTGGAGGAAGATCAGAGATAATATCAAAATGGCAGTAACGGAAGCACTTGGAGAACGTAAGATAAGTAAACATATACGAAAGAAAAGGAGAACACCATGGTTCTGTGAAGAAATGAAAATAAAATGCCAAGAAAAAAAGAAAATCTACCTAGAATACAAGTCGAAAAGAACGAGACAAACATATGAAGAATATAAAAAAGTGCGAAATGAATTAAACTCAATAGTAAGAAGAAAGAAAACAACATTGGGAAGCATTATCAAAAGAGATGGAGCACGACTTTGGATGCAAACGGAAATGTGAAAAATGATAAGAGGTCAAACAGCAGAGATGAAGGAATTGATAGAAGTAAAACATAAGTATTTATACAAATACATGGACAACTTACCTAAAAAACCTCTATCAAACAGCTAATCACGAAGAACTGGAAACACCAGGATTAGAATCGGATGAGCAAACAGAAATTAATTAAGAGGATGATATAAAGAACGCCTTAAAAAAGATGAAAAATCGAAAAGCTCCTGGGAAAGATGGAATAGCTAATGAACTTTTAAAATACGGAGAACTGAATATCCTTATAAGTAAAATAATAAATGCAGGAAGAATTCCAGAAGAATGGAGAACCACTCAAATGATAGCGTTATTTAAGAAAGGTGATAGGACAGACCCCAGTTAACTATAGAGGGATAAATTTACTGAGCACTATACTGAAACTCACAACAAAAATTCTTATGGAGAAAATAATGGCGTGCATGTAACTATGCAGTTTTGTGATAAGTCAAATAGCGGAGAAATCATTAGAATATAACAAACCAGCCTTTTTCTGTTTCATAGACCTAGAGAAAGCGTTTGATAGAATCCAACTAAAAGATGTGATACACCTACTATATGACAAAAATTTACCACTGGATATCATAAAACTGATAGAAAACATATATGTAAGAAATAAAATAGAAATGAAAGTCAATGGAATAATAACAGAACCCATAGAAACAAACACAGGAATCAGGCAAGGAGATTCACTAAGCCCTCTATTGTTTAAAATAATGTTGGATGCAATAATAAAACAAATGAAGAAAAAAAGAGGGTACAGAATGGGCAATAGAGAGATAAAAAATACTCCGTTACGCTGATGACACCGTGTTAGTAGCAGAGTGCGAAGACGACCTACAAAGAGTATTGCACGAGTTCAACATTAACGCAAAAGAAATGAATATGAAAATATCAACCCAAAAAACAAAAAGCTTAGTAATTGCCAACGAACCAATAAGATGCAAATTGGAGTTAGACAATCAAATTATACAACAAGTAATGACTTTCAAATATCTGGGAATTATTCTATCAGCCGACAACAATATCGAAGAAGAGGTAAAAGACCAAATAATTAAAGCCAGTAGAACGGATGTCTAAACGACACAATTTGGAAAAACAAACACCTAAGATTGGAAACAAAGGCCCGAATATATAAGTCAGTTATTAGTCCAGTTTATGACTTACATGGCCGAAACAAGACCAGATACAAGCAAAACACGAAGACATCTGGAAACCAACGAAATGAAGATCTTAAGAAGGATTGCTGGAAAAGGACTACAGCTAGGATATAGGCTAAGAAGTGAGGAAATCAGACGCATATGTGGGGTAGACAATATAAATACCTGGATAAAGAACAGAAGATAAGAGTGGAATGAGCACATAAACAGGATGTCTGAATCAAGGATAGTAAGAATAGCCAGGGACAAGTCACCGTTAGGCAGGAGAAGTATAGGACGCCCAAGGAAAAGATAGAATGACAACTTAGGGGGCAGAATGAAAAGCACCGTTGAAGAAAAACAGCCACTACTGTCTATATAAAAGAAGAAGAAGAACTACACCTCTCTAACAGGAATAGAGGAATTAAAATATCAAAATCTTTTTGATTATCAGCAACAAACATTGAAAGTGAAAGGTATTGACATATATTGACAAATAGTCTTATGTCTTTCAATCATTCTGTCTGATTGTGGATATAACGTGCTTCCAAATTTCTGTGGGAGTTGGATGTATTACAGTCAATAGTATTTGCTGTGAATGAAAAGCCCATCCAACTCCAGAGACATGTAAAGAGACTTGGCTAGGGATATGCCACTTAATGCATCGAGGTGTAAAACCCGCTTTACACCAACAATTAATTGATCAAGATATTGACGAATTTATTCAAGGCCAAATTTGACGTGTACAAAATGTATGGTTTGTGGTACAAAACACAGTTTGACATCCAATTTTAACCACAGATCATCAAAAGTGTTCTGTGATTTTACCGTGAAAATGAAGAAATTTGACGAAATAAAACATGTCCTATAATAGAACATGCTCTATTTAGTCAAATTCCTTCATTTTCTTTTAATTCACGGCAAAATTGGATGTAAAATTATGTTTTGTACACGTCAAATTTGCCCTTGAAGAACTTGGTCATTCATCAATTTATGTTGGTGTAAAGCGGATATAACGCAGACATAGGATTGAGTGTGAGTGGTCTAGCCATCTTTGTCGCTCACATGCGCGGCGTCGCTTGGTTAAAAGAGATAGATAGACCACCGATCGACTGTTTCCATGGTGTTTCCGCGTTACGCTTTTTTGGTGAGTATGCCGAGTCTAGACTTAAAGGCGGCGCCAGACATGCGGTATTTGGCAAATACTGAACAAGTGCTCGCTATTTGCCTATTAGTGTGGAGGGGTTGCTTGCTATTTGGCATTGACCAATTTTAGTACTTGTCGAATATTTGTCATGTTCCCGTACGTTGTCGGTCTTTTCAACACTTCAAAGTAAACAAATATTCGCCGTTTGAATATTTTTATTCTCATTTACATATTCGTGCAAGCATAAGCAAGTTTTTAAATGTTGGGTTAAAGTTTATATCTAATTTAATTTATTTAATTGTACTTTAGTTATTGCTACAGAATGTAAACAATACTGAAAATAGTAAATATAGAGTAGACCAATGAAAGTATTTTACAATTTTTGGATGTATATGAAAATGAACCTATAATATGGAATGCGAATATTTTAAATCATAAAAATCGAAATGATGTTTACGATGCATGAAAACTTTCACCAGACTTAATGCCAAAAGCGGCTAAATTTATAAGAAGCTCTGTATCACCAAAGAATACAGCACCCAAGTTGAGTGCTGCATTCTTTGGTATCACTAACCGTTATCTACCTTTTTTGTTCGTTTAGAATATATTTGTTGTTCCCACAGTGATTCGAATTCGATACAAGAAAAATCTCGAATAATATGGTGCAAGGTGCTTTCCGTTTAACGAACACTTTCATGAGCACTCAAATATTTTATATTTAGCAAGCACTTGTTCAGTATTGGCTCAGTGCGTCTCCCCTCTACTTACAGTCACGTGACACGCTGTCAGATTTTGTCAGGACGTTTTAACATTGAGTCTAAAGGCCCCGTCTCACCATCAAATAATTGACAGTTAATTTGATCAAACTTGACAGTTAGTGACACAAAGTGACAGTTAGTATGTATAGTTTGTGTCACTAGTCAAGTTTGACTGTCAAGTTTGATCAAATAACTGTCAATTATTTGATCAAACTTAACAGTTAGTGACACAAAGTGACAGTTAGTATGTATAGTTTGTGTCACTAACTGTCAAGTTTGATCAAACAGTTTGAGCAAACTTGACGTACTTGAGGAAGTACGTCAAAGTGACGTCACAATTGTAGTTTTTTTGAAATTCTAAAAATCTGTGCTCTCACTATCAGTCTAGTTTGATCAAATTTTTTGTATTGAGTTGTCTAACTTGTTTGTACTTTATTTAAAATTAAAATTTTTCATTATTATCCACAATGAACACTCAGGATGTGACGTCACTAACTGTCACTTTCAAGGCCCCGTCTCACCATCAAATAATTGACAGTTAATTTGATCAAACTTGACAGTTAGTGACACAAAGTGACAGTTAGTATGTATAGTTTGTGTCACTAGTCAAGTTTGACTGTCAAGTTTGATCAAATAACTGTCAATTATTTGATGGTGAGACGGGGCCTTCAGTTTGCTCAAACCAGTTTGATCAAATTATTTGATGGTGGGACGCGGTTTTTATGGGATTATTTTGGTAAACTTGAATATTTTATTTTGTAGTGATAATAACCGAATACAATTGTTAGAATTCATTAGTTATTAATTTATACTGTAATTTATAGTGCAAAAAAAATATTTTCTTTTTCGTTAATAAAGATTTATTGACATAAACTGTGATAGTGAGGTTAGGTATACAAAATCAAACTGATAATCAATATTTTAAATAGAAGAATTTATATCAGATTAAGTGCGTTTTTATTTTCTGTTTATATTAATACATAATATCACTAGCGGGACACGGTATTTTTTTAAATAGAGAGTTATCAAGTAAAATTCTATCCATCCGTTATTTTGACACGTAAACGCTATTTTTTTACGGTATAAGTTTTAACGTATATGTAATTTTAGAGTTATCAAGTGGTCGAATTTCTGCTTCACGTTAATAGTTGGCAGCTGTCAGTCAAATTTCGTATTTGACAGCAAAATAATTAAATTTGTTTAAATTTTTTTCTGTTTTTGTTTTCTTTCACCCAAGATACATATTTTGTAATTTTGCCTCTGTCTTTAATTTCGATACCTTAAACCTGAACAAGCCAAACATTATTTTCGGTTTGAAAAACAGGATATTCCAAGGCATGTACAATTGTTAGGGATATCAGATATAATTGTAACAGAAACTGGCCATACCTGTACTGGTAAGTAATGCTGAGAGGAACTAAAACTTTAAGGCCCAGTCTCACCATCAAATAATTGACAGTTAATTTGATCAAACTTGACAGTTAGTGACACAAAGTGACAGTTAGTATGTATAGTTTGTGTCACTAGTCAAGTTTGACTGTCAAGTTTGATCAAATTAACTGTCAATTATTTGATGGTGAGACGGGGCCTTTAAACTCAACCAAACCAAAACCAAGCCAAGAAAACAAAGACAAAACACCTGTTATCATACAAAATAAAATTTCATAACCCAACATATTTATTTATTACATGAACATGACAGAACTGAAATGGTCGAGTCACTCCGAGTCCTGCCGAATTGGTGCGATTCGCTGCTAACGTTACCGTATTTTAAGCCCGCTATCCGACCTACCGTAACGGAGTACGTTAACGTTAAAATCATTTCCGTTATTCAATATTCATACTGCGCATGCTCCATTGCTAAAATAACGTTACCGTATTCTCCTCGAGTTACTTGATAACTCTCTAATGTCTCATTTAAACATACACAAAGCGTCCTGATAAAATTTCAAAAAACCGCCACCATGAGCAGGTCGGTCGATTTTGCTTTGACACTTTGTTAACGCTCTTGGTTAACGCTCAGAGCGAATTTGCCAAATACCGCATGTCTGGCGCCACCTTAATATGTCATTGTCCAACTCCCACAGAAATCTGCATAGGGATTACGTACACTCGATACGCATCGTATCCGCCATGTTTTCCCATAGCG
The DNA here is from genome assembly GCF_917563875.1 of Diabrotica virgifera virgifera. Taxonomy (NCBI): domain Eukaryota; kingdom Metazoa; phylum Arthropoda; class Insecta; order Coleoptera; family Chrysomelidae; genus Diabrotica; species Diabrotica virgifera. The sequence goes on from NC_065452.1 coordinate 147,019,916, forward strand.
CCTTACGGGAAAACATGGCGGATACGATGCGTATCGAGTGTACGTAATCCCTATGCTGGAAGCAGCGTTTTGACATTTGACTAGAGACGCAGAAGCCTGAAGCTATCTTCATACTTTTGCTGTCAATATGCTGTCAATGTCAATGCCGTAATGGTGTTTGGGGTTTGTGAAGAGGTAAATTATCTTAAAATAAAAAAGTGAAAATGTTACCAAAAAATTATTAGATATTGGATTAGATTAAATATTAAAGTGCTCAGAACAATAGGAAGTTCCACATTTATGTCATAATTTGGAAATAATTATGATGGAGAGAATTGTGGCTTCTTCAAAATGGTGGGTGTTTGTTTTTTGGTTAACATAATAGTTCTGATAAGTTTATGTTTGGCTAAACCAAGAGACTGCCCAAAGATATGCTCATGTTTAGGATCGTATGTAGACTGTTCCTCGAAGAAATTTGAAACCAATTCCCTCAGTATACCAAAATGGGCAACGCATTTGTAAGTTGTTTTATTGTGTTATTTTTCAGGTTTATTTACCTTTTGTTTTAAGGAATTTGCAAAACAGTTCAATAAAGAAATTAACTGATGTTAATTGGAAACATCTCTCTGCGTTAAAAGAGCTTACTTTAAACAAGAATGCCATTTCTTCCATCCCAAAAGATGTATTTCAGTATCAAAGTCAGTTGAGGATACTGTAAGTAACTTTGAATTACAATTTACTAGCAGTTATGAGTTTATTTGCAATCATCAATTATCATCGTGGCTTACTCACTCCTGGCAGAGCGTTTGCCCCCTTTTGGGATCACTGATTTATTTATTTGGGTACCACCCAATTATATATTATATATATTCATAAAATATTACAATTGAAGGATACAGACAAAGAAGGTGCTATGTCAAAATATAAGGTTTGAGAAAAATGGTTTTAAAAGTTGACTCTCTGGTATTTGTTTATAAATTTGCTGGAATTATAGCGATGGAATCAGTCTATGTGTACAACATGACATAGAACTTTTTTCGCCAGAACCTCGCGGACTTGCCACCTTCTTCGATTGACTAGAGAAATTAAAATATATTGTGATTCCTGACTGAACACGTTCATAGCAGTGATTGATTCATAGAATGGTAGTAGAGATCGCTGGCTAACAGAGGGACCAGAAACTGATTTTCTGCAAAAATTGACATAGCACCTTCTTTGCATGCAAAGGCTATGTCAAGGGTACATGCATGTACCCTTCAATTATTATCTAGTGATACATTAAACATAAAAATATAGTAAATGTGACAAAAATTGGTGATGCAGTCAATACGATGCCTACCAAAGTTGTAGTGATGAAATTTATGTTTATGTCTCCTAAGACTTGATCTCCCCATCTTGTTTTGGGTCTCCTCTTTGGCCTCTTTGTTGTTGGTATCCAGCCAGTTATTCCCTTTAGCATAGAATCTGGGTTAGCTCTTTCAGTGTGTCCCAACTACCTGAGCCTTTGCACCTTCGTGAACTTGATTATGTCTTCACCCTGGATGGCTTCTTTAATTTCTTCATTGGTTAACCTTCTAAATTCACCTACACCTATGCTCACCAGTCCCATTATTTGTTGAATTATCTTTCTCTATAAGATTTCTAACTTCATTCCATCTTTTTGTGTTAACACGTTCGCACCTAACGTATTACCACTAGACGTTCCTCAGAAACAAATATGAGTTTTTAGGTAAAAAACAGGAATATTGGATTAAAACTCGGACACATGGATTAGTATATAGATATTTAAACATTTTTTTTTGTTTACTTAGCCTGTCAGTATACTGGTAGTCAGGATATATTTGTACGTGTTTAACTATATACTGAATACCAGTATACTGGCAGGCTAATCTAGACAAAATAAACAACAATAATCGCTTTATAATTGGGAAAGAAATTGGTCATAATTTTTTTTATTACAAAAGAAACATAATTATTATCCTAAAAAACTATAATAAATAAATTTATTGTTTGCCTTGTGTATGGAACAATTTGTAGCAAGGAACTATGCATAGTCCTGGTGAGTCGGGGCAGCTGGGACAATAATAACGCAACCTTTTTCGGGCATTTTGCTTAGTGCAATATCGGCACCGTAACATACCACTTTTATTTTTTTCCGTGACCGGAACTTGTTCAAATTCAAATTCAAATTCAAAATATCTTTTATTAAAAAAATTGTAAACAACACACTTACAGCAAATTGTCACAATTGAATAATAAGTGTCTAATATACATACAAAATTACAATTACAAATACTATGAGTTAAAAGTTAAAATGTGTGATTTAAAAACTCATACACAGAATATGGTTCTAAATCCAATAAAATGCTTTTTATTTCAGTTCTAAATGTATTAAAATTCTGTTGCAATTTAATTCTAACAGGCAATTTGTTAAAAAAATTTATACACGAATATGTAGGTCCCCTCTCTGTTGCGACTAGCCTATGTATAGGAAAATTGAGCCCTACATACCTAGTGGGTATGCTGTGTTTTGGCTCAGAATGTGTAAACCTATCCCTATTCTTGAACAGGAACAGTAAACACTCATATATATAAAGCCCTGCCACAGTTAATAATCTTAACTCCTTAAATTTTCCCCTACAGGTCCTTCGAGGATTTAAAAATCAACAATTTCATCTCCACTCCACGTCTTACAAATATAGGACTACCACAGGGTAGCATATTAAGTCCAATGTTATATATTTTATATAATATTGATTTAGAAAATTGTATTAATAGCACAACAAAGATTATTCAATATGCTGATGATGTAGTAGTTTACACATCCCACAAATCATTGGATATATGTAAAAATAATTTTAATGTCTCAATTAAGGCTGTTCTTAATCACTATCAAAATATTGGTTTAGCAATATCAGAATCTAAAACAGAAATTTGCATTTTCTCCAGAAATCGTCAATTCCACAAGGTCATTTGGCAGTAGGTCAAATTCAATATCCTATTAAAAATTGTATAAAATATCTCGGTACTTATTTGGATAGAAAACTTCTATGGAAGGATCACATGCATCATATCATAAAAAAGTCTGGAAATGCAATGAATATTCTACGAGCCTTTTGTAGAACTAATTGGGGTGCCGATCCAAATATAGCAGTTTTATTTTACCGTACTATGATTCGTCCTATTTTCGATTACAGTTGTCATCTGTATGGAACTGCTGCAAACACACATTTGAATAAATTAGAAATACAAAAAAATAAATGTCTTCGACTTTGTCTTGGATATTTGAAGTCTACACCCGTTAATATAATGGAAGTTGAGGCGATAGAACCACCCCTGGAATTTCGACGACAGTTTTTAAGTGATAAATTTATTACTAGAACTATAGGAAAAAATACAAACTATCTGCAGGATATACATAAGTTATCAATTTTAAATCTAACTCATAAATATTGGACAAAGAAAAAATGTCCGCTTCTTGTAGATAGTTACTTGAAAATATCTCAATACCGAAGTACTTTCTATACTTATGAAAATCAAGTTTCACCTATGTATTCCCATGTATTAGAAGAAATTTTCTCAAAACAAATTAATACTTTTTTTATGGATATTAATTTAAATCCAGCCGTTTTTCAATCATTTATACTTCATAAATGGCCACATTATCAGTTTTACTATACAGATGGATCCAAAGTACAAAACAAAGTAGGATGTGCAATAATCAATATTCAAAGTGGATTTAAAAAATTATTCAAATTGCCTTGTGAATCATCCATATACACCGCTGAAATGATAGCGATACTTTTTGCTTTAAGACACATATTTAGTAACGAACCCTATAGCTGCATAATATTTACAGACAGTAAGAGTGTCGTTGATAGACTAACTAACGTACATAAGTACCAACAACTCAATCATATAGAACTGGAAATTATGACTCTTTATAATAAAATTGCAAATTTAGGAAAAAACATCATTATATCATGGATAAAGGGACACGCAGGCATTAGGGGTAACGAAATAGTAGACAGGCTAGCCAAATCCGCCCTAGAAATAGGCGAAGAACTTCCCATGAACTTACTACCCATTTCGGATATTGATATTATTAGTAGACGACACCAAAAAGAAAATTGGCAAAGGTATTATCGAAACACGAGAACTGGTAGTAATTACAAACAAATGCGACCTGAAATTCCCATTAAAAGATGGTTTCATTCTGTATCAAATCGCCATTTCATAAGAGTTATAAATAGATTGAGATGTAATCATGCTCTTACCCCCCTTCATATGTACAGTCTGGGTCTCACAGAGTCACCTAACTGTGAGTGTGGAAAAGAAGGTAATCTACTACATATTCTCCTCGAATGTTCACATCAATCAGTAAATATAAACAAATTTTATGATAATCTTAATATATTAAAAATTCCCCTTCCCGTCTACCTGAACAATTTGATTTTTTCTGAAGAGATTAATATATTAAAAACAATTTACGAACATATCAAAAATTGTAAATATAGATTGTAGCAATAAAATTTACCCTGTATTTAAGAAATTTTGTTAAAACAAAGCAGGCATGTTTGTTAAAACAAAACAAGTTTGTTTTGTTGTTATTTTGTTTTAAATCCTGTAGATTTAAGTCATTATTGTATATTATAATTGAAAAAAGAAAAGAACAAAAAAAAATAGAAAAAGAAAAGAAAAAAAAAACAAAAAAAAAATAAAAAATGCAAAAAAAAAACAAAAAAAATAAAAAATGCAAAAAAAAAACTAAGAAGATGTAAACCTTCGCGAGGATGAATCGGGTTTACGTCTTAGCGTAGTAAAAAAAACAATTTATAAAAAATAACAATAAAAAAATTAAGAAAAAAAAACAAATTAACAATATAAAAAAAATGCAAAAAAAAAAATACAAAAAAAAAATAAAAATTTACGAAAAAAAATGAACAACCAAAACAGAGTATTATTTAGATAATAATTGTAGATAATAATGTTAGTTTGTTATGTATTTAGAATTAGAAATACAGAAAAAATTCCTCTGATTGAAAAATCAAATTTGTTTGTTTTTAAAATAACAAAATGTCTGGCTAATTGGCTCGGCCAAGGCCATCAAATTCACTCAAAAAAAAAAAAAAAAAAGGTCCTTCGAGCTTTTATCTTGAGCATTGTTCTTATTGCTCTCTTCTGAGCAATAATACTCTATCAACATCAGTTCCTCCGCCCCAGAAAATAATACCATATCTGAGCACTGAGTAGATGTTTGCAAAATAAACTGTCTTAAGGTGTTGTAAATTCAAATACTTAGACATTACTCGTAATGAATAACATGCCATGTTGATTCTCTTGCGAACAACACACAGATGCTCTGACCAATTTAGATGTTGATCTATGTAAATACCCAAGAATTTTGTATTTGTTGATAATACAACAGTTTGATCATCCAACTCAATCTCCTCTGGAATTATCTCATTATTTTGCTTTGTGTGAAAACAAACACAGTTAGTCTTCTCAGTATTTAAAACCAATTTATTTTTTAAGAACCAATTCTGAGCTGTTTTTAAGTGATCTGAAGAAATACTCAAAAGATCCTCAAACGTTGATGCTAATGTTAATAAGTTTGCATCATCTGCAAAATTTACAAGGTGAGACTCACTGCTCAGTATTTCGCTACCAAGATTGTTAATGTAGAAAACAAAAAGAAGTGGTCCCATGACACTGCCCTGAGCAATACCAAGTTGTAAATTCCCTTCTTCTGAAGAAAACTGTTGTCCTTCTCGAGTTATAATAACTTTTTGTCGTCTGTCAGTGAGGTAATCTCTTATCCAGTCCCGAGCAGGGCCACGAATTCCATATCTTTCTAGTTTGTTGATCAAAATATTGTTATGACAGTTCCGTAGATTGTTCCTACATAGAAAGAGTCCCTCGACGTGAAAGAAGAAGTAGTCACGTACGAGAATATTCTGGATGTCATGGAATAACCCAGAAATGTCTGGTGACATCTAGAACGTCAGAAAACTATATAAACATTATGTGTTTGACATTCTATAGTTCAGTTGTAATTCAGATTTAGTAGTCGACAGTTGTCAGTTTGTTAAAGTTTATATTGTATTTGAGTTTGAATAAAGTTACTTTCAAGAAGTTGTAACATTGGTGACAGCGGTGGGATTTAAGAGATATTGAAGAAGATACTGAGAATTGTTTATGGTAAATACCAGATCATCTAAAGTTGAGAAGGAAATGGATACATCCGGACCACCAGCATGGTTTTTAAAAATGAAAGAAAATGAAGAGAAACGTAGGCAAGAAGAGAAAGAAAATGAAGAGAAACGTAGGCAAGAAGAGAAAGAAAATGAAGAGAAGCGTAGGCAAGAAGAGAAAGAAAATGAAGAGAAACGTAGGCAAGAAGAGAAAGAAAATGAAGAGAAGCGTAGGCAAGAAGAGAAAGAAAATGAAGAGAAACGTAGGCAAGAAGAGAAAGAAAATGAAGAGAAACGTAGGCAAGAAGAGAAAGAAAATGAAGAGAAGCGTAGGCAAGAAGAGAAAGAAAATGAAGAGAAACGTAGGCAAGAAGAGAAAGAGGAAGATAAAAAACTTAGAAAAGAAGAGGAGGAGAGGCGTAGACAAGCAGAGGTAGAAATTATGAATAGTTTGTCCCAAATTCACGAGCATTTTCAGTTAGAGGTAAGTCGAATTACTAATAAAATAGATATATTAGAAGAAAAACAAAACTGTTTAGATAATAAAATAGAACAACAACAAAATTATTTAGAAAACAAAATAGACCAACAACAAAATCATTTAGAAAATAAAATAGAACAGCAACAAAACGATTTAAAGCAGCAACAAAACGATTTGAAATATAGTTTAGAAAAACAAATAGTAGAGTTAGCAAACAAAATTAATACCCAAGCTTCTTTATCTCATATTGTTTCAGTTACTAATATCGAATCCGAACAAACAGCCCTTTCCTCTTCCATCGTTGATCCAGGCATAATTAGAAGTAGCAAAATTTTAAAACCACCCACGTTTGATGGCCAAACAGCGTGGGAAACTTATCGTTTCCAATTTGAAGCTGCAGCTAAAGCAAATGGCTGGACTGAAAGAGAAATGGCAGCTTCCTTGGTGGTGTCGCTTCGAGGTCAGGCAGCAACCGTCCTTCAATTTCTTCCTCGGGATTCACCTAGTTATGACTCACTTGTTCAAGCTTTAGAAACAAGATATGGCCAACAACATCTGAAGCAGGTTTTTCAAAGTCAGCTTAAAGTTCGGTATCAAAAACATAACGAGAGCCTACAAGAATTTGAAGCTGATATTAAAAGATTACTACATTTGGCATACCCTCAGGCACCTAAAGATTTTCTTGAACAAATCGGTATACAGGCATTCATAGACGGACTACATGATATCGAAATGCAACAGGCTCTCCGATTACAACACCACAAAACGCTAAATGGAGCACTAGTTTCAGCCCAGGAGTTTGAAGCGGCTAAAAGTATTTCAAGATCTCGCCCAAGATTAAAAGAAATAAGATTTCGAGAAGATGAACAAGTCCCTACCACAGATAATCAACAACCTATTTTGTCCCAGATGTTGAACATACTCCAAAATCTTCAACAAAATCAACAAAAAGCTCAAAATCAAAACAGAAGATGTTTTAACTGCGGAAGAATTGGACATTTGCAGGTCAATTGTAGAAGTGGATCCCAAGCGAGAAAAGAAGAATACAATAATGATGTCAGAAGGTCGCCTAGATCGACATCCAGAAGCCCATCATATAGTCCTACTAGAAATATTAGTAGAGATAGGTATGTAAGAAGTCGATCTCCTACAACTGACCACAGATATTCAAACAATAGCCAGGGAAACGAATAAAAGTCGACACTAAGGGGCGGGCGTCGGCTGAATCTAATAAAAGCCCCCAAATTCGCAGTTATACTTTCAACAAAAATGAACAGAACTTATTACTTAAGGGCTACGTTGACAATCAAAAATGCACTTTTCTTATTGATACCGGTGCAACAAGATCTTTTGTTCGCAAAGAACTTCTGAACAGAAAACTACAGCCATGTAAAACAAACTTAGTTCTTGAAACAGCTTCAGGTCAAACTATTCCAATTCATGGAGAAGTAACGGCGACCATAAAGATTGGCAACACCTTGATAAAACACATATTTCTTGTAGCCGATATTAAAGATGAATGCATTCTTGGAATGGACATTATGCAAAACAAATTTATCATAGATCTTCAAAATAAAATTTTGTTTATTGAAAATGAAGAAATAGTCCTAAATTTTGAAGAGTCTACACCTCAAGTAAGAGTTATAGTTAGTGAAGATACAGAAATTCCTCAAAATTCTGAAAGTATAGTCCTGGCGAGACTGAGTCAAAAACCTGAAGGTTTACATTTCGGCGTTGTTGAAAGCGAGGAACTTATTAATGACGGAATCTTGATAGCCAGATGCCTCGTGAATGTAGATGAGATAATTCCAGTAAGGGTTGCTAATTTGTCCAAAAAGCCTTTTAAGTTGAAGAAAGAACAACAAATAGCACTCTGTACGCCAATAGAAAAAATAATCAAGTGCGAAAAGTATTTGAAAAAGAATACAGCTTTAAGTTACCAAGTTGACGCTAACCTGGCGAAAGAACTGATCAAAAATGTTGATCACTTAACAACTGAAGAAGTAGAAAAAGCTAATGAATTTATTAATGAAAACTACGACATTTTTGAATCCGAGAAATCTACAGGGCGTACTAGTCTAGTTCAACATAGAATCGATACTGGAGATGCAAGACCAATTCGTCAAGCCCCACGCAGATTACCGTTTGCTAGACAAAAAGAAGTTGAAAACATAATACAAGACATGATAAATTCCGATATCATCGAAGAAGCTTCGGGCCCCTGGTGTTCACCAGTAGTCTTAGTAACTAAGAAAGACGGATCTACTCGTTTTTGTGTAGACTACAGAAGATTAAACCATGTTACACAAAAGGACAGTTATCCATTGCCACGAATAGATGATACACTAAACACTTTATCAGGTGCTAAATGGTTTTCGACTCTAGATTTAAAAAGTGGCTACTGGCAAGTAGAAGTACATCCTGATGATCGAGACAAAACAGCTTTTTCAACTGGCCGTGGTCTCTACAGGTTTCAGGTTCTACCATTTGGTCTTTGTAATGCTCCAGCTACGTTTGAACGCCTGATGGAAATGGTTTTAAGAGGACTTACTTGGAAAACATGTCTAGTATATCTTGATGATATAATGATTATGTCCAAAACCTTTGATGAACATCTGAAAAACTTAAGCGAGGTATTTGAAAGACTGCGAAATGCCAACTTAAAGCTTAATTATAAGAAATGTTCACTATTTCAAAGAGAAGCGTACTATCTAGGACATATCGTTTCAGCAGATGGAATTAAAACTGATCCAGAGAAGATTTCAGTTATTAAAGATTGGCCTAAACCAGGAAATAAAAAAGAAATTAGAAGTTTTCTTGGACTCTGTTCATATTACCGAAAATTCATAAAAGATTTTGGCCGCATCGCTAAGCCTCTTTATCGACTAACCGAAAACAACATTGAATTTGACTGGACACCGGATTGTCAAAATGCCTTCGTAGATTTAAAAAAACTACTTACAACAGCACCTATCCTAGCCTATCCACGAGAAGATGGAAAATTTCTGTTGGATTGTGACGCATCTCAGCATGGTATTGGCGCTGTTTTATCACAAGAACAGGAAGGTGAAGAAAAAGTTATTGCATATTTTAGTAAAACCATAGGAAAGGCAGAAAAGAATTATTGCGTTACCAGAAAAGAGCTCCTAGCTATTATAAAAGCCCTAGAACACTTTCATACCTTCCTTTATAACAGAAATTTTACAATCAGAACAGACCATAGCGCTTTGCAGTGGCTAATGAATTTTAAAAAGCCAGAAGGACAAGTGGCTCGATGGATAGAGAGACTCCAACAGTATAACTTCGACATAGTACATCGAAAAGGGCGTCTCCATAACAATGCCGATATTCTTTCTAGGCGACCCTGTTTAGAACGACAATGCCAGTACTGTAAAAGACTTGAAGAAAAAGAGAGCGTAACTGAAGAAGTAAGTCTCTGCATGACCACGGTTGAACAGGAAGAAGATAATGATCAGACTTCCCTGGAAAACATTAAGAAGAGTCAAAAGAAAGATAATGACTTAAGAGTCATACGAGAATGGCTTAGAAATGGAGTAAGACCTCTTTGGCAGGAAATATCTAAATATAGTCGAATTATAAAGGCGTACTGGGCTCAATGGGAATCTTTGCATCTTTCGAATGGTCTATTATATCGGAAGTGGGAAAGTCCCGATGGAGTACGTATAGTTCAACAAGTGGTACTGCCAAAATCACACATTAAAAGTGTGTTGCAAGAACTTCATAGCAGCCTGTCTGGAGGACATTTTGGGGTAAAAAGAACACTGGCCAGGGTTCGAGACAGATTTTATTGGATCAATTGTCGCCGAGATGTAGAAGAATGGTGTAAGAAATGCGACTTATGTAACGGTAGGAAAGGCCCTAGAACAAGAAGTCGTGGTAAAATGGCACAATATCTTTCCGGAGAGCCTTTTGAACGACTTGCAGTTGATATTCTCGGTCCACTTCCAACGACAGAGAGAGGTAACAAGTACTTAATGGTTGCAATGGATTATTTTTCAAAATGGCCTGAAATTGCACCTCTTCCTAATCAAGAAGCGACGACTGTAGCAGAAGCATTCATAACACACGTCGTATCAAGACATGGAGTTCCTTTAGAGTTGCATTCTGATCAGGGACGAAATTTTGAATCCGAATTATGGCAAGAATTAATGAAAATCTTGGGTATTAAGAAAACTCGAACTACGCCTCTCCACCCACAATCAGACGGAATGATCGAAAGACATAATAGAACTATTTGTCAATACCTCTCAATGTTTGTTGCTGATAATCAAAAAGATTGGGATACCCTAATACCTCTATTCCTGTTAGCCTACAGAAGTTCTGAACATGAAGCAACCGGTTATTCTCCATCAATGATGATCACCGGAAGAGAAATGAAGCTTCCTCAAGATCTTATTTTCGGAAAATTGCCTACCTGTGAAGAAGAACCTTCATCCCTGACGTACCTAGAAAGCTTAAGAGAAAAACTGGAAAAAGTCCACGAATTTGCTCGTAAAAGTTTGAAGCTTCAAAGTGATAAAGCCAAGTCCAGGTTCGATGTGCAAGCTACAGGGACAACTTTCGAAAGAGGTGATCCAGTATGGCTATACAATCCCACACGCAAGAAAGGACTTTGTCCGAAACTTCAACGAAACTGGGAAGGCCCGTACACCGTCTTAAAGAAAATAAATGATCTGGTCTACCGCATCCAGTTTTCAGCGAGAAGTAAACCCAAGGTAGTTCACATTGAGAGATTAGCCCCATATCATGGAACTGATCCACCCTGTTGGCTTCAACCAGACCCTGATAGACCAGTTATTCGAGGCGAATAACTATAAAGGAGGGAGCAGTGTTATGACAGTTCCGTAGATTGTTCCTACATAGAAAGAGTCCCTCGACGTGAAAGAAGAAGTAGTCACGTACGAGAATATTCTGGATGTCATGGAATAACCCAGAAATGTCTGGTGACATCTAGAACGTCAGAAAACTATATAAACATTATGTGTTTGACATTCTATAGTTCAGTTGTAATTCAGATTTAGTAGTCGACAGTTGTCAGTTTGTTAAAGTTTATATTGTATTTGAGTTTGAATAAAGTTACTTTCAAGAAGTTGTAACAATATGATGATCTATGCTGTCAAACGCTTTTGATAAGTCCAGGAACATTCCCAAGGAAATCTCCCCGTTCTCCCATCCATTCAAAATCTTATCCACGAATTCGTATGTAGCTGTTTCAACAGACCTTCCCTTGAGATATCCATGTTGTGATTCAGCAATTAGGTGGTCATCATTGAAAAAGGCTATAAGTCTTGTGCACATTGCTATTTCGAAAATTTTTGAAAATGTCGGTAGTAAACTGATGGGTCTATAATTTTCCAATTTGGTTTTATCTCCCTTTTTATGTAAAGGTTTCACTAGAGCTAACTTTAGTTGGTTAGGGAAAATACCATACTTAAAAGAGTTATTAATAATGTGGCACAATGGTTCTGCAATCTCTTCTGCACAATGTTTCAACAGATTCGCTGAGATCCCATCATAACCTGCACTTTTTTTATTTTTTAGCTTTGAGATGATATTAAGAATTTCAGAAATAGTTACTGGTATAAGAAAAAAAGATTTGGTGTTATATGGAATACTGCATGAAAAAGTGGCTTGAGGTTGAGTTTTTATTAAATTAGGACCTGCATGAAGTACAAATTTGTTAAAGTTATTACAAATATCCTCAGGCTTACCACTAATATTCGAAGTTTGATCGACATATTCTGTAACTGTACCATTAATTTCCCTAACAATCTGCCAAACGCATTTTGATTTGCTTTCACTGTTATTTATACGCTCTTCATAATGAGCACTTCTTGCATCGCTCAGGAGACGATTGTATTCCTGCTTCTTTGTTTTGTAAGCCTCACTATAGACCCTGTCAGACCTACTAAGCACTAGAAGGATGTCTAGCTCATTCTTACATGCAGCAACCTGCTGATTAGGTTTTAGTATTTTTTTTGCCGTACATTTTTGCTGAACTGAGACTATAGGAAAGCAATAATCAAAGGTAGACCCAACAATACTGACAAAAGCATCCCATTGCTCATTTACCAGTGATTCAGGGGTAAAAAACACTGAGTCCCATTTTTGACTAAAAAGCATAGACTTGAAGTTATTTTTATTTGTAATTGAAAAAATTCTTTTTTTAACTTTTTTGAGTTTTCCACTTATTTGCAAAGTAAAGGACACCTTCTGGGCAGTATGGTCAGACATATGAGTGCCTACCACCTCTGCATCAAAAACGTTTATATTAGTGTAAATATTGTCAATACAACTTTGAGAAGTCCTACTTACCCGTGTATATTCTAAAATAGAAGGAGCAAAATTAAAAGACTGCAACAATTCACTGAAATCTTTAGCATTACTGTCCTTAACATTCATTATATCTAAATTAAAATCTCCAGCAATAAAACATGTGCATTGCTCATTCAGTAGTATATTTAGAACTGACTCAAGTTTTACTAAAAAGTCGTGAACAGGTTTTGTGCTTGTTCTGTATATACATATGATTATGACCTTTTTTTTATAAAATGAGAGTTCTACGGCAGAACACTCAAAACATTCTTCATCGCCAAATATGGTTATGTCACTTCTATGTACGTACTCTATACCATTCCTTAAAAAAATTGCTGTGCCTCCATATCCATTTTGCCTGCAAAATGCTGATGCCAGTGAATATCCCACCAAATTATATGCGGACAATTGATCGATGGTTTTCCAGTGTTCTGGGTAATGCATGTTGTTTGCAGTGGCTTGTACCTGAATAGCCTTGTTATTGTCGATAAGGTCCATTACTATGCTCTCACGAAATTGTAAAAGGGAAGTTTTCTTATTCGATGCTCCCTTGTAGATGTAAAAGCTGTTCCAAATGCATATATCTAATAGATGGAAAAACAATTTTCGATACCACCGAAGTGTTTTTCTTCTACAGCATCTCCTTTCTTTAGCTTCTTTTTAACATGTCCTTAGGGTTTCCAGTTCTGTCTTCTCGTAGAGTTCCAACAACGTGTGTTTTTTATTGAATAGGGTTTCCGCCAAATCAACGCTATTGTAGAAATTATCCATGTATAAAACATGACCTTTTCCGAACTAATCCTTCGTCAACTCTTTGACAATATCCGCCGTTTTCAATGTACCCCTTCCGGTATATACAATAATATTTAATATATATCCATCGTGTGTAGTGAGTTCGTATAGTTTAATCCCATACTTGTGACGTTTGCTGGCTATGTATTGTCGAAAGATGAGACGACCATGCCACAAGATCATGGCCTCATCAATGTAGGGCTCTCTATTAGGGTATAGACAATTTTGTATATTTTTTAGAACTGCGTCCAAAATAGTCCGAATCTCGTAAAGACGGTCGTCAGTATTAACATCAGTATGGTCTACGAATCGTAGCATTTTTAAAATCCCTAGAAATCTATCGCGGCCATAGTTTTCCCAAAAATAGGGTGGTAGTAAATACTTTCCCTGCTCCACTGTTTGGCAAGGGAGGGAAATTTTACGATGCCTCCCAAAACACACAAACCTAGGAATTTTTTGATTTCCTCATTAGAAACTTCTTTCCATACACTTCTTTTTCGTTGTTGAAGTGTTGTAGATGTGGATACAGTGGGTCGTCTATTAGTTTCACATACAGTTGTGTTGATTATATCGTTGTCAAAAAGTACATTAAAATAATCTATGGGTTTTGCATTGGCCGGAAGATTTACATTAATATACGACATTCCAGTAAAATCAAATTCTGTTACATCTTCTTCTACTTCACCCCAACCATAATGTTCATATAAAATGTATTTTGTAATTTTTTTCTGTGTCATAGTGGGATTTGTTGTCTTATTATGGCAAATATTCGGTACATCTGTTAGACCAAACTGTTGTTCATCCCCATATTCACTTTGATCGGACTCTGTATCTTCAGAACTATTCACACTAGTTTCGCTAAGATAAGTTTTATCAACTATAGAATCATCTTCGGACTCACTAGAATTTTCTGGGACATCATCGGAACATTCTGCCTCTATTTTATTAGCTTCAATCTGCAATTCTTGTTCTGTTAACGGACGATTACTAACATACTTTGAAAGTCTAGGTTTTTTCATACCACTTGGGCTAAAACAAAAAGAAAACAATTAGTAATGCACAAACTATTGAACCACTCTGTACATAACTTTATTTTTCATCTAAATATTGTAATACTTTTAAGAACAATAATTAAAACATTTCAATATTATTTATTCGTTCAAGAAATATTCAAGTGTTTATAATGGGGCAATAAAAAATCTTGTAACTAAATAAAGTGAACAAAATTTAAGAATGCTAAATTTAACTTAAGATTGAGAGGTTTATGTTCATAGAACGAAAGTAATTTAACCCGGCACCTGCCACGTGGGGAGCTACCAGCACCCCATAACACATTTTTATCAAATATTTGGTATTTCAAGTTTGGTAACCGAGCTGTGCGTCATAGTAGCTTTCTATAATATTGTATAGCATATATGTGTTAGTGTTTGAAGTGGTTATTTAGTGTCATTCTGAACTTATAGCTCTAAAGTCGAATTGGGGTGTCATCATCTGGCACTTTAAGTTTTAATTTTTTTTGTATTTTTGATAAACAGGTCAAATTTACATTTTTTATTGAAATAACTGATTTAAATTATTAATATAGACTCTATACTCACTAAATTTTAAATTTTTTAGATATTTTACTTGACTTCATTTATTATGGCTTGGTACTTGCTAATTCGCTTATAACACCTTTTTCATTTTATTTTTTAACTTTTATAACATATTAGTGGCTAATAAGTTAATAAAACATGTTTATTTATATTCTTATGTTACTCAACACATTATTTTGTTTTTTAAACAAGTAGATCACAGAAAATTTTTAAGGGGTGCTGTGAGCATCCCACGTGGCAGTTGGCGACTTGCAAAGCCACGTGGCACGTGCCGGGTTAAAGAAAAGTAATAATAAAATGATCTAAAGTTGAATTAGTTGCACATTGTGCTTTTAATTAATGAGTAACTAAATAACACTAAAATATTACACCAAAATTATTTTGTTTTATTGCTAGCACTATTACGACTTATTCTATAAATGATATTCAATATTTCTTACCCTGGAATATTTGTATTATCCATATTTCATCAATAAAATTCACCAATATCACCATATAACCTTAAAATTTTCATGTGTTCTAAATGTGTCGATAATATTGTTTAGGAACGAACTACCAGTATACTGGCAAAGATTACAATATTAGAGACTACATACATATACAGCATCTACATCTCGTTTCTTTACTCCTGGTCTGTGTGAATATATAAAGTATTGAAATTAGTAGAGTTGTGAGCCAGTAAAGTAGTAGTCAGTATATTACGGAAAACTCGAACTACCAGTATAGTGGTAGTCAGGTGCGAACGTGTTAAGCCCATCTTCTCTGCACCATAAGTGATAACTGGCTTGATTGAGGTCTTGTAAATTTTTAATTTGGTTGTCTTACTAATGTGTTTTTCTTTTAATAATTTTTGGTAGTTCCAGTAGGTTTTATTACCCAGTAGGATGCGTTCATTTATTTCATCCATTCTATCATTGAAACAGTGTACTCTTTCAAAGGTACATATATGCACCAAGCTTAATTTCTTTATCAATGTTCATACTCTCTCTTGAACACTTGAGGTATTTCGTTTTGCTCTGGTTTATTACTAGCCCCCTCTTCTTTGCTTCTTTATCTAGTAGTAACACATTGATGGACAGTGTGTCAAATGTATAAGCAAGTGTTGTGACACTAAGTATATGTATTTTGCAAAGAGAATAGAGAAATTCTGAATTTATTTTAGCGCTTATAGTTTATGGAAACAACGAGTCTTTTAACATTTTTTGTAAACATGTGGACGATGAACCATGGACATCGTGTCACATTTCATATGCATCTGTAGATGTAATATGACATTTTTTTAATACCGACTTTTTGCCACAACTCGATTTTTTAGAAATGTCATCTATAGATGTTGTGTCACATTACATCAATGGAAATTAGACGTCTACAGACATTCTGTCCGTCAATGTGTTAATATTATCTTCTGCATGGTTTTTATGTCTCTGGTAACCAGTGCAATAGCGTCTACGCTATCAGTTTGGTTGAAGATTTGAGAATAGTTCCCATAATTTTGGCTGCTCTGCTATTACCGCACCATGTACGGCTATGTTAAATAATGTTTGTGCCTTTCATCGTGCCTTGGATCCCTTCATCGCCATTTTCATGAGCCTTACTAGTTTTCCTTGAATGCCCAGTTGTTTCATATCATTAATTAGCTCCTCCCTTAAAACATTGTCAAACGCTTGCTTGTAGTCAATAGACAGTATTTGTAGATCTACTCCGTTATTTAGTCTCTGTTTATTTGCAATAGAAACAGTAAATAAATCTGAAAAAAATATCTAAATTTGAAAAGATTAGGTGAGAGATGAAAAGTTGCTAATGCAAATCTGTAAATTTCGTAAAATTATGTTCTTCAATATCCAATGGGACACAGGAATCAGGCAAGGAGATTCACTAAGCCCTCTATTGTTTAACATAATGTTATTATTATTATTTATTTATTAACGGTTTCACCATTGTTCAAAAAAGTAATACAGTTGAACCCGCTTATTGGAATAGCATTCGTGCCAAGCAAAAGTATTCCTATAACCGGGATATTCTAATAACCAATCACTAGTGGCCAATAAAAACGTTTCAGGACCTCAAATTTATATTACTTAAACCGGGATATTCCTATAACCGGTATTCCAATAAGCGGGTTCGACTGTACAATGAATTATAAAATAGTTGACATAGTTAAATTCTAACATATACAATAAAAAACAATATAAAACGTATTAAAAATATGATGTAACACCATAAACAAACTAAACAAGATCAACACAATTTAACAATTGCCTAAAAGAATACGTTAAACTACAAAATGGGTCAGCAGTATATGTGTTAAAGTACCTAAGAGCTCTAGTCATTGGATCATTTCTACCATAATTAGTACGGTGATACTCAGAAAAAGAGTACAGAAAAGCAACTCATTCATAATGTAACAACTTAAATGACGAAAAAGACAATTGCCTTCGTCAATATTGTACCTGACACTGAGGTGAAGTCAAGTATTTATAAAGAAAGCAAGAAATTGCTTATAAACAGGAAGGAAAAGATTTTGATAATTACACTATGAAGCCCAATTTGAAAATAAATACATTAAGTACAGAGTATTTATGTGATATCCCCATTGGATATTCTTTTTGTTTTTATTTGATATAGACAGTACTGCCTGTTTTTCTTCAACGGTGCCTTTCATTCTGCCCCTAAATTGTCATTCCATCTTTTCCTTGGGTGTCCTATACTTCTTCTGCCTAACGGCGACTTGTCCCTGGCTATTCTTACTATCCTTCATTCAGACCTCCTGCTTATGTGTTGATTCCACTCTTCTTTTCTGTTCTTTACTGTCCTCCTTTACATTTCCTCACTTCTTACCCTGTCCTGTAGTCCTTTTCCAGCAGTCCACCTTAAGATCTTCATTTCGTTGGTCTCCAGATGTCCACTCTTAGGTGTTTGTTTTTCCAAATTGTGTTGTTTAGGCATCCGGCCGTTCTAGTGTCTTTAATTATTTGGTCTTTTACCTCTTCTTCGACATTGTTGTCGGATGATAGATTAATTCCCAGGTATCTGAAAGTCATTACTTGTATAATTTGATTGTCTAACTCCAATTTGTATCTTATTGGTTCTTTGGTTATTACTAAGCTTTTTGTTTTTTGGGCTGATATTTTCATATTTCTTCTGCATTAATTTTGAATTCGTGCAGTAATCTTTGTAATATGTCTTCACTCTGCTACTAACACAGTGTCATAAGCATAACAGAGTATTTTTATCTCTCTATCCCCCATTTTGTACCCTCTTTTTTTCTTCACTTGTGTTATTATTGCATCCAGCATTTGCTGAAAACTTTAGCACAGTATATTCAGGTAAAAAATAGCATTACCAACTACTACCTCTATTGATGTAATTGACTTGAACAGGGTAACTCTCAGTATTATTGAAGTGTTTGAAGGTATTAACCATTTAAAAACAAGTCTTCATTTGGCCCAGATGGTGTCCCTGCTCTTTTAATTAAATGTTGCAAATTTACTTTAGCCTATTCCATTTTATATTTGTTTATCTTGTCTTTGGAAACAGAAAAATTAGCTAGTTTTAATAGCATTGTTTAGAATTGAACGAAGTGGGGGGTTGATTATCCCCTCTACTTCGTACAAGCCACCGGTTGGGGGCGGCTTCATTCGACTGGTTCGTGGAAATAAGAAAAACTCGTGCGGGGTATAAGTTTAATAAAAGAATTTACCTTTATTCTGGCGATCATTTTCACAAAAACTACACATAACTACTTACTAAACCTTTCCATTTAATTTTACACAGTAAATTTCGCATTTAGCGATCTATTTTTACACAAAAGTGATACATGTTGCTTGTTTAAGAGTCGGCACACGAATGCTGCTAAAAAGGCGGGAGAGAGCCACAGTCCCTGCGATTACACACAAAACCGGCTTCAGACCCAACGCACCTTTTGCATTGCAAAGGAAACCTGCTTTTTCACACCTATCCAAATTATGTCGGTGGAAAGAAAAAGGCGAGTGTCAGTTGCACCATAAGTTGCAACCGCAACATAGTCCCCGCCTTGATGGGAATCAAAAAACAAGAAAGAGAAATAATTGAGTATAATTCGAAAAAGGGTATAACTAAAATAAAAAAATTATCAAAATTCTTGAAGGTGAGTCATAGGAAGAGGACACAGTTTAGCAATAGAGCGAACGTATAACCCTTCAGGAGTTTTAACCTTTACAACTCTTACTCTATTATCCTTTCCCGGATATATCTCAACTACCCGAGCTATAGGCCATTTAAGAGGAGGCGAGT
Source organism: Diabrotica virgifera virgifera (assembly GCF_917563875.1). Lineage (NCBI taxonomy): Eukaryota > Metazoa > Arthropoda > Insecta > Coleoptera > Chrysomelidae > Diabrotica > Diabrotica virgifera. The sequence continues at coordinate 147,039,565 of NC_065452.1, forward strand.
TTTCATCCTTGAGCAAAACGAGGTCATCAGGCTTTATGCCTTCCTAAGGAGTAAACCATTTAGGTCTATTTTGAAGCCTATTAAGATAATCGCGTGTCCAAACCTTCCACATATGCTGCTGAATCCTGGAGCATTTATTCCACAAGGACAACTTATTTTCTTGAATATGAGAGAAATCTGATTCAGGATATGAGGTTAAGTTAGATCCAATAAGGAAGTGTCCGGGAGTGAGAAAAGAAAAATCGGACGGGTCATCTGAGAGCGCACAAATAGGGCGTGAATTAAGTACTGCTTCAATCTGTGAAAGTACAGTAGATAGTTCTTCGAAGGTGAAATTGGAGTTACCCATTACTCTTACAAGATGATACTTGAAGCTCTTTATGGCAGCTTCCCAAATACCACCGTGGTGTGGAGAGCGAGGAGGGATAAACTTCCACTGAATTTGACATGAAGTAGCGAACGAGCGAATAGATTCAGAGGTATCACCTTTGAGAAGCAACTCATATAGGTCCTTCAATTGGTTTTTTGCACCGAGAAAGTTCGTGCCATTATCACTGAAAATGACACTAGGATTGCCCCTTCGGGCGATAAACCTTTTCAGAGTTAATAAGAACGCTTCAGTAGAAAGACTGGAAATTAATTCCACATGCACAGCACGAGTAGCTAAACATACAAAAACTGCCATATAGGCCTTAGTAAGGGGAGCTCTTTTGAGTTTAGAAGTCTTAATTGGAAATGGACCACCAAAATCGACTCCAACGTTTATGAATGGGCGCGAAACTTGAACTCTTTCCTTTGGGAGATTAGCCATGATTTGAGAAGCGACTTGTGCGTTAAAACGATAACAAGTGAGACAATTTTGTATTATACGTTTGATTTGTCGAAGACCATCCAGAGGCCAAAATTTCAATCTAACATTGGAGAGTGTATTTTGAGGGCCGGAGTGTAGAAGTCTTCGATGCTCTCGGGTAAGCAATAAATTGACAATATGTGATCTCGAAGGTAACAGCAGAGGGAATTTTTGATCATAAGGAACATCCGAAAGGAGAAGACGACCACCTACTCGTATCATTTGAGAGGAATCTAGAAAGGGATTCAATTTACGAATGGACTTATCATTAATCAGACGATTATCCATTAAAAGTTGGATTTCCAAACTGAAGAAATGAGACTGGGTCAATTTGATAATCATTAACTCAGAACTAGAGAGTTCGTTTAGAGTAAGCGGACCGATACGTCTATGAGACTTAGCCTTTACATTGTGAATAAAACGAAGACAATATCCAAAAATTCTCTGAAGTCGAGTGAAGCACGAGAATTTGCAGAGAGTATCATATATTTGCGAATCTGGTTTTCTGATCAGATGAGTAACCTTTTTGAGTTCAGGCAATTCATCAACATTAATACTCGAAGGACCATTAGATACACAAGTGTTGAAATCAACGTGTGGATCTGACAAAAATTGAGGACCATTAAACCAAAAATCACAATCAAGCAACTGCGAGGGTGCAGCACCGCGAGATAATATGTCCGCAGGATTGTCTTTCGATCGTACATGTCTCCATGTATGGTTGGAGGTGATTTCTTGTATTTGAGTTACTCTGTTGGCTACAAAGGTAGACCAACGAGAAGGGTGTGAGTTAATCCATGCGAGAACGATTTCTGAGTCTGTCCATAAATTGACAGAATTTATTTGAGAGAGTGATGGAATCAAAACAGAGAGAATCTTCGAAACAAGATTAGAGAGTAATAATGCTCCTAGAAGTTCTAATCGAGGAAGAGTAACAACCTTTACAGGACTAACACGACTCTTTGAGGAGATTAGATGGCAAGATATAAAGCCATTTTCGTTTGAAGTTCTCAAGTAAACGCAAGCACCGTATGCGTTAAGATTTGCATCTGAAAACCCATGTATTTGAATACTTATTGCATTGCTAGAATTTAGCAGCAGCCTGGGAATCTTGAGACTAGAGAGGTGAGGAAGTGTTTCTAAAAATAAATTCCATTCTAAGAGCAATTTTGAACTGAGACAGTCATCCCAATTCGATTTTTCCAACCAAATCTTTCTCATAATTAACTTGGCAGTTACCACTACGGGGTTAATCAATCCGATAGGGTCGTAAATTGAAGCGATTAAAGAGAGAACTTCTCTTTTTGTATAGGTATCCTTGACGGTAACCTTTGGCACAAGGACTGAAAAATGATCAGAGTGAGAATTCCAACATAAACCGAGAATTTTATTCGTGTGATTGTCGGGATTAATTACATAACTAGCTTCATCAGAGATATGAGAAATACTTGCGAGAAATTCAGGAGAGTTTGCACACCATTTATGAAGTGAGAAACAAGCGAGTTTTAAACATTCGGTTAATTGACGATGAATCTCGAAGAGTGTTTCGAAATCATTGCAGCCGTACAACACATCATCGATGTAACAGCAATTTAAAAGAGCATCACTAGCCAGGGGGAATTGGTCAGCATTTCTTTGAGCTAACTCCTTAAGACATCTAGTGCTGAGAAACCCAGAGTTATTTAATCCATAAGTGATAGTTTCGAGTTGAAGACATTTCAAGTCCTCTTGAGGGGAATCACGCCATAATATATTCAACAGAAAAACCTGTTCGGGATTCACTCGAATTTGTCTATACATGTGACGTAAATCTGCTACAATACAGTATTTAAACAATCTGAAATTTATCAGAATGTCGAACAGTTCGCGTTGTACTGTATAACCAGGAAGCATTATATCATTGAGACTTAGATTTGAAGTAGTCTTCATACTACCATCAAAAACAACACGCAACTTATTTGTTACGCTATCTTTCAAAACACAATGGTGAGGAATAAAATATTTTAAATCAGAGTGAATATTTCGAGTGGAGAGGGGAACATATCTGCAATGTCCAAGTGCAATATATTCGTGAATAAATTGTTTATACTGTGAGTACAATTGATCCGACTTGATCAACTTCTTTTCGAGATTTAGAAATCGCTTCTTTGCAAGGAAAAATGATTCGCCCAATTTTTTATGCTCGTTTGGAGATTTGAAAGGAAGATCTACTTGGAATCTACCAGAGGACAATATTTTAAGTGACGATTTAAAATTGTCTTCGGCCTGTTGCTCCGAAGGAGTTAGGATTTTTGAAGTACAAGTAGGAGATGAGACTTCTTCAATTTCCCAAAACGACCGTACGAGTGAATCGGTATTTTGAGCTTGAACGAACAAAGATACTTCATTTCGAGGTTGGGTATTTTCTTGGATGTTGAGTGTGGAGTATGAATCAATTGATCCAGAGGGATGAGGTACAATTCCACCTACAAGATATCCGAGGTGAGTATTTGTTAAAGTGGGAAGATTAGGGCCTAACTTTATTAAACCATAAGTGAGTAAGTCGAAATAAATATCTGCTCCAAGCAACATTTGAACTTCGGCAGGAGCACAAAATTCTGGATCAGCTAGATGAATGTTTGGTGGAATTTTGAGAGCATTAAAATCCAATGTCATTTGAGGATGCTTACACGTGATGGTTGGGAGAATGGCACAGGAGAGTGTAAATTGTTTCGTGGGATTAACGTTTGAGAAAATATTTAAATCCACCATTTTATTCGACGTCGAACAGATTTCGGATATACCAGAAATTTGAAGACTTTTTGTGTAAGGAATACACTTCAAGCGACTTGCTAATTCTTCAGTGATAAACGACAGCTGGCTAGCTGAGTCTGTGAGGCAGCGTACCTTAACAGGATTATTATGAGAGTCATAAATTGTAACACATGCTGTTTGGAGTAGAACCTCCTTTTTGCCTGAGAATGTAGAGAGAGATGATGCTTGGTAGACATCATTAGAGTCAGATTTGTTTGCCTTTCGTGAGTTTGCTGAAGAGCTTGGAGTTTCGATTTGAGTATCGGGATCACGAGACGCATTACCGTGAGTACGAGAGTTTGGATAAACATTGTGAGACTGGCGAGTATTTTGAGAGTTATGATTTCCTTGTGAATCTTGAGAGTGATGAGTATTTTGAAAATCAGTGTTTCTGTTAGATAGACTACGAGATTCTTGATTATTTCTTGGGATAAAACGAGAATTATTTGAGTTGCGCGTAGAAACGTTAGAGAAGTGGATCAATGAGTGATGTCTTCTGCCACATTTGGCGCAATTTGACGTAGAGGTACATGTACTTACCGAGTGACCACTAGCCAAGCAGTTGAGACACGCTTTCTTTACCTTGACTGTTTGATAACGCTCATCTTCAGCCATATTTAAAAATTCCTGACAAGTGTATATCTTGTGCGAGTTATTTTGACATAAAAAACATTTAAAGTACTGATTATTGTTACTATACTGCATATTATTGCTAAATGTGTTGAGGGAAGTAAAACGAGAGGATTGTTTTTGCTTAGGAGAGTGAGGACGCTCAGGAACGAGATTTTCGAGAACTTTACATTTTCTTTCGATAAATTCGAGGAACTCAGTTAATTTTGGGAGTTTTTTGATATCACGCTCGGTTTCAAATGATCTTTTTGTGTTATAGTCTAATTTTTGAGTAAAGAGATTAATGAGGATTAAGTCAGCGAGTTGACTTGAGACGTCTAGATTTGCTAAAGCAGCGAGATGACTTTTAATTTGAGTTAAAAAATCCCTAAGAGTGTGTGCATTTGGTTTTGTAACGAGAGGAGCACTTAATAAGCTATTCAAATGGCTATTTACTATTAAGTATTTAATTTTCGAATCTATCACATAAGTTTTTTACTGCGATTTCAAAATTGGAGTCGATTATTTCAAGATTGTCAATTAATTTTAGCGGTTCATTTTTTAGCACTGATTTGAGATAAATAAGTTTTTGCGCGTTGGATAGTTGCTTATCATCTGTTATTAATTTTGTGAAAACCTCGAAGAAACTGGTCCATTCGGATATTTCACCGGAGAAAAACGGGATTCTTAGCTCCGGAAGCTTTACATTTTGACTTGTGCTGACAGAGGGTGTTACATTAGTTACAATGGGTGGAGTCTGAAACGGTTTCGCAGATAATTGTGTGATTCTCTCGTGCAAATATGAATCTAAATTATAATACTGCTCTTCAACTACATCCCTATCTGAACTGTATTTTTCGAAATCTTCTAATTCGAGTTCCTTTTGTAGGACGAGATATTCGCGATAAGTTTCGTTTAATACGTTTTTTCGTGCAATGTATTGACCACACTCTAAGACTGCATTTTTATTTTTTGAAACAAATGTTTGAATTCTAGTAATGGAAGCTTTCGTGTGCCCCCTCAATTTTATAATTTTTGCAACATCAGTTATTTCAACATCAGTCATTTTGAAAACGTGAGAAAAATAATACAAGTTTTTAAATACAATGAGAGATAATTTGTACCAAAAATCTAATATCTACTTAAATAGCGATAAATAATTATAAAAAATATACATGCAACATCGATACAAAAATAATTCAGGAAACGTTACAATAAGTGACCAAACCGCATAAAAGTTCGCCGCTAAAACCACATTTATAAATCCACAGCGAGCGAACCTCCGACGCAAACTGAAAAACCTGTCTTCCACCTGTAATAAAACTTCTAATAACGATTTCAACTTTTGAAAGGCGAGGGGAAAACTGGATCCTGGTAGGTATCGACGACCAACTTCGAGAAAGAACAATAAAACCTGCTTTTCTACCTTCCGAGACGGGTAAAAACTTCGAATAACAAAAACTGCTTCTGTCTCTGTCTGCCTTCTATAACGCCAAATTTGATCGAGTGTGTGAGAAATTCAAATATATTTTTTCTTTGTGAGAAATGAGAGGAAAGCAAAACTGTTTTTTATGAGTAGCGTGAAGATCTTGAGGTTACTATGTGGAAATGCATTTGAATAAGCGAAAAATGATCACAGTCGTGGTTTTTGAAATGAATCTCCAACTTCCGGCTTTTACAGGAAATCCAGGACTACTTCCGGGGTGAATATGATCTACATCCGGCTCGAAGGACCAGTGAACGAAGTGGGGGGTTGATTATCCCCTCTACTTCGTACAAGCCACCGGTTGGGGGCGGCTTCCTTCGACTGGTTCGTGGAAATAAGAAAAACTCGTGCGGGGTATAAGTTTAATAAAAGAATTTACCTTTATTCTGGCGATCATTTTCACAAAAACTACACATAACTACTTACTAAACCTTTCCATTTAATTTTACACAGTAAATTTCGCATTTAGCGATCTATTTTTACACAAAAGTGATACATGTTGCTTGTTTAAGAGTCGGCACACGAATGCTGCTAAAAAGGCGGGAGAGAGCCACAGTCCCTGCGATTACACACAAAACCGGCTTCAGACCCAACGCACCTTTTGCATTGCAAAGGAAACCTGCTTTTTCACACCTATCCAAATTATGTCGGTGGAAAGAAAAAGGCGAGTGTCAGTTGCACCATAAGTTGCAACCGCAACAAGAATTTTAAATAGAAATAACATATCAGCTCTCAACCTGCGGCTCTTCAGTGTAGCAATGTTAAATTGATACATTATTCCAGAATAATCTATGACGAAATTTTCAGTATTTCTTATATTAGTATGTGCTTTATAAGCTAAAAATCTTAGAAACTTCCGCTGAACGCTCTCCAATCCATCACTGTAGATTTGATGAAATGGAGACCCAAACAACAGAGCAGTATGCAAAAAATATATTTTTTACCGTTTTTTAGGTGCATAAGTACCAAGTAATGTTATTTATATGATAATTGATAAAAAATTGTAATAAATATATATATAATTTATTATATAAAAAAATAAAAAGTTTATAAGGAAAAATTGAACATACTTTTGCATAATTATTTATTACTAATAAATGCATTTTTTATTCACTTTTTTAAACCAATTTGAAAGTTTAGCACATGCTCTTTCATTTGACACCTGTAGAATGGTTCTAACATTATTTTTTTCTGACTTATGTTATTGCAAAAAAAAGCTCTCTTGGATAAACAATTTGAATAAAATTTAAACAATTAAATGAATCGCTTTGAAATTTTTGTCACATAGTAAGCACCAAAGAACCCTCATTTGACAAAAATTTCAAAGCTCTATACTTATTTTTACAATAGTTATTGCAAAATAATTTTTTTTGAAATTTCGACCTTTTTTCGCAATTATATTAGCAATAAATAAGTGTATTAAACTTTGTAATACGCCATTTTAAAGCTTTTTCCATTCACTCGAAGATGTGAGAAACCTCTTCACTAAGAAAACCATGAGTCTTACTGTTTTTCATTAATTCGCAAAAAAGGAAAAAAACAGTTTTTGACACTAAATTGTTTATAAATAAAAATGGCCGCCATATCCTACGCAGGAAATAGTTAAAATTTGTTCTTACAGGTATTACCTGTCGAAAAAACGCTTCAGTACCCTGGCTGTTGAAGTGCCATGGAAAAAACCTTATTACCCTGGACTATATGCATTTATTGTGATTTAGTCTATTGATGGGGTCTTCCTATATAAAAAAGTAAATAATTAAAGTGCTATGGCTAGTGGCCAGAGAAAATAATGTATCAATCCTGTGATTCAAGAAAGCTGTATACTACAACTTTATCTTAAATAATTATTATTAATGCTTTTGACAGTGATAGCTGAGTAATCTCATTAGATAGTAAATAAATAATTGAAGTGAGTAATTCAGATGATAAATGAGAAATTATTCATTAGATATATTTATCACAATGCACAATTGTCACCATTATCTTAGATTTAAGTTGCTGCAAGTTTTTATTGAAATATACAATCATTTTGTAATAAATAAATAAACTTAATTTAAAGCCTACAAATTGATAAACAAGAAAAGTGTCAAATATTTTAAATACTCATAAAGAAAAACTTTTCTGGAGTATTTTTTCTGTTACTTCATCATGTAACCCATTAATACCCAATTATTTTTTGTTTCAAATTTTTACTTATACACAATTATCAGTTCTTAATTTGGAAATATTCATGATAATTAAGGCTGTATCGTCGCCCCCCTGTTATAGACTGAATTTACTAAAGCTAGTTTTTTCACAGTTTATCACTGTGATTGTATAGAGAAACATACTGCGGTCGGTCAAGCGAAACGTAGAACAAGGAATACTGATAGGTTATCAAAGTTACTTTCCTACGAAGGTAATGCAATCAATTTACTAAGGCGGAAAGTCAGTCTTCTTCTTCTTAACGTTCCGCTCCTATCGGAGATTGGAAATCATTCTGGCAATTATAATTTTGTTGGTTACGCGCCGGAACAGTTCAATTGAGCTGCATCCAAACCATTCACGGAGATTGCGTACAGCCACGAGATTTTACGTCTTCCTACGCTTCTTCTGCCTTTGATTTTGCCCTGCATTATATTCCTTAATAGTTTGTATTTTTCACCTCTCATGATGTGCCCCAAGTACTCCAACTTCCTGATTTTTATGGAATTTAAAACTTCGCATTGTTTTCCTGTTTGAGCACTTGTGCGTTTGTTTTACGATCTGTCCATGATATTTTCAGAATACGTCTATAACACCACATTTCGAATGCTTCCAGGTTTTTAATGTGGGATTGTTTTAGTGTCCATGCCTCAACCCCATACAAAAGGGTGGAGAAAATATAACAACGAAGCATTCTTATCCGGAGCGTTATATTGATATTGCGATTACAGAAAAGTTTCCTCATTCTGTTAAAAATGGATCGTGCAATTTCAATGCGGCATCTTATTTCTTTTGTCTGATCAGTATCTTCTGTGATCCATGCTCCAGGGTATTTGTACGAAGATATTTGCTCAATTTCTGTATTATCCAGTACTAGTCTAACTCTGATGTTTTGTGCTTTTATAAATACCATGAAAACTTGGTTTTCTTCAAATTTATTTTTAGTCCATAATCGTTGCAATGTATATTTAGTTGTTGAGCAAGGTGTTGCAATTCTTCTAGCGTTCCCGCTAAAAGTACGGTATCGTCAGCATATCTTATATTATTAAGTGGCTCACCGTTTATTATTAGGCCCTCATTGACTTCGGCCAACGCTAATTCTGAGATGGCTTCACTATATAAATTAAATAACAATGGTGATAAAATACACCCTTGGCGCACCCCACGACGAATCTGCATATCCTCAGTCAGTTCATTTTCAACTTTCACTTTTGCTGTCTGATTGCAATAGAGGTTACACATAATTCTAATGTCTCTACTATCTATGTTTTTATTTAACAAAATTTCTTTAAGACGATTATGCTGCACTTTGTCAAATGCCTTCTTAAAATCAATGAAACAGGCATATACTTCCTGATTCATATCTAGGCATCTCTGCGAAAGAACACTTACTGCAAACAGTGCGTCCCGTTTTCCCAGACCTTTCCTAAATCCCATTTGTGTATCACTTATGCCTTCGTCTAATTTCTTATGTATTCTATTGTGAATCACTTTTAAAAACAATTTCAAGACATGACTCATTAACGCTATGGTGCGATGTTCATTGCACTCCTTTGCATTGGTTTTTTTGGGTAGCAGTATAAATGTCGATTGGAGCCATTCTTTAGGTATTATACCTGTTATATATATGGTGTTAAATAAATCCAAAAGAAGGTCAATAGATTCAGTATCCACAATTTTGAGTAATTCGATAGGCACTTCATCAGGCCCGGGAGATTTACCACTTTTAGCTTGTTTCATTGCATATTCGACTTCTTCTCGTATAATGTCAGGTCCAGTATCATCTTTAAATTATTTTGGTGCTTCTGTTCTCTCTTTGTCTTCAAAAAGCTGTGCTATATATTGTGTCCATCTCTGTATTTTCTGGTTTATATCTGTAATAAGTGCACCACTTTCATCTCTTAGTTGCCTAGTTTGAAGTGTTTTTTTCATTCCGGTTAGTTCTCTAATTCTTTTATGCATGTTAAAAAAGTCATATTTTTTCTCAAATTCTTCCAGTTCTTGGCACTGCTCATGTAACATTCTCTCTTTAGCTTCTTTTATTTTCTTTTTAATTAATCTATCGATTACATTATATTTAATTGGATTTTTTGTTTTGAATGATTTTCTTTCATTCATTAATAATAGTATCTCTTCAGTCATCCAGTCTTTATGTTTTCTTTTCTTTGGTTTTAAGTTTTCACTCGCTGTTTTAATTACTGCTTGTTTTATATTTTCCCATTTCTGATCAATGTCATAGCTACTTTTATTCAGTTCTTGGGCAATATGTAAATTTTTAGTAAGAGTTTTTACAGTTTGTTCCTTTGTTTGTGGTTCCCTTAATCTCTTAACATCAATTCTTCTACTTTGTGTGGGTTTTTTAATCAGCTTTAATTTGATTCGTAATGTGACTACTATGGGGTTATGGTCTGAACTGATATCTGCTCCAGGGTAAGTTTTAGCAGAAAGTATAGTATTCGGAAAGTATAGAAATAGGAAAGTCAGTACACACATTCTAAATTGAATATAAATAAAAGTTATTATAGTCGGCCAGCTGTATGACGGGACAGAGCCGGTCGGTCGGCCCCAGTGAACCTTCGTAGGAAAGCAATTTTGATAACCTATCAGTAACCTCTGTTCTACGTTTCGCTTGACCGACCGCAGTATAGTAGGAAAAATGAAAGAATACCCATGAACGAACATATAAAACACGCTGTATTTTCCTGTCACCGTGTCACACAAAAAATTGGCCAGCGCAAGTACATGTAATAATTATTATTGTTACATGTACTTGCACTGGACAATTTTCTTTGTGACATGGTGACAGGAAAATACAGCGTGTTTTATATGTTCGTTCATGGGTATTCTTTCATTTTTCCGACTGTACATTCCTCTACCCAATCACAGTAATCAACTGTGAAAAAACTAGCTTTAGTAAATTCAGAGAAATTTTTCAGCGCTGCCTCTTGGACTATTAGGTAAATTATTCCGATTCGATTTTTTTGCACAAACTTACTCAAAAAGAGGTCCTTATAACAAATCCACAGGGTGCCAGGCGGTAACGTGGTCGAAAAATTGTTTAAACAAATTCACATAAAATAATGTTTTCACTTCAAACAATTTTTTTAGGTCATTTGGGCCACTCTGAGCAAAAAAGGTCTCTTGTGATTTTTCTCTAAAATTGATTGTTGAGTTATACGCTATTTAAAATTTGAAAAATGCGAAAATGTCCATTTTCAAGGCACAATAACATGGTTAAAAATAATTATTATGAAAGTTAGAAACTGACCAAATCAAAGTTTAAAGCCCCCTCCTACAAGATCCTCAAGAAATTTTTGCCATTATTTTATTACTAAGCTGTTATTTTTAATTATCAACAATGAGCGCTAGGCGCATATTAAGCGGCAGTAATTGGTGAGTGCGAAAGAGATGCACCATTGCGGCCGACCAATGGAGCAGTTGTTACTTTAATTAGAAGAAAGGAAAAAATATTTTACGAGCAAAAAATTGATCAATGTCGCTATGACAGTAAAAGAATGTGAAGTACTTTAAAAGAAATTGTAAATAGTAGTAATAATACATCGAATTTTAGCATATTAGATAGTAGGTTAAATGTTACTAAAGACTTAAATAAGTTTTACTTTGATAGTATTGAGGGGATTGCTCAAAATATTCCTAGATCCTCAAATTTTTCTGAAATACAGCTTGATATTGTGTCTAAGATTGATCCTTTTCCCATCATTTCACTTGGTAAATTGCATAAAGTGGTAAGTAGTTTAAAAAATAAAGCAACTGGTGACGATATTCTGACAGTGTCACTGTTGAAAGGGATATTTTCAGTGGTTGGTTACCCATTGTTAAACATAGTTAATACCTGCCTGCAAGCAGGAGTTCTGCCGTCAGTATTAAAATGTAGTACCATAATACCTGTACCAAAAATAAGTAAACCACAGGCGTTTGAAGATTTTAGGCCGATTAATTTACTTCCGATAATCGAAAAAATCATTGAATTATTAGTTTATGATCACTTATTTAACTATTTAAATGAATATAATTTGCTGTTTGTAAATCAATCTGGTTTTAGATGTAGGCACTCTACTGAAACTGCATGGCAATTAGTATGTAACACATGGAAGAAAGATATAGATGACGGTAAAATAGTAATTAGTGTCTTTGTAGATTTAAAAAGGGCTTTTGAAACAATAGACAGGCAGATGTTATTAACGAAATGCAAAAATTATGGAATAACTGGACTTGTGTTCAAATGGCTAGAAAATTATCTAAACGGTAGATGTCAAAAAACTAAAGTAAATAATAATATTTCAGACGAAATAGGTACTATATATGGAGTTTCCCAAGGAAGCGTTCTTGGACCATTATTATTTATTTTATAAATGATCTACATCTCTATCTTAAAAATTCATTTGTAAATCTGTTTGCAGATGATACATTAATTTCTGTCTCTGAACAAGATTTGCAGATGAACAGGTATATCGTTTCCAGTTGCTTCAAAATAAAGCTATGAGAATTGTCCTTGGATGTAGCAAGTATACCTCTATAAACTTTATGCTGGAAACATTAAATTTTTTAGATGTTAATCAGCTTATTACTGAGTCATGTTTGGTGTTAATATTTAAAATTATTAACAAGCAAGCTCCTCAATACTTCAATAATTATGTCATTAAAAGATCACTTTTGTTAGGTCAGTATAATTTAAGATTTGATAATTATCATATTGAAAGGTTCAATACAAGTGCCATGGAAAAAACTCTTTTTGTTGAAGGACTAAGAATATTTAACAGTCTACCATCTAGCATAAAAGATTCACCAAATGTTAAAGTCTTCAAAAGTAGGTTAAAAAAATTGTATTTTAAGAATTAGTTGATTTTTCGTTTTTAAGTAATATTTATTTAAATATATGTAAATGTTTATTTGTAATGTAATAGCTAAAAAGCTAAATAAATCCTATTACTACTATTACATTGACCGCCGCGCGCCGCCTCATTACACGCTTAGCGCTCATTGTTGATAATTAAAAATAACATCTTGGTAATAAAATAATGACAAAAATTTCTTCAGGATCCTGTGGAGGGAGCTTTAATTTTTATTTGGTCAGTTTTTTACTTCCATAATAATTATTTTTAACCGAGTTATTAGGACTTGAAAATGGTTATTTGCCGTTTTTCAAATTTTAAATCGTATATATCGACAACAATCAATTTTAGAGAAAAATCACAAGAGACCTTTTTTGCTCAGAATGACCCAAAGAAGCTAAAAAAAATTTGTCTGAAGTGAAAAAATTATTCTTATGAATTTATTTAAAAAATGGCAGCGATATTACAAAAACTATACTATCTCAGTCATAGGGGCTACTGAATTCGAGTATGTAGTTTTTGTTTGCAGAATATTAGTTACATATTCTATTCTATTACGGTACAGAAATTAACTGTATTGGTGTATGATTTTTGTAAGCTAAATTTTTGATTACATATTGAGTAAATGTCTACACAGTTTCAGTCATGTAAGTGGATTTATTATTATATCATAAAAGTTAGTTATATTTTGAAAATTAAAAACAAATGTGAATACCTACTAATGTACCAGCATATATTATTATAAGTACAGTGTGGTCCATTAAGTGTGCAACAAATGGGATTATTTTAAGTACCCCATTTGATATTTTCATAAGGATCTGAAATATAAATATTTTACTTTAATCGAGGGGTTTTTTTTCGACTGTACATTATTATAAGTTATGTATTTGCTTTGTATAAAAGAATATTTGCGAGAGTGTAGAGTTCTGTTAAATATCATTGCAACAAACATGAAGTTTGCGATCACCTAAAAAAATGTAAATCCAAGTAAATTTTACAAATACGCTTTAATTTGAAAAAAGGATATTCAAAAGTTATTTGGTTATTGCTACTTTGGATAAGTATTAAATCAGAATAATAAAAATATGCATAATACGGGGGTACTACAAAATTTTCCAAAATATAATATAAATTCGAATAGCAGGCCATGACTTCGTATTTCGGCTTAACTTTTAATTAATTAATAAAAATTAATTAATTAAAAGTTAAAATTAATTAATTAATAAATAACTTTTCTTAATAACATTTTGTTACAATGTTTGAAATAGTTGTACTTATTCTTGAGCAAGTGTCATATTTTTGGCATGCCCTGTATACTATTTTACTTAAAGCCACTCTAAGGTCCGGTTTCACCAACAACAAATAAATCAATGAATAGGTATTCGACGAATAAAATTTATTAGACGTTTATATTTTTATTTTGTTTGAATAAAATTTTGATAATTTAAAGTTAAACTCACGAATTAACTTTCTTATAGATATTTACAGCGAGATTAACTTGCCAATTTATGCGGAGAGTAAATATTTATTTAATAAATAAATAAAATAAGTCTTATTTGACGTTAGTAAAATGGAGAAATGCCAGTTTATTGGTTCGAATAACTTTATTCATAGAATAAACTAATATTTGTCGTTGGTGAAACCGGCCATAAGTGCATTTAAAATGTTTATTGAACATGTACCAACTTTTGTCTGAATTTAAATTTCGATTAAGCAAATAAGAAAAAATGCAATTTGTTGTACACTTAATGGACCACACTTTAGATACTTCAATATATAAGCGTAAATTAGTAGGTATTCATTTGTTTTTAATCATATCCAAATATGTATTAATCATTTTAATTTTCAAAATATAACTGAATTTTATGATATTGTGACATAATTAGCCCATCGACTATTTTCAGCTCCTGGCCCAACAGACCCGAATTTGTTTACCACTATTCAACCTTTTTTTATATATAGAATGATTTATGATGTTCGATTTTGTTCTAGACTTCCGGAGTAAATCTTTTAAACTTGTAAATATTATTCGAGATGTTGTTATTTATTTTGGAGAACATTGTAATTATATATAAATAGACATTTTTGGAATTAGAGGACTAGTTGTGAATTTGAAAACGTCGGTGTAGTTTGATATGTAACGGGCGCGATGTAAGTTATTAAAAATAAATAAAGTTAACTAAAATTAAACATTAGTGCCAAAAAGAACATAAACTAAATCAGAAAAGTAAATTCGCGTAATAATGGGTCTATTGGATAAAAAATAAGTATTTGCTTTTACTTTCTCGTATTTAAGTATTGACTTAATAGTAATTGAACAAAGCATTAAAGAAATTACTTTATTCAATTACTATTAAGTAAATACTTAAATATTTGTAAGTAAAAGCAAATACTTCTTTTTATTCAATAGACCCAATACCTAAAAGTTTTGTAACAATATAATAGTAAATCCACTTAAGTAAATACTTGATTAGTTTTACTTACATGACTGAAACAGTGTAGACATTTACTCAATATGTAATCAAAAATTTCGCTTACAAATCATACACCAATACAGTTAATTTCTGTACCGTAATATGTAACTAATATTCTGCAAACAAAAACTACTCTAATTCAGTCGCCCCATGAGTTAAGTAGTATAGTTTTTGTAATATCGCCGTCTGGCACCCTTAGTCCAGGGCAATAAGGATTTTCTCGGGACATTCAAAGATCCAGTAGCTGACTACTTTTTTAGTTATTGTAGATCTATAGGAAGAAAACCTACCTGTTCCCTGCCTAGAGTTCGCGTCCGTTTTTTAATTATTAACAATTTAGTGCAAAAAATCGCGATTTTTTCGATTTTTCGTACCCCATTTAAAAGCTAAATAGTTGACATAAAATTATAAAATTCAATTTTTTAGAACATTGAAAAACCTTCAAAATGCCGATTTTTGAAAGTTAAAAAGTTAATTTGTTGCTACGCAAACTGCAAAATAAGTGATAATTGTTATTTGTTAATAACTATTACTAAAACTACCTTATAACTTTAGTGTTTCGCCCAAAGTTGGGTATTGGGGTACTTAACAAACCCTCAAAATTTGAGAATAATCCATTAATTAGTTTAAAAGTTATTCTATTTGTTTATCCCAGAGACCTTTATTTTGCAATAACATAAGACAGAAAATAATGAAGATAGGGCAATTCTGGGTATGCCAAATGAAAGTAGAAAAGTGATATGTACTATCAAAATGTACTAAAAAAAGATAAAAAATTATGTAATATAGTCAAAATTACGAATGCCAAATTTTTAAAATTTGCCATTCTAGTTATATATATATAGTTTCTAGTTAAAGATTCTAGTTTCCGTAAAAGTTACTAACAAATAACGATTTTCACTTATTTTGCAGTTTGCGTAGCAACAAATTAACTTTTTAACTTTCAAAAATCGGCATTTTGAAGGTTTTTTAATGTTCTAAAAAATTAAATTTTGTAATTTTATGTCAACTATTTAGCTTTTGAATGGGGTGCAATAAATCGAAAAAATCGCGATTTTTACACTAAATAGTTAATAATTAAAAAACGGACGCGAACTCTAGGCAGGAATCAGGTAGGTTTTCTTCCTATAGGTCTACAATAACTAAAAAAGTAGTCAGCTACCTGGATCTTTGAGTGTCCCGAACGCGAATTTACAAAACCTATACTATTTCAGTCATGGGGGCGACTGAATTCGAGTAGGTTTTGTATGCAGAATATTAGTTACATATCCGTTACTATTTCGGTCCAGAAATTAACTGTATCGGTGTAGGATTTGTAAGCGAAATTTTTTATTATTATTGAGCAAATGTCTATACTGTTTCAGTCATGTAAGTAAAAATAATCAAATATTTATTAAGTGGATTTATTATTATATCATAAAATTTAGGTATGTTTTGAAAATTAAAATGAATAATATATATTTGGATAATATTAAAAATTAAAATCAAATGAATAATTACTAATATACGAATATATACAGTATGTCCCTGTAAGTTGGAACAATATGGAAAACTTTTTTATTATTGATTTTACGAAAAAAAGAAACATCATCATCATTCTCTTTACCTTATCCCTATGCGGGGTCGGCTTCCCTAATTGCATATCTCCACACAATTCATCTTGGGTCATATCAATGTTAATCCCCTTTACCAACATGTCCTGCCTTATCGTCTCCCCCCAGGTCTTCTTTGGTCTTCCTCTCCTACTCCTTCCAGGACTCTGCACTTCAGCTATTCTTCGTATTGGGTGATTAACGTCTCGACGTTGAACACGACCAAACCATCTTAACCTATGCTCTCTCATTTTGGCATCAATAGGTGCCACACCTAGACTTCCCCTAATATACTCATTTCTAATTTTATCCTTCTTTGTCACTTCACTCATCCATCTAAGCATTCTCATTTCCGCCACATGCATTCGTTGTTCTTCTTTCTTTTTCACTGCCCAACATTCAGTTCCGTACATCATAGCCGGTCTTATGGCTGTTTTATAGAATTTTCCCTTCAGCTGGTCTTATGGCTGTTTTATAGAATTTTCCCTTCAGCTTCATTGGAATTTTTCTGTCACACAACACACCACTCGCTTCTTTCCACTTCATCCATCCAGCCCTAATTCTACTGCATGCATCTCCATCTATTTCTCCATTACTCTGTAATACCGATCCTAGGTACTTAAATCTATTGCTTTTCGCAATCATTTCACCATCCAAAGATACCATTTTATTTGTAGTAGCTCCATCTTTAAATGAACCCAAATACTCTGTTTTTGTCCTACTAAGTTTTAAACCTTTTTCCTCCAGAGCTTGTGTCCACTGTTCCAGTTTTTGTTCTAAGTCTTTTTCACTATTTCCTACTAACACATCATCAGCATACATTAAGCACCATGGAATGTTACCCTGTAGTTTCGCTGTTATCTACTCCAAAACTAATGAGAATAAATACGGACTAAGCACAGAGCCTTGGTGCAATCCTACTTTCACATGAAATTTATTAGTCTCTCCCACACCTGTCCTAACACTAGTCGTTACTCCCTCATACATCCCTCACAATCTTTACATATTCACCAGGGACTCCTTTCTTATTGAGTGCCCACCACAGAATCTCTCTAGGAACTCTATCATATGCTTTCTCAAGATCAATGAATACCATATGAGCGTTTGTTTCTTTACTCCTGTATTTTTGCATTAACTGCCTTATAATGAAAATTGCATCTGTTGTTGATCTACCCTGCATAAAGCCAAATTGATTCTCGGATATTTCGGTCTCTTCACGTCTGATATTACTTTTGCATTATTACATCTAATATTACTACTAGTAAGTTTTATTAATAGTATATGAGAAAAATGTCAAAAAATATGAATTTCTGTTAAGAGTAAAGTATCTTTAGAGAAAAAATTTCAATTTATTTTACAATTAGAAGAATGTAGTTATATACTAGGAAATTATTTTTAAGTCCAAACAAATTTTCGTAATAACAATTTTCAATCTTGTGAAATATATAAAGGTACTTTACTCTTGAGACAAATTCATATTTTTTGACATCCCTCGTATACTATTGAAAAAGCTTGATATCAGATGATTGCATCTTCGGTTTTAGGCCATGCAGAACTTTTTATGAAGAATATATTTTTTTCGTAAAATCAATAATAAAACAGTTTTCCATATGGTTCCAACCAGTGGCGTAGCTAGCCCCACAGGGGCCCCATATCAAGGTTTGTTGAGGGGCCCATTTCGACGACTGATGTGGGATAGTGCTAAAAAAATGTTAAACAAAAGAAGCAAAACGTTTGTATAGAATAGAATAGAAGTATGCTTTATTGTCCCTGAAAATTTTACAATTGTATGGACAAAGAAAGCTTACAAAGAGTCGAAAAAAAAAACAATAACAAATACAAGTTTACTAAAATTACATAAATCGTCAATATTATTACAAAATAAAATATAATGAAATAAATCAAAACAATACAGGGTGTTTCATTAATAATTGGAAATCTTTTAACTATATATTCTTCGGCTCAAAATATTAAGGTAAAACCCAAATCACCTACTCCGAAAATACTTCCTATAAGGGAGCTTGAGTTCTTTGAAGATGGTGTCTTTTAATTAGTTTCTTTTTAAATACCTCTAGAACGCGTCTATTTAGAAAAACTAAAACTGGTATGTCTATTTATCTACCAGAGATAAATCGATTTCATAAATTGCGAATTTCTAGTACGGGTCATATGTGTCCTTTTTGGGTAGGGCAGCGGTTATTTTATCGCATAACTTTTTTGTCTTTTATTTTTGACACTGGATTATTAAATTATGAGGTATTCTAGTATGAACTATGAACATACTAAAAGTTACTCTTGCTTTAAGTCGGTAGGATACACCGTTTTCTAGAAAAACCGATTTGAAAATTTTTCGTTTTTTTGAATTTGAACAAAATTTGAAAAAAAAAATAAAAAAAAAACGGTGAATTTTACCGAATTAAAGCAAAAGTAACTTTTAGTATTAGAACACCTCATAATTTAATACATAGTCTAGTGTCAAAAATGCTTAAAAATTAAAGACCCAAAAAATAATGCGATAAAATAACCGTGGACCTACCCAAAACGGACTAGACCAGCGGTTCTCAATCTGTGGTACATGTACCACTGGTGGTACATCTCATCATGTGCGGTGGTACACAAAACACAAAAAAAAATCAAAATAGTAGTACATAGTGAGTCTTGTTAATACAATATAAAAATATAGGTGGTACCAACATTTTTAAAAAGAACTGTAGGTGGTACATGACTCAAAAAGTTTCAGAACCGCTGGACTAGACTAAATGACCGGTACTAGAAATTCGCAATGGATGAAATAGATTGATCTCTGGAATAAACGTGCCAGTTTTCATTTTTTTTAGCTTTTTTCAAATTATAAAACGCAAAATTTTCAAATCGACGGTTTTAGAAAACGATGTATACTACCGACGCAAGAGTACCTTTCATTACTAAAATGCCTCACAATTTAATAATCCAGTGTCAAAAAGACCTAAAGGTTATAAAGACAAAAAAGTTATGCGATAAAAAAAATATTCATTGCCCTATCAAAAACGGATGCCTATGACCGGTACTAGAAATTCTTAATTTATGGAATCGATTTATCTCTGGAAGATAAATAGGCGTACCAGTTTTCGTTTCTCTAAATGGAAGCGTTCTGGAGGTATTTAAATAACTAATTACAAGGCGCCTTTTTCAAAGAGCTCTATTTTCCCTATGAAGCATATACCGACTAGGTGATTTGGGTTAATATTTTGAGCCCAGGAATCTACAGCTAAAATATTTACAATTATTAATGGAACACCCCGTATATTGCAAAATTTAAATAAATTGCATAATACATACAACCTTAGGAACTAATAAGTTTTGCGTATAACACCCAAATATAGATATAAATAATAAACGTAAGAAACTCTAATATACCAAAGTCGAAAAGTAGATTTAAATTGTTGAGATCCATTGTTTGAAAATAGATTCAGTTTTTTCAAGCCAAGAGTGATTGAACATTGGAAATAAGCGTAACAAAGAAGCTCTGTTCTTACGATCCGACCGGCCGGTAAATAGATATAGCTAAATACAATTTATAGATAAAGAACCGATTACACTTTATATATGTCTTTGTTATATAAGTTACTTTATATAATGTCTCACACACAGCCAAAGGTGAATAGACAATAAACAGTAGCTTGAAAACAAAAAAGCTCTGTTGTTATGGAATAAAGGCAAACGGCAAGAAATAGATAGGTACCTGTACATAAATATAGTTTGTATATAGATAAAGAATCCATTCCACAAAAATGTCGATATCCAAACAATATACAGTGTTTCAAAACGTTTTAATAGTGATATATTTGTAGAATATTTTGTGCAATCTTTTTAAATGGAATTTTGTTTCGATATGCCGCGCTGGGGCCCCTGAATGTCGGGGCCCCGTATAATTGATACGGCGGTAGCTACGCCTCTGGTTCCAACTTACAGGGATATACTGTATATATTCGTACATTAGTAAATATTCATTTGTTTTTAATTTTTAATATCCAAATATATATCATTAATTTTAATTTTCAAAACAGATCTAAATTTTATGATATAATAATAAATCCACTTAGTAAATATTTGATTAGTTTTACTTACATGACTGAAACAGTATAGTCACTTGCTCAATAATAATAAAAAATTTCGCTTACAAATCCTACACCGATACAGTTAATTTCTGGACCGAAATAGAATAGGATATGTAACTAATATTCTGCATACAAAACCTAGTCGAATTCAGTCGCCCCCATGACTGAAATAGTATAGGTTTTATAAATTCGCGTCCCGAACATGGTCTATGTCTAGCTTATTACCCTGGAGTACCTGTGGATTTGTTATAAGGACCTCTTTTTGAGTAAGTTTGTACAAAAATATCGAATCGGAATAATTTACCTAACGGGGGCGACGATATAGCCTGGACTATATGACCATGGTACAAAGACGAAAGACGGCGACTATGACATTGTTTTATATCTTTGCATTTTTTAATTTTGACCCGTCCTGTAAATAGATCACTGGGCGTTAGTGTTATCATAATTATTGCAAGTATGTATGAATGAATTAAAAACAGTTATGGGAATGTATCAAGTATATAATTTTATCAGAAGTGCTGATGCTGAGTATAGTTCAATCATATCTTGAAAAGGATTAATCTCTTACAAACGAAACCTGACACTGTCAACTGTTAAATTCCACAACTTCAATGAGGTCATAATTTCATTGTATTTTTTGGGATTAAATTATTTTATTAGAAATTAATTCCATTGTAAAAAATATGGTTCATGAAAATTATAGTAGATTTAAGGATCGTTATAAAGTATAAAGGCATGATAGACTTATAAAAATTAGTGTAATTATAGTATGATTATGATTACAGTTCCAGCAAAAAAATTTACAAAGTGAATAGTGAATAAAACGCATAAATCAGAAGAATTATTATTTTAATTTTACAAACGATAACATATATTATAATAAATATAATAAAGGCAATGTCGTAAAGGGGATGAATAGATACTATTTCTAATGTTTGTTGATCTGAAGGCGGCATTTGATAGGATAAACAGAAAGAATGTGAAAGATATTGGAAAGTTATAATATACCAAACAAGATGATAAAAGTCATAAAATCTACATGTATGGAAGTAGAAAGACAAGTACAAATAAATGGGGAAAGATCATGCATGTTTAAATGGGATAAGGGAATTAAACAAGGAGATGGATTAAGTCCTCTCTTGTTTATAATAGTCATGCTTATTCTTTAACAATATCGCTGTAATAATATTGTTGCTAGACAGGTAAATTGTCGTTGTATACCGGGTGTACCAGTCAAACTGTTTTTTTCTCAAAGGACATCGCACACATCTTATGGAAAATATAATGTCACTCAAATTCAATAAAATTTATACGATTAGATCTGTTTTAAAATGACGGTCAATTCTTATCATTGCGCCAACTCTTAATTATGATTAATTACGGCGTAAATATTAAAGTTTATCGAAATCACATTTTTGGAGTCCATAAAGTGTTAGTTTACAATCATTATTGCTCTGAGTGCTATTCAAAACACCGCTGGGCCTAAGCGGATTAGTGAAACTAATCCGCTGATGTATGGAGTACCGATAATCTGGGTATTTTAAAATATTTTTTCTCTCTCTCTAACTTATGTACGTACCCATTTGATTCCCTATTCGTATAAATTTTATTGAATTTGAGTGACATTATATTTTCCATAAGATGTGTGCGATGTCCTTCAGGAACACCCTGTGGAATATTCTAGCATTTATAAAATACTGAAATTAAAACCCAACTATAGCCTGAGTATTTCTTAACTTTCTGTTTTTTGATTCATTCGCTTATGTTGGATAATAAAAAAAGTTAGGTACTTTAACAACTAGACATGTTTTTCACCAATACAGGTTTTTTTTTTTAAATAAGTATGCAAACTTTAAAGGGCAATTCTGCATGAAAAAATAATGACCGTTTGCTTTATAAACATATGTCCGCAAATGCTTCGTTTCCGAGATACGGGATGTTGAGTTTTTTCCTACAAACTGACGATTAATTTATTGCTCTAAAACGGGTTGAGATATATGCAAATGAAATTTGGTCGGTTTTAAGAGGTAGTTATTGCGAATTTTTTGACATACAATGAAGAGTTTTATATTCACCATTGGCGTGCATACGGGTCATATTACCCGGTCTAATTATTGCCTCTTTACACTCGCCATTGAGCTCTTTTTGTCTTTTTCTTTGGCTATAATCTTTCTTGCTGCGTCATATACTTTTATCGTTGCTTTTATTTTAATTTCTTCCCAATGTTCGTTGGTGCCTAGATTGTGTGGATTTGTCTGTTCTTCCTGTTTCTGTGAAACTTAAACCACCACCTTCTTATTACGCTGGTATATTTATATAAAAAATATCTTTATATACTACACTGGTATATAAAAATTTGTAACTGATTGATATAAATGTGATTAATGTAGTTTTTATTTGTCTTTTTTGTTTTGTAGGGAATTAAATCGCAATAATATACAAGTGATTGAAGCTTTAAATTTTATAACTCTTGAACATTTAAGCACATTGAAGTTAAAACGAAACTACATAAGAGAACTTAAGGATGGTTCTTTTTATGGTCTCAAAGAAATTGACAAATTGTAAGTATTCCATTCTTTATTTAAATTTAAATTATATGCACTATATGTTGTCTTTTATAAAAGTGTCAAATGCTCCTGCGAAATCAACAATTTTAGCTCATAAATAGCTATATCCACTTATGTAGTCGACATCATTATTCATATATGTTTCATTATAGTCTTTAAATTATTTACTAATAATTATATTATTGCTTCTACATATTGTAAAATATATTGCTAGAAAAAAATTACAATACTTTATGAAGTGTTGCCGAAATTTGACCAATAGCATGTTGGCGTGAAATTTCATATTCTCAGTAGTAGCTAACAATACATCATATTCCTTTTCTTCGCTTATAACAGTTTTGGTTGGCCCATTTTTTTCATATAAAACTGATCCAGTGTGAACAAAATGAATCATTAATTTTAGGAAAGCTCTTCCATTCAGAATATCGCTGTTGATATATTCTGGATGCATGTGGTTAATTCTTGGACTTTCTCCTAAAGTCTGATATCCACAGATCATATCGTTAATTCTTCTGCAGAAATAAGCATTTTTGTACACTATACAAGTGTTGTTACCTACAAAGAAGTTATATATTTTATCATTTTTTTAGGTTACTGGATTTCAATTCTTTAAAAGTGATATCAAAAACCTGGTTATATGGTTTAGAAGCTTTGAAAGAGCTTTCTATCAGTCACAACTTTATTGAGAAAATTGAACAGGATTCATGGGAATTTTGCAAAACGCTGGTATTACTGTAAGTATGCATAAAATAAACAATATCTTAAAACTTACAGCTAACTTATTAGAAAAATCCAATTTCACAATGTAAACTTCTGATTTATTCATATGTTTTGTTTTTCAGGGATCTGTCTTTTAATAAGCTGACATCCATTGAATCAGATACATTTAAAAATCTTGACCACCTTCAGAAACTTTCTCTAAATAATAATAATATCTCGGTTATTAATGAAAAAGCTTTTTTCCATCTACCAAAACTAAAATTTATGTAAGTATACAATTTTATATAATAATGCAATTAATTAACCCTTTCGTTCACACTGTCCTCAAATGAGGACAACCTATTCTATAATTTTTTGAATGTAGCTCCATGTGTTTTTACCCTTGTAACACATTGTCCCGATTATGGACATCATATTCCATCCAATGTGTACTTGTGCTGCCATCTTACAGCTTTTGAATAAAATATTTAATTTTTTGAAATATAGGTTTCTATATTTCATGTGACATTTCTATATTGACATCCGACAAATACAATGTTCATCTCTGTATAAGTAAAGAAAAAAATTGTTTTGTAAAATACCATACATTACTTATTTAATAAAAAAAAATACTTTAGTTTTGGTATTTGTCACTATTTACAAAAGTTAACTAATATTGGCTCACAATGCCCTCAAATGATTCATCTTGTAGTGACCAAACTGTGCATTTTGAAAATGTAAAACTAATATCAAAAATTAGCAAAAGAATCATTTAGCTTCAGTTTTAGAGAAATTTAATTCGTGAACGAAAGGGTTAAGAATCTTTTCTGGGAAAATATTAATTTGGGGTATCTTTTCAGTGCTACTATATTTTTTATCTAGTATCTATGTACCTAATAATGATAATGGCTACAAAGCGTTCAAAAGTTTAAACTTTTTCAGTTTTTAAATGATTTTAAAAAGAAATTTCTTTTCAATCGTTGGTTGTTGTAATTGGTTCAAATTTTCCATAACCAAGAAGACTTCCATCAATTTTCTTTAAACTTACTAGAAATATTTTGCCATCAGTTTTCCTATAATCTTAATCTAACTTTTATTTCATTTTTTTTAATTTTTTTTTGTTTTTTTTTTTTTGTAAATTTCTTGTAGTTTCTCAAGAGTCTTTGAAAATCTTTTTGAACTTATTGGATACATTTTTTAATCTATCATTGGTCTTTTTATAAACTTTACTCAGTTCATTTTTAGGTGTTTTTTCTATTTTACACCCGTGTTGAGCTGCCTCCCCCCCCCCCCCCCCCCACTTGCAAAAATCAAAAAACAAATAGCCCTGATTTATGAGCTCTCATATTCCGCAAACTAAAAATTTTGAGCTCGTTCCACTGAGCAGGAATTTAATACTTTAGTGGGGGGGGCACCCCCCCCCACTACTTAAAAATAGGAATATTGAATCGGTTTTTGCGGCAGAATTACGAGCTATTTATGAGCTCTTGAAATTATATAGTTTCGATTTTTGAGCTCATCCCCTTCACCCCCAAACAACCCTTTAATTGATTTAACTTAAGAGAAAAATGCTGAGACAACTTAAAATATATCGTATTGCGGATATAATTCTTATAGCTTATATACTCTAAGAATAAACTATTAAATCACGTGCATTTCGACTATTGAGCTACAACCCCTTCGCAAGAAAACCACCGTATCTTCCCGGCTTAAGAGAAAGTTGTACTTGAAATTTATTAAACTAATTATTTGGCGACTACATATCATTTAATAATTTATAAGCTTCCAAATTACGCGCATTTAGATCAGTAAATTTCAATTTATTTTGTATAGTGCAGTCACTGAAGGTAAAAATCAACGATTACCTTCAATTTCGGTGAACCTTCATCGATTTTCACGAAAATTGGTCAGTGGTTAGAGGATACCTCAAGAAACAAAGGTGACA
The DNA here is from genome assembly GCF_917563875.1 of Diabrotica virgifera virgifera. Lineage (NCBI taxonomy): Eukaryota > Metazoa > Arthropoda > Insecta > Coleoptera > Chrysomelidae > Diabrotica > Diabrotica virgifera. Next base: position 147,065,717 of record NC_065452.1, read on the forward strand.
TGGTACCACCTTGCGCCTTTACCCTGAGTGTTAATACCGCCCCTTCTCGGGGGTGAAAATTATTTTATAAAAAATAACTGCACAACTCTATAAAAGAACAAATTATAAACAAAATTTTTTATATAAAGTTATTAAAATAAGTCAATACTTTTTAAGTTATTAAAGATCAAAAATTTTAATTATTCGTGAAAAAAATGCATGTTTTGAAGCGGTTTTTCTTAAATCACTGAAAAACTGTAAGTTTTTACAAAAAAGTTAATAGTAGTTTAATTCGTATAGCTTATATTCTAAGAATAAACTCTTAAATCACGCGCCTTTCGATTATTGAGCTACAACCCCTTCGCAAGAAAACCATCCCTTATTCCCGGCTTAAGAGAGAGTTGTACTTAAAATAATTTAAATTAATTATTTGGCGACTAGATATGGTTTAATAATTTATGAGCTCGCAAAATATACGCATCTCAATTATTGAATTGCCATTTTCTTTCTATAGTGCAGTCACTAAAGGTAAAATACAACTATGACCTTCGATTTCGGTAAATCTCCATTCATTTTCACGAATTGACAATAACAACTTGGGGTTTTAACCTGGGGTATATGTCACCCCTTCTCATGGGTGAAAATTACTTTATTAAAAATAACCCCACAAATCGAGAGAGGGACAAATTGTAAGAAAAAATTGTTATATAATGTGATTAAAATAAATCAATACTTTTTGAGTTATTAAAGATCAAATATTTTAATTTTTGTGAAAGAAAATGCATGCTTTAAAGCGATTTTTCATAAATAACTCAAAAACTGTAAGTTTTTACAAAAAAGTTTTCATCACTAAAATTAAAGCTAATAAAAAATATAATAAATTGCTTACTTGAAAAATCCTTTAATGTTAATTTAAAGTAAGTTATTGGTAATTAAATGTATATTTTTTTCTGCGACTGTTGAAATCTAAGGATTCAAGCTTAAATAACGGGAAAGAGATGCATTTTATAACACTTAGGTACTAAATACTTGTCAAAGTACTTAGAAATACCTATCAAAAATGAGCTCCAGAAAAAGTTGATAGCATCAAAATCCGCTCACCAATTTTCGTGACAATGAATGGAGATTTATCGAAATCGAAGGTCATAGTTGATTTTTACCTTCAGTGACTGCACTATAGAAAGAAAATGGCAATTCAATAATTGAGATGCGTATATTTTGCGAGCTCATAAATTATTAAACGACATCTAGTCGCCAAATAATTAATTTAAATTATTTTAAGTACAACTCTCTCTTAAGCCTGGAATAAGGGATGGTTTTCTTGCGAAGGGGTTGTAGCTCAATAATCGAAAGGCGCGTGATTTAAGAGTTTATTCTTAGAATATAAGCTATACGAATTAAACTACTATTAACTTTTTTTGTAAAAACTTACAGTTTTTCAGTGATTTACGAAAAACCGCTTCAAAACATGCATTTTTTCCACGAATAATTAAAATTTTTGATCTTTAATAACTTAAAAAGTATTGACTTATTTTAATAACTTTATATAAAAAATTTTGTTTATAATTTGTTCTTTTATAGATTTGTACAGTTATTTTTTATAAAATAATTTTCACCCCCGAGAAGGGGCGGTATTAACACTCAGGGTAAAGGCGCAAGGTGGTACCATGTCACCTTTGTTTCTTGAGGTATCCTCTAACCACTGACCAATTTTCGTGAAAATCGATGAAGGTTCACCGAAATTGAAGGTAATCGTTGATTTTTACCTTCAGTGACTGCACTATACAAAATAAATTGCAATTTACTGATCTAAATGCGCGTAATTTGGAAGCTTATAAATTATTAAATGATATGTAGTCGCCAAATAATTAGTTTAATGAATTTCAAGTACAACTTTCTCTTAAGCCGGGAAGATAGGGTGGTTTTCTTGCGAAGGGGTTGTAGCTCAATAATCGAAATGCACGTGATTTAATAGTTTATTCTTGGAGTATATAAGCTATAGGAATTATATCCGCAATACGATATATTTTAAGTTTTCTCAGCATTTTTCTCTTAAGTTAAATCAATTAAAGGGTTGTTTGGGGGTGAAGGGGATGAGCTCAAAAATCGAAACTATATAATTTCAAGAGCTCATAAATAGCTCGTAATTCTGCCGCAAAACCCGATTCAATATTTCTATTTTTAAGTAGTGGGGGGGGGCTGACTCAGCTCCCCCCCCCCCCCCCCACTAAAGTATTAAATTCCTGCTCAGTGGAACGAGCTCAAAATTTTTAGTTTGCGGAATATGAGAGCTCATAAATCAGGCCTATTTGTTTTTTGATTTTTGCAAGTGGGGGGGGGCAGCTCAACACGGGTCTATTTTACTGTATGTTTAATTGATTTTTTTCGATTAGTGCTCAATCTGCCTACTGGAATTCAAAGATTTCGGGGTTTTCTGCATTGGATATGAACTTATTCTTGAAGGAATCATTCTTGAGGAACCTTCTTAGAACCATTGGAATTTTGGAACAATTTAGCAAGTCTTATATCACGATATTTTTTTAGTCCCGAATACACTTGAAACAGTATAATGCCTTTATTTATGTCTGCCACAAATTATTCTAGTTTATACATTATTTAAACAAATCCATACACTACTTCTTATTTTTGTGTAGACTTGACTGTCTGTTTTTCAATGTGCCTCCAGTTAGTTGTCATTCCATTGTTTTCGTGTTCGTCCCACTGATCGTCTTCCTATAGGGGAACCGTCTCTGGCCGTCCTTACTACTCTGTTCGTTGTCATTAGGCTTATGTGGCCGTTATATTCTACTCTTCAGTTTTTTACCCAGTTATTACTGTTGTCAACCTTACATATCCGTCGTATATCTGCACTTTTAGCTGTATCCCATAGTGTCTTACCATCGATTTTTCAAAGAGTTTTCATCTCTGCTATTTCTAGCATTCTTTTTGTCCTTTTTTATCAGGTCATGTTTCTGCCGTCATTATTGGTCTAATGACTGTTTTGTAAATTCTGCCTTTTACTTCTTTTCCGATATTTTTATTTCTCCATATTGTTTCATTATAGCAACCTGCGGCTCTGTTTGCTTTGTTCACTTGATCTTCCACTTCTGTTTCGAGCTTTCCGTAGCTAGATAGTGTGATGCCTAGATATTTAAACTCCATGACTTGTTCTATTATTTGATCCTCCAGCTCTAATTTACACCTTATTAAATCTGCTGTTATAACCACGCATTTGGTCTTTTTGGGGAAATTAACATGTTAAAATGTTCTAGCGCTTATATTAAATTGGTGCAGCACACGTTGTAAATCATATTCAGTTTAAGAGATTAGTATTGCGTCGTCTGCATAGCAAATTATTTTAAGTTGTTTTTCTCCCATTTGGTATCCTTTTTTAGTTCTTACTTTTTAATTATTTTATCCATGATCAGGCTGAACAACAGAGGACTCAGGGAGTCTCCCTGTCTTATCCCACACTGTCTTTATATAATCCATCTCGTCTATACATTGTGTCTATACAGGGTGTTTCATTGGGAAACGGAAATACTTTAATTGTGAATAGAGGTTGTGAATGATGGGTAAAATCGAAGGACGCAGAGGAATTGGTAGAAAGCAGGCCTCTTGGTTGAAGAATATCCGGGAGTGGACAGGAATAAAGAAAGCAGAACACCTATTTAGAATAGCTCGAGACAGAGACAGTTTCGCCATGTTAATCGCCAATGTCAAGGGGACTTGATAGGGCACGTTAAGAAGAAGAGGTCACCGAGGCGGTTCTAGGTATACTACATTTTTGCCCTACCAACTTTTATAACCGAGTTACAGGGTGTTTTATCCATTTTGCCAATTTCTTTCCTAAGCCATAACTTTAGAACCACCTTGTATATTTTTTTGATATTTGGTACACATTTGTCTCATCCAAAACCCAAACGACCGACATACTAATCACAAGAAAAATCCAGGCCCGGATTAACAAAAAATTATAAAGTAATTGTGACCTTAAACAACACCCTGTATATTGAAATTCTGAAAATCTGTTTGCATATTTGAAAAGAGCACAAAAAACTAAGTCTAATCGTTTGCTTCAATTTTTCGGCCAGACAATTTTATGACTTTAATTTTGAAATTACATATCGCACCCTCAGTGCAAGACTGCAGTAACTCAAAATTTTATGAAAATGAAATAATCATGGAATTTGATTGTAAACATGCATATCTATCCCCTGTAAAACTTTAGTAACTTTCAAATGCTTAATGGGCTAAATATTACAACAACAGTTTAACTATTTTACGTTTTTGAACATAAGTTCCGTGCAAAACTGTTGTAACTCTAATGTAACAGAGTTACAACAGTTTTGCACGGAACATTGCACGGATTCGATAACAAGCAACGAAAAAAGTAAGATATTTGTTATTTTAATATCTATATCTGTGGTGTTTAATTTTAATATACAGAGCGTCTATGTAATCCATTAACGGCTGAGACAATAAACAAAGATTTTCGAGACCAATCTATTCATGTAAATTTTATGTCCTTTGTGTAATACAGTAAAACCTGTCAATAACGGTCACTAAAAATGACAGAACTATTGGCCGATATAAAAAGGTGGCCGCTAATACCAGGTTTTGTAGTCCAAAAATTTTGGTTTGGGGAACTTTGAAGCTGGCCGGCTAGTTCAGGTGGCCGGTTTTGACAGGTGGCCGTTAACACAGGTTTTACTGTATTATATTTATTTTCCATACGATTTTAAAAGGAAAAGCAGTTATCTTAAAACTTGTGTATTGACAATACTGAGAGGTCAAAAATATCTATTCTCAGAAAACTTGCCAAAGAACAGCCAAAAATTCAAATGGCAAAAAAAAAAGATTTGGTATACCTATGCCATTCGGGTATGATACCAGAAGCCCACCATAGTTTTTATAAAAATATTTTTGCACAAGATGATGTACGAGAAGAGGACAACAACTACGGTAAAACCTGTCAGCAACGGCCACTAAAAATGAAAGAACTATTGGCCGATATAGAAAGGTGGCCGGTAATGCCAGTTTTTGTAGTCTAGATATACAGTAAAACCTGTCAATAACGGTCACTAAAAATGACAGAACTATTGGCCGATATAAAAAGGTGGCCGCTAATACCAGGTTTTGTAGTCCAAAAATTTTGGTTTGGGGAACTTTGAAGCTGGCCGGCTAGTTCAGGTGGCCGGTTTTGACAGGTAGCCGTTAACACAGGTTTTACTGTACATAATTGGTTTGGGTAATTTTTAAACTGGCCGTTAGTACAGGTGGCCGGTAACACAGGTTTTACTGTAAAAGTAAATGTGTCTACGCTTTTTACAATTTTCTCCGTGCAAAACTGTTGTAACTTTGAAATTCTAATACTAAATGTGTAGTGATTAACAATTTTTTTCGTGCAAAAGTGTTGTAACTTTGAAATTCCTAATTTTTTTTGCGTTAATATTATTTTATTTAAATTTCTATTTTTGGTTAATGTAATATAGGCTGAAAAGCATGCAAAATCATAATTAAATGTTAATTTTTCTTAAAAGTGTGTCTTATTTCACCGATATTAGCACGAAAATAAACAAAATCGTCTTTATCTCGAAACTTACTTATTTTGACTTACTGCAGTCTTGCACTGAGGGTGCGATATATTGAATTTTTTAAGAACTCTGACATTAAAAAGCAGGTATTATTAAGTTCTAATTATAAATTATTAAAGCTATTGAATAAATACTCATTTTAAAATTAATCAATACTTATTTACCACGTTGGAACGACCCAATTATTAATCACAAGAAAAATCCAGGTAGGGATTAACAAAAAAACATAAAGTAATTCTGATCTTGAAACAACACCCTGTATATTAAAATTTTCAAAATTTGTTTGCACATTTGAAAAGACCACAAAAATCTGAGTTTATCGGTTTGCTTTAATTTAATGACTTAATTTTGAAATTAAATATATTGATACTTTTAAGAACAGTGAAATTAAAAAGCAGATTTTTAAAGCACTTTTAACAATAAATTATTAAAGTTATTAAATAAATACCCATTTTAAAAATAATCAATACTTATTTACGACATTCGAACTACCCACTTACAAATCACAACAAAAATCCAGGTCCGGATTAACAAAACAATTTAAAGTAATTGTATCCTTGAAACAACACCCTGTATATTGAAATATTCAAAATCCGTTTGCACATAAGGATGAAAAGAGCACAAAAAACTAAGTTAATCGTTCGCTTCAATTTTTTGTCCAGACAATTTAATGAATTTAATTTTGAAATTATGTCGAAATTTTTAATAACTCATAATTAAAATTTCGATATAATTTCAAAAGTAATGTCATTAAATTGTCTGCACAAAAAATTAAAGCGGGACATTAAAATTAGTAAAATTAGTTTTTCGTGCTCTCTTCAGGTATGCAAACGCATTATAAAAATTTCAACATACAGGGTGTTTTTTCTTGTGATTAGTAAATGAGTCCTTCTAGCGCAGTAAATAATAACTGATTATTTTTAAAATTAGTATTTATTCATTAACTTGAATGATTTATTATTAAAAATGCTTTAAAAACCTGCTTATTAATTTCAGGGTTCTTAAAATTTGAATATATTTAATTTTAAAATTAGAGTTTATAAATTTTTGCACAAAAATCAAAGTGAACCGATAAACTCGGATTTTTGTGGTCTTTTCAAATGTGCAAACAAATTTTGAAAATGTCAATATACAGGGTGTTGTTTCAAGGTCACAATTACTTTATGTTTTTTTGTTAATCCGGACTTGGATTTTTCTTGTGATTAATAATTGGTTCTTTCCAAAGTGGTAAATAAGTATTGATTCATTTTAAAATGAGTATTTACTCAATAAATTTAATAATATAATTAAAAGTTAATAATACCTGCTTTTTAATGTTGAGTTCTTAAAAAATTCATAATGATTTCAAAATTAAAGTCATCTGGCCGAAAAATCAAAGAGAACCATTCAACTTAGTTTTTTGTGCTCTTTTGAAATATGCAAACATATTTTCAAAATTTCAATATACATGGTGGTGTTTTAAGGTCACAATTACTTTATAATTTTTTGTTAATCCGGACCTGGATTTTTTTTGTGATCAGTATGTCGATCGTTTGGGTTTTGAATGAGACATATGTGTACCAGATATTAAAAAAATATACAGGATGGTTCTAAAGTTATGGCTTAGGAAAGAAATGAGCAAAATCGATAAAACACCCTGTAACTGGGATATAATAGTCGATAGGGCAAAAAATTTAGTATACCTAGAACGGCCTCGGTGACCTCTATTTACCATTAAAGTATTTCCGTTTCCCAATGAAACACCCTGTATAGTTTTCTGTTACACTACTTGTAACAGAAAACTAGAAGAGGTGGATTATATAAAGCTTTTTAGTATGTACTAATAAAGAATAATTGAATTTCAGAAATTTAAGTAATAACAAAATTGGTTGGACTGTAGAGGATGCCTTTGGGGTCTTTCAAGGTCTTAATTCCTTAATGAAGTTTCATCTTGCTGGCAATCAGATCAAGTCTATAAATGCAAATGCTTTTGTAGGAGTAAAGAATGTTACTTATCTTAATCTATCTAACAATAATATTACCTCAATTCAAAATAATGCGTTTGCCGAACTACCAATGTTAAAGGTAAGACATCTTGAGGTTTTTTTATGTCATTAAAACTACTTTTTTCATAGGAGCTGGTAATAAATACTACTAGCCTGTTATGTGACTGTAATTTGAAGTGGTTTTTGGACTGGCTTCTTCTCAAGCAACTAAAAGTACAAGCTCTCTATTGTTCTTATCCAGCTTGGCTTAGAGGTCAATCATTACTTGAAGTAACAAGTAACTTCACTTGCAGTAAGTGCAAATGTGCAAAAAACTTCAAATCCAGGGAATTATAAAAATCTTTTTGTTTTAGATGAATTGCCAAAACCTCGACTAATTGAAGAACCTGATGCAGCAATAATGGCATTAAAAGGAGAAAATATAACCCTAAACTGTAAAGCGATGTCCAGTTCGTCAGATCGAATGAAATTCACTTGGCGTAAAGACAATGCTGAACTTATGAATCCTAACAGTGAAGTAAAGTCCAGAATCTATTCTGACGGAAAATCAACAGAAACAACATCCAAACTGCATTTAATAAACATTGACAATTATCATGCTGGAAAGTACCAGTGTGTGGTGAGCAATAGTTTTGGTACCACATATTCCCAAAAGTCAACTATATCTGTACTTGTGTACCCTGTTTTCACTAAAGTGCCGATGAATTTAACTGTACGTGCTGGAGAAACTGTTAAATGGGAATGTTGTGCCACTGGTGATCCAAATCCACAAATAACATGGCATAAAGATGGAACTGACTTTCCAGCTGCTAGAGAACGAAGAGTGAATGTAATGCCCTCAGATGATGCCTTTTTTATAGTAAACACTAAGCCAGTTGACATGGGTGTGTATAGCTGCACAGCACATAATGCTGCTGGCATGATCTACGCAAATGCTACCCTTGTTGTTGAGGAAAAACCATCATTTATTAAAAAAATGATGGATAAAGAAGTTTATGTAGGTAAGTACATTTTTATATTTGTAGAATATAGTCCAGGGCGCATCTGTTTTGGGGTGGACTTTGAGAGGTGACTCATATTTTTTTGCAAAAATTGCTTGGAATTAACTCATATAATAATAATTGGGTTATCCTCCCACTCAAAAAGGTCCGGAACATTGTTTAAATAATCAAAATGTCAAAAAATGAAGGAGAAATTCGATTTTCTTCGTTTTTTTATTATAACTTTAAAAGTATTCACTTTCGAGAAAAGTTACACTGACATAACAGTTGCGTAATTAAATTTCCTACAATATAGGATTGGTTAAAGATTTTAAAAATTATCACCCTTGTTGCAAAATAGCAATAATTGCAAAAAAGACCATAAAAAACGAGTATTTGCATTTTACGTTTTTCAACAATTTATGCTACACTTAGGACCTTCATATTTTAACCAGAAAAACTTTATCATATTATAAAATAATACTGTAAATTTTATTAAGATCGGTTGAATAAATTTTGCAAAATAAATTTTGCAATCCAGCTTTCGCAAAAAAATTCGATTTTTCAAAATGTTGCAGGACTGAAAATAAAGCAGATAGCAAGTTGAACTTTTTTTTACATATAGAATAATACTGTACCTTTCATTTGCAATTTGCAAAATTAAAATCGGTTATCTACCACGGCATCAGGAATTTTTTTAAATAAACATTAATTTTTGGTGCTACGCGCAGGATAGCGGTGTTCGATTCAGGTCCATGTCACCAGCCCCCCCTTTTTCGATTTGAGGGTCAAAAAAAAGCTCATTCGTTTGTATTGCGTTAGTACTGGATTGTATCACCCTTCATTCGTTTGTACTGCCCCCACCCTTTTAAATCTGCCTGGAGGGGCTGGTGACATGCCATCCCCCCCTTTTTCGATTTGAGGGTCAAAAAAAAGCTCATTCGTTTGTATTGCGTTAGTACTGAATTGTATCACCCTTCATTCGTTTGTACTGCCCCCACCCTTTTAAATCTGCCTGGAGGGGCTGGTGACATGCCATCCCCCCCTTTTTCGATCTGGGGGTCCGGGATGGGTATGTTCGTTTGTACTGCGTTAGTATCGGATTGTATCGCCCTTATTTTGTTTGTACTGCCCCCACCCGTCTAGATTGGCCTGGGGGGGCCAGTGACATGCTACCCTCTACTCTGCACTTTTTGCCTTCTAAATGTCGAAAATAGGCTATTTCGTTTGTACTGCGTTAGTACTGGATTGTATCACCCTTCATTCGTTTGTACTGCCTCCACCCTTTTAAATCTGCCTGGAGGGGCTGGTGACATGCCATCCCCCCCTTTTTCGATATGGGGGTCCGGGATGGGTATGTTCGTTTGTACTACGTTAGTATCGGATTATGTTTGCAAGTATATTAAATGCCAAACTGACCTATTAAATAAACAATGACATTTCAATTTTCGATTTCTACTATGGAATTATCGCTGTATAGACCAGGGCGGATCTGTTTTGAGGTGGGTGTGAGAGGTGGCATTCCGATTTTTGCAGATAAAATTAGGTGACAACTTCAGTAATTATAATTGACTTATGCTTCTTCTCAAATATGTTTGGAACATTATTAAAAAAATTTAAATATTTAAAAATTTCGAAAAACATCGATTTTTTTCAACTTTCATTGCTTGTAACTTAAAAAAGATTCATTTTGGAACAAAGTCATAGGGAAATAAAATAAAGATAATTGAATTTTGTATGATATACGACACGACTGGTACAAAATATCTTAAATGATTATTCTTTCTGCAAAATAGCAATAAATACAAAATAAGAGGGCAAAATAAGCCTCTTTTTATTCAATGTTTTTCAACCACTTTGGTTGCACTTAGAACGTTCGTATTTTACTTAGAAAATTCTTACAACATACTCAATCCGTCCACCAAATTTCATTAAAATCGACATAATAGATTTTGCATAATAATTTTGCAATCTAAATTTTTTTAGAAAAAGTTCAAATTTTTTAAAAACTTTCTGAACAAAAAGTAGACCTGCTAGAAGTTTGCTAATTTTTTTACATATCGAGAGGTACTTTACCAATCCAATACACTTTACGAAATTAAAATCGGATTATTTAAGCGGCCTCAGCACTGTTTTAAGGATATAAACATTTTTTTGCTTATAAACAAATATAGTGAGGACGTTTGAGTTGGAATAAATTCATTTTCTCGAGAATGGGCAACTCTGGAGATAAATCCCTAAACAGGTCGATTTTTATATTTAAATTTTAATTTTTGGGATATCTATCATACTACTAACGTCATCCATCTGGGTGTGATGACGTAATCGATGATTTTTTTAAATGAAAATGTGGGTCGTGTGCTAGCTTATTTGAAAGATTATTCAATTCTCTATTTATTACATAATTATTTATACAGGGTGCCCACATTTTTTTTTAATTAATTAAGACAAACAGAAGAAAGTATTTAATTTAGTTAATTCGAGATACATTTTACTGTTGTCCTAAAACAGAAAAAAATGTTTATTTGATAAATAACAGAAAAATGAATTTATTCGTATTTATTAACTCAAACGTCCTCACTGTATTTGTTTATAAGCCAAAAAATTGTGCATAACTTGAAACATTGCTGAGGCCGATTAAATAAACCAACTTAAGTTCTGTACAGTGCATTAGATAGGTAGGGCGTATCTTTATATTATGTAAAAAAATTAGCAAACTTCTAAATAATGGTCTACTTTTTGTTCAGAAAGTTTATAAACAATTTTAATTTTTTTAAAAAAATTTAGATTGCAAAATTATTATGCAAAATCTATTAAGTGTATTTTATAGTCGTATATAATAAAAAATTCAATTATCTTTATTTTATTTCCCTGCGACTTTGTTCCAAAATAAATCGTTTTAAAAACGATTGAAAAGCTGAAAAAATCGATGCTTTTCGAAATTTTTAAATATTTGAATGTTTTTATTAATGTTCCGGACATATTTGAGAAGGAGCATAAGCCAATTATAATTACTGAAGTTGTCACCTAATTTTATCTGCAAAAATCGGAATGCCACCTCTCACATCCACTTCAAAACAGATCCGCCCTGGTCTATACAGCGATAATTCCATAGTAAAAAAATCGAAAATTGCACTGTCATTGTTTATTTAATAGGTCAGTTTGGCATTTCATATATTTGCAAATATTTTTCTATAAAATGTCTCGTTTCGGCACTGAATCTGTAGAGTCAATTAACACGTTGACGGACAGTGCGTCAAATGTATAAGCAAGTTTTTGACACTATATTTATTTTGCAAATGGAATACGGAAATTCTGAATCTCATTGCAGTCATAAATGAACAGTACAAACCTTGCTAGAAAACAAATTAACATAACATAGCAACGGCAAATATTGTTATCTGGTCTCTCGCATTGGATGGTAGGAAAGACATTGATTGTGGGAATTTTTCATTTAATGTTCCAAACACTTTTAATAATTTTCGATTCCAATGAATTCTGCCGTATGTATGTTTCAGTTAATCAGTTATCCAGAGAGGTTGAAATTGTACAACGAAGAGTGTATTTCGGAATGCGCCGCATGAGATCTTTGATTTTCATATCGATAGCGTGTAAAACTGTAAAATTTATTGAGGGGCTGGATAAATTTCTTCCTAGTAGGAAAAGGCAAGGTCGCTCTTCTGATTTCTGATCGAAAATGGTGTTCAAAATATCTCCAACAAATACATGTACCATTTTTGAAATCGGTAGCGTAGAACTACTCCGAGATCCATCTGAGGGTGTAACTTTCCATTCCCCATGGAGAGTGGCTTGCAAGCCTGTTTTTCAGTTTCAAAATTTAATTCGTTGCATTTTTGACGAATTTACCAAATTTTACACCCGCGGTGTTACTATAATAGTTTTGGGTAATTTTGTGTCCTTACTCCTAGCATTAATCTTCCCCTGTTTTAAATGTAGAAGGGTAGCATGTCACTGGCCCCCCAGGCCAATCTAGACGGGTGGGGGCGGTACAAACAAAATAAGGGCGATACAATCCGATACTAACGCAGTACAAACGAACATACTCATCCTGGACCACCATATCGAAAAAGGGGGGATGACATGGCACCAGCCCCTCCAGACAGATTTAAAAGGGTGGAGGCAGTACAAACGAATGAAGAGTGATACAATCCAGTACTAACGCAGTACAAACGAAATAGCCTATTTTCGACGTTCAGAAGGCAAAGAGTGCAGAGTAGAGGGTAGCATGTCACTGGCCCCCCAGGACAATCTAGACGGGTGGGGGCGGTACAAACAAAATAAGGGCGATACAATCCGATACTAACGTAGTACAAACGAACATACCCATCCCGGACCCCCATATCGAAAAAGGGGGGGATGGCATGTCACCAGCCCCTCCAGGCAGATTTAAAAGGGTGGAGGCAGTACAAAAGAATGAAGGGTGATACAATCCAGTACTAACGCAGTACAAACGAAATAGCATATTTTCGACATTCAGAAGGCAAAAAGTGCAGAGTAGAGGGTAGCATGTCACGGGCCCCCCCAGGAAAATCTAGACGGGTGGGGGCAGTACAAACAAAATAAGGGCGATACAATCCGATACTAATGCAGTACAAACGAACATACCCATCCCGGACTTTCAGATCGAAAAAGGGGGGGATGGCATGTCACCAGCCCCTCCAGGCAGATTTAAAAGGGTGGGGGCAGTACAAACGAATGAAGGGTGATACAATCCAGTACTAACGCAATACAAACGAATGAGCTTTTTTTGACCCTCAAATCGAAAAAGGGGGGGATGGCATGTCACCAGCCCCTCCAGGCAGATTTAAAAGGGTGGGGGCAGTACAAACGAATGAAGGGTGATACAATCCAGTACTAACGCAATACAAACGAATGAGCTTTTTTTTGACCCTCAAATTGAAAAAGGGGGGGCTGGTGACATGGACCTGTTCGATTCACACAAGTTGATTTCCACCAAAATTTCTTCCAATCTTTGTCTAATATATTATTTTCTTGCTCTATGTTTTGTTGTATTTTAATATTTTAATTCCACAAAAATCAAATTAATTTGATTATTGTTTGTGAAATATTGTTTAAACAATTGCATATGTTTAAAAATAATAAACTTTTATTCTCTAAGTTAAAATATATGAACAAAGAAAGTTTTTACTACAAAAATGTTATTTCAATGGACAGAGTATGTGTTATTATTTTGCAATAAACAAATTTATTTATTTATATCGAAATGTAATAAAAATTAAAATTTATCAATCATTATCAAAGGTCATTGGAATGCCCAATCAGAGCAAACCTATCCGCTGTCCTGCGCGTAGCACCAAAAATAAATGTTTATTTAAAAAAAATCTTGACGTCGTGGTAGTTAACCGATTTTAATTTTGCAAATTGCAAATGAAAGGTACAGTATTCTTCTACATGTAAAAAAATATTCAACTTGCTGTCTGCTTTATTTTCAGTCCTGCAACCTTTTGAAGAAATGATTTTTTTTTGCGAAAGCTATATTGAAAAATTTATTTTGCAAAATCTATTAAACCGATCTTAATGAAAGTTACAGTGTGGTTTTATTATATCATAAAGTTTTTCTGGGTGAAACATGAAAGTCCTAAGTGTAGCATAAATGATAGAAAAACGTAAAATGCGAATACTTGTTTTTATGGTTTTTTCGAAATTATTGCTATTTTGCAACAAGGGTGACAATTTTTAAAATTTTTAACCAATCCTATATTGTAGGAAATTTAATTACGCAACTTTTGTGTCAGTGCAACTTTTCTCGGAAATGAATACTTTTAAAGTTATAATTAATTGACTTTTATATTTTGATTATTTGAACAATGTTCCGGAACTTTTTGAGTGGGAGGATAACTCAAATATTATTATATGAATTATTTTCAAGCAATTTCTGCAAAAAAATATGAGTCACCTCTCAACATCCAAATGTACTAATATTTTTACAGATGCGCCCTGGTCTATTATAGTCCAGAGAAATAATACTCCAGGAAATAAGGCAAAAATATACCATGTTCGAAAAATTATATAAAAGTGGCAAGAAACCAAATCCGACACAGATCTTCAAAACTATATGGTGGCGAAAAAGGAAGCGAAAGTAGCAGTAGCAAAAGCCAAAGCAGAAGCGTATTCAAACCTATACGATCAACTTGATACCAGGGAAGGCGAAACGAAGATATATAAAATAGCCAAACAGAGAGCAAAGAAAGCAAAAGATTTTAATCAGATTAGATGTATCCGAGATGAAAATAATAAAATACTAGTTCACGAAAGGGATGTCAAAAAGAGATGGAGAAAGTACTTTGACAGCTTATTAAATGAAGAATTTGACAGACAGCCTGTAGAGTCAACGGAGACAGTAGCAGCAATGGTCACCAAAATAACCAACGAGGAAGTGGCTCAAGCGCTTCAAAAAATAAAGAAAGGAAAAGCTGTAGGACCAGATGATATTTCTGGGGAAGTATGGAGAGCATTGGGAGAGACAGGAATAAGTTGGCTAGCAGGTCTATTTAATAGAATTATGGAAGTCGGACAAATGCCAGATGAATGGAGAAGCAGTATACTGGTACCTGTTTACAAAAACAAGGGAGATATACAACAATGTACAAACTACAGGGCTATAAAACTGCTTAGCCACACCGTGAAAATATGGGAAAGAGTAATTGATAGACGGATACGTGAAGAGACCGAAATATCCGAGAATCAATTTGGCTTTATGCAGGGTAGATCAACAACAGATGCAATTTTCATTATAAGGCAGTTAATGGAAAAATACAGGAGTAAAGAAACCAACGCTCATATGGTATTCATTGATCTTGAGAAAGCATATGATAGAGTTCCTCGAGAGATTCTGTGGTGGGCACTCAATAAGAAAGGAGTCCCTGGTGAATATGTAAAGATTGTGAGGGATATGTATGAGGGAGTAACGACTAGTGTTAGGACAGGTGTGGGAGAGACTAATAAATTTCATGTGAAAGTAGTCTTGCACCAAGGCTCTGTGCTTAGTCCGTATTTATTCTCATTAGTTTTGGACCAGATAACAGCGAAACTACAGGGTAACATTCCATGGTGCTTAATGTATGCTGATGATGTCGTGTTAGTAGGAAATAGTGAAAGAGACTTAGAACAAAAACTGGAACAGTGGAGACAAGCTTTGGAGGAAAAAGGTTTAAAACTTAGTAGGACAAAAAAAGAGTATTTGGAATGTTCATTTAAAGATGGAGCTACTACAAATAAAATGGTATCTTTGGATGGTGAAATGATTGTGAAAAGCAATAGTTTTAAGTACCTAGGATCGGTATTACAGAGTAATGGAGAAATAGATGGAGATGCATGCAGTAGAATTAGGGCTGGATGGATGAAGTGGAAAGAAGCGAGTGGTGTGTTGTGTGACAGAAAAATTCCAATGAAGCTGAAGGGAAAATTCTATAAAGCAGCAATAAGACCGGCTATGATGTACGGAACTGAATGTTGAGCAGTGAAAAAGAAAGAGGAACAACAAATGCATGTGGCGGAAATGAGAATGCTTAGATGCATGAGTGGAGTGACAAAGAAGGATAAAATTAGAAATGAGTATATTAGGGGAAGTCTAGGTGTGGCACCAATTGATGCCAAAATGAGAGAGCATAGGTTAAGATGGTTTGGTCATGTTCAACGTCGAGACGTTAATCACCCAATACGAAGAATAGCTGAAGTGCAGATTCCTGGAAGGAGTAGGAGAGGAAGACCAAAGAAGACCCGGGGGGAGACGATAAGGTAGGACATGTTGGTAAAGGGGATTAACATTGATATGACCCAAGATAGAATTGTGTGGAGAAATGCAATTAGGGAAGCCGACCCAGCATAGGGATAAGGCAAAGAGTTGGCCAGGTTGCAAATAGGTTTTTTGATATTATATACCTAATACATTATAAATACAAAAATGTTCGTTACAGTTCGGACAAGAATTTTATTTATTAACAAATAAGGATCAAAAATGACAGTTTTTTGTCAGTGCCTACGTTCCTTCTGATGACGCTCCAATAAGAGCAGAAAACTGCAGTTAAAGGGACTGGCTGCACTCCTTATTCTAATTAAAAAGTAAGATTGTTTTTCCTACGTATTGCTGCCGAATAAGAATGGTACATATTTGTATTATTTTTGTTTTCTTATTACTCAGTAGAGTAACTATGGTGCATCTTTCAGTTCCTAGCCGGCTGCAGACGGGGGATTTGAATTGCAAAGTTTAGAATTCCTTCCCTATCGTCTTTACTGCAGCATCCATATGACTTGCAAATTGTAGAAGTCTTGGAGGCGTATACATGGGGATGTACCAGTAAGTTTTCAATTTAAAAATCTTTTAGTGATTTTTAATATTTTTCAATATTAATTATTTGCTATTAGGATTGAAAACTTGCTTCGTATTTTTACGGCCAGATGGCGCTAGCCACCCATTACCAATACTTTGGCTGCAATATTTGGGAAAACCTTTCGATGCAGTTTAATTGGATTAAGGAGAACAGTGCCTACGTTCCTTCTGATGACGCTCCAATAAGAGCAGAAAACTGCAGTTAAAGGGACTGGCTGCACTCCTTATTCTAATTAAAAAGTAAGATTGTTTTTCCTACGTATTGCTGCCGAATAAGAATGGTACATATTTGTATTATTTTTGACAGTTTTTTCGTTTAAATCGCTATAGGTAAAAATAAAGTAATTAAATATCGTATTTAGAGTATTCATCTTTTAGTAGATGAGCAAAGGTTTTAAATGGCAATTTTTGAATTTTGGTTCGATCATTTGTTGCTTCGGAAATTGCAAAATAAGACTAAAATTTCGAAAATGGAAAATTTACAATAACTTTTGCGAAAATGAACATAGACTTTGATATTGCATGAAAAGTAGAGTCACACAGTTGATATAATACACAAATAATTTGAAAACGATTCGTCAATTAGTTTTAAATTTTATTTAATTTGTTTATCCCACAGAGCTTTTTTTGCAATGTTATTGCTCAGAAAATTATGATAGATCGATTTTGCGGGTACCACATGAAAGACGAAGACCTATATTTTCATTATTTTTAATAAAAAATCGACAAAAGCCCTTTTTACCATTTCAAAAACATTTTACTGAACTAAAATCATTTCTTTCTTATAAATAATTTGAATAACTTTGTTAGTAAACTGTAGACTAAATCCATTTTGTTATTGTAAAGCTGATATTTTACACAAATAATTATCACACTAAAAAAATTGCCTAGATCAATTAAGGTCAAAGTTAGCCACTTTTTTTATTTAATTCACAGCTACTTTGTTTATAACAATTAAGCAACCTAACTAGCGCCATTTTGAAGTTCAAGGTATGTAGTTTATGTGTTAACGTTTGAGTAAACTTTAAACTGCAACGGAGTTGTTAATAAAGCTTTAAAAAGGACGTCCTAACGAGTTCGGCTCGGGGTCGGGTGGAGGGTAATGCTGGTTGATGGATTTTGATCGTTATTTTTTAAATTTGTATGTACTCGTAGTCTTGTAGAGTACGTTATGTACACATATCCCCACCTAATATTACAAAATGTTAGTGGGACCGCCCTTATCACTCAGGGATATGAAAAATAAACTACGTCCAATTCTCAGACCTACCGAATATACATCTATAATTTCATAAAAATCGGTCAAGCCGTCTCGGAGGAGTATGGCAACTAACACTATGACAGGAGAATTTTATAGATGTAAATATATAGATAGCTATTAAAAAATAGGGGTTGGTGATACTAGAAGGAATTTGAAGTTGGAAGAAGAAGAAGGGTGAAAATTAAGGGTTGTGTGTATTTTTTAATGCTACATGTACATATACATGTAAAATTTCATAAAAATCGGTCAATCCGTTTCGGAGGAGTATGACATGAGAAGTATGTTACAGGAGAATTTTATATTCATAGAAGTAGCTGTGAATTAAATAAAAAAAGTGGCCAACTTTAACCGTAATTACCCTAGGCGATTTTTTTTTCAAAAATTCTTGTAAAAATGCAAAGTAGATTAAATCTAAAATTTTAGTCTATATTCAATATTAACAAAGTTATTCAAATTATTTATAAGCCATAAATTACTCTACTTTAGTAAAATGTTTTCGGAATGATAAAAATGACTTTTTTGCTTTTTTTTTTTCAATATGTTGAAAACATAAGTATGCATTCTTCTTTCATGTGGTTTCCACAGAATTACTGTATTGGTTTTTTTCTGAGCAATAACATTGCAAAAAAGCTCTGTGGGATAAACAAATTGAATAAAATTTTAACTAATCGACGAATCGTCTTGAAATTTTTTGTGTATGACTCGACTTTCCATGCAATATCAAAATCTTATGTTCATTTTCGCAAAAGTTATAGCAAATTTTTGATTTTCGAAATTTTAGTCTTATTTTGCAATTTCCGAAGCAACAAATGATCGGACCAAATAAACACAAGAACACTGGATTTCTGACAGCTAATCAGGGAAACATAGTATTGGAAATAGAACAAAAAAGGGATATTTGGATTAAATACGTGGAAAAAACTTTTTAAGATATACGAAGTAACACTGGCATCACAATAAACACCAACTGCGAATCTGAACCTCCACTTACAGTCGAAGAAATAAAGTATGCCATCAAAAGTACCACAGATGGTAAAGTAGTAGGCCCTGATAATTTTCATTCAGAATTCTTAAAACTTATAGACTACGAGGGCATAAAATGGTTGACAAATATATTTAACAATATATATGACACAGACATAATTCCCCAAAACTGGCTAGAATCAACTTTTATAAATCTTCCAAAAAACCCAATGCGAGAAAGTGCGAAGACTATAGAATTATAAGCCTTATGAGCCATTTACTTAAAACATTTCTAAAGGTCATTCATAAAAGATTATATACAAAGTGAGAGGAACAACTAACGAGAATACAATACGGATTTCGTGTTGCTCTGGGAACACGGGAGGCCCTTTTTACTGTAAGTGCTATTTTATACATGCAGGGATGTAAATTGTGAGATTACCCGAAAGCATTTGACAGAGTGAAACATGACAAATTAATAATTCTAATGCACGAAATTGGAATTGACAACAAATATCTGAGAATTATCAGAAACATTTATTACAATCAAACGGCTAAAATCAAAATAGAAGACCAGTTAACTGGTAAAATTGAAATTGAACGAGGAGTACGACAGGGCTGTATTTTATCTCCACTATTATTCAATATTTATTCTGAATGGGTATGAAGCTTTAGACGGTTGTACGAAAGGAATATTAATAAACGGTGAATGGTTGAATAACATTAGATATGCAGATCACACCATAGTTTTTGCCGATAATTTGAATGATTTACAGATATTAACAAATCGTATAATAGAAGTCAGCAACAGATGCGGACTAGCTCTTAACATAAAAAAGACCAAATTTATGACAATTAGTAAAAAACAATACTAAACGCTCAACTTACAATCAACCAACAGAATATCGAAAGGGTCAAGCAATATACATATCTGGGCACCAATTTAAATAGCCAATGGGACTACTCAACAGAAATTAAACAGCGAATAATAAAAGCAAAAGCAGCATACGTTAGAATGAGACCCATTTTTAACAGTCTAGACATATCATTAAAAACAAAATACCGTCTGTTGAAATGCTACATATTCACAGTTTTGCTCTACGGAATGGAAGCGTGGACACTAACTGTTGCATCTATGAATCGGCTCGAAGTTTTCGAAATGTGGTGTTATAGGCGCACCTTAAGTATATCCTGGGTTGACCGAATTACTAATGTGGAAGTCCTATGTAGAATGGGGAAAGAGTGTGAAAGTCTCATGACCATCAAAAATAAAAAATTAGAATGTCTAGGACATGTAATGAGTAATCAAGAACGTTACAGCCTTCTCCAACTGATTCTCCAAGGAAAGGTAAATGGTAAAAGAAGGCCTGGAAGAAGACGCATTTCCTGGCTTCAAAATTTACCAAAGTGGTATAATACGACTACCACTGAACTGTTCCGCGCTGCGGTAAACAAAGTCAAAATAGCCATGATGATCGCCAACATCCGGAACGGATCGACACTTTAAGAAGAAGGTCAAAAAATGGTAAATTTTCCCTTTTTTCGTCTATCAGCAAAAAGTGAAGCATTTGAAACGAATATACAGGGTGTTTCATTGGGAAAGTAACATACGTTAACTGTAGAAAGAGGACACTTAGGTGGTCTCAAAAATACCATACTTAATGGGTCTTACTCCATTAATAACAGAGATACTGGGTGTTTTATCTATTTTGCCATTTTCTCATTTGGTTCATAACTTTTTAACCACACCGTATATTAATTTTATATTTGGCACGCAAATATCCTTTAAGGTGTACAATAAATTATTTTATTTACAAATGTAAAAAATCCAGGCCCGGATTAAAAAATATTAGAAAAATGTTCCGACCCAAAAACAACACCCTGTACATTAAATTTTTTTAAAATGGATTTTTTAGTTGAAAAGAGGATGAAAAACTAAATTTAGAGGTATACTTTGAATTTTCGGCAAAATGATTTTTCTGGTCAAATTTTGAATTTGAATTCTGAAATTAAGTGAATTGCGAGAGCTCTAAGTAGAAAAAAATTAAATACAACTTACAACTTGTTAACCGCACTGTATATTTATTTTATATTTAACACGCGAATATTCTTTTAGGTGTCCAATCAATTATTTTATTTACAATTATAAAAAATCCAGGTCTAGAATAAAAAATATTGTAAAAATGTTCCAACCCCAAAAAACACCCTGTATATTAAATTTTTTTAAAATGGATTTTTTAGTTGAAAAGAGTGTGAAAAACTAAATTTAGTGGTATACGTTGAATTTTCGGCAAAATGATTTTTCTGGTCAAATTCTGAATTTGAATTCTGAAAGTATGTATGTGAATTGCGAGAGCTCTAGGTAGAAAAAAAAATAAAATACAACTTACAACTTGTTAACCGCACTGTATATTTATTTTATATTTAACACACGAATATTCTTTTAGGTGTCCAATCAATTATTTTATTTACAATTATAAAAAATCCAGGTCTGGATTAAAAAATATTGTAAAAATGTTCCGACCCAAAAAACACCCTGTATATTAAATTTTTTTAAAATGGATTTTGCATTTGAAAAGAGGATGAAAAACTAAATTTAGTGGTACACTTTGAATTTTCGGCAAAATAATGTTTCTGATAAAATTTTGAATTTGAATTCTGAAATTATGTCAATTGCGAGAGCTCTAAGTAGAAAAAATTAAAATGCGACTTAATTTTAATTTTAATTAATACCATTATTTAATCTAAATTGGTAAATTGTTAAAACATTTCAGTGTTTTTTTATTATCTGTGACAAATAGTTTGTGGCGAATATTCATCATTAAATAATGAATAAATAATAAAGAGTCAATAAAGAATACATCACTTAAATCAACAAAGTATCTAAAAATTATAACAAAACAGAGAAAATGTGCAGCAAAACTATTCAAAACTAAAGTACTTATTCAAAATTATCACCATCAAAAATTATTGTTATGTGTCAAAATGTTAATATTTTACCAATTTAGATTAAATAATCGTATTAATTAAAATTAAATCATATTTTAATTTTTTTTTACTTTGAGCTTCGCAATTCACATAATTTAAGAATTCAAATTCAAAATTTTACCAGAAAAATTATTTTGCCGAAAATTCAAAGTATACCATTAAATTTAGTTTTTCAGCCTCTTTTCAAATGCAAAATCCATTTTAAAAAAATTTAATGTACAGGATGTTTTTTTGGGTCGGAACATTTATACAATATTTTTTAATCCGGACCTGGATTTTTTTATTTGTAAATAAATTAATTGATTGGACACCTAAAAGAGTATTCGCGTGTTAAATATATAATGAATATACAGTGCGGTTGACAAGTTGTAAGCTGTATTTCAATTTTTTTCTACTTATAGCTCTCGAAATTCACATAATTTCAGAATTTAAATTCAAAATTTGACCAGAAAAATCATTTTGCCAAAAATTCAAAGTATACCACTAAATTTAGTTTTTCATCCTCTTTTCAACTGAAAAAAATTTAATGTACAGGGTGTTATTTTTGGGTTGGAATATTTTTCCAATTTTTTTGAATCCGGACCTGGATTTTTTATAATTGTAAATAATATAATTTATTGTACACCTTAAACGATATTTGCGTGCCAAATATAAAATAAATATACAGTGTGGTTAAAAAGTTATGAACCAATTAAGAAAATGGCAAAATAGATAAAACACTCAGTATCTTTGTTATTAATGGAGTAAGACCCATTAAGTATGGTATTTTTGAGACCGCCTAAGTGTCCTCTTTCTGCAGTTAACGTATGTTACTTTCCCAATGAAACACCCTGTACAAGCAACTTCAAAAAGGCATTTTCTAAATATTTATATCCTTATTTTGTTGCTTAAAAAATTGCAAAGCAAGTCAGAAATTTGGATTTTTTTATAAATGTTAATAACTTTTTTAAATCTTCATATTAAAGATATGTTGGGGCATTGTTAAAATTTCAAAGTGATGTCCAAAAAATCGACTGCTGGAAACATATAGGTTCTTGTTTTAGAGGTCCTCCTCTTCTATCTCATTCATAAGGATGTAGTTATGTAATTTGCTTGATCATTCCTGTCCAATTATCTTTCTCCTGTGCGTGGTGTGGTGTTTAGCTTCAGATAATGATTAACCAGTCTAGAGGTACATACTACGCAATACAGTTATCGTATGCCTGGGGGAAGGGGGGTGGTTGTGGTTGATGTCACAAACAACGTACTATTTTTGCTTTATTTTCTTGAACCATTTTAAACTTAAAATTTTGCTACATTCAAAATATTCTAGGTGAGCATGTTGTACTGCAGTGTCTTGCAAAAGGATTGCCAAAGCCAACAATAACATGGTTGAAAGATGGTGATTTAATTATACCAACAGAAAGGCACTTTTTTATTCATGATAATCAAATGGTCATTATTGTGGATTCTGTTCAATCAGATTCTGGAAATTACGAGTGTCATCTAAATAATTCAATAGGACAAGAAAGCGGAAGGTGTAGAATTGTTGTCAAATCAAGTAAGTACATAATAATTTATTAGTCCAGTGCGCATCTGTAAAAATATGAGTACATTTGGATGTTGAGAGGTTACTCATATTTTTGCAGAAATTGCTTGAAAATTACTCATAATAATAATTGAGTTATCCTCCCACTCAAAAAGGTCCGGAACATTGTTTAAATAATCAAAATGTCAAGAAAATGAAGAAAAAATTCGATTTTTTTCTTCGTTTTTTGATTATAAGTTTAAGTATTCATTTTCGAGAAAAGTTACACTAACATGCACTAAGTTGCACTCGAGAAAGTTGTGTAATTAAATTTCGTACAAGATAGGACTAGTTAAAAATTTTAAAAATTGTCATCCTTGTTGCAAAATAGCAATAATTGCGAAAAACCCATAAAAAACAAGTATTCGTATTTACTTTTTTTAACCATTTGTGCTACACTTAGGATCTTTATATTTCACCCAGAAAAACATTATGATATAATAAAACAATACTGTAAATTTCATTAAGATCAGTTCAATAGATTTTGCAAAAAAAATTGCAATGCAGCTTTCGCAAAAAAATATCCAATTTTTCAAAATTTTACAAGATTGAAAATAAAGCAGATAACTAGTTGAAATTTTTTTACATATACAGGGTGATTGATTAGTGTGAGGAAGCTTAGTATATCTGTTATGGTAAAAATTACAAAAAAAAGTTGTTGACAAAAATTGTAGGCAGCTTTAAACTCCACATTTTAAAATTAGCTACAATCGTACAGGGTGTTCCATAAGATGGTGGCAGACCAAACTTATGTTTTTTTAAATGGAACACCCTGTATTTTATTTTAAATTTGAAATCTGCTTCACTTCCACATCACAACAATGTAAAGTTTTATTATGTTATATCGGGTATTTAAAAAGTTATAACCAATATTACCTGAAAATCGTATCAAGTTTAACTCCCTGTATAATTAAAAAAGAGCATAGGAACATTGATCTATTGCAACCATAGTTTTTTAATAATTGCTAAAAATTATAAAACATATTCGTTTTCATAATATTCGTTAAATCAAATACAGGGTAAGTCAAAATGCAAGTACATTTTTTTCTTGGTAATTTTAAATAGAACACCCTGTATTTTATATCACTATCGAAAAGTACTAATATCTTACTTCAAATTTTATGAAGTACTCCCTATACCTAAAGTTACCAGTTTTCTAGATATTTTTATTTTTCCATCAAAGTATTAATTTGGCAGATATTTTAACGTTTACCAATAATTATTGTGAGTTGGCCATGATTGATTTGTCAGAAACTGACAGTTTGACATTATTGTTTATTAATTCAGTATTGGGGTACACCGTAAATTAGCAACAATTATTATTTAGTAATTCAGTAATTAATTCAATTTAAATTAGCAATAATGAATTTTACTACTCATGAAATGGTAGATATGATCTGGATTTTGGGGAAATGCAATAAAAATTCATTACTATCAGCTAGAATTTATCAAGAACGGTTTCCAGACAGGCGGCAACCTAGACAAGATACATTTGAAAAATTGAAAGATCGATTTAACCGCACTCGTTCAGTGAATTATGAAAAACATGAACGAACAAAAACTAGTGTGACAGAGGAAAACGAAATGAGTGTGTTGATGGCAGTTACAGAAAACCCACACACAAGTATAAGGAGTTTTCCAATGAACAAGAACTTAGTTTCTACTCTGTTCAAAACATTCTATCTAAAAACCAAGATGCACCCTTATCATATTCAAAAGCACCAAGAATTAAATAATGATGATTTTCAGAAACGAATAGCATTTTGTGAATGGGCCTTAGAAAAAATTAATGAGCAGAGAGATTTTTTTGATTATGTCCTATTTGGTGATGAAGCTACATTCCATCGAAACGGTTCTGTTAATAGGCATAACTTTCACTACTATTCAACAAGTAATCCATACCACATAGTAACACATAGTCAAACAAGATGGTCTCTAAATGTGTGGGGAGGTATCGTCGGTAACCATGTAGTAGGACCATATTTTTTTGAAGATAATTTAAATGTTGAGATTTATTTAGATTTTATCGTAAATTAGTTACCGATATTATTAGAAGAGGTTCCACTTAATATACGTGAACAAATGTGGTTTCTACATGACGGTGCTCCTGCGCACCACAACGAATTAGTACGTGGTGAACTTAATGATAAGTTTGGTGAAAGATGGATAGGAAGGGATGGACCGGTAAGGTGGCCCCCAAGGTCACCAGAGTTCAATAAAATGGACTCATTTTTTTTGGGGTTACGTTAAGAACGAAGTATATTAAAATACCTCCAACAACAAGAGATGATATGAAAAATAGAATCCGAATTGTATTTCAAAATATTTCTTTACAAATGCTTAGTAATGTAAGCAAACTCTTTCAATGGCCGCTTTCAAGTATGCATAGATGTTTTGGGAGGTCATTTTGAACACCTTACTTAAGTAAGATAAGTTAAAATTACTGTTGTTTTTTATTTTTTTGTGTTGTTATTTTTTTTTTTTAATTTTCCGTCGGTTATTTTATATAAATTTTATTTAAAATAAATTGTTTTCTTTTCTGTGTCGTTATTTCGTTACTGATAATAAACAATAATGTCAAAACTGTCAGTTTCTGACAAATCAATCATGGCCCAACTCACAATAATTATTGGTAAACGCTAAAATTACCTACCAAATTAATACTTCGATGGAAAAATAAAAATATCTAGAAAACTGATAACTTTAGGTATAGGGAGTACTTCATAAAATTTGAAGTACGATATTAGTACTTTTCGATAGTGATATAAAATACAGGGTGTTCTATTTAAAATTACCAAGAAAATAATGTACTTGCATTTTGACTTACCCTGTATTTGATTTAACGAATATGTTTTATAATTTTTAACAATTATTAAAAAACTATGGTTGCAATAGATCAATGTTCCTATACTCCTTTTAAATTATACAGGGAGTTAAACTTAATACGATTTTCAGGTAATATTGGCTATAACTTTTTAAGTACCCGGTATAACATAATAAAACTTTACATTGTTGTGATGTGGAAGTGAAGCAGATTTCAAATTTAAAATAAAATACAGGGTGTTCCATTTAAAAAAACATAAGTTTGGTCTGCCACCATCTTACGGAACACCCTGTAAGATTGTAACTAATTTTAAAATGTGTAGTTTAAAGCTGCCTACAATTTTTGTCAGTAACTTTTTTTTGTAATTTTTACTACAACAGATCTACTGAGCTTCCTCACACTAATCAATCACCCTGTAAGAACACTGTACCTTTTATTTCCAATTTGCAAAATTAAAATCGGTTAATTAGCACGGCGTCAGGAATTTTTTAAGTAAACATTACTTTTTTTGCTTACAAACAAATAAAATATCTTTTAAACTACGCAATCAAATTAAATTTATAAAAGCTCATTAGAAAGGTATTTAAAAGACGCTTCTTTAAAAAAAAGTTGGGTTATTTGCATTGGGGATCGAACTCGTGTATATTAGGTTGTCAAGCACGTTAAAATGTACCCAATTAGACATGCGAACTGAACGTTTTAAAGTTTTTGACAGTTGGTCTTAATATTTGCTTATTATCTGAATTAATCAAATTAGTTTGATTTTTGTGGAATTAAAATATTAAAATACAACATAATATAGAGTAAGAAATTAATATATTAGATAAAGATTGGTAGACATTTTGTAGGAAATCAAATTGTGTAAATCGAACATTTTACATTTTTCAAATAGAATATATAATTTTTCATTACAGTACTAAAATATTTACACTTAGTACCTGTTGCTTTTAAAAACTATTTAAAAAGTCACTACACGTATAGACTTACTTTTGTCTCTGTTCTCAAAACAATAAAAACTAAAACACCAACCTAGCAATTATTAACAACAACACATTTGTTTGTCCAAAGCCGCAATATTAGATAATTTTTGACAGCTTATTGGAATGCCCAATCAGGGCAAACGTATCCGCTGTCCTACGCGTAGCACCAAAAATTAATGTTTATTTAAAAAATTTCTGACGCCGTGCTAATTAACCGATTTTAATTTTGCAAATTGCAAATGAAAGGTACAGTGTTCTTCTATATGTAAAAAAAAATCAACTTGTTATCTGCTTTAGTTTCAGTTTTGTAAAATTTTGAAAAATTGGATATTTCTTGCGAAAGTTGGATTGCAAAACTTTTTTTGTAAAATCTATTGAATCGATCTTAATGAAATTTACAGTATTGTTTTATTATATCATGTTTTTCTGGATGAAATATGAAGGTCCTAAGTCTCGCATAAATGGTTGAAAAAAGTAAAGTGCAAATACTTGTTCTTTTTTATGTTTTTTTCGCAATTATTGCTATTTTAGTTTAGTACAACTTTTCTAGGAAATGAATACTTTTAAAGTTATAATCAAAAAACGAAGAAGAAAATCGAATTTTTTCTTCATTTTTTGACATTTTGATTATTTAAACAATGTTCCGGACCTTTTTGAGTGGGAGGATAACTCAATTATTATTGTATGAGTTATTTCCAAGCCATTTCTGCAAAAAAATATGAATCACCTCTCAATATCCATCTCAAAACGGATGCGCTCTGGACTATAGAGGTTTATTGTAGATACATTAAATCTCCATCCGGCCCTAGGCCTTACTTTTCTCTTTTTACCACCTATTTTAGAGCTTCTTTGGATGTGTTAATATTCAGATCTGTTAATATTAGAATCTAATAGTCGGAAAATTAAAGAAAAAGACGGAATGGTGGAATGCAGATATACAGGAAAAGGTGAGGAAAAAGAAAAAGACATGGAAAAAATACAATAGCACAAGAGAGGAACAAGATAAAAAAGAACACGAAAAATACAGAAACATAGTGAAAGAACTAATAAGAAAGGGAAAAAAAGTTGGAAGAAGTTCGGTGAATCACTAAACCAAAATTACAGAGACAACAACAGATGCTTCTGGAATAAAGTAAGGAGTCTTAAGAGGAAAGAAAAGAAAAGAACTCAGAGGAGTAAAAAAACAAACACAACAAACTAAAGACAAATACAACAGAGATACTAGAGGTGTGGAGAGAATATTATGAAGAGAAATATATGGGCGAGAAAAGTGAAGAAATAAAGACAGAGGGAACCATAGAACAGACAGCAGCGGACGAAAACCAAATGGAAGAAATAAGTACAGAAGAATTGGAAGAAGCGATAAGTAGAATAAAAATAGGAAAAGCGAGCGGAGCAGACAAAATTGATCCCGAAATGATAAAATGGATAGGGAAAGAAGGAAAGAAGTGGTTGCTGGAAATAATGAGAGAAGCGTGGAGAACAAACAAAATGCCGAGAGAGTGGGAAGAAAACTTACTGATCCCAATTCGCAAGAAAGGAGAAGATTCCAACTGTGGAAACTATAGAGATATATGCCTCTCATCAGTAGTGTTCAAGCTCTATACGGGAATAATAGAAAGAAGAGTAAGAACAGAGATAGAAGAAAAACTTGAAGACAAACAGCATTCAGAGCCAAAAGACAAACAGTTGATAACATAAGCATACTACGAAATATAATAGAAAAAAATAATGATCGGGGAACAAAACATATATATTGTTATGATCTGCTTCTTATTAATTTTATATTAATTATTATTTATTTGATTAATTATTTAATTGTCGCAAATCATACATAAAAATTGAATAAAAAATCTCAGGGTGCCTTTTTATACTATAAAAAAAAAACCAAATTATCTCACGTTATACTTATCTTCTCTCGTGGGTTCAGTATCTCTGAGTTGATCCTAATCGGGATAAAATAGGGAAAAGAAATAAAGCAAAATATTAAAATAAAAATACAGAATTGTCCTTTATTTATCAAAATCAATACTCTGAAATCTATCGAATCTAAAAACCTGTGGACACAGATGTCCGAATGAAATTTTTACCATTTAAATTTTTTATAGTTAAAAAAAAACAATTTATCGGTTTGTTCCCGATGACTTTGGTAAAACAAACTAAACAAAACAAATTTATGTATTCGCAAGATTACCTATAATTACTATTTACTTTTTGAAATATTGGAATTTTAATTCATATGCTTTTTACTCAAAAAATTTAGTTTCCGAACATAAAATCTCTTTCACATAAATTGACTGACCTTTTGCTTCACTCACTCTGACGTCTTCTCGTGACCCAAACAGCTCTCTCTCGTTGACTATGTTAAAGGCTACTCCTCAAAGCCCTCTCCGTTGTCCAGCTTCAAAACTATCAGCATACCAGCACCACTTCTCCAACAAGCCGGGTCTCTTTTGACACGTACTCGATTCAAACAAAACTCCAAAAATTCTCTGCTCTCCTTCTCACAATAATACAGAATCAAAGAGGTATTTCGTCTCAATTTGATCTGTCTCTCGTTCCACTTTTCAACACTATTCTCCACTATCAAACAGCCACTGGTATCTGCTAACTATCTATCCACTTAACACGTCGAACCGCTCCTCATCGATGCCAAAAACATAATAATTTCTTTTTCCAACTCTCTCAATCATTCTAACTACTTTTCCCCTTCCACATTGCCAAACATCAGAAACCTCGACTTTTCCATTCGACAAACAAAACAGTCATTTTCAAAATTATTCCGACAATCCTAATTACTTTCGGAGAAACTCTACAACATATACTCGTGTTGAAACAAAGATATTGAAATTCCAACTTTCTTTTAAATTATCAATTTCGAATATTATCAAATACCTATACCCTAAACAATCTTTTTCCATTTTAAATCTAAATACATCGTTATTTTCACTTTAATTATTCACAAAAGTCATTTAATGGTTCATCGGAAAGCTCATTAAAAGAGAAATCTACTTACATCCAAACTACATTCTAATAAATATTTATAGCTCAATATACAGGGTGTATCAAATTTATGTGCCCGCGTTATTTAAAAAAATTTAATTTAATTTTTATTTTGCTTTTGATTGATAAAATTGAAAACAATAATATATTGAAAACTACTTCATCTGTCAATTGAAAGATGACGCTAGTCACCTAGTCCATTCACGTCAGTTGCGGTGTGGGGGATAAACTCTCGGTGTTGGTCAATTGGAGTATGGAGTAGCAGGCCTACGTTCTCTCCGATGAGACTCCAACAAGAGTCGAAAATCGTCGATTCAGAGGGCTGGACTGCGCTCGGTATTCTAATTGAAAAATAAGATTGTTTTGCCTTCGCATTCTTCTTCTTTAAGTTCCATCTTCTATCGAAGGTTGGAAATCATCATGGCAATGCGGACCCTGTTGACTGCCGCTCTAAATATCTCTGCACTACTGCATTCGAACCATTCCCGTAAGTTCTTAAGCCAGGATGTTCTTCGTCTTCCCACATTTCGCTTTCCTCGGATTTTGCCTTGCATAATAAGTTGTAATAATGCGTATTTTTGCCCTCTCATCACATGTCCCAAGTACTCAAGTTTTCGTCTTTTGATAGTTAGTATTATTTCCGGTTGATTTCCTATCCTTCTAGTTACTTCCACATTCGACATTCTTCGCATTGCAACTGAATAAAAATGGAATTTTTATTTTATTTTTATATTGGTCGTTACTTCTTTGAGTAACTAGGTCCATTTTCTGTTGGAATTTACCAGCCGAACAGACGGGGTCGTGAATTGTAAGTTTTTTGAATTCCCTCTTATCTTCTTCGCTTCAGCGTCCATCTGGTTTGCAAATTTTAGAAGCCATGGAGGTGTTACCAAGGAAATAAACCAATAAGTTTTCAATTTAAAAATCTTTTAGTAATATTTTAATATTTTTAAATATTATTAATATTGCTATTAGGATTGAAAACTACTTCATCTTTCAATTGCCAGATGACGCTAGTCACCTAGTCCATTCACGTCAGTTGCGGTGTGGGGGATAAACTCTCGGTGTTGGTCAATTGGAGTTTGGAGTAGCAGGCGTACGTTCTCTCCAATGAGACTTTAACAAGAGTCGAAAATCGTCGATTCAGAGGGCTGGACTGCGCTCCGTATTCTAATTGAAAAATAAGATTGTTTTGCCTTCGCATTGCAACTGAATAAAAATGGAATTTTTATTTAATTTTAAATGTTTTTTTTGGTAAAATAAATAATATTTGCGTGTGGAACTAAAGAGCCACAGCTGCACATCCAAAGAGCCGCATGCGGCTCGCGAGCCGCAGGTTGCCGACCCCCCTGGTCTAGAGTATGTATGGTTAGTGAGCACAAGACCCTTACTCACTAAAATCTGTAAAAATCGTGCAAGCCGTTTCCGACATAATCGAGGCGTTCCATAAATTGTAAACAATAATTATATGAGTGTCCGAAAAAACTAATCTAATTTTTATACACTGTGGGCCGAGATAAAGGAGTACATTTTTTAGTTGAAAATAACTTTTTTGTTTTCTGGGCGATTTAATTTCTTTTTGCAGAGCTATTAGCCTAACATGTCCTCAACATGACTGCAAATTTGTAAGCAAAAATAACGTACAGGGTCGGACTTATAAAAAAAATTATGTAACGGCGCATTTGAGCTCGTTGCAAATGAAAACTGTCTTAGCTAAAATTGAACTGATATACTCTTTTGGTAGGTTAATTATCCAGAACTCTCTTCAGTAAAAAGGAAATTTTTCAAAATTTTTGAATTAGCAAATTATCATTTTTTTATTAAATTAGGAAAATATAACATTTTATGAAAACAGTTTAATAATTTTAAAACTTAGACTAAAATAATATTTATGTGTCCACATTTATGTCTTAATATTATTATGAATGTATCCACCATTTGATAGCTCCATTTATTACACCCTGTTCAAAATTGTTCCAAACAAACTGCATTCTTTCTTTGAGCTGTTCGATGGTTTCAAATTGTTACCCGTCATACAAATTTTGTTCGAAAATTACCCAAATTGAATAGTCAACCGGATTTAATTCTGGGCTGTTAGGTGGCCACATCTCTGGCTCAATATAATCCGGGCAATTGTCATTCAAGAATATCCTTGTATTGTGGGAAGTGTGTGAAGGAGCACCATCCGGCTGGAAAGTGTAACCATCACATACTTCTTCAATTTCAGGTAATAGGTGCTGCAAGATTTGTTCTTGATATGTTTCTGAATTAAGTTTTACCCCGGTATCAACAAAAATCAAACGAGATTTTCCCAACATGGATACTGCAACAGAGACCATTACACCTTTTGAGAAATGACTTTTTTCCATTAAAAGATGCTCTAGTCGAATTTCTTTCTTAAATTGTACTTCAGAACTTGTACTTATTATATTGTACTTATTATTTTGGGTATTTTTACAAGGCCGTAAATAAAACATTTTTTCATCTGAAAACCATATTTTTCTAATGTCTTCACGAGAGCGGAATCTTCTTAGTAGCAAATTACATCTTTCCAGTCGCTTTTCTCGTATATTGGCAGTAAGTCTTTGACAGTAAACTTTTTTAAATACTTTCTTCTTTAATGATTCTTCTAATTAATGTGCGGGAAATCCTAGTTTCTTTTGCGATTTTCCTTGTTCCAACAGATTGGCCAGGTTGCATATTTCCTAAAACAACCCTTACTCTAACAATATTTTCTTCACTTTATGAGGTTCGCTTCCTTCCTCTTCCACTTTTATGTTCAATAGAGCCGTGGGTTTCCCTTAAATGTCTTAAGAACTTTCCTATGGTTCCAATATGCCCATTTTTCTCAGGAAATGCATTTAAAATTCTTCTTGCACCATAATTATATTTTTCACGGTAATATTTAATTATTATTCCGTCCTCTTTGCTTAAAAGTTGCATTATGAACTGGCCAATTTACTTATTTAACTATAAATGTCAAACAAATTCCATGGCAACATAAGCAGTCATGGCTTACTAAGTAAAATTGACATATTTGAGCGTTTCAGAAATTCTTAAGACATTTAACAAAAATTCCCTACTGCTAATATGAGACAAAAACGATGGAAAGTAAGTAACAACAAGATGTAATTAAGTGTTAAGAAGGTTTCGTTCTGGTGAACATATTAGAAAAGTATTCGAATAAGATTTCCTAATTTAAGTAAAAAATGATATTTTACAAATTCGGGATTTTTTACAATTTTATGGAGCGTGTTCTGATTATTTAAATAAAAAAATAATATTTTGCGAATCCGGTAATTTTGAAAAATTTCCTTTTTACTAAAGTGTTCTGAATAGTTAACCTACCAAAGGAGCGTATCAGTTCAATTTTAGCTACGATAGTTTTTATTTGCAACGAGCTCAAATGCACCGTTACATAAATTTTTTTATAAGTCCGACCCTGTAAGTTATTTGTGCTTCCAAATTTGCAGTCATGTTGAGGACATGTTAGGCTATTAGCCCTGCAAAAATAAATTAAATCGCCCAGAAAACAAAAAAGTTATTTTCGTCCAAAAAATGTACTCCTTTATTTCGGCCCACAGTGTACATACATAAATACCATTTTATTGACGTCTAATTTTATTGTATTCGTTTTAGACAACACCGATACAAGCAACCTAATGGGAATTATAGTAATTTCAGTAGTCTGTTGCGCAGTTTTGACATCTATAATCTGGGTAGTAATTATCTACCAAACGAGACGCAAAATTACAAACCCGGTCATCCAGACAGAAATGGAGGAACTTCCTGAATTAAATGATAGCACTCACATGCATCAACTGCAACTGCAACGAAGTTCAGATAACATTTCGGACCAATCTTCGTGTAAAGACAGCGGTACGGGGGATTCTGCTAAACGTAGTAACGACAATTTAGCTCAAGAAGAGCTTACCTTTGTTACTAACAACCCTGATGCTGCCAACACTAGCTCAGAAGCGAATAACTCGCAAGCGCCATTACTGCACTACCCTACGAACCATAACAGGATTTCAATTGTAGAATCCAGTCCGCCTGAAAAGGCTTTAGATAGTTAAGGTAATACTAATACTTGGGCCAGTATTTGAACGTACAATTATGATAAAAGTATTAATATCAACCCGCCTTTACTTAGTTTATAGCGGAATATAGTTTCATAAGTTGTTTAAGTTAGATATTGTATTAAATATTTTATTTATCTACTAGTTGGTTTACCAATTTTTGTGTTCGGTTATGTTCTTTCCCACAGGTTATCTAATATTTCTTCTGAATGATTCTGCTTATGGTTTGCTTTACACATAACCAAACTTATATGGAATCATCTGGTATTTCTTATTACTTAGAGCGAATTTAAAAAAAAAAAAGACAAGAAATGAGGGCAACAGTATCAAATTAAGTTTCTTTTTTGAGGATTTTCTTGAAGAAAAATGAATAAACCACCTCATCACGAACTGGATCTGTGAACCTTGTTTATTTAGCCAAATCGTAGGCGGAAAAGACAAATCGCATCTCAGCTCAAACAGTGTCATAAGTCGAAAAAACAAAGTATCGAGAAAACGACGTATAAAATGTGTGCTAGAACTGTTCCGAGTTTAATTCAAAAACTATTAAAATTAGTATAATAACTATTTTATTCAGTTACAAAGATTTTTAAAGCTATACAAAATAGTGTATTAAGGGGCTATCCTAATGTAAAAGTACGAAATTCATATACTTTTTTGGGAATTTCTAAAATAAAAAGTAGTATACCAATTATTTTGAAAATTTGCATGAGCATTTATCATAAAAAGAAGTATATCTAAAACAATTTTCATAAAAAAATGTTGAAAATTAAACAATTTATGCGCCATCTACAGGCACCATGAAAATAAAAACATAGGTCCACTGCTGCATTGATTGGGACTAATAGAGAATCTGAAAAATAAAATTTCAAAGTGATTATCGAAATATAAGTTACTTCCTATACCATCAACTAGGATTTTTGAAAAATATTAAAATTTGGAAAAATGACGAAGTGTCGAAAATGTTTTTTAAAACTAGCTAAAACATTTTCAGTTTCAAAAACCACCAAATTGACATCATTCATCCGATCAAAAAACCCGTAGTTGATGGTATAGAAAATAACTCATATTTAAATAATAACTTTGAAATTTTATGTTTCAGGATCTGTATTAGTCGCAATCTCTGCAGCAGTGCAGCTATGTTTTCATTTTGACGGTGCCAGTAGATGGCGCATAAACCGTTTAATTTTCAATATTTCTTTATGGAAATTGTTTTACATGTACTTCCTTTTATAGTAAATGCTCATGCAAATTTTCAAAATAATTCGTACAGTACTTTTTATTTTAGAAATTCCCAAAAAAGTATATGAATTTCGTACTTTTACACTAGGATAGCCCCTTAAGCCTGCTAATAAGTACTTGGAAAAATCAGAATAGAGCTACAAAGAAACAGGAAAGAAGACCCTGTTGAATGTGAGACAAGAATAAAGGTAGAACAGCTACGAGACTTGTCAACACGAGATCTATACCAGAGAAGACTGCAAAAAGTACTGAATGAAAACTACATTACACCGGATGAAGACATAAAAGAAAGTTGGAGGAAGGTCAGAGATAATATCAAAATGGCATCAACGGAAGCACTTGGAGAACGTAAGATAGTAAACATATACGAAAGAAGAGGAGAACACCATGGTTCTGTGAAGAAATAAAAATAAAATGCCAAGAAAAAAAGAAAATCTACCTAGAATACAAGTCCAAAAGAACGAGACAAACATATGAAGAATATAAAAGAGTACGAAATGAATTAAACTCAATAGTAAGAAGGAAGAAAACAGAACATTGGGAAGCATTTTCAAAAGAGATGGAGCACGACTTTTATGGGATGCAAAAGGAAATGTGGAAAATGATAAGAGGTCAAAGAGCAGAGATGAGGGAATTGATAGAAGTAAAACATATTGATACAAATACATGGACAACTTACCTAAAAAACCTCAAACAGCTAATCACAAAGAACTAGAAACACCAGGATTAGAATCGGATGAGAAAACAGAAATTAAAGAGGAAGATATAAAGAACGCCTTGAAAAAGATGAAAAATCGAAAAGCTCGTGGGAAAGATGGAATAGCTAATGAACTTTTAAAATACGGAGGACTGAATATCCTTATAAGTAAAATAATAAATGCAGGAAAAATTCCAGAAGAATGGAAAACCACTCAAATGATAGCGTTATTTAAGAAAGGTGATAGGGCAGACCCCAGTAACTATAGAGTCATAAATTTACTGAGCACTATACTGAAACTCACAACAAAAATACTTATGGAGAAAATAATGGCGTGCATAAATATATCGGATGAACAACAAGGATTTAGAAGTGGAAGATCATGTAACGATGCAGTTTTTGTAATAAGGCAAATAGCGGAGAAATCATTAGAATATAACAAACCAGCCTTTTTCTGTTTCATAGACCTAGAGAAAGCGTTTGATAGAATCTAATTAAAAGATGTGATACACCTACTATATGAGAAAAATTTACCACTGGATATCATAAAACTGATAGAAAACATATATGTAAGAAATAAAATAGAAATGAAAGTCAATGGCATAATAACAACCCATAGAAACAAACACAGGAATCAGGCAAGGAGATTCACTAAGCCCTCTACTGTTTAACATAATATTGGATGCAATAATAAAACAAGTGAAGAAAAAAGAGGGTACAAAATGGGCAATAGAGAGATAAAAATACTCTGTTACGCTGATGACACCGTGTTAGTAGCAGAGTGCGAAGACGACCTACAAAGATTATTGCACGAGTTCAACATTAACGCAAAAGAAATGAATATGAAAATATCAGGCCAAAAAACAAAAAGCTTAGTAATTGCCAAAGAACCAATAAGATGCAAATTGGAGTTAGACAATCAAATTATACAACAAGTAATGACTTTCAAATATCTGGGAATTAATCTATCAGCCGACAACAATATCGAAGAAGAGGTAAAAGACCAAATAATTAAAGCCAGTAGAACGGCCGGATGCCTAAACGACACAATTTGGAAAAACAAACACCTAAGATTGGAAACAAAGGCCCGAATATATAAGTCAGTTATTAGGCCAGTTATGAATTACACGGCCGAAACAAGACCAGATCAAGACCAGTGCAAAACACGAAGACATCTGGAAACCAACGAAATGAAGATCTTAAGAAGGATTGCTGGAAAAGGACTACAGGATAGGGTAAGAAGTGAGGAAATCAGACGCATATGTGGGGTAGACAGTATACATACCTGGGTAAAGAACAGAAAAGAAGAGTGGAATGAGCACATAAGCAGGATGTCTGAATCAAGGATAGTAAGAATATCAAGGGACAAGTCACCGTTAGGCAGGAGAAGTATAGGACGCCCAAGGAAAAGATGGAATGACAACTTACGGGCAGAATGAAAGGCACCGTTGAAGTAAAACAGGCAGTACTGCCTATATAAAAGATGATGAAGAAGAATCCTGTTAAAAATATTAATTTTTTTTAATTGTGACACTATACGGATAAATAACGAAAAATTTACGAAATATTATTTATCGAAAGTGGCTCTTGCAGTACATAATATAATATTATCTGGTTAAGAGTGTTATACTTTTTAATGATGTAACTTTAAATACAAGTAACAACATTAAACAAAAAAAACGGCAAAAAGAAAGATAAATAAGTGATAAATGTGTCGCTTTTCTTGAGCACATACGGAGATTGTTTTGAATAAATTAATCACATATACCATCATAACTCGACAAACGACGCTTTATACACATCTTAAATGGACAAATGCCTTGCATATGTGACACTGTTTATGTTTGGCGCACCGTTGATTTTGGATAATTGTATAATGACTCTAGTGTCATCTAACTACAACTACTTGAACTATAAACGTAACACTTTTTGAGATAAGATTTTGTAGTTTTATTAAACTGTTGGTGCAATAAAACTGTTTTTATTTTTTTTTAGTTGTGACACTATTTGAGTGGAGGTGCGAAATCGAAAAGCTCACCTTACGTAAACCAAAGACGTCTTGCAAAGTTTAATGTTATTAAATACAATAAACATGTGCCATATACAAATTCTAAAGGATTTATATAAATCCTCGTTTGCATGAAATTCAAAAACGCTTGTGATTGATAATATTTCTCCCTTCAAAACATATACTGAAAACATTAATGCGCCATGTTTTGCTTCAGTGGTTAATGAAGTTAAAACGACAATAATAGTCCAGAGAAATAAGGTTTTTGTCGGGACTCTTGAGCAGCCAGATTGCAAATGGGTTTTTGGGGCATTGTATACCTAATACATTATAAATACAAAAATGCCCGTCACAGTTCGGACGAGAATTTTAATTATTAACAAATAAGTGTCAAGGATGGCAGTTTTTTCATTTAAATCGCTACAGGTAAAAATAGGGTAATTAAATACCTTATTTAGAGTATTCATCTTTTAGTAGATGAGCAAAGGTTTAAATTGGCAGTTTTTGAATTTTGGTTCGATCATTTGTTGCTTCGCTAATTGCAAAATAAGACTTAAAATGAACTTAAGACTTTGATATTGCATGAAAAGTTGAGACAATCAGTACATATCATTAACAAGAACATTCTAGACAATTCGTCAATTAGTTTAAATATTCAATTTGTTTATTCCAAAGAGCTTTTTGTTCAATGTTATTCAGAAAATAATAATGATACAGCAATTCTGTGAAACATACGTGAAAGAAGATTACTTATATTTTCAAAAAGTATAAAAAAATCAATCGAAATTTATCATTCCGAAAATATTTTACTAAAGTAATCATTTTTGGTTTAAAAACAATTTGAATAGATTTGTTAATATTGACTGTAGAGTAAATCTATTTTAGGATTTCAAAAGCTGGTATTTTTAAACAAATTTAAAAAAAACTTTTCGCCTAGGTTAAATGCGGTCATTTTTAGCCACTTTTAGTACTTAATTCACAGTAACTTTTATATACATAAAATAGTCATGTAACAGTGTTAGTTACCATACTCCTCCGAAACGGCTAGACCGATTTTTATGAAATTTCACATGTATATCCTGTAGGACTGAGAGTATGTTTTAATCTATTTGTTATACCCATAATTATAAGGGGGGTTGCCCCCGTAAATTTTTTTTTTTATTTTTTTGGACAACGTTGTGTACCTTAATTTTATATAGTGTAGAATTAAAAAATATATACAACCCTTAATTTTCACTCTTCTATTACAAACCCCCATTTTTAATAGCCATCTATATATTTACATCTATAAAATTCTCCTGTCACAGTGTTAATTGTCATACTCCTCTGAGACCGCTTGACCGATTTTTATGAAATTATATATGAATATTCGGTAGGTCTTAGAATCGGTCGTAATCTATTTTTCATATCTCTGAGTGATAAGGGGGGTTCTCCCTTATCATTTTGTAATGTTAGGTGGGGATATGTGTACATAAAGTGCTCTATAAGAATACGAGTACGTGAAAATTAAAAAAATTATGAACAAAATCCATCAACAAGCTCGGGAGATATTAATCGCAGCATATATGTTTGAAGAATCAATTTCATTTTTTGTGTGCACGGATTTTAATAATTCCCCTCCACCGACCACGAATGGATTTCGTTAAGGCGTAATTTTTAAAGCTTTATTAACCACTTTGTTGAAGTTCAAAGTTTACTCAAATTTTTACATATAAACTATATACCTTGAGCTTTAAAATGGCGCTAGTTAGGTTGCTTAATTGTTATAAACAAAGTAGCTGTGAATTAAATAAAAACGTGGCTAACTTTGACCATAATTAACCTAAGCAAAAAGTTTTTTTTTAAATTCGTGTAAAGACACTAGCTTTTCAAATACCAAAATAATTTTAATCTAGAGTCAATATTAACAAAGTTATTTAAATTGTTTATAAGCCAAAAATGACTGCTTTAGTAAAATGTTTTCGGAATGATAAAAATGACTTTTTATTGATTTATTTTAAATTCTTTGAAAACATAACTATTCTTCTTTCACGTAGTTTCCACAGAACTGCTATATCATTCTTTTTTTTCTGAACAATAACATTGCAAAAAAAGCTCTTTGGGATAAACAAATTGAATAAAATTTAAACTAATTGACGAATCATCTTAAACTTTTTTGTGCATTCAATGGACTGTTTGACTCAACTTTTCATGCAATATGAAAGTCTAAAGGCCATTTTCACAAAAGTTATAGCAAATTTTTTATTTTCGAAATTTTAGATTAATTTTGAAATTTCCGAAGCAACAAATGATCGGACCAAAATTCAAAAACCGAGATTTTTAACCTTTGCTCGTCTACTAAAAGAAAAGATATCTAATAGCCCTATTTTTACCTGCTTAAACGAAAAAACTGCCATTTTTGACACTTATTTGTTAATAACTAAAATTCTCGTCCGAACTGTGACGGGCATTTTTGAATTTATAATGCATTAAGTATATAGTACCCAAAAAACCTATTTGCAACCTGGCTGCTCAAGTGTACCGAACATGGTATATTTTTGCCTTATTTCCCTGGCGTATAATTGCGATTAACGATTATCCCGGTGAGATCTAATTTTACTTTTAAGCGGTTAATTTTACGGTTAAGGTCGGGGAGCAAGCAGGTCACTCCAGAACAGTGATATCTTCTGCTTCACGGAAGTCTGTAGTCACTCTGCTAGTATGTGAAAAAAAGAATGTGTGTGTACTTTGTACGCACGTAAGAAGTTATACTTCTATTATATGATTTCTTAAAAATAAATATACTTTAAACAGTTTGTTTTAATTTTTTTTAAAACACCAAACTAATTTTGTGCTTACCGCTTTCAAAAAAATAAAAAAAGTATAGGATTGCACAAAAAAGGCCTTACTCTCGATTTTTGGCGCAGTAAGACGGATTTTAATGCAGTTTGGTGCGTTGGATTCGTGAGAATGTCAGGAAATTTTGTGAACTATTGTAATGAATAAGAAATCTGAAATTGCATTTGTGCATAAGAAAAATTCATTTCAAAAGTGCATTTTGAAATAGGCAATTATTATAAATTTGCAACCCGGTAAATAGTTGGGCAACATCCCGATTAATTATTTTAATTATTTTTAATCATTTATAAGTCCATATAAAAATAGTCTAAGATGTCAATAACCATTAATAATAAACAAAAAAAAATTCCTTATGTGGGAATTGAACCAAGTACCAACGGGTCCGTAGCTAAATACACATACCGCTAATCTACGCAGACACTTGCTAGACAACGGCGATATTAGGTATAAACAAAACAAATTGGTAAGTAACAATTGTAAAGAAAATTACTACATACATACAGTTCATCTAATTTACTTACCGTTGCACGTCATTATCTACGTTAGAGATCTAAGTTGACATTGTTGCCCAATTACAAAAAATTCTTGAATTCATTTTAAATCAAATACATCACACAATTTTTGCGGTAGTGGATTTTACAGCAAAACCAATTAATATTCAATGTAAATAAATAACAACTTTAAAAATAGAAAACAAGAATTAAGTTATAATCTTACGT
This sequence comes from Diabrotica virgifera virgifera, assembly GCF_917563875.1. Lineage (NCBI taxonomy): Eukaryota > Metazoa > Arthropoda > Insecta > Coleoptera > Chrysomelidae > Diabrotica > Diabrotica virgifera. The sequence goes on from NC_065452.1 coordinate 147,107,798, forward strand.
TAAAGTACATAATAAAAACAGTAAATATAATGAAACAAATACTTGTAGTAAAGAATATAAACAAATATGAATTGTCATCGCCGCAACTGTCAAATAAATGTTACCAATTTATGCCAAAATGTCACCTCCGTTCGATTATAGTTGCAGTGTATTCCGAACAAATGTGCTTCATAATAACGCTTTATAATACATTTGTACAAATTAAATGAAACATATTATTGTGTATTTCTTTAAGCTAACATTAATAGAAATATTTAAATATTATTTCTACGCGTATATAATAAAATATGTCTAGTGGCTGTAATGCCATTGTACTCGGCAAAGTGATTATAAAAAGAACACACCTACCGCCTAAATATTTCGTGTTGGTATCATATGTCGTCACGGGCTATGACGCGAATGACGTGCAACGGTAAGTAAATTAGATGAAGTATACTTAAATGTAAAATTAATATATTCATAAATTTTAGAAGAAAAATTCGTAAATAGATATTATTAATATCTATTAATGTTACTAAATGAAATATAAATATTTTGACGTTTCACAATTTGACAATTCACTTTTAACTGCAGTGCCTTTAAATTTTTAAAGCATCGGTGCTTTAAAGTAGCATTTTTAACGCTCCTATGGAGTGCTATAAATTGCATTTTTAACACGTATGTAGAAAAATATATTTAAAAACACTAATATATTCTTTCCACACCTTTTCTGGACTGATAAATACATAAATTAAAACATTTAGTAACGAACTCCATACTGCCTGTGTGCGAAGATTCCTAAAATTTCGCCCTCAATGAAATCGCGCCTAAAGAAGTATAACTTCAAAAAGGCAGTATAACTATTAACTAACCTTTGTTGTTTCTCTTCCCACAAATTTTAACACGCAACAACCATACATTACATAACCAAACCGTCAACCGTCCACACCATAGCTGTGCTACAGCTGCCATATTGGATAATTTTTGACATGTCATTTGAACATCCAATCAGAACAAAGTTATAGTGCGCATGCGCCCGGATCATAGGTTTTAACATATAAAAATTCCCCCTCATATCTCGCGTAAAGAAGTATAACTTCAAAAACCTTTATTCTTCGCAACAATAACAAGTGTTTTCAAAAGAAATAAATATTGATTTGAAGTAAGTTGTGATTCCGTATAAGTTTGGTTGTGTATATTTGTACATCTAGAGCTGTAACCGACCCTTCGTAAAACCAAATAGATTTATTAGTCAGGAATGCTCTTTGAGCAATGAGTGAATGCGTAAAGACGTCTCGTTTGCCGTTGTTTAATAGTAGAGCATGGCCATTTGCGCGTTTGAAAGTATAAGATTCCTAGAGCCTTATAAGAATCCATATCTGTCGATTCTTCTTTTTAACACTTCTTGTTTTTATCTCTCATTTTGATTTAAAGTATGTCTGTAACTATTTTTTCTAAATTTTTGTTTCATATTTATCAACGGCATTTTTTACATCTTTCATTTGTGTCGTGATGATTCATGTTTATAGCCCGAATATATCGGCGTAGTGAGAAAATCATGCACAAATTATAGGAAATCATATTAAATATAAATAAAATGTAAGATTAGTTATCAAATAAACTTTCATAGGTGAATAAGAATATTTTACAAAAACAAATTACAGAAAAAGAAGACAAGTTAGTAGATCGCATGTACCTAACGATAATTAGAAAAGAACGTCTGAAATACGAATACTTGACGTGTCGCCATTTTGTGGGCGTGTGTAAGGTCAGAGTTGAGTGGTGGGAGTATCCCATGCTATGGACTGTACGTTTGAGTTCATCAGACGAATGGATCCTGAATAATTTATCGAGTTATTTATGCGTACAAATTTCTGACTACATTCCGTAGATCTGTGTGATGATTTTCTCACTACCACCTATACAGGGTGTTTGGTAAAGAATGGGCCATAGCTTAACATTAGATTCCTGAGGTTAAAACAGGTCGATTTAAGCTAACTTACCTTAGTACAAAAGTTGATAATAACCGAAATACAAGGTGTCAGAGTTAAACTTTTATTTTATTTATTTTTGAATATTTCCTGACAGGCATGGGACAACAACACGAAATTTGGTAAGTGGTGCTGGTACTGTAAACCCTACTAAATTATGTTAAACAAACGTTTCTGGCTACTACCAGAGGCGTACGACGGGGAAAAGTGAATGGTTGACCCTTCCCAAATTCTACGTCACTGGCGGAATTTCTATTTTAGTGCTTTTTTTATTCTCCAATACTTTCTATGTAAATAACATACTCTTCATTTGTAACTATAAAGCCATTAGTTTTCGAGATATTTGAAGCTAAAAACGAAGGAGCTAAAAACATTAATCAAAATAAGTGTGCCTTTTCATTTTTAACTTCAAATATCTCGAAAACTAATTATTTTATCGTTACGAATGAAGAGTATATTATTTGCATAGAAAGTATTGGAGAATCTAAAAATTATGCTAAAATAGCAGTTTCATCAGTGGCGTAGAATTTGGGAAGGATCAACCATTCACTTTCCCCTGTTGTACGCTTCTGGTATTAACCACAAACGATTATTTAACATAATTTAGTAGGGTATAACCTCTTCAGCCCCAAGAAAAAAGTTTTTATTATTTTAACAATATTTTCTATTTTCTCTCCTCATTTGTGAAAACAATAAACGAAAATCTATAAAAACTATAAAAAAATTATTTGGCAGACATAATATGACAGGTCCAGCATAATGGACATCAGGACTTAGCTTTCATTTAATTTAAGTATGAAACTGAAAAAACATTCTGGTTCAGAAGAAATACATATATACATTTTGCATTTTGTACAAAAGAATCTCGTCTTCTTAGTGCATTCAAGAGGTTTAGGCAACGCGATAAGAATTTCTATTGCTGACAGAGCATATTGGCAAATGGTCATTACTGGTTTTTCTTACATCTATAGGCGGTAACTGGAAAACTGTAGATCTTTTTACAGGAATTATGGGCACTTCATCTTCACATGTCTCCGGTTTTCTTGAAATAGACGCACTTGCTTGTCTCCCACTTGCAGGCTTACCACCTAGAGCTAGTGACCTTCCAACATACAGCTTAAATTCCTGTAAATCCATTTCCTTTGATCATTATCGTTATCTGTCAAAATAGCCTCCAATGCACTTTCCATCAATATCCTTTTACTATCTGTAACTAAACTTAAAAAATGTGAGTATGTTAACATATTTGGCTAACTAAGTCCCAAAGTCCAAAATGCTGGACAAAAAGTTTAGAGGGCCGCTAGCGTGTCCAGTTGTAATTTTCAAATATATATTTACCACAAATACGTCCAATCATCAAGTAAAATACATTAAAAACAATCAATACAAGTACAGAAAAACACTACAATTTACTCTATTTTTTTGGAGCCACCATCATAACTTAAGAAGTTTCACCACATGTAACAACAAACTATCGAGGTAGGCGCTGTTGTCGAATTTTTCAAATGAGTAAATTTGACTGATAAATAGGAAGTCCAGTATGCTGTAATATAGGATGCAGCGATGCCCAACCCGAATATTCACCATGTAATAAAATAGTAAATATTGTCCAGCTGGCTGGACCTATGGACTGAGGAGGATAAAGTACTTACACTTTCTGCCAAGTATCATAAGGATATGTCAATCAAATAGTTTTATAGTACTGGGCACATATAGTTCTTAAAGTTTTAATTAAAGAATAAATGATTTAAAAAAAATGAATACTTTAAAATAATTTGACATATCCGTGTGATACTTGGCAGAAAGTGTAGGCACTGTACACCCTACTAAATTATGTTAAATAATCGTTTTTGGCTACTACCAGAGGCGTACAACAGGAGAAAGTGAATTGCTGACCCTTCCCAAATTCTACGCCACTGATGAAACTGCTATTTTAGCATAATTTTTAGATTATCCAGTACTTCCTATGCAAATAATATACTCTTCATTCGTACCGATAAAGTCGTTAGTTTTCGAGATATTTGAAGTTAAAAATGAAAAGGCACACTTTTTTTATTAATGTATTATGCTCCTTCGTTTTTAGCTTCAAATATCTCGAAAACTAATGGATTTATCGTTAGGAATGAAGAGTATATTTTTTACATAGAAAGTATTGGAGAATCAAAAAATTGCACTAAAATAGCAATTCCGCCAGTGGCGTAGAATTTGGGAAGGGTCAACCATTCACGTTCCCCCGTCGTACGCCTCTGGTAGTAGCCAGAAACGTTTGTTTAACATAATTTAGTAGATTGTACAATACCAGCACCACTTACCAAATTTCGTGTTGTTGTCCCATGCCTGTCAGGAAATATTCAAAAATAAATAAAATAAAAGTTTAACTTTGACACCCTGTATTTCGGTTATTGTCAACTTTTGTACTAAGGTAAGTTAGCTTAAATTTACCTATTTTAAACTCAGGAATCTAAGGTTAAGCTATATCCCATTCTTTGCCAAACAGCCTGTATATCAACAAGTTCTATGCTGCTCGTTTTTCCTACTATCGGTAAAAATTGTCGACATTCAAGCCTTAAATAAACCTAACCACGAAAAGACATGTAAAATAAAAAGAATTGAAAGATCTTATGAAATAAAATAACGGTTAAAAGAAGAACTGATAGATTTGGCTCTAGAAATTTCAAATTTTCTCACACTTGAGGGATGTGCTGGTATGGTATGTGCGTGACCTGTTTATTATTCTTCTCGTAAAAAAATCACTGTCTAGAATGTGTTCATAGAATGGATGTACACTCGAACTACTACTTATAGCTCTTATACACAACAACGATTTAACGTAGCGTGTGAGAGACTGCAGTTCGTTGGTGTGGACGCAAATCAACGCAGATTTTTGGTTATTTGGTCGATTTGCGTCCTCACGTTCGATAAATCGACACCAACGAACTGCACAGTCACATCTCTACGTTAAATCGTTCTCGTGTATACGGGTTATTAGTTATCCTACTATCTTTAGAGGAAGTTACTCAGATGTATTGAGTTTTCTTAAGGTTCAAATACTAGCCTAATAAATATGTAATAAATAAGCACAAGAATTCTACAGACGGATATAATATGCATAACGTTGTAAATAATGTATTTTTGAAATATAACAGAATTACGCTAAGCGACATACAGGATGGGGCATTAGTGTGACAAAGTCCAAATACTCGTTTGTCGTAAGAGATACGAAAAAAAGTTATTTACATAAAAGTTGGGGCATGGATAGGACCATAATTTAACAATATTTTCAGATATACAGGGTCACCCGTATTGACAGGGTGACACAAACTTGTTTTTTTTTCAATGGAACACCCTGTATATTTTTACATTTTTCGATTCTTCTCGATGCCTTCTTTCTCAAAATATAGGGTTTTGTAATATTATACGAGGTAGTTTAAAAGATAATTACGTTTTATTGTTAATTTCGTAGCAATATTCACACCCTGTAGAATTGTAGTGATTTGACATCAAAGTTTCTATTTATGGTCAAACGATTTTTAATATAGTCTACTATTGTTAAACATTAATAATATAGCGAAAAGTTTAATATACAGGGTTGGTCAAAACTCGGAATGAGTATTTTCTGAGTTTTCTTAAATGGAACACCCTGTATTTTAGTATTCTAATGAAATGATATTTTATGGTACTTTTTTATTTCTTAAGCATTCCCTATACCTACCTGCTTTAATTTTTGAGTTATTCGTGATTCTTTAATCCAAACATTAATTGCAACAAAAAGTACGTGAAATTTTATTAGGTGGCTGATCCTTAATTTATTAATTTTGGATAAGATATCCAAATACCTACGTAGTTAAGATTTTTTTTGCGTAAAATATGAATAAAAACATACAAGATTGTACCTAGTTGGCTATGACAATAAATTTGCTAAAACATTTGACATTATACTATTTTTATAGTTTCAGTTGCTTTGTTACCATTACTAATATTAATTTTTTTTAATGAATAACTGATGAGTAACTGATCAAAAACGATTCTGTGCTAGGAGAGTATAACAAAAATGTGCTACTAGCAATAAGAATATTTTTCATCAGCAATTCCCTGATAGACGAAAACCAAGAAGAGAAACTTTTGAAAGTACACTAAAACGATTTCAACAGTTTAGGTCTAGATAGTTATATTATAAAAACGTTCTTCCTAATATGCAGATCCTGTTACACTAAGGATTACATTTAATTCATTTTATTCATTTACAATAGTTTTATTCAGGTTTCTCGTAATTTAAGTATCCTATACATTGAAACCGTTTTAGTATACTTTCAAAAGTTTCTCTTCTTGGTTTTCGTCTATCAGGGAATTGCTGATGAAAAATTCTTATTGCTAGTAGCACATTTTTATTATACTCTCCTACCACAGAAACCATTTTGATCAGTTACTCATCAGTTATTTATTAAAAAAAATTAATATTAGTAATGGTAACAAAGCAACTGGAACTATAAAAATAGTATAATGTCAAATGTTTTATCAAATTTATTGTCATAGCCAACTAGGTAGAATCTTGTATGTTTTTATTCATATTTTACGCACCAACAATCTTAACTACGTAGGTATTTGGATATCTCGTCCAAAATTAATAAATTAAGGATCAGTCTAGATTAGTATCTACTTTTTTTTTTCGAAAAATTATTTTTGATTGAATATTTGCACAGCCACCTAATAAAATTTCACGTAATTTTTGTTGCAATTAATGTTTGGATTAAAGAATCACGAATAACTCAAAAATTAAAGCAGTTAGGTATAGGGAATGCTTAAGAAATAAAAAAGTACCATAAAATATCATTTCATTAGAATACTAAAATACAGGGTGTTCCATTTAAGAAAACTCAGAAAATACTCCGAGTTTTGACCAACCCTGTATATTAAACTTTTCGCAATATTATTAATGTTTAACAATAGTAGACTATATTAAAAATCGTTTGACCATAAATAGAAACTTTGATGTCAAATCACTATAATTCTACAGGGTGTGAATATTGCTACAAAATTAACAATAAAACGTAATTATCTTTTAAACCACCTCGTATAATATTACAAAACCCTATATTTTGAGAAAGAAGGCATCGAGAAGAATCGAAAAATGTAAAAATATACAGGGTGTTCCATTAAAAAAAACATAAGTTTGTGTCACCCTGTCAATACGGGTGACCCTATATATTTTTAAATTATGGTCCTATCCCTGCCCCAACTTTTATGTAAATAACTTTTTTTCGTATCTCTTACGACAAACGAGTAATTTGACTTTGTCACACTAATGCCCCATCCTGTATGAAAGTATAACGTTGCATAAGTTTATATATGCCTGGAAAAAATGTATTGTAGAAGTTAAAGTTCTTATGAAAATTATAGGTTTGAAACTATTTTCTTGTGGCATTTCTATACTAACCATTATATTTAATCAAAATAAACCACAATTTTAATTCTCAAATTTAATTTCAAAACTGAAATCTTAATAGTTTGTCATGCCTTGCGGTATAATTCTACCGGCCATTGTTCTCCGTTTTCTCTCTGCAACTTTACCATTTCTGGTTTAATCTTAACAACACCGTCATCTTGGAACAAGTCAGTTGTATAGTTATTCTAATTTTTACGTAATATTTATATCTGTTGTGATCTAGCAAAAGTTGCCACAGCAAAAATGACTACAATATGGAGGGACTGTCAAATTTCAAGGGCGTTAAAGGTGAGGTTAATCAACTGCTTAATATTTCTAATACTGACTTACGGATGTGAATCTTGGACCCTGAGAAAATCGTAAAGAAGAAAGATAGACGCCACTGAAATGTTCTGTTGGAGACGAATGCTACGAATTCCTTGGACCGACCATAGGACAAATAATTCAATTTTAAGATAGCTAAAAGTTAGCCAACGACTCTCCAGTAAAGTCCATCTCCAACAATTAAAATACAGGTGAACAGGGATCTCGTGAAATGGGCGGGTCTTGTACTGCGCAGACAAAGAAAGCCTTCAGACAGAAAAAGATGAAGTTTATCCGAATATTACCGCTTTGTCCGTACCGCAGTGTTGTCAATATGTGAGTGACCACTGTAATATTGGGTATTTTTAGTATGGTATCTAAAGAAATGAGTCTCAAATAATTGCATGTCGTGTAAATCCATAATCAGATAAAGAATTTTAAAACATTGTATGGAATAAAGGGCAAACAAAATAATGATTTGATTGAAATATAATATTTACCCAACAATAGATAATTACGATGTCATTACAATACAATTAAGACACTTTTATTTTAAAAGATCCTAATTGCAAAACTACATTACTGATAAGTATTTAACGTTTCAAAATAAATATTTAAATATTGCAATAATTATATGATTTTTCCTATCATTTTAATATTTTAAATTCTTTTTAATATAACAGTAACAAATTCGGCAAAATTATTTTCTTTAAATTAAAAAGTACGTGTACATAATATTGTCTATTGTAAAATATTACTGAAAATTCTGAAACAATAATAGCATTAATGAGTCGTAGATATTATCAAATAAATGGGGTTTAAATAAATCAGTTTATTTTTACCCGCGGGGTTAGAAATTCTCGGTATCTAATTCTTCATCATCAGAAAAATCCCATTCCGAATCTGTGTCTCTTAAAGTCATGACCAGTTTTTCCATATTATTTTTTATTGTTGATTGTTGAACTAAAATCCTTGCTCCCATTTTTTGCATGGTTGCTCTTAAATAGTGTATACGAAGCTTCTGAATGTCATATATTTCCATTAGAAGTCTTCGATTTGTTTTTGATTTTCTCCAACGGAAACCAGTGTCTCTTATAATTAATCTTCTAAAATTTCCTAAAAAGTATCTTAATCGCCTCCAGCATCTCTGAATTTAGACAGAATATATTTTAGCTGAGGTACTTCTGCACCACTCATATGCAAATATTATGAATAATACGCATTGACACCCCTTTGTCAACGTCTTCGAAAGTTTGCTTCTTTTTTTCTTTTATAATATGATTTATTGAAGAAGAAAAGGAGGAGCATTGTCGCATTATCCTGCAATTGCATATGTTCCATTAGTGCCAGCATAAAGAAGTTGCTATGGATACCATATTATAAAATAGTATGGTAAATATAGGTGTTTGTTTACTACTTTCTATAAGATATAGCTTGCTCAATTTTCGTTTATTCAGCTAAGATTCTATAAATTATTGTACTTTCGGAAACACCTGCCGCTTCTGCCACATGCTCTTTTATGCGATAATGAGGTATTGTGACACCTTCTTCAGCTTCCGTTTTCATAAAGGCTAACACATTAGCAATAATTTCTCGACTTAGACTATTAATAGGTCGTCCGGATAATTTGCTCTTAAGCTCCATGCTACCATTGCTACCATTAAATAACAGTAATTTAGGTATATCTACTTTTTTGTATTACAATTATTTACTTACCTTTACAGTTTTTAATTTTAGAGTTCCAAAAAGAAGTTTTGCATAAAATGAGTATAAAACTAAAATAATTAAAACAAAATACACAAATACAAAACGTAAAATCACAACAATAAAATAAACGAAAAAGAACAAGATCAAATTTAAATACCGCGAGCAGCAGAAACAATGCAACACTGTAAAAATTACGAGCAGATCGTTCCTTAACGGCTACTCACGAATGGCTTTGCTTTACCGCCACTTTCAAATTTGTTGATGCGCGGTGACAACTTTATTTCACGAGATACTTGTCGGCCTGTACTTTGGACATGTTATGAGAGCAATCACAGAAAACATGGAAAGACTTTTATACAAGGAAAGATGGAAGACCAAAGATCACGAGGAAGATCCCCAACAAGGTGGATCGATCAAATTATAGGAATATGCAAAAGACCTATTCATGAATTAAAAGAAATGACCAGAGACAGAGATCTTTGGAGACGGACAATAAACGACATCACGTCGACCACTACACTCCCTCCGGGGGGTCAGGATTGCAGAGAGAGATAATACAAGTGATGATATTGATGTTCAAAAGAACATCAATAAGCCTGTAAAAATTGCTGCTATTCAGAGAACCGCTGGACCAGCTCAAAGTAGAAATGTCCCTGCAAGTCTTGCTACAACAAACACAGGTCCCAATACAAATGTCCATAGAAGGCTAAGAGAAACCCTGCTGGAGGACTTTCTAGCCCTCATAAAAGAGCGAAATTGGAAACCATTCCTGAGCCTAGGATTGAGGATTTCGATTACTACGAAAAATATCAAATTTTGAAAGACAAACATAAAAATCTCAATGAAAAATATAAGACACTAAAAAATCAGTATTCTTCACTAAAAGACGCACTTCAATCGTTTGCTTCGCTACGTTTGCTTCAATAGTTAAAGAAGTTCAATAAAAAATTGCAAGAAAAAATAATGAAACTTGCCTGAACGGGTTATAATTATTTATACAGGGTGTCCCCGAAAATAGTGCGTTCCTTTAAGGTATGGATATAATACACAATGTAGAACAAAAAAGTCCTATAACATTTTTTTCTAAGTTTTACCGTTTCCAAAAAAAATTACATTGTTCACCATATAAGCGAACTTTTATTTTCATAAAATTAACTAATTTGGCATGGGTACTAAACTAATTTGGCATGGTACAAGAACTGTTTGTGATTTAGTTTATTGACACACAAATGTAGGTCAGACAGGTACACCTGTAAAATAATTATACCACCCCATGTTTGAAAATCCAACAAAACAAGAATTTGTTTGTTTGTTTAGGATGAAGACAGGGTTTAATGTAAATACTTATGGCTAAAATGCTGCAACTATTTTTGAATTGTGATTGTCTATGTTTAGATTTTTGTATACATAGTTGTCAGATTTCAATTTGCATACCAACATGTATTTTGGTTTTTTAGCCAAACGGTTGCATTTAGAAAAAAATGTTATAAGACTTTTTTGCTCTACATGGTGCCCTCTACCTATACCTTTAAGGAACGCACTATTTTCGGGGACACCCTGTATACTGACTGGAGGTTTTTAGCTATACTAAATTTGTATAATACATTTGTTTATGCAATGGAGGCCACCCAGCCAATTACAAGGGATGTGATCACTATAAGAAACTTACCAAAGGAAGCAATAAAAACAATGGAGAGCATCAAAACCCATCAGCAATCTACACAAATGATATATACACAAGAAACACACAACAACTATCCAATCCACTGCCCCAGGGCTTGAGCTATGCTGAAGTAACTAAACGCAACCAAACAGAAGATACAACCACTGTGTTAAACAAGTTTTTGGAAGAATTCAAGAATCTATTCAACCAACTAATCCAACAAAATAGCATGGTCCTCAACATGCTTACCATGCTTATGAACAAAATGAAATAAATGGCTAAGTTTCTTCGAATAGCCCAATGGAATGCCAACGGCCTTCCAAGCCATACAGAAGAAGTGAAAATATTTCTAGACATAAATAAAATTGACATATTTTTAATTAGTGAAACACACTTTACGAACAGAACTTATTTTAACATACCTAAATATAAACTATATCATACTGAGCATCCTGGCGGCACAACCCACGGAGGTACAGCAATACTCATCAAAGAAAATATTAAACATCATGAACTACTGAAGTACAAAGAAGAACACATCCAAGCAACGACAGTAAGCGTTGAAGCACTTCCATATAATGTCAACGTAACAGCTGTGTACTGCCCTCCTCGCCATAATCTAAAACGAGAACACTATGAAGAATTTTTCCAAACTTTAGGACCAAAATTCATTGCTGGGGGAGATTACAACAGCAAGCATACCTTGTGGGGGTCACGACTTATAACAACAAAAGGCAGAGAACTGGCACATGTTATACAAAATAAGAATTACTCATTTATCTCAACGGGAACACCAACATACTGGCCTACCGATCCCAACAAAAAACCAGATTTATTGGACTTCTTCATAACAAACGGTATCGGTATAACTTATACAGATATAACACCAAGCTATGACCTAACTACTGACCATAGCCCAATAATAGCAACGGTAAGTACAACAGTTATCACTAAAAAACCAAAACTCCACCTGCACAACAATAAAACAAACTGGGACACTTACCGACAAATAATTCACGATACTATCGAAATAACAACGAGGCTGAAAAAACCGGAAGAAATAGAAGAGGACTATAACAAATTTATAAACATACTACAGTATGCAGCTAAATCAGCTACCCCACAAAGTAGTCCCAACAGAAACGTAAGTAATATACCTTTAGAAATAAAAAAACTGGTAGCTGAAAAAAGAAAGGCCAGATCTGCATGGCAACGAACACACACACCAGACAGCAGAACAAGATACAATCGCATCAGCAACAAATTAAAATCAAAGCTGCAAGAAGTCAAAAATGAGTCATTTACGAATTATATCACCAATCTTTCAAGACAAGACAACTCTATATGGAAGCTCATAAAAAGTAAGAGAAAGCCAATAACAGCATTACCTCCAATACGTAAAAATTCAACACGACCAGGACCATGGGCAAAAAGTGATAAAGAAAAGGCTGACCTATTTGCCGAGTATTTAGCAGAAGTTTTTACTCCACTAAATGACGACCAAGTACCAGAAGCGAACCAAATATTAGAAGAACCACTACAGATACAGGACCGAATAAAACTATTTACTCCAAAAGAAATTAGAGACGTAATTGCCACCCTAAACCCAAAGAAGGCACCAGGCGAAGATCTGATAACCGCAAAAATGTTAAAAGAAATACCCAAAAAGGGCATAGTTAAACTACTGCACATATTCAATGCAATACTTAGATGTGACTACTGGCCCAAAGCACTCAAAATTGGACAAATAATTATGATACCAAAGCCTGGCAAAAACCCTCTAGATGTCTCATCATATAGGCCTATCAGCTTATTACCAACTATCTCCAAGTTGCTTGAAAGACTTATCCTAAACAGAATAAATGCAGAAATAAATCCACAAAATTGGATCCCAGATCATCAGTTCGGATTTCGACAAAGCCATTCAACGATACAACAATGCCATCGCATAGTCAACGCCATTAACCAGTCACTTGAAAATCAGCAGTACTGCACAGCAGCCTTTATAGACATCAGTCAGGCTTTTGACAAAGTCTGGCATCCAGGCTTGTTATGCAAAATAAAAAGAATTCTTCCAGCAAGTTACTACAACCTACTGAAAGCCTACCTACACGAACGGCAGTTTAAAGTAAAAGTTAATGAAGAAGTCTCGGAATACAAGCCTATTCACTCTGGCGTACCACAAGGGAGCATACTAGGGCCATTATTGTACATACTATATACATATGACTTGCCTACAAATGATAAAACAACCATCGGGACATTTGTAGACGACACTGCTATTTTTGCCAAGCATGACGATCCTATTGCAGCAGCACAAAATCTCCAAGAGCATCTAAACTCACTTGAAATATGGCTGAAGAAGTGGAAGTTTAAGGTAAACGAAACAAAATCATCCCATATAACATTCACCCTCCGGACTGGAACCTGCCCACCAGTAACCATCAATCAAATAAAAATACCACAAAGTAATCAAGTCAAATATCTAGGGCTACACTTTGACAATAAACTCAACTGGAAACACCATATAACAAAGAAAAGAATGCAACTTGACCTAAAAACCAAAGAACTTTACTGGCTCATTGGAAGAAAATCCCATCTTTCAATAGAAAACAAATTGCTAATATATAAAGCAGTGATAAAGCCAATCTGGACTTATGGCATTGAACTGTGGGGTTGTGCTAGCAAATCCAATACTGTGATTATCCAGAGAGCGCAATCCAAGATACTTCGAGCAATAGTTAATGCACCATGGTATGTATCAAACCAAACTCTACACACAGATCTAAAAATTCCATATGTAACCGAAGTCATCCGAGAAAACAACAGAAAACACCACAACAAACTAGAAGACCATCCTAATCCACTACTTCATCCACTACTGCAACCTGTCCACAATAGAAGACTAAGAAGAAGCTGGTCCTCCGACCTAAGAGGTAACCGAGGAAACATCGCTGGATGTTTACCTCTCCACGTCACCACATTTACAATAATTTAATTTAATGTAAGACCAACAAATTGACTTATAGATGTTTGTTTTATATCTGATTGTCAATAAAGGGAGATAATAAAAAAAAATTGTTTATATAGAACTGAACTGATGTTCTGGTTTCTTGAAAATTGTGGTTTATTTCAATTAAATACAGTGGATAATATTACTAAGGTATGCATAATTTATTTTTATCTGTTGCTAACTGTATGACTATATATTGAACTTTTGAACCAAATAGTGCTTATAATGCCTTTTGAAACTAAATACAATATAACAAAAGTGCCTTTTGGCCAAAACGTTTTTAAGAATTGGTCATCTGATTTAAAGGAATCTGTTGGATAACAGTTAAAAATGTCTATAATAAATTTTGAGATTATTACATAGTTTACAGTATTAAATAATTGCAATAATGCAGCTGATTGATATATGAAATTAAAAACTATATACATTTGTTATATTCTGGTAAATGAAATCTTTAAAATGAAAAATCATAGTCTTTCACATTTGCACTTACTATAAAATTTCAAATTGTGTTAAAAGGCTTTTAAAAAAACATTTTTGCAAATACAGAAAAGTAAATAGTCTATGGATACTCTAGCTCAAATTGGGCAATTTTCCCATTTTTAAATTACCATTAGCAAATCTAAGGTTCATTCGGCACTTTTTTGCTTGAATGTTCTGATTCATAGCCATTTTGTTCCATATTTTATTGTAATCTAACTATTGTTTCCTCACTTCCTTTTCTTCTTTGGCTTAATAACCCTGGACGGGTCTTTGCCTGTCTGGCCATGTCCTACCACTCGGATCTCTCGTTTGCCCATATTCTCCATTATCTTATGTTTATGGTTTTCAAGTCGTCTTCCACGTCATCCAACAATCTCGCTCTGGGCCTTCCTTTTTTCGCCTTCCTATCGGTTTCCATTGTAATATTTTCTTTGTTGTTTTTGCATCGTCTTCTCTCTGCGCATGTCCCAGCCATGACAGTCGTCGTTTCTCCAGTCAGCCATGACAGTCGACAGCCAAACCTCGTCGTTTCTCCTGATTCTCCATGTGCCGTCTTTCTCTTGCACCGGGCCATATACTTTTCTCAGTATTTTTCTCTCGAATGTCCTGAGTTCGGCTTCATCCCTTTTCGTCATTAACCAGGTTTCACAACCATGGGTTACTAAGGATCTAATCAATGTTCTGTAGATATAGTCATTTTGGTTCTTTTGTCTAATAATTTCGATGTCATCAATCATCATCAATCTTTTATTATTACCATAGACCATAGTATGTAAGATTCCAGCTGGAAATACGTGCATCAATTTCGCTACTTACGGAATTCTTCTAATAGACCAGGGCGCATCTGTAAAAATATTAGTATATTTGGATGTTGACAGGTGACTCATATTTGTGCAGAAATTGCTTGAAAATAACTCATATCATAATATTTGAGTTATCCTCCCAATCAAAAAGGTTCGGAACATTGTTTAAGTAATCAAAATGTCAAAAAATGAAGGAAAAATTCGATTTGTTTCTTGGTTTTTTGATTATAACTTTAAAAGTATTCAATTTCGAGAAAAGTTGTACCAACATAAAAGTTGCGTAGTTAAATTTCCTACAATATAGGATTAACTGAGAATTTTAAAACTTCTCACCCTTGTTGCAAAATAACAATAATTTCGAAAAAACAATAAAAAAACAAGTATTGGCATTTTACGTTTTTCAATCATTTATGCTACACTTAGGACCTTCATATTTCACCCAGAAAAACCTTATGATGTGATAAAACAATACTGTAAATTTCATTAAGATCGGTTTAATAGATTTTGCAAAATAAATTTTGCAATCCAGCTTTCGCAAAAAAAAATCATTTTTTCAAAATGTTGCAGCACTGAAAATAAAGCAGACAGCAAGTTATTTTTTTTACATATAATAGGATACTGTACCTTTCATCTGCAATTTGCAAAATTAAAATCGGTTAACTAACACGGCGTCAGGAATTTTTTTAAATAAACATTAATTTTTTATGCTACGCGCAGGACATCGGATACGTTCGCTCTGATTGGGCATTCCAATGACCTTTGATAATGATTGATAAATTTTAATTTTTAGGAGATTTCGAAATAAATAAGTAAATTTGTTTATTGCAAAATAAAAATACATACTCTGTCCTTTGAAATAACACTTTTTTTAGCAAAAACTTTCTTTGTTCATATACTCGTATTTTAACTTAGAAAATAAAAGCGGATTATTTTTAAACATATGCAATTGTTTAAACAATTTTTCACAAACAATAATCAAATTAATTTGATTTTTGCGGAATTAAAATATGAAAATACAACAAAATATAGAGTAAGAAAATAATATATTAGATAAAGATTGGAAGAAATTTTGGTGGAAATCAACTTGTGTGAATCGAACACCTCTGTCTTGCGCGTGAACCGATTTTAATTTTGCAAATTGCAAATGAAAGGTACAGTATTATTCTATTTGCAAAAAAAATTAACTTGCTGTCTGCTTTATTTTCAGTCCTGTAACATTTTGAACGAGCAAAAGTACGTGTTAACGATCAGCTGTCAGAGGAAATTGAAATCAGACGTGGAGTGAGACAGGGATGCGTGTTGTCGCCGGTTCTTTTTAATGCCTACTCGGAAGAGATCTTGAAAAAAGCTCTTGAGGGTGAAACAGCTGGAATAAAGGTAAATGGAGTTCCCATTAACAACATTAGATATGCGGATGACACTGTCATCTTAGCTGAAAATATTGGGGATCTTCAGAGGCTGGTGACCAGAATAGCAGAGTTTGGAGAAGAATACGGGCTAACAATGAATGTCAAGAAGACAAAGTTTATGAGAATATCGAAAACTCAAAGAAATAACGAAAATCTCGTCATAAACGGATCCAATATCGAACGAGTCGATCAATATGCATACCTTGGAACAATGGTCAACTCCACAGGAGATTACTTACAGGAAATCAAAATCAGGATAGAAAAGGCTAGAGCAAATTTTAAAAAAATGAGGAAAGTGCTCTGCACAAGAGATTTGAAGTTGGAGCTAAGAGTTAGGTTGGCTAGGTGCTACGTTTTCTCGACTCTGTTTTATGGAATGGAAGCTTGGACCTTGAATGCTGCATCAATGAAAAAACTAGAATCATTCGAGCTGTGGGTGTACAGAAGAATTCTGAAAATATCGTGGACAGAACACGTTACAAACAAAGAGGTTCTGAGAAGGATGAATAAAGAAATGGAAATCCTAAGTACCATAAAAACAAGAAAATTGGAATATCTCGGACATATTACACGTGGAGAGAGATACAGTTTGCTCCAATTGATTATGCAGGGAAAGATTCAAGGATAGAGAAGCATAGGAAGACGCAGAATATCGTGGCTGCGCAACCTGAGAGAGTGGTACGGATGTACATCAAATGAACTTTTCAGAGCAGCCATCTCTAAAATACGAATAGCTATGATGATTGCCGACCTCCGCCGCGGAGATGGCACTTAAAGAAGAAGAACATTTTGAAAAAATTAATTTTTTTGGGAAACTGGATTGCAAAATCTATTACACCGATCTTAAATAAATTTACAGTATTGTTTTATCATATAAAATTTTTCTGGGTGAAATATGGAGGTCCTAAGTGTAGCAGAAATGGTTGAAAAACGTAAAAGGCGAATACTTGTTTTTTTATGTTTTTTTCGCAAGTATTGCTATTTTTCTCGAAAGTGAATACTTTTACAATTATAATCAAAAAACGAAGAAAAAATCGAATTTTTCCTTCATGTTTTGAATATTTAAATAATATTCCGGACCTTTTTGAGTGGGAGGATAACTCAATTATTATTATATGGGTTAATTCCAAGCAATTTCTGCAAAAAATAAGAGTCACCTTTCAACGTCCATCTCAAAACAGATCCGCCTTGGACTATGATTGATTTCTGTGCCCAGGTATGTGAAGGCATCCACACGTTCAATAGTATAGTCGTCTATTGTGATATAATTGTCATTGTTAGGTGTTCTTTCGACGATCATATACTTACGTTTATTTTAAGCCTCCTTTTTTGTGCTTTAGGATCAATTTCTTTGAACGCTTTCATTAGTCATGGCTTGTTCCTAATAATTATACCTACATCGTCTGCATATGCAGTAATTGCCTGCTGCTCTTCACCAGAAGTCCATTTCTGTTACTAGTAACAGTTTATCTTTGGTTACGTGGCCAAACTACACTGCCATATGTGATGATACTTTTAAGTATGGTATTGTATATGAGCTGTTTGTTCGCTTTAGATATTGTTTGGTCCCACACAATGTCGTTCATCTTGGATAAAGCCTTTCTACCCCATCCTAATGTAATGGACTGCTTTGTCCCTCCAATACACATGGCTTCAGTTTTCTTAATGTTGACTTCGAGACCCCATTTGTTATATTCTTCTATTAGCTTCCGCGTCATGTAACTCAAGTCGTCATGATCCCGAGCAATCAGAATTTGGTCATCAGCGAAACATAACGTGTATAATGTTGTATCGTCATTGAGAGGGATTCCCATGCCATTACATTTTATTTTCCACAGCTTGAGTGCTTGTTCCATATAAATTTTGAAAAGGGTAGGCGAAATACAGCAACCCTGCTTCAATTTTTCCATGACCTTAAATCACTCAGACATCCTTGATCCAGTTTTAATTTTTGCAGTCGTTTCATTACACAGATTTTGGGCTGCTTTGATAAGACCATGTTTAATGTTGGTTAGCTAGATGTTGGACCATAGTTTGCTGAGGGGCACACTATTATATGCTTTTTGTAAGTCTACGTACACCACGTGAACTTCTTTATTGACGGATATTTTTTTCTCAATAACTTGCGTAATAGAGTACAGGTGGTCTTACTGTGTATAATAGAACTCGGTAAATACGGGGTGTTGATTAACTGGAGGTGAGGGTTGGTTTGATAAAACACTTGTTCATACTTATTTATTGAACACTACTAAATATATTAGTAACTAGTTGGTGTGCTTACGGTATAACCATCTGATGATGTATTTGCTTTACGAATGATAATTGACAACAGATCGAATTAGAATGAATCACGCTTGCTGGATGTATAAGTAAAGTGTAAGGTGTTGTTGTTTTGAATGCTGATACATCGTGGCCGTGAATTACAATAATATTGACTAGCTGACAAAGCGTTATTGCCGATTAGTGTACTTGTGTTGAGAAATCTGTGTCACCTACTTAATTGAAAACAAACGTGTTGTTTGTTTTTCTAGGACATTTAAAAATTAAATGACTGCCTTGCTCTTATTTTTGGATGCTGATAATCCTGATACTACCGCCCAGCTCTAAAGCCAGCTTGCTCCTCTGTTTCGTAATCTCTCTAGTCATTTTCTATTTTGTTCTTAATAAGTTTCCCACACACCCTACTTATTGTCTTTACCCTTTCCTTGCCTTTAATCGTCTTGCGTGAAACCCTTTGGATTGAACCTTTTTGGTACAAAAAGTGCAGAATAACCTTTAGATTTTCTTATACGAATTTTCATGGGGAAACGGCCCAATTTGAGCTAAAATGCGCATAGGCTACTTACTTACAGATATTTTTATATTGTGCCCACAAGTTAAAACTCATTAAAAAGAGAAAGCGCACATAGCTTTATCCCACAAAACAGAATCATTGCACAATATGTGGGAAATAGAAGGTTTGGCAGCCAAAGATTAGTTATGGGTAAGCTATGAACTAATTATAATGCAGAACATAACGACACATCTTGAAGAGGTCTGAAGCAGTAGCAGCCACTCATGATGGCTGATGATATTTTAAAAATACTGATGACTTGATATTGAATAATTTTTAATATTCCTTAGATTTATTTATTTCTCCTATACCAGTACAAAAAATAACCAAATTATGTCAAAATATCTTATTTGTTATAGTAGTAATGAGTGATGTTGACGTAATTTTCCAATACTCATTAATCTGTCCATTCTGTATATGATAGCAAAAAAAATGCTTTCACAGTATCAGATATTTTACTGTTACGAGTGATGACGGAATCAAGAATGACGAAATCATGTCCAAAGGATCGTATTGTTTATCGTTACAAATAGTAACAGTGCATTACGTTCACATCTTCGAATTTCGTTTTTACTAACAAAAACGTAGCCTTTTATGATTACATTAAATGATAATGCAATGTTCCAAATTTTTATTAAACCCTTTTATTACGTATCTCCCAGAAAAATTACGAATTCGTAATTATTAATCCGGGATCCGAGGGAGTGTGATGTGGCACTCTTCAGTTTACGTCAGCAAAGAGAAATAAAAAATATATAATAGTGAAAAGAAAAGAGAGCACTGTCGGCAGCTCACGTTACTGTGAAGTTAATAAATATTCACTTTTGATACATTCGGTCGGACCGTTCCCATGGAGCTTGTCTCCTCGAATATCGAAGGTACACACCATCAGTGTTGGCGGTAGATATTTTAGTAAGTTGGATAATTCATATGTACATAAACGGTTGTCTACAGCTAATGCCGTTTCCCTTCCGTCAGCCAGGACTTCCATTTTTTTCGATCTTCTCAGTCTCCGTCTTCCAATTCTTTCTTAGATATGGCTTCGTCTTCGTTTTTCCAAGATCTTCTCGGTCGTCCTCTTCTTCTCGTTCTTCTTGGGCTCCATTCTGCAACCTTGTTTATCCAAGTGTTTTCTGCTCTGCGTACGTGGTCGTACCATTTTAGTCTTCTCTCGTCTATATATTGCAGGGCATCTTTTTCCACTTGCATTCTTCTCCTTATCTCATTTGTTATTCTGTCTCTTCTGGTGAGACCACAGCATCTTCTCCAGTATTCCATTTCGGTTGCCAGAATGCTTTTTGGGTTTTTTTGTTTTTCCCTTGATGTTCTTATTCCAGATTACATTATGGAGTTGTCTGATGCAAGATCTTGTTTGTCCCAATCTATTTTTTATTTCTGCTTCTGTTGTTCCGTTTTTCGAAAGCCCAAATATTTAAAATTCTTCGTTCCTTTTATTTCAACTTGTTCTTCTATTTCTAAGTTTTTTACGTCTTCTTCCGATATTGCTAAGTATTCCGTTTTCTTCATATTTATTTCCAGGCCCACCTTTTTGTATTTATCTTTTAGTTTTCTTACCATGTAACTGATATCCTCTTCATCTTGAGCTATCACCACCTGATCGTCTGCGAAACATAATGTGTAGAGATAATCGTCCCTTATCGGTATTCCCATACCCCTACATTTTGTCTTCCAAGTTGTTAGTGCATGTTCTAAAAATATTTTAAATAGAGTTGGTGACGTTGGGCATCCCTCTAGTAATCATTTTGTTGTTTTGAAGTTAGCAACTACCTTGTTTCCGATTTTTATATTTACTTCATTTCCACTGTACATGTTCTTGATGGCTTGTATTAGGTTAGGTGGTATCCCTATTTTAGTCATTGCTTTGTACAGTTCTTTCCTTGGCACGGTGTCGTATGCCTTCCTAAGGTCTATAAACGCCATGTGTACATCTTTGTTCTTAGCTCTTTTTTTCTCTATTGTCTGTTGTATTGTATGGATATGATCTAGACATGATTTCCCTGCTGTGAAACCTGCTTGTTCTTCTCCGATTTTACCTTCTATATTTTTCTCTATTTTGTTCCTGAGGATCCTGCCATACAGTCTTCCCATTGTAGCGATGACGGGTATTCCCCTGTAATTTTCGCAATCTTTTCTGTTACCTTTTTTGTATATTGATGTTATGTAGGCTTCCTGCCATTGTTTAGGGATGTCCTCTCCATTTATTGCTCTTTCCATGATTCGGCAAATCATTATTCTTAGTTTCTCTGTTCCGTATTTGATTAGTTCCGCCACAATTCCTCCTGGTCCTCCAGCTTAATTGTTCTTCATGGAATTTATTGCTTGTTTCATCTCTTTGTCTGTTATGACTATTTTTTCTTCCTCTGTGGTCATTATTTTTTGTTCGTCTCCATCGATGCTGTTGCTCTATCAGTAGATTTTTATAGTGGTTCTGCCACTCGTCGTCTTGTATGTATTGTATAAAAGTTGTCTCTTTCCTGTTAGTTCCCCATTAGTTTCCCATTGTTCATTTTTTTCTTTCGTTGGAATAACTTCTGTGTTCTTATCTCTATATTTACGGAGGTCTTGTGGATCTTTTGTGCTTAGGTATTTATGGTATAGTTATTTTTTTCTTTTATTTTCTCTAAGGTGTCTTCGTGGAATTCCCATTTGTAATTTTTATTATAAAATAATTCATACAATGATAAAAATTCAAACACAACGTCGTTAGACCACTCCATAGTAAAATTACCACGGCATTGACCGTACCAGTCTCTAGCCGAGTTAAAAGAGTATGTATCAGCTTCTGACTTCCTTTGAACCGTATTCATTTACCGACAAACGATGGGAGACTTCACGCCGGCCCACGGATCGCAAATCACAAATTTTGAGGGAAATAACGCTATTTCACGTTGCGTTGATTCCGATCTTTACTTTTTATCTTTTCCTATTATATATATTCTATTTCTCCAGGCGTGCCACACTACGTTCCGTTGGATCCCAGCTTTATGCGGTTTAATACTAATAAGGATGCATTTTTGAGCGTTTTATCTTAATCAAATGTATAAGCATTGTGTTCATTTATAATATTTGTATATAATGGTATTTAAAAATGTAGAAGTTATTGGGATACCTCGCGTAATATTTTTTTAAGTTATGTTATAATGTCAGCTGTAAAAAGGTGTTTTACGAATCAACTTTTGTGGAACGATCGATCAACAAAATTTCTGTGAATTTTCAGAACCTTTCTGATTTTTTCTAATCTGTAGTGGTACCTTAAAATATTAAATCAGTTCACTCGTTTGCACTGAATGCTGTTAAGAAAAATTAAGCAGTTGGGAAAATAATATTATGTTTTTCCAATAATGTTTTACTCAGGAATCCGGCTTAACATTTACTTCATATACAAGTTTTGAACAAAATGTTCAGTGTCAAGATGTTAATTCACGAAATTTAACCATATAGTAACACTTCATCAATAGATTAAGTTGATACGAATCCAATTCGCTCATCCGGAAGAAAAGTGCCACAACTCAAAACTACATATTTCAAGTTATCTTGTTAAATTGACTCCAAATACCCCATACTTGCCCATACTTTTACCAGGAAAAGTGTCACATAGATGTTTACTTTTAACTTCGAAAGATGGCAGTAGTGTCATTCCTTTGGCGGTAAAATGAATACTTTTATTCCGGAACAATGACACTTTTGAGGTTATGCTCTGATATTCTACGTGAACGTATCGTTTTTGATCACGAAAACTATTAGTCCAGAGAAATAAGGTTTTTGTCGGGACACTTGAGCAGCCAGGTTGCAAGTGGATTTTTTGGGTACTATATACCTAAAACATTATAAATACAAAAATGCCCGTCACAGTTCGGACAAGAAACTTAGTTATTAACAAATAAGGGTCAAAAATTGCAGTTTTTTCGTTTAAATCGCTACAGGTAAAAATAGGGTAATTAAATATCTTATTTATAATATTCTTCTTTTTGTAGATGAGCCAAGGTTCAAAATGGCACTTTTTGAGTTTTGGTCCGATCCTTTTTTGTTTCGGAAAGTGCAAAATAAGACTAAAATTTCAAAAAAAATGTGCTGTAACTTTTGCGAAAATGGCCGTAAAACTTTCATATTGCACGAAAAGTTAAATCAAACATTCCATATAATGCACAAAAAATTTTAAGATGATTTGTCAATTAGTTTAAATTTTATTCAATTTGTTTATCGCAAAGAGCTTTTTTTTTCGCAATGTTATTGTTCAGAAAATAATGACATAGCAATTCTCTGGAAACCACATGCAAGAATAATAGTTATATTTTTAAAGTATTGAAAAAAATCATTAAAAAGTCGTTTTTATCACTCCTAAAAAAGTTTAGTAAAATAGAGTCATTTTTGGCTTCTAAACAATTTGAATAACTTTGTTAATATTGACTATAGAGTAGATCTACTTTCGGATTTCAAAAGCTGGTATTTTTATACGAATTTTCAGAAAAAAAACTTTTTGCCTAGGTTAATTAGGTTCAAAGTTAGCCACTTTTATTATTTAATTCGCAGTTACTTCTATATACATCAAATTCTCCTGTAACAGTGTTAGTTACCATACTACTCAGAAACGGCTTGGTCGATTTTTATAAAATTTTACGTTTATCCTGTAGGACGTTGAAGAGGTTTTAATCTATTTTTTATACCCATAAGTAATAAGGGGGGTTGCCCCCCTGACATTTTTGTTTATTTTTTTGGACAAAATTATCTACCTTAATTTTATATGATGTAGAATTAAAAAATACATACAACCCTTAATTTTCACTCTTCTATCACCAACCCCTATTTGTTAATAGCCATCTATATATTTACATCTATAAAATTCTCCTGTCACAGTGTTCGTTTCCTTACCCGAGACCGCTTGACCGATTTTAATGAAATTATATATGTATATTCGGTAGGTCTTAGATTCGGTCGTAATCTATTCTTCATATCCCTGAGTAATAAGGGGAGTTCCCCCTAACATTTTGTAATGTTAGGTGGGTTGTGTGTACATAATGTACTCTAAAGACTACGAGTACATACAAATTAAAAAAATTATGATCAAAATCCATCAACAAGTTCCAGCGATATTAATCGCAGCATATGTTTGCAGAATCAGTTTCATTTTTTGAGTGCACGTATTTTAGTAATTACCCTACACCGACCACGAATTAATTCCGTTCGGACGCCATTTTTAAAGCTTTATTAACCACTCTGTTGAGGTTCAAAGTTTACTCAAACTTTTACACATAACCTATATATCTTCAACTTCAAAATGGCTCTAGTTAGGTTGCTTAATTGTTACAAACAAAGTAGCCGTCAATTAAATAAAAAAAGTGGCTAACTTTGACCGTAATTAACCTATGCGAAAAGTTTTTCTTTTAAAATTCGTATAAAAATACCAGTTTTTCAAATTCTATTGTAGTTTTAGCCTATAGTCAATATTAACAAAGTTATTCAAATTGTTTATAAGCCAAAGATGACTCTATTTTAGTAAAATGTTTTCTGAGTGATAAAAATTACTTTTTAATGATTCTTTAAAATGCGTTGAAAATATGACTATTCTTATTTCATGTTGTTTTCACTGAATTGCTGTATCGTTATTATTTTCTGAACAATAACATTGCAAAGAAAAAGCTCTTTGGAATAAACAAATTGAATAAAATTTAAACTAATTGACACATTATCATCGTCTTAAAAATTTTTGTGCATTGTATGGACTGTTTGACTCAACTTTTCATGCAATATGAAAGTCCTAAATTCATTTTCGCAAAAGTTATAGCAAATTTTTTATTTTCGAAATTTTAGTTTTATTTTGAAATATCCGAAGCAACAAATAATCGGACCAAAATTCAAAAAACGCTATTTTAAACCTTGGCTCATCTACTAAAAGAAAAATATTATAAATAATACATTTAATTACCCTATTTTTACCTGTAGCGATTTAAACGAAAAAACTCTCATTTTTGACCCTTATTTGTTAATAACTAAATTTCTCGTCTAAACTGTGACGGGCATTTTTGTATTTATAATGTATTAGGTACCCAAAAAAACCCATTTGCAACCTGGCTGCTCAACTGTCCCAAACATGGTATATTTTTGCCTTATTTCCCTGGTGTATATTGTATTTGATCTTTTTTCTTTGTTAAATCAGATACCATAGTTTTTTTGGTTTTGCTTCTTACACAATTAGAAACATTCACTTATCCATATTCTTCGCTTTTAATTTAAAAATTTTAGCAGTTACCGTTTAAAACTGACAGTTAAATTAGGATCTAAAAACTCTATTTGTCTGTCCTGAAAAATGATGTTTTTTGAGTTGTAACACTTTTCTTCCAGAGGAGCGAATTGTACTTTTGTTGATAAAATTGTTTAACTTAACTTGACTTATAGGAACTTTATTTGTTGTTCTTGCAGCAATTAGCTGATTATTTTGTATTATATTTTGAAAACGCTTTTAATATAATTTAGTTGTGATATATATGTTGTACATAACTGTATTTATTTATATATAATGCTCCCCACAAACGTATTATACTTTAGTTTACATGTATCTACAGTAGCATTCGTAATTGGCTCAACGCAGTAACCCTACCTCTACTTTGATATAGAACAGTTTTAATGAATGACTATATTGTAATCATTTATCTATTTTTGTATTTTAATCTCTACATCTCTTTTGAAGCTGCAACCATTTGTTATCATCATTAATTAATTTCTCCACTGCTGAACGTAGGCCTTCCGTAAAATTTACCACATATTTATATCTTGAGCTTCATGTAGATTCTGTGTCAGGGGTATTTTCTGGTTGACTATTTTCTTTACGGTTTTCTTCTTCATGGTAAAAGCAGGTAGTGATTATAGTTGAAGATATGTTTTTCTTTGTTGGTTTGGTAATTTCAGTACTCAATGTAACGCCAAAAATATCAGTATGTCCTCTCTGTTTTGATCATTGGAGCAAAATAAAAGAATCCCGATGAAACATTAGGAAGAAATAATTCCATACCCAGGCCCGTGAGACCTAAAATCATTGTAACATTACAAAATACCGGTGGTGAAAGCATGCAAAAGACAAGATCCTTAAAAATACAAAAATAGAAATTCAGTGTATACACGGGAATACAGTATTTTCATAAATGTTGTTATTGAGTAGCTTTAAAAGAATCCAAGTCTTTCTGCATTTACGAGATTGGGCACAAAGTGTTTAAAAGTTGGCCGTTTAAGCGAGGCTACTGTATGGTATTTTTTAAGTTGTTATTTTATAAGGTTTTAAAAAATATACTGTTTTTCTGCATCAATGGAAGAGTTGTGTA
Source organism: Diabrotica virgifera virgifera (assembly GCF_917563875.1). Lineage (NCBI taxonomy): Eukaryota > Metazoa > Arthropoda > Insecta > Coleoptera > Chrysomelidae > Diabrotica > Diabrotica virgifera. The sequence continues at coordinate 147,134,759 of NC_065452.1, forward strand.
TCTTGAGTCAAAAGTTGAATAGTATTTTTTCATTCAACTTCAAAATTAAACATAAAAAAGGACTTTTGGATAATCCTTTAATTTCCTGAATACAATAATTTATTGCCTTATTATTTATATAAGGTCATTTTGGCCTTACATAGTAAAGATAAGCATATTCCATATAGGAATTATAAACTTACATATTTATTACAATCCTTATTGGGAGGCAACTCAAAAACTGGAGTTCTAAACTTACATATTTATTACAATCCTCATTGGGAGGCAACTCAAAAATTTTGATGATTGTTAATCTGTCTCCTTTCGAGGAGACATGCAGTCAAAATCTTAATGCAGTACGATTTGCTAGTACTGTCAAAGAGGTTAAGACAAAGATTGTTTTCTAAATACATACCTATGTAAGTTTAGTAAGTTAAGTATGATATTATTTTGTGTTCTCTTTTTGTTACGTTGTAATTAATTCAATACATTTCAATTTTTGACGTTTTTCTTATGATTTTACTATGACTACAAAAAGTAACTTTGTCCTTGCAAAGAAATATTTAAATATCCAGAAGGTCATAGCTAAAACACGGGCAAGTTTCAGATTTTTATTGGCATAACCTCTTGTAGCGTGTCTAAAGAGGTAAAGAACCTTGCGTGGCCAGTATGATGTCTGGATCTCAATCCTAAAATAAACTGTATTTTCTTCTATTCACACTTCTAACTCGTAGTCAAGTATATATATTATTTTTCTCAAATAATTGACTGTCCATTGGTGCATTAATATTTGAAGCAATGTATAACTGCGTACCTTATATACATAGAAACACGATTTTACTGACTTAGAATTTTTAAGCCTTATTAAAAAATAACGCAAGTGCTTTATGCAGCGTGTCTTTTATAGCATTTGTGTGACACATTTTTCAACAAATGTACATAAGAAGAATATACGTACTAATTTTTAAAGTTGCGAAAGAATCACTTACCGATAAATAAATGTAAAAACGTGGGCTTAAGTGATTTTTTGAATACTTTTTTCATGCTCTGTAGATATATACAGGGTGTCCCCGAAAATAGTGCGTTCCTTTAAGGTATGGATATAATACACCATGTAGAATAAAAAAGTAGAAAAAAAAAGAAACATTTTTTTCTAAAGTTAACCGTTTACAAAAAAATACATTGTTCGCCATATAAGCGAACTTTTATTTTTATAAAATTTACTAATTTGGCATCACTCTACAAAATCTGTTTGTGACATGGTTATTGACACCAGAAAAATGTAGGTCAGACAGGTACACCTGTAAAATAATTATACCACCCCATGTTTGAAAATCAAACAAAACAAGAATTTGTTTGTTTGTTCAGGAGGAAGACAGGGTTAATGTAAATACTAAAGGCCCATGCCCCAACTATTTTTGAATTGTGATTGTCTATTTTTAGATTTTTGTATACATAGTTGTCAGATTTCATTTTGCGTAACACAATATATTTTGATTTTTTGACCAAACGGTTGAATTTAGAAAAAATGTTATAAGACTTTTTTGCTCTACATGGTGACTTCTACCTATACCTTTAAGGAACGCACTATTTTCGGGGACACCCTGTATATTGCCTGCCAGGTTTTGACCGTGTCGTTTTTCATTTCTTGTAAATCTAGATTATTGCCATATTATATTAAATTTTGTTAAAAAACGACGTGGTACAAAATGTGGAGGGTAATTTTTTAGTAAATTATGTTAATTTGAAAGTTTTTAAAAAATAACAATATTATCTGCATTTAAAATGATATTTTCCATTATAGTTGAGTAATAGCTGGTACATAAGTTTGAGAAACAATCCTTTTTTGAAGAATTTTCAATTTTTTTTATAACATTAAAGGTACTTCACCATAATCTGATTCGAACAATGCCGTAATTTAAAAAAAACTTTGTTTTAAATGCGAGGAACAACCATAAAGTAAGATTGTATTAAATATATATCGCTACTTTGGAAGAAGTTCGTCATATCTCGAAAAAAGTATAAAATGGATTATGTTAGTGAACAGATTTTTTTGTATAATAACGTCATAAAGTTAGTTATGGCTGCCAGATGACGAAGTGTCGTTATTGCTATTCAAAAAGTTTGTTTGACATTTTTCGCAATATTGGTCATATCTCAAAAACACAATAAGATAGTACAACATTTTCTGTGACGAATAATGCATTATTTTGAGTTGTGTCAGTTTTGTAAAATAGTTTTAATATGAATGAATATCCTTTTTTTAAGTCTACTAGATATTAACATATTCTATACGTTATATCGTTAGATGCCACGTTTTTTAAGAATTTTTTAGTTTAAATGTTATTCTCCCGGATTGTTTTTCAAAACTTTTGCAGTAGGTATTTATTGACTCCCTAAAAGGAATTAAGAATTCTCAAGAAATTGAGATCCCCAAAAGGAATCTCTGTGTCTCAAGAATTTTGTGTACTTAAGTAATATTCCTGTATAAAATAGGTGTATTCGCGGAGCAAATCCTGAACTTACCCAGAGGGAGAACGCCTAATGAGCAGGCGTTCTCCCTCTGGGTAAGTTCAGGATTTGCTCCGCGAATACACCTAATAAAATAGTTTGACCTCAAAAAAATGGAAAGAAAATGTTTATTATATACAGGGTGATTGATTAGTAGGGTAAAGCTCAATAGCTCCGCTATAGTAATAGATAGCAATAAAAGTTAATGGCAAAAATTTTAGCCACCTTTGAGCTTCACATTACAAAATTAGTTAGAATGTTACAGGGTGTTCGGTAACACAGTGGCAGACCAAACTAATGTTTTTTTAAATGGAACACCCTATATTTTATTTTAAATTCGATATCCTGTTAACTTCTCCATCACAAAAATATAAAGGTTTGTTATGTTATACAGGGTATTTACAAAGTTATAACCAGTTTTATATGAAAATCGTAACAAGTTCAACTCCCTGTATAAATAAAAATAAGCAAAAGAACAATGGTTTATTAATGCCATATTTTTTAACGTATTCTCAAAATTTTCAAGAATGGTCGATATTGCTAATTTTCTTTATATCAAATACAGGGTGAGTCAAAACGCAAGTACATTATTTTCTCAGTAATTTTAAATGGAACACCCTGTATTTTATATCACTATTGAAAAGTACCATTACCGTACTTTAATTTTTAGATAACATTCCCTATGTCTAAATTTATTAGTTTTCGAGATATTGTCATTTTTCAATTGACCAGTAGCGTGGCCACCCAAATCACCAGAATTTAATAAACTGGACTGATTTTTTTGGGGTTACGTTAATAATGAAGTTTATAAAATACCTCCAACAACAAGGGATGAGATGAAAAATAGAATACAAAGTGTATTTCGATGTGTTAATTTACAAATGCTCCGTAGAGTAATTAGCTCATTCAATGATCGTTTTTAGGCGTACATGATACAAAATGTGTTAGGAGATAATTTTGAACACCTTATGTAATTAAATATTAAAAATATTTTATTAAAAGTAGCTTCTAATTTTTTCAAACATGTTTTTTGCAAAATGTATTACTGATAAATTATGATTCGTTCTTTATTTGTTACATTGTTACATTTACATACAAAAGTAGTGTTTAATTGTCTTCACAAAATATTGTATTTTGTGTTTGTGTGTTTTTTGTAAAATTTATTACTAATTTTCTTTGTTTATTTGTTGCATTTACATAAAGAGATAGTTTTTAATTGTTTCAAAAATGTTGCATGTAGTGATTGTGTTTTTGTTTGTAAAATGTATTACTAATAAATTATTTTTATTTCTTTATTTGCTACAGTGTTACATTGATTACCGGATTGATAATCGGTAATCTTCAATTGTCAATTCAGTCATGGCTTACTTAAAATTTAGATAAATTTAAACACCTAAAATAATTTGCTCTGAAAAATGAAAATATCTCGAAAACTAATAAATTTGGGCATAGGGAATGTTATATAAACATTAAAGTATGTTAATGTTACTTTTCAATAATGATATAAAATATAGTGTGTTCCATTTAACATTACTCAGAAAATAATGTACTTGCGTTTTGACTCACCCTGTATTTGATATAAATAAAATTAGCAATATCAATAATTCTTAAAAATTTTGACAATAAATAGAAAAATATGGCATTAATAAACCATTCCTGTTATGCTTATTTTTATTTATACAGGGAGTTGAACTTGTTACGATTTTCATACAAAATTGGTTATAACTTTGTAAATACCCTGTATAACATTACAAACCTTTATATTTTTGTGATGGAGAAGTTAACAGGATTTCGAATATAGAATAAAATATAGGGTGTTCCATTTAAAAAAACATAAGTTAGGTCTGCCACTGTGTTATCGAACACCCTGTAACATTCTAACTAATTTTGTGTTGTGAATCTCAAAGGTGGCTAAAATTTTTGTTATTAACTTTTATTGCTATCTATTACTATAGCGGAGCTATTGAGCTTTACCCTACTAATCAATCACCCTGTATACACTCTCAAATTAAACATAACCAGAGCATCTGTATTCTTACAGTATTTGAAGGCCTTGTAGAGTACAGAAATATTTAAATACATATTCGCTATTTTTTGAAGTATTGTATTGGTAGCTTAGAGTTAAGTAATTCCAGTAGGGGTAAAATTAAACAATGTAAAAGTTAATATTGGAACTACGTCTGTTTTAATAAATAAGTTAATATTTTTTTAAATCTCGTTTTGTTTTCAGTTTAAGTTTATATTATAAATTAACAAGAATTAATAATTATTTTAAACTGTTATACAGTACAACAAAAACATTTGTAAATACCTTTTAAATAAATATATCCAATTCTTATGTATTTGTTACTGAAATCTTATCTGGTATCAGTTTTTATGTATCACTTAGTTCTCTCACAGTAGATCTATTATACTTCCAAATGCAGAAAATCGGATATATACAAAATAAAAACATTTACATAAATTATACTTTTATTTATTATCCAAATTGAAGCGATACGGCTCTTCTAACAGGACAATTCACTAGTTCCAGATATCCAGGACTATAAAAAATACTTCGTCCTGTTTTATTGATACGCTCATGCTTGTTTTAATTCAGTTTTTAGCCTTAACTGATCTTGCCTTATCTTAACATAATACACACATCAAAATAATCTAGTGGACAAAAACAAAATGTGAGATTACAAAAGGATTTCAAATGTTTTTAAAGAAAGTTATCCGAATATAAGTGAGAAATCATTAAAATACAACAAATAGGCATATTTATGTTTCGTGGACCTTAAAAAGGCATTTGACAGGATCACATTAAACAACGTTATCCATTTTTTATACGCAAGAGAGCTACCTCTAGGAATAATTAAAACGATCGATCATGGATGAAATGATAAAAAAAGTAAGAACTAAAAAAGGGAAAAACATAAAACTTATAATCTGCTATGCAGACGATGCAATACTAATCTCTCAAAGTTAAGATGATTTACTACGAATGTTGCACCAATTTAATATAACTGCCAGATAATTTAACATGATAATTTTCCCAAAAAAGACAAAATACATGGTTATAAAGGGAAACCTACTAAGATGTAAGTGAGAGCTGGTAGGTGAGATAATAGAACAAGTGATGGTTTAAATATGTAGGCATCACACTATTTAGCTAGAAACAGCAGAGGTAACCCTTCGAAAAATCGATGGTAAGACACTATTGGGCAGAGCTAGAAGTACATATTAAGTGCGTGTCGACGACAAATTAGCAGCAAAACGCATGCGCACTTTAAAATTATATAAATAATATCTTTAATAGATATGTATATAATCGGAGAATACAGTAAGCGAATGGGATTAGAGATTAATACCAAAAAGACCAAATTCATGATCATCTCCAGAAACTTGGATGCATTTGAAAACTCCACCATAACACTGAATACTAAGTCCATTGAGAGAGTGAGCAAATTCAAATACCTAGGAACGTGGCTTTTTGAAGACTGGGCATCGGACAGGGAAGTAAAATGTCGCATTGAGCAAGCTCGACAAGCTTTCGTAAAATTCAGGAAGGTACCGAGCTGCTCAGAGTTCGACCTTACACTGAGACTACTTACTTACTTACTTAAGCCGTCCTCTTGTACCTTACGGTGTCGAGGTAAGTGGAGAAATGAGACGTCTCCATGCCTTTCGGTCGGTAGCTAGTCTTTCTGCTTCTCTCCACCCAATATTTCTTTTTCCGCAAGCCTTTCCAATACCTGCATTCCACGTTCTTGCTGGCCTGCCTCTTCTTCGTTTGTTGTCAGATGCCGCTTTCCATACCCTCTTTACAGTTCTACCTTCACTCATTCTCGCCATATGTCCGAACCACGATAACTGTTTCGTTTCAAGTCTGTCTAAGGTCCTTCCAACACCGCACCTTTCACGTATGTCTTCATTTCTTATACGATCACGTCTGGTCACCCCGGATACCGCACGTAAATATCGCATTTCGCATGCTTGGATTTTACTACGGATGTTGTTCACTGTCCACGTTTCACTACCGTAGAGTAGCACCGGCTCGTATACGGTTTGAAATACTTTCATTTTTGTTTTCAGGCTTACTTCTTTCTTCCTAATAAAACTTTTATTTAGTGCATAGTATAATTTTGTTGCACTCATTACCCTGCTGTTTATTTCTGGTTCTATATTTCCTTGCCCATTCATTGTTGATCCTAGATACTTGAAGTCCTCAACTTGTGTAATGGTCTCATTATTCAACTTAACATTTATATTTTCTTGTGTTTTCGATATTACTAAAGCTTCTGTTTTTTCAATATTTATTCTCATCCCAAATTTCTTAAAGGCTTCATTCCAAACATTCACATTTACTTGCAAGTATTTTTCTGATTTTGCCACAATAACCAGGTCATCGGCATATATCAACTCTGACACGCAAACTTGTTGAAGTTTATACACCCCAACCCTAGTTCTTTTTACCTTACCCCTGCATTCTTTTGCAATTTCGTCCATTAGCGTGATAAATAACAAAGGACTCAAAACCCCACCTTGTCTTACACCTGTCCTTGTGTAAAATTCAAGAGATGAGCAATTGTTTGTTCTTACATTATTACGTGTACATTTATATATACTCTTTATTGCTTGGATTAACTTCGGTTTCACATTTCTACGGTTTAATATTTCTCAGATCTTGTTACGTGGCGCCCGATCAAATGCTTTTTCCAAGTCCACAAAACAGAGATACAACTTACTGTTATGCTCTAGGGCTTTTTCTGATAACTGTCTCACCGTGAATATGAGATCGGTTGTACCTCGCCCTGGCCTAAAGCCGCATTGGCTGTCATCCAGTGTGGCCTCGATCTTTTCTCGCAGCTTTTTCTCTAATATTATTTCGTAGATTTTACTAGCAACTACCAACAACGATATTCCTCTATAGTTAGAACACTTATGTTTATCGCCTTTTTTGTGTAATGGTAGAATAGTTGCAAGCGTCCAATCTCTAGGTATGCATCCGGTACGCCAACAGCTCCTTATGATCTTCCATAGTAATTGTAATCCTTCTCCTTCCATATATTTAATTAGCTCAGCCTTAATGTTATCGTGTCCTGCAGCCTTGCCATTTTTTAATTTTAAAATTGCTTCCCTGTATTCTTCGTATGTTATGTCATCATCATCTTGTTGTTCATTTAAATTGTACTCCTCCCTGTCATTCTCTATTTCGTTGTTGTCTCCCATTAATAACTCCATAAAATGTTCTCGCCATCTTTCGGTAATCTCTTCATTTCTTAATAATATGTTACCATCTTTGTCCTCTAAACCTGCTAATCCGTTTGATTTCTTTTGTCTTAGATTTTTTAAAGTCCTATAAAGCAACTTCGCATTCCCCTTACTATCACTTTCCATTTTATTTCCAAATTCTTCCCATTGTCGATTCTTAGCTTCTTTAATTTTATTTTTAACCAGTATTCTCTGTTCCTTATATTCTTGATAATTACTTTCACTTTTATTGCTTATATACTTTTTCCACAATTTTTTCTTCTTCGAAACTTCCAATTTTATGTCATTATTCCACCAAGCTGTACCTTTCATATATCTTCCTTTCGTTACCCCACATACTTTACTCCCAGTTGCGTACACCAGCTCCTTAAAAATGTTCCATAATATTTCTATATCCTCCTCATTTTTCCAATTTGTTTTTCGTATTTCTTCATTTAATTTACGACAGTATTCTTTCCTAATATTTTCAGACTGAAGTTTGTATACTTTAATACTTGGTTGTTCGTAGCGATTTTCTTCATTTTTAATATTAAATGCCTGTTCTGAGACTAAGGTTTACTAAATGCTACGTGTGGTCGGTGCTGCTATATGGCATAGAGGGCTGGACACTCAAAACGAGGGATATAAACAGATTAGAAGCCTTCGAAATGTGGCTTTATCGCCTTATCCTAAAGATACCATGGACGGCGAAAGTCACAAATGTGGATGTCCTTAAAAGAATCAACCAAGAACGTCAGCTTTTCGAAAACATCAAGAAAAGAAAAACGGCGTATTTGGGTCACATCATGCGAAACGAAAAATACCGGTTCCTTCAACTTTTAATCCAGGGTAAAATTGAAGGCAAGAGAGGAATAGGACGCAAGAAAATGTCCTGGCTCCGAAACATAAGGCAATGGACAGGGATTACCGACATACAATCACTGATACACATTGCAAGAAACAGAGAGTTAATGGAAAATGTGATCGCCAACATCCATTAGTGGATTTGCATTTGAAGAAGAAGAAGAATAGATATGTACATATACAAGGTATATTTACCTAGTATAATTTAATAATTAGTTATTAATATTAATTAAAAGTAAATATACCTTGTATATTTATACACTGCGCGTCATAGAAAACGGGCACCCTAAAAAATGGGTCATTTTTGATGTCGCGTATCTCCTAAACCTGTTGTCCGATTTAAGTGATTTTTTGAATATGTTATAGTACTATTCTTTGTCAATTTCCCTGTAATAATATTTTTGCAAAACAGGTAAATTTTCATTGTATACCGGGTGTACGAATCAAACTGTGTTTTTTTCTCAAATTTTGGAACACCCTGTGGAATGTTCTAGCTTTTATAAAATACTGAAATTATAACCAAACTATAGCCTCAGGTTTTCTTAACATTCTGTTTTTTGATTCATTCACTTACGTTGGATAATACAAAAGTTATGTACTTTAACAACTAGGCATGCTCTTTATCAGTACAGGGTGTTTCTAAGGAAGTACGACAAACTTTAAGGGGTAATTCTGCATGAAAACATAATGACCGGTTGCTTTATAAACATATGTCCGCAAATGCTTCGTTTCCGACATACAGGATGTTGAATTTTTTTTTTAAACTGACGATTTATTTATTGCCCTAAAACTGGTTAAGATATGCAAATGATATTTGGTGGGTTTTAATGCGTAATTTTTGAACATTTTTTGACATACAATTAAGAATTTTTTATTCACCATTGGCGTGCATAAAAATAATATGATCGTTATTCACATGGCATATTACCATTATTATTTGAGGTATATATTATTTATATTATTTATTACGAGGGTACATTTTTGCAATTTTTTTTTATGATTTTAATATTTGCTATCGTAAATATACACTATAAATATAAATATATAACAAATATACGCTATATGCATAATACATTTACATTATTATTCTAACTACTTATTTACAAGGGTTAATATAACGTTATTTATTATTGAACTTTTATTTATTATTATTGCAATTTTTTTTTACATATTTTTTACCATATATTGACGTATTATTTTATCTCTTTATTTTTTACTATAGTATATCTATATACTACATATCTATATACACCGTAAGACTATCGAATTTATATTTTCGCTAAGAAGTGCAGGAACTGAGGATAGAAAAATTATGTATAAATGAGTAGCAACAAAGTTACTTGGGAAGATTTTGTCAAAATAGTTGAGGAAATTGCGCAAGAAGTAGGAAGACAAAGCAGAAGGGTCTTAAAGAAAAAAGTACCGAAATCTAAGGACATACAGGAAGAAGTAACGACACAGCTAATTAAATCTTATAACAAGTTCACACACTTAACTAAGAAAAACTGGGAAGCACTTTCGGACAAACAGAGGGAAGCGTGCAACAAATATTTTGGAAAAATCAGAGACAAAGTTATACGCTCATTTCAAGCAGTAAATGTAAGAACAGTGGTTCCAAATTCAATACATCAACCAATCGACAAGGAAGTTGAAGAGGAACAAAGCGACGAGGAAGTAGAAGAAGGAAAAAGCGACGAGGAAGTAGAAGAAGAAATAATTAACGACGAAATAGAAGAGAAAAAAGGTGACATAAAACAAGATATAACAATATTAAACATGGCTCTGACAATCAATGAATTTTTGAATATCGCAAGCAAGATATTGCCCAACGAGTTCGATGGAAGCGCAGGGAAATTACAACCATTTTTGGACGCATTAGAACTACTTGGAAAATTGGCAGAAGGTCATGAAGACACAGCTGTAACGCTAATAAAAACACGACTTACCAATAAGGCTAGGAACCTAATAACCACGGAAGATACGATTCCACGGATAGCTGAAGCACTGAAGAAAGAACTAAGAGGTGATAATCCGAAGAATTTAATAGCCAAATTAGCCAAGAAAAGGCAAGGGCATAGAGATGCAGCAGTGTACACATCTGAAGTGGAAGAGTTAGCAGAACAATTAAAAGTAGCATACATAGCGGAAGGAATGCCACTGGAGTTAGCGAAGAAATATACGACGGAAACAGTAGTAACAACAATGAAACGAAACGTTAATGCAGAGAAAGCTAAGCTAATACTGGAAGCAGGTAACCTTACATCACCGCAGGAAGTAGTATCTAAATTTTTATCGATCGATACGACTGAAGAAAATGCACAAGGAAGAGTCTTAAATTATAGGACAAACTACGAGAATAGGAGAGGACAGCAGCAATACAGAAGAGGATACCATAACAAATATGACAGAGGAAGAAGAAATAACTTCGGACAACGGAACGAAGGAGAAGCAACGGACAATCAACGAAATTATTCGAACAGAGGATACAGACAATTTAACAATCAAACATACAGAGGAAACCAGAGAGGAGGACGTAACAGGAACGTAAGGTTACTAGAGATAGAGGACAGTCAAGAAGAACAAGAAAACCAGCAGTTGGGGTTTTGAATGAACAAGAAGTTGGAAGCACACAGGCAGAAATAAAATATAACATTTACAACTTCGACCTAAACCTAACGAACTTTGTACGAATGAAAACAGGAATCCTTGAAAACACAAGCACCTTTATCATAGACACAGGAGCTGATATTTCAATACTAAAATGTTCACAAGATTTTATGAAGGAACAGGTGAAACCAAACACAAAGGCGAAAATAAAAGGAGTCACTAAAGGAGAGTTGCAAACAATGGGAGAAGTTGAGACAACACTAGAAGTAAAAGGAACTCGATTCGAACACATCTTTCAATTGGTAGAACCTAACTTTCCAATTCCAACAGACGGAATCATTGGGAGAGACTTTATTTCTAACTTTCAATGTATACTGGACTACGCAAACCTTAAAATGCACATTAAAGAGGACAACGATTGCTACATTAGTACGAAAATTCTGGATAATATAGATAATGACACCATAATAATACCACCCCGATGTGAAATTTACAGAATAGTCAAAATTTTTCAAACGCTAAAGAACGACAGGATAGTGGAGCAACAAGAAATACAACCAGGAATATTCATAGCAAGAGCAATTATTTCAAGTAATAATCCATACATCAAAATTTTGAACACAACATACGAAACAGTAAATGTAGAGGCAAGCACAATCAGGACGTTGGACATTAAACTATTCAACATATATAGACTAGTCAACGACAGCAAGGATAGAAAAAAAGAATTACGAGAATCACTGAAATTAGACATACCAGAATACATACGAGATAACTTAGTATCGTTATGCGAAGAATATTCAGACATATTCGCCCTAAGGCATGATATGTTAACCTGTAACAATTTCTACGAACAGAAACTAAGAGTTAAAGACCAAACTCCGGTATATATCAAGAATTATAGGACACCTCATGCGCAAACAGAGGAATTAAATCGACAAGTACCAAAACTAAGAGACCAAGGAATCATAGAACCATCTACATCCGAGTACAACAGCCCAGTAGTACTGGTACCGAAAAAAGCTATAGATGGAGGAAAAGCATGGAGATTATGCATAGATTTTAGACAATTGAACAAGAAGATAGTTACAGACAAATTCCCATTACCAAGAATAGATTCGATATTAGATCAACTAGGAAGAGCAAAATGGTTTTCAGTTATAGACTTAATGTTAGGTTTTCATCAAATACCATTAGAAAAGTCATCGAGAAAATACACATCGTTTAGCAGGGAAAACGGAGCATTTCAATTTACCAGATTACCTTTTGGATTAAATGTAAGCCCGAATAGCTTTTCAAGAATGATGTCAATAGCATTTTCAGGATTAACACCAGACAAAGCATTTCTTTACATGGACGATATCGTAGTAATAGGAATATCCGAAAAACATCACTTAGACAACCTGAAAAAGACATTTGAGACGTGTAGAAAATTCAATTTGAAACTTAACCCAGGAAAATGTCAATTTTTTAGAAGGGAAGTAACATATTTAGGACATGATCTTTCTCAAGAGGGAGTATCACCCGACAAAGCGAAGTATGCAGCAATTGAACAATACCCGACACCTAAGACAGCGGAAGAAACAAAGAGATTTGTAGCATTTTGCAACTATTATAGACGTTTTATTAAAAATTTTGCGGAAATATGCAGACCACTCAACAGATTATCGAGGAAAGGAGTAGAATTTTTTTGGTCTGAGGAGTGTGAAAAAGCATTCAAAAAGCTTAAAGCATCTCTGACGGAACCACCAATCTTAAGATATCCTGATTTCAACAAACAGTTTATACTAACAACAGACGCATCCAATGAGAGTTGTTCAGCAATCCTAAGTCAAGATTACAACGGAATAGACCTACCTATAGCATATGCATCAAGAAGTTTTAGTAAAGGAGAAGGCAATAAACCTATAATCGTTAAGGAATTATTAGTGATCCATTGGGGAATTAATTATTTTAAATGTTATCTATATGGAGCACCAACATTCAAAGTAAAAACAGACCATAAACCTTTGACACACCTATTTGCAATGAAAGAACCAACCTCAAAACTCACGAGGATCAGATTAGACCTAGAAGAATATGACTTCGAAATAGAGTACAGTAGGAAAAATGAAAGAATACCCATGAACAAACATATAAAACACGCTGTATTTTCCTGTCACCGTGTCACAGAAAAAATTGACCAGGCAAGTACATGTAATAATTATTGTTACATGTACTTGCACTGGACAATTTTCTTTGTGACACGGTGACAGGAAAATACAGCGTGTTTTATATGTTCGTTCATGGGTATTCTTTCATTTTTCCGACTGTATATAACAGGGAAAAGTAACTAACGCAGACAGCCTTTCAAGAATAACATTGCATCAACTAAAGAACCTATACATAGACAACACCCATATACTAGCTATAACAAGTGCTCAAGCAAGAGAAAAGGAGAAAGAAGCAAGACAAACAAAGGCTGAAAGTGAACTCGCACTACAGCCAGAAGCCACCAAACAGACAGTAAGGAAGGTACTAAATAATTTAGAGGCGCATAGACTACCAATTTTGTCCTTTGGAGCAGAACTAATCTCACCAAGACTGAGCATTAGGGCCAAAAACAAAATAAAATGCAGCAAAAGCATAGCCACAGGATTGGATCATTTCGATTTAAACCAAGTGTTGGCACAGCTTGATAAGCTGGCGGTAGAGAATGCAGTACGTAAAGTAAAGATATACGTAAATGATATTATTTTTAAATTGTGCACAATTGATGAATTTATTAAAGAAGGAAATAAAAAATTGAAGAATATAGAAATATACATATGTGAAGTACCAGAAACAATAAAAGATGACAAAGAAAAACACAGATTAATAGAAGAATACCATAATCACCCGATGTTCGGAGGACACGTAGGGAATAATAGACTAATAAAGAAGCTAAAGGCAAGATTCCGATGGAAAAATTTGGAAAAAGACGTAAGAAAATACGTTAAACAATGCCACAAATGTCAAATTAACAAACCGAAAAGAACACATGTCGAAGAGTTCGTGATATCGGACACATCTTCCAAACCATGGGACATAGTATACATAGATACAATAGGTCCATTCGCTAGAAGTAATGAAGGTAATAGATACTGTATCACAATGTTGTGTGAACTGACAAAATACGCGGTCAGCATACCAGTGTGCAATAAAGAAGCAGAGACAATAGCACGAGGAATCTTTGATCATTTCATACCAACATACGGACTCATGAAGCAAATAAGAACAGACCAAGGCACAGAGTATAAGAACGAAGTAATGCAGGAATTAACAAAGCTATTAAAAATAGAGCACAACTTTTCAACGGCATACCACCCACAGTCCATTGGAAGTTGCGAAAAACTACACAGAACGTTGAACGAGTACGTAAGAGCATTCATAGACGAAGACAGAGAAAATTGGGATGTGTGTTGCAGAATGTTCACATACTGCTACAATACAACCCCTAACGCGTATCATGGATACACACCGTTCGAACTGTTATATGGCAGGAAGGTTAACCTACCGGAAGACTTTACACAGGAGATTCAACCATGTTACAATATAGATGCCTACTACAATGAGTTACGATACAAACTACAAAGCGCACACGAGAGAGCTAGAACCTTCTTATTAAAAAACAAAAAAGAGCGGCAAGAAAAGAATAAGCTCAAAGCAACACCTCAACACTTTAAAATAGGAGACCTGGTCCTGGTAAAAAGGGAAGAGAATGGTAAGTTTGATAGTCTTTATGTAGGCCCCTTCACAATAACAGAAGTAAATAACGTTAATTGTAAAATCAGAATAGAAAACAATAAAATCAAGGAAATAGGTAAGAATAGATTATATGCTTACAATCCGAAAACACAGTGAGTGACAAGTGTAATGAAACAATGTTGTTAAACGAACATTTTTATTTTTATTTATGTATTTACGTAGTTTTAGGAAAGTTTTTATATAAAATAAAATTTTTTGTATTGATTACAACACAGTATTGGTTGGTAGCACTACTTGCAAAATTTTCTTCCCCGTAGTCAGAAAATTCTTAGGAGGGAAAGGTGTACAAGAATTCATCTGTACTTATTAGATATCTTTTAAAACACCCTTTAATTATCTACGTTAATTTCTTTCAATTATTTAAATGTTATCATAAACAAATATCTTTCGTTACATAAATATTATTGACCTAGATTGTGAGGAGTAGTTATACATACAGTCACGGTCGGTGTTTACTATAAACACCTTTCAGGATCGCCGCTGACTCGGCACTTTCAAATATACTTATACAATCAAAACATAGTAAGGGATTCCACATTCTACATTCGTCATTATACTTTCTTAGACGTAAGATTATTCATATTCAAATAGTATCATCTCCACTCCGGGAGACGACGTCGTGTAGCTTGCTACCAGCTTATACTCATGCAAGTATAATAAAACAACTTAAGCAGTGATACGACTATTAATCATTCCACCCCTCGGATAAGGGTTAAGCACCCTTACCGGGAGAAGATGGTCCTAGTAACCCTGTACTGATGAAGAACATGGCTAGTTGTTAAAGTACATAACTTTTGTATTATCCAACATAAGCGAATGATACAAAAAACAGAATGTTAACAAAACCTGAGGCTATAGTTGGGTTTTAATTTCAGTATTTTATAAATTGTAGAATATTCCACAGGGTGTTGCGAACTTTGAGAAAAAAACACAGTTTGATTCGTACACCCGGTATACAGTGAAAATTTGCCTGTTTAGCAAAAATATTATTACAGGGATATTGACAAAGAATAGGGCTATAACATATTCAAAAAATCATTTAAATCGGATAACAGGTGTAGGAGATACGCGACATTAAAAATGACCCATTTTTTAGGGTGCCCGTTTTCTATGACGCGCAGTTTATATTAACGGTAATATTTATATTAAGTGAGGTTAGAAATTGTCGGCGACAATTTGTCCACTGCACCCGCGAACCCAACTATTATACAGTGTAACTTGGTACCATATGGGAAACTTTTTTAATATCAATTTTACGAAAAAAGTTATTCTTCATAAAGTGCTCTGCATAGTCTAAAACCAGAAACGCAAAGATGCAATCATCAGATCTCAAATTTTACCAATAATATACGAGGTATGTCCAAAAATATGAATTTCACTCAAGAGTAAAGTGTCTTTATATTTCAAAATATCAAAAATTTTTATTAAGAAAAGTTGTTTGTAATTAAAAATTATGTTATAATATGCATTTACACTCTTCTAATTAAAAAAAAATTGGAAATTTTCCTCAAATTACGGATACCCAACATCCATTTTATTTAAGATAACTACGTTATTATTAATTTTGCGAAAAAAGTTATTCTTTATAAAAAGGTCTGAATAGTCAAAAAACTAAGATGCAATCATAAAAAAATCAATTTTTTTCAATTTTATACGAGGTATGTCAAAAAATATGAATTTCGCTCAAGAGTAAAATACCTTTATAGTTCACAATATTGCAACTAGAAGGATGCAATTGCATATTGAAACATAGTTTTTAATTCTGAACAACTTTTTATACTAACAAATTTCAATATTGTGAAAAATAAAGGTACTTTACAGCGAAATTCATATTTTTTGACATACCTTGTACAAAATTGACAAAATTTAATATCTTATAATTTTATCTGAGTTGTTAGACTATGCAGAACATTTTATAAAGAAAAATTTTTTTTTCGTAAAATTAATAATAGGTTTGTTCCAACACGACCGAGAACCGTCACGAAACGGTAACGCTCCTGCGCAGTAAACAAAATCCGTTCCAACAAAAATATGATCGTCATCGGATCGTCCTTCCCACTGTTCCAACAAGAATTGTGATCTTTCGGTGACGGTTTCGTGATGATCATTTCAGTAATCGGGCAAATTGGACTGTCTTGCGCACTAGGATTTAATTCTTTAAAGTTTTTGAGCCTTTGATCGAAAACTGTCACCAACAAAAATGACAAATATATGATTACCGTCATGGGACGATAACTGGGCGATACAATTACGAACATGCGCACAACAAACGGTACAAGTAGTTTCGTGACGGTTTCTGGACCGTCCAAAAGTTCATGTTGGAACAAACCTAATAACGGAGCTATCATAAATAAAAATGATGTTGGGTGTCCGTGACTTGAGGAAAAATTTTTGTTCGATTAGAAGAGTGTAAATGCAGATTATAACATAATTTTTAATTACAAACAACTTTTGTCAATGACAATTTTCGATATTTTGAAATATAAAGGCACTTTACTCTTGAGCAAAATTCATATTTTTTGACATACCTCGTATATTGTTGATAAAATTTGATATCTGATGATTGCGTCTTAGGTTTTAGACTATGCAGAGCACTTTATAAAGCAACTTTTTTTCGTAAAATTGATATTAAAAAAGTTTCCCATATGGTTCCAAGTTACGCAGACACTGTATACGACTGAGATGCAAGGTGGACAACATAAAGAACTGGGTAAGAAATAAGAATAGAATAGAACGAACACATAAGCTCAATGGCAACAAATAGAGTAGAATAACACTGAACAACCTGAAAAATTCAAAAATAGAAAAACGATTGCGAGCAGAATTGAATAAAGAACTCTTAGAACAGAGGGGGAACAATACAAGAAGAATGGAATAATAGTAAGATAATAACATGGGAAGCGGCTAAAAGAGTGAGGAATTTAAAAACGTCAAAGTAAAGAACTGTCGTTTGATGAAGAATGTAAACAAGCGGTAGACAAAAGAAATTAACTACGTGCAGTAAAGAAGAGCATACAACAGTGCAAATAAACGTAGCAGAAGAGCTAAAAGCAAAATAAGAACGGATAGAGGAAATAGATATCACAGTGAGAAACTGGTACCAAATAGTATAAAACATAGAAGAGTGTAGAACTCATTGGGAAGCAAAAAACTAAGTAGCACATAAAACAACATCCAAAAATGTTAAGGCCGCGTCCCACCATCAAATAATTTGAGCAAACTGAAAGTGACAGTTAGTGACGTCACATCCTGAGTGTTCATTGTGGATAATAATGAAAAATTTTAATTTTAAATAAAGTACAAACAAGTTAGACAACTCAATACAAAAAATTTGATCAAACTAGACTGATAGTGAGAGCACAGATTTTTAGAATTTCAAAAAAAGTGCAATTGTGACGTCACTTTGACGTACTTTCGGAGTTTGATCAAATTATTTGATGGTGAGACGCGGCCTTTATTCTACATCCTACCAGACTGAAAAAAATGGGAACCTTCTCTGGTAACACCTCCGAGGCTTCTACAATTTGCAAGCCATAACGGATGCGGAGACTAAGGAAGATGGGGGAATTTTACAATTTATAATTCACGTCCCATCTGCTCAGCGCGGTAAAGTTCCAACGAGAATGGTTCCCTTCGTACTCCAATCGGAGTAAACATGTAAATAAAAAATGAATAACCATTTTGAATTCCGTTGCAACACGAAACTACAGCCGCATCATCATTCCAGTTCAATCAGAGAGTGGTTTTGTCCTAGTTGGGTCAGAGAGAGCAGCATATGTGCTTCCTGATGAGAGACTAATAAGTTTCGAAACCGGTAGAGGTGCTTGTTGCACTCTCTGATTGAACTGGAATGATGATGCGGCTGTAGTTTCGTGTTGCAACGAAATTGAAAATGGTTATTCATTTTTTCATTGGGAAGCCTTTATCCAGGAATGGATGAAAACAGGCCCCTTTTGTATGTAATGGAATCCGTGTTGTAGTGCATAACCTGTCCATTTTCCTGTATTCCGTATAGTGGTAAAGAAATAGTTTTGGCTAAGAATCCCCCAGTCAGCCAATAATGTCCCAAAAGTGAAAAAGATTGGTACGTGGAACATTCGAAGCATGCATGTACCAAGCAGGCAAGGCAATGACTCGCCTAAACATAGATATTTTAGGATGCAGTGAAGTTCGATGGCCAAATTCTGGAATAAAAATTATAGGTGAACACCATATCTATTATTCGGGAGAAGACACAACAAGAAACAGAAATGGCGTAGCGATGATAGTAAAAAGGGAAATAGCCAAAGCAGTAATAGGATTTACGCCCATATGAGACAGAGTTGAAGATTAATTCAAGTCCCTCTAATATAAATATCATTCAGCTCTACGCACCGACATCCCAATCAACTGAAGAAGAAATAGAAAATTTCTACCAGACTCTAGAAAACTCTCTAAAGCTGACAAGAAAACATGAGCTAACTATTATCATGGGCGATTTCAACGCCAAAATAGGACAAGGTATAGTCGAGAATGTTGTGGGGTCATATGGTGTTGGCACAGGGTATTTTCTTGCGTGATATTCCTCTCTTGCCTTCAATTTAACCCTCGATTATAAGTTGAAGTATTTTTCGTTTCACATGATGTGATCCAGATACGCCGTTTTCCTTTTCTTGATTACTGTTTCGAAAAGTTGGCGTTCTTGGTTAATTATTTTAAGGACATCTATATTTGTGACTTTCGCCGTCCATGGTACCTTAAGGATACGGCGATAAAGCCACAAGCCTCATTTCGAAAGCTTCTAATTGCTTATATTCCTCGTTTTGAGTGTCCAGCCCTCTACGCCATATAGCAGCACCGAGCATACATAGCACTTAGTAAACCTTACTCTCAATAATTGAAGATCAAACTCTGAACAGGTATACCTTCCTGAATTTTACGATAGCTTGTCGAGCTTGCTCAATGCGACATTTTGTTTCCCTGTCCGATGCCCAGTCTTCAAAAAGCCACGTTTCCAGGTAATTGCTCACACTTTCAATAGACTTGGTATTCAGTGTTATGGTGGAGTTTTCAAATGTATAAAGTTTCTGGAGATGATCATGAATTTATTCTTTTTGGTATGAATCTTTAATCCCATTCACATAATCCTTAATATTTTTAATAGAAAGATATTAAGGAGGATATTGGGACCCATTTGCGACAATGGTATATGGAGAATAACGTTCAACCAGTTACAGTGCCGGAATTTGGGGTACTTGCGGCCCTAGGCCAAATTAACCCGAGCGGCCCCCGATAACTTCACGATTATGTAATTAAAGCACCAAGACTTAATAAAAATAGTAATAATTAAAACTTTTATTTTAATTTTGGTAAGTCTTCTGGTACACAACAATAAGAACTAGTCTCGAAAATAAGCAATACTGCACTGCAGCCTTTTTAGACGCCTCTCAAGCTTTTGACAAGGTGTGGCACACAGGACTTCTGTACAAATTAAAGAAAAACCTACCTTACACTTACTTCAAACTGCTTCAATCATACCTTGCAGAAAGGAGATATCTGGTAAAATATAGTGAAGCCTATACAAAACTCTACCCCATCCTATCTGGTGTACCTCAGGGTAGTGTGCTCGGACCGATCCTATACCTAATATATACGGCTGACTTGCCAACAAGCAACGACCTAACACTTGCAACATTCGCAGATGATACTGCTTTCCTGGCCTCTCATGGTAATCCAATAATAGCATCAGAGAGACTGCAACTACATCTGAACAAAACAAATGACTGGCTTAAACTCTGGAGAATTAGAGTAAACCCCTCAAAATCCACACACATTACATTCACTCTAAGAAGAGGTACATGTCCAGAACTTACTCTCGATGGACATCCTTTACCTCAAAAGTATACCTAGATACAACGAGGAAAACTGAAATCGAAGAATACCTGTCTTTATCTGTTTTTAGCGTTGTAATGGTCATAAATAAATAAATGCCCCAACTGCCTGTACATAGAAATTCCCAACATCTGTCTTATTATCGAGGCCAGTGCTGTAATAAACTCGGCCACCTGTAATAAACTTCTGCCTGTTTATCGACCGATATTGAATATTATAAGAAATTTACAATTTATGACGGCGAAGTCTCATTGTTCACTGTTCAGGTTGACCATCGACACCTAATAAACTACGTAACAGGCATCAAAACATTTCAATATTATTGTTTTTGATATAACGAGATCCGCTTATAACGAGATAATTAGTCCACCATTTCAGTTCTCGTTATAGAGGGAGTCTACTGTAGTTTAAACCACCTAAAAAACCTAGTTTGAACCCTGTTGTGAGAAATTATTCATACATTTAAATACTAGACCAAGTTTTTAAATGGAAATGTCATGGGTACCACAAAAGTTGCGCCGCTCTTTAAAACTCGTTTGAAAAGAATACAATGCTTGCAAAGCCCTGCCTTCAACTTTGGCGAGTAGACTAACCATGAGTATGTGTCGAACCAAGTTTTTACTTTAAAATCTTAAAAAGGAGCCCCCTTTATTTTTGCAGATTTAGAATACTTATGAAAAATAAGTCACATATATTCCAAAAATTTTTAGAATCGTTGATAGATGGCGCAAATAAATCGCATTTTCCGATTATAGCTATAGCGCCATCCTTCAACAATTCTAAAAAAAGTTTCGAATAAATGTTACTTATTTTTTGAGGAGGAAACTCAATCTGCAATAAAAAACGGTGGTTCCTATTTAAGATTTTAAAGTTAACTCTCACCCCACTTCCAGAGTGTGGAATGAAAAATCCTGTTTGGTGTCATTCTATATATTTTTGAAAAATATTAAACACGTGTTTTTTAGTTTTTCATTTGGAAGTATATTTCTCGAGATATTAGACCGTTTCTATAATTTTGCTATGGTATCACGATATATCGTTTTTTCCGATTATAGCGCTATCTATCCACAATTCGCAAAACGGCTCGAATAAAATTTGCTTATTTTTACAAGGAAAATCCAATTAGCAACAAAAAGTAGGGATTCCATTAAAGATTTTAAATTTACCCCCCGCTCCACACACAGGGGTTGAAGTGTTGAACTTGTTTAGCGTCATCGCATGGATTTTTGAGAAATATTTAACACATATTTTTCAGTTTTTCGATCCGATTTTCATTTCGCGAATTATTCGACCTTTCCGCTACTTTTGGGACACCCTGTATATAACACTCATTCGTCATGAAAGATCACCTGTTTTTCATTTAAATAAAATTGTTGTTCATCATAATGTACACTTTAAAAATAATCTACTTACTAAAAAAATACTTTTGCAAACTAAAATTTGACTATGTTCAATAAATTTTAAAAATTATTTTTCAATATGAATTTATTTCTGCTTATGAAGATGGTTCTGTTCGGTGTACACAAAACTTAATAGAAAACAAATATAATCACTTCACAGATTTTACACTTTATCTTTATAGTGCCAGTTCTCAAATACAAATGGCTCATTAGTGATTATCGGTCAGAGATCGGATTTCTTGCTGATATGAGTTTCTTTGCAGTATTATAAATGATAAAATGATTAATTTAATTTGTATTTTGGGTGTCAATTACAGTATATATTATGTTCCCACGTTTGTAATCTTTTTTTTTCTCTGATTTTGGCCTTGGTTTAGAACTAGAACCTTTAGCCACGTAATTGTATAACTTATCACTAAGTCAGGGGAGTAATGTGTAGTGTGTGTGTGTGTGTTGAGTAAGTGTCTTGTTACTTTGCAAAGTCGACGTCATTGTCTTTGCAAAGAGACGCTAATTGTATCCGAACGTCTGCGATCCCTCCGGTGAGTACCGATCCCACAAGGACAGAAAACGTTTCTAATCTCTTTTAATGTTTTTGTTAATAGCACACCGTGACTGTGCGAAATGTGTATTATGCACATTCCATATAGACCGCTGTCGCAGACACACAGACACACAGATTTTCTGTTAAACTATGAATTACCCAATATGTGAATTTTTTTATTAATAAATATGTTGTTTCCAATTTATCTCTCAAAATTATCCAATAATTTTTTGACAAAAATACGTTTATGTAATATAAATTTCATTTTTGTTCTTTCCCGAAAAGCTAGGGGGGCGACGGCCCCCCCCCTGCCCGTGTGTATGGGCGCCTATGGCCTGGACAGGTATGGACACACATTCGATACTAAGAACCTCTCAAGATAGAGACCAATTTGTTGCAGTTATAGCAAACCTTCAGTAATGGACAAGGCACCTTAAGAAGAAGAAAAAAAATATATAATTCAAAATGTTAGCAAACAGCAGTTATTTGTAAAATTATTAATATTGCTTAAATTATTATATTATTAATTAGAATTGTAGTTAATTGTTAAAATTAAGTACTATTTGTTTCATTCCGAGGGAAAAGTACAGATGACAACAAAAGACTAAGAAAGCCGAGTTGAAAAGACATTATAAGTAAAAGAACAAGCAAAATAATATGGACTGTACTAGTAATAGGCTATGGTACTGAAAAATAAAAATATTAATGCCTGGTTGCACCAACAAATCTTAAGATCCAGCTTAACCCAGCTCAGCTTATAGATAGGGCCGATTTAAGTGTCACATACGTTGCACCATAATTTTGAATTCTTATCAATGCAATGCACATGACAATCCATTGTAGCAAGCTGAAAATTGATCTAAGACTCAATGGTGCAACGCGTATGTTTCTTTAATGCACGCCTTAAGATCTGTTGGTGCAACCAGGCATAAGAATACAACAAATACACCTCTAGATAGTTCAATTCATTATTCATTATTCTCTTATACTGAAAAACGTCAATGTCATGTTCTTAAATTCTTAATTTGTATAAAGTTGGATTAGTGATCACTCCACTCCATCACTCATAATAAATATCATATCTAAACTCTAAACACTGACATTTCTAGTTTTTTTTTGGCTGCAAAATCTTTAATCAAATTTTTAAAGTCTAAAGCGCGTGATACACACGCAATCTTTAAGTACGCGGATTTAAAGATCGCGGACTTACTCGGCTCGCCGTCGGTGATACACGGCAGACTTAAAGTACGCGGTTTTAAAGATCGCGGTCGCCGTCGCGCGTCGGTGGTTTGTGCTATTTAGGAATTTTATCGTATTATATACTTCGTATTGTATCCTATCGTGTTATATATTTTTAATACTAATCAAAAAAGACGAAATCGAAAAGTGTGGGTAACAAACAAAATATCATAGATAAGAGGGTAATATTTTCATCAGGAGGATAAAACAGCCTATAATTAATTAGGTTTACTCAAAAACAAATAATCAAAAATAATAATTTAGTACCTATAGCATAAAATAGTGTTTTACAGTTTTCTCAAAACTTATAAAATGTAACTTGTCTCCTTTCAACAATAAATGGTTGAATTATTTCTAGGCAATTTGCTTAATTAGTGAAAATATAAGTGTAACTTTAAACGCAATAACATGATGGCTCGAGGCTCACGGCTCGTGGAAGTGATACACGTACGGGTTACGAGTAAGATTTCAAACTTGTTGGATCGACGGCGTACTTACTCGGCGGACTTAAAGTACGCGTACTTGCGGTGATACACGCGCGAAAAAGGTCGCGAGCCATAAGTTCGCGTACTTACTCGCGTGTGTATCACCCCTTTAAGGTTTGAAAAAGCTCAGCATTTGAAACAAATCTAGACCATCTAGAACAGCGTTTCCCAACCGGTGGGTCGCGGGCAGATTTCAGGTGGGTCGCGGCGTGGCTTTTACAGTAGCTGAATGACGTACAGAGTACAGGATAGCGTATCATCATGGGCGAGGGATGGGTCGCGAATATGAAAAAATATCAGAAGGTGGGTCGCCAGACATAAAAGGTTGGGAGAACCACTGATCTAGAATATTCGTCAGAAGTCGAGTTCCTGAAGTAGTTTTTGATTCTTTTCAACGCGCTGATTGATCTCCAGATGCATTAGATGTCATCACGCATAGTAGAATGCGCAAAGCCGTGTCCATATTCGGAAATGATGTTGTTAACTGTTTTTCATGAATGAGTTAAAGATACTCCAAAAGTGTAGATATTCATCGGAGGCTTGGTAATCTTGTTGTCATGAGGTTCTCTTTCTTCATCAAATATATCTTCAACAGTACAGTCTTTTCCAAAGTCACCATCTATGTCGATTCGATACTTTTTAGTCAAAATAGAAACTTTTAGCCTGATTTCTTCATTGAAAATTGACGATAAGTTGTTTAAAAATCCAAATTTTTTATTAAGACTGAAATAAACTTCGGATTTTTCATTCAATTCTGAATAAAGCGTGTCAATTACAACATTGAATGTATTAATATTTAAGTCTTCTTTGCCATTAAAGTGGAGTTCAATGGATTCATCTTCTTTGTCTTAGCCAAGGAGAGCTTTTCTTTTCGGGCGTCCTTTTATTTCAGGAATATAGGTTCCATTTTTGGACAACTCTTTTCATCTTTTTTTATAGGAATCAAAGTTGTCTCTCAGACTCAATGCTTACTCCTTTAGAGATTTGTATGTTGCAAGTCACATTCAAGTCTGTAGCAGTTTTTGCAATGTTTTGCTACTCTTATCAAAACATTGTAAAATATCGTACCACGTGTTTAGCAGAATAGCTATTTTCTTATTTGAAAAATTGTTTACTAATTTCAATTCAATTAGTACAAATTTTTTTACCAAAAAAGTTTTTTTTACAAAACGCTGCGGCCCTAGGCCTAGTCGGCCTAGTGGTAAATCCGGCACTGACGAGTTACATTAATATTACAAAGAACCCTCTGTAGCAAATTATGCAAAGATACAAAGATTGCGCTGGCAGGTCACCTCATAAGAATGGAAAATGACGGAACACCTAGTAGAACGCTTATAGACCAAGAGGCAAGGCTGAAAAATTTCTTTGAATTTACTAAAGCTAGATTTTTCACAGTTGATTACTGTGAGTGTGAAGAAAAACATACTGTGGTCGGTCAAGCGAAACGTAGAACAGGGGTTACTGAGAGGGTATCAAAGTTGCTTTCCTACGAAGGTAATTATTTCCATTTACTAAGGCTGAAAATCAGTACACACATTCGAAATTAAATATAAATAAAAGTTACTATAGTCGGTCAGCTGTATGACGGGACAGAGCCGGTCGGTCGGCCCCAATAGTCGATTGAGGAAATGAAGCATTTTGGCTCTCAATTTTTTCGTACTGCATGGATTTACTTGAAATTTTCACAGAAGGTAGAGAATAGTCCAAGGATCATTTTCTATATCATGCCGCTATCATACGCTAAAACCTTGGGGGTGATTGCCACCCCATCTCGGGGATGGGAATTTTTTATTACATTTTAACCATGTACTTCGATGGAAAAAGTGATTCTAAGAAAAAAATGTTTTTTGCATTTTCTTAGTAAAACTAATATTTTTCGATTTATTCGCGCTTGAAAATAACAGTTTTTCGACGAAAAAATCGACTTTCTAGAGGGTTTTTGAGAATACCTCGAAAAATATGCATTTAATCAAAAAAACTGTAGATATCGAAATTGTATCTTTTAGTAACACAAACCAAATTCTTTTCCTATAATATCTTTAAGGCCAACACAAACCGAGATACGGCATGTTAAAGGTTAGCTTTTTTCGTCAAATGCATAATTTGAAATATTCAAAGCCAAATAATGGGAAAAATTTGCATTTTTCGAGGAAAACTTAAATAATCTTTTTTCAAGTATACAATTAGACCTTTTAAAAAATAATAATAAAAAGTTTCTAGAATGAAAATTAAGCGACTTGATAATCAAAAAAATGTCGGTATGTACTTGCTTTTCTCTACTAAAAAATTAGTGAAAACAACCTTCTTAATTCAAAATTGGTCTTCACCTTTCTGTAGTTCCTTTTATATTTATATTATCAATACACTCAAGGAGTTTGACCTATTTAAAATGCCTAATTTTGGAAAAATTGGAGTTTAAAGAAAAATTGATTTTTTGCAATTTGGTATTTTTCACCTTTTACTTCAAAATATCTCCGAAAATACTGAAGATACGAAAAATATAAACTACTAAATTGTAGCTTTTTTAATGACTAAAATTACCCTGTACATAGATTTTCATCACAGTGAATAGTTAGCCAGATATAGCTGTTTAAAACTTCTATTTACCAGCAAACACCCTTTTATTTGAGCCCTTTAAACCCGCCCCAATTAAAAACTAAGGGATCTTACGGAATTTAATTTACACAGTCTTATAGCTCTTTAAAAATCCTATAAAATCATTTTTGAAGAAACTTTTTATCGCCAAAAATATATAGAATATTTTTCGAGGTATTCTCAAAAACCCTCTAAAAAAGTTAATTTTTTCGTCGAAAAACTGTTATTTTCAAGCGCGAATAACTCGAAAAATATTAGTTTTATGAATGTAATAAAAAATTCACACCCCCGAGATGGGGTGGCAACTACCCCCAAGGTTTTAGCGTATGATAGCGGCATGATATAGAAAATGATCCTTGGACTATTCTTTACCTTCTGTGAAAATATCAAGTAAATCCATGCTGGATGAAAAAATTGCTAGCCAAAATGCTTCATTTCCTCAATCGACTATTGGGGCCGACCGACCGGCTCTGTCCCGTCATACAGCTGACCGACTATAATAACTATTATTTATATTCAATTTCGAATGTGTGTACTGATTTTCAGCGTTAGTAAATGGAAATAATTACCTTCGTAGATAAGCAACTTTGATACCCTCTCAGTAACCCCTGTTCTACGTTTCGCTTGACCGACCGCAGTATGTTTCTCTACACACTCACAGTAATCAACTGTGAAAAATTTAGCTTTAGTAAATTCAAAGAGATTTTTCAGCGCTGCCTCTCCGTCTATTAGCGGAACTATGGTGAGACGTCGGCCAGTAGAAAGACCAAGGAAGAGGTGGATAGACAAAGTGAGAACCGATGCTAAAGAGATATTGAGAGTGGACAACTAGAGGACAGCAGCCAGGGACAGAGATACTTGCAGGCGGATGCTGGCGAAGGCTAGGGCCACCTTGGGTGTAGCGTTATAGGAAAGATCTGTATCCCTTCGACCCTAGGTGACAAAGGAATAATAAACGCATGTATTAAAATTCAAATTTATTATAACAAATAAAATACAGTTATATACATTATAATATATTATACTATACCTATATATTATTATATGCTTAGAGATAATTGTAGACTCTAGACGATTCACAGAATGGTATTTACATAAAAGCTGACCAAAATAAATAAACTGCTCGTCAAAAGTTAGGGATATAGAAAATTCTGCTGAATTTTTATGGTAGATTTTTTCGTGAACAGATTAACGGATTCCGCTAAATTTTTTTTATTATTTTAGACTTTTCTTTAGTATTTACAGTTATGCAAAGGTTTACTCTAACTTTTTTTTTGTACTTATACCGGGTGGAAGAAAAGAAATGTTTTTCTTATGTTAAGTTTCAGACGCCCTGTAGGGAGGACGAGGTACAAATGGGAGTTTATATCGAAATCGTATTGTAGTCTTATGTTTTCTGAACATTTTGTTTTTTGAATGTCTCTGATATCTTTAAAAATAAAAAAATAGACGGTTTTGTAATTTAACATGTGTTTTAACCGAAACAAAAGTTTGAGACACCTTGTGGGGAGAAAAAGGCACAAAGGTGAGTATACCTCGATATTTTGTTGTAGTCTCATATTTTGTGAATATTTAATTTTTTTAATTTCTCTGATATCTTTAATAACAAAGAAACTAGACGATATTACTCTTTAATATGTGTTTTAACTGACGACAAGCGTCACATCACGCATGTGAAACATAGAAAAACATATTAAAGAGTAATACCGTCTAGTTTCTTTGTTATTAAAGATATCAGAAAAATTTAAAAAATAAAATATTCAAAAAACATGAGACTACAACATAATATCGTGACATACTCACCTTTTTGTCCCTACAAGGTGTCTCAAACTTTTGTTTCGGTTAAAACACATGTTAAATTACAAAACCGTATTTTTTTTTGTTTCTAAAGATATCAGGGACATTCAAACAACAGCATGTTCACAAAACATAAGACTACAATATTATTCTGATGTATACTCACATTTGTACTTCGTTCTCCCTACAGGGTGTCTCAAACTTAACACAAGAAAAACATATTTTTTTCTTCCACCCGGTATAAGTACAAAAAATAAGTTTGAGTAAACCTTTGCACAACTGTGTAAATACTAAAGAAAAGTCTAAAATAAAAAAAAATAGCATAATCCGTCTGTTCGCGAAAAAATCAACTATGAAAATCAGCATAATTTTCTATATCCCTAACTTTTGACGAGCAGTTTATTTCAAAAACTAGCATTTCGGGCCAATTCTTGTCCCTAAAGCAGGTAGTTATATAATGACGATATCTACCACTATCCCCTCCTTAAACAACCTAATCATACAAATTTGACAGCTGTCACTACGTAACGCGAGCTGTGAGATATTACATTATAACATTACATATTGTATATTGTACTACCCTTTTTTACGATTTGCGATTTCTTTATTTTTTAATTCAAGTGATTTTTGGGACAGTTATGGGTAGTTAGAATATGTCAGAGGAAGGTAAGTAATCAATTTTAAACCATTTTTTAAAATCTTGCCCTTCTAGAACTTCAATCAAAATTAATATAAGTTTTGTGTACAATTTTCAATATAAACGAATGTTTTTAGTTACACTCTATTCATCTATTCATCGATACTGCATAAGAGTTATTTCATAATAAATATTAGACTATCTACTTTAATAAACAGTTTTCAAAGTTTTCACAAAATTAAATAAAAACGAAAATACTGTGAGTAGTGCAAGGTAATTTATGAATTTATAATAACTCCGCCTGGAATGATTGTTGGGTGGATCGAGTAGCTTGACGGTCATTCTTGCCGGTCCCAAGCCCGGAAAAAGGAGGAGGGTTAGGTCGTAGGGCCAGCAACCCTACACCCGTAAAAAAATAAACAAAAGCTAAAACACCCAGAAATTGGCCTCGGAAACGGGACAGTTTTAATCAAAGACGAACACGGCAACGAAAATGGACATTGAATATTGGTTTTTGGAATATACAAGGAATTAGAAATAAACAAAGAGAAATTCTTATGGAAGTAGAAAAAAGAAACTTGGACCTGATTATCCTCTCGGAAACAAAGAAGAAGGGAAACGCCTGTGAAGATCTTAAGAATTATATACACTGCTACACGGGAGTATTAAAAAGTGAAAGAGCGAAAGCAGGGATATCAGTAATGATTAACAAACGATGGAAAAACCAAATACAATCATGGGATGCTATAAACGAAAGAATAATAAAACTGACCCTCTCAATTAGAGGAAGAACGATTACGATCCCAGGGGTATATGCTCCCAATGACGATGCCCAGATAGCAGTAAAAGACAATTTTGAAGAAATATTAAAAGATCAAATAGAACAGGTTTCGAATACGCACGAATTGATTATAGCAGGAGATTTAAATGCCAGAGTAGGCAAACAAGACCACAGTAATGTAGTGGGAAAATATGGAGAAGAAAGAATTAACGACAATGGGATAAGGTTGATCAATCTATGCGAGGAGTATGAACTTAAAATATACAACACATTCTTTGAACATAGGGACATCCATAAATTTACTTGGTACCAACATACACGTGGACTTAAGTCAATCATTGACTATCTAATCTCGAGACAAAATGCAAAATTTAGCATCCAGGATGTTAGAGCTTTCAGAGGGGCTGATTGCGGATCAGACCACTGCTTAGTAATCGGTAAAATTTATGTTCCATTTATACCAAAACAAAATAACTCCGAAGAAAAAGAACACAAAAGGAATTCATATGATCATATGATAGATTATAAATTTGAGAAGGTAACTGAAATTGAGTACCTTGGAGTAACGTTACAAATAAAGGAGACGAAGAGAGAGAGAGAGAGAGAGAGAGAGATAGATAAACGGTTGTTAAAAGGTAGCAAAGCAGTAGGTTCATTAAACGCACTGTTGGAGGCAAAAAACGTGTCCAGGGCAGCCAAGATCCGAGCATATGAAACAATAGTGAGACCAACGGTGTTGTATGCATGTGAAACTTGGACAATGAACCATAAAGTAGAAAAAAAGCTAGAGGTTTGGGAGAGAAAAATATTGAGAAACATTTTTGGTGGTATAAAGGAGGCTAAAGGGGAATGGCGCAGAAGAGCAAACCAGGAGCTAATGGAGATGTATAAGAAATCTAAAATAACTCAGAAAATCAAGGCACAGAGAGTTAGATGGTTGGGTCATGTTTTACGAATGTCACAAGAAAGAAACGTCCTAAGAGTTTTATCAGCAGAAGAACAAGGGAAGAAAAGAAGAGGGAGACCACGAAGGAAGTGGTTTGATGCCGTCCGGACTGACCTAGAAGAAATGGGTACAAGAGACTGGAGAGGACAAGTACAGGACCGCAAAAAGTGGAAGAAATTAGTCAAGACTATCGAAGCCAAGGGCCTCTAAGGCTTGTAGTGCTGTTATATATATATAATCAATTATTATTAATATTAATTAATAGTAACTATACCTTGTATATTATATTTATCTATCAACGGTATTATTTTAAAGTGTGCATGCTTCACTTGTCGTGGACTAGTCCCTGACTGTCACCGCGAACATACTTATTATACAAATTTACTATGACTACAAATAAAATTTATAAACAATACTGAAACAATTATAACCCATTCAGCCAGGTTTCATTTATTTCTTTTGATTTTAACTTTTACTTTAACTTTGGAAACAAAACGAAGTGAACTGATGTTCTCAGTATGTTTTTTCAAAAAGAGAATTATTGATAAAGCGTTTTTTAATGTACTCCCGAGATTTATATAAAACCTTTGTAATTTCTATAATATGGCACATGTTTGGGAGTCTTATAAAACGTTAAGGTGCGTTATAGGCGCGAAAAGGGGTTCAAACAACGTGTTACAGAACATTGTTTATTTGCTTAAATAAAAAACTATGGAATTAAAATCTCACAAATGGGCAATCATTTTCGTTTATGTTTTACGGGGAATATCTTGATTATAATCCCAGGCAACCAAGTGACGTCAATAACGTTGAGAAAACGTCAGTATTTGGTTGAATATATACACGGGATTTACGTAAAATTAATGACGTTAAAATCCGTTTAAAAACACGTTTTCATTTCAGACAGCCTTACGCCCGGTTTCATAATCAACTTAAAGTGAACATTAACTAAAGTGAACATTAACTAAAGTTCACTGTAAAGTTGACATTTTCCCATAGAAATTTCATTGTAAAGGTAAAGATAGTGCAAACACTCCTGACCACGGCGCAGTAGACGAAATTTGGTTTAGTCCCCACTTTCATGCGAAACGCACTGTATCTACAATAGAACCTTTCTGTCTTTCTGTGAATTTTGACATTTTGACTCCGCCTTCGCGCAGCTCCATGGTCAGGAGTGTTTACACTATCTCTACCAACTTAAGTTTAAAGTCCCCTTTAATTTTTTTATGAAATCGAGCGTAAGTCTGACGTCAGAAAATTGGGAGGAGCTTAAAGACGTACTGCTTATGACTCCAAAAAATTTCCATAAGAAATTTTTCATTTCTTGTTTACGTGCTTTGTGTGGTAAAATAACTCTTCATTTAGATATTTAGTTGAAGAAACGTGTTAATTAAGAGATGTTTATTCGTTTTTCTCAAGTGAGTTAGTTTAATGCAATAATCCTTCTTCAAAACTGTCTGAGGTTATGTTTTAATTTGTTTTGGTGTTTATTTTCTGAACAACTGGTTAACCAATTATGTATTATCGAGCTTAATTAAATTAATTTGTTAATAAATTATTTATTAGTTTATATGTCGTTTCAGTTTTGACACAGTAAGTATATATAAAAAGTGAAAATTCTATATAATGTTGCATTAAGGGTATTGTAATTCTATACAATTTCGAGAGTCTTCCATTTGGTTTTACTTTCAACCTATGGCCTACATTTACAACAGTTAAATGAAAAATTGCAATGCTCATACGAATGGTTATTGTGTATTTTTAAAAACATAACCACAAAATGAAAAATAATCTAAAAAACGACATAAAAACTACGTTTTTGATATCACGTATTTCAAACGTGATACAAATGACGTCAATTATGATGGGACAAATTCACGTGATTTTCGACGTCGAAAAAACGTGATAAACTGACGTGCTTTGGTGATAATTATGACGTCTTTTTAACGTTTTGTAAACGTTGTTTGGTTGCCTGGGATGTAGATACTTTCATTTTGTAGGCCCTTAGTCAGTAATACATAGAAAACCATTGCTGTAGTCAGTGTTGCCAAAGTCAATTCATACTGTAATGTCAATAATTAAAAAAAACTAGTAGGACTAGTCTCTGACCGTCTCCTCGAACATACTTATACAAATTTACTATGACTACAAATACAATTTATAAACAATACTGAAACAATTATAACCCATTCAGCCAGGTTTCATTTATTTCTTTTGATTTTAACTTTTACTTTAACTTTGGAAACAAAACGAAGTGAACTGATGTTCTCAGTATGTTTTTTCAAAAAGAGAATGATTGATAAAGCGTTTTTTAATGTACTCCCGAGATTTATATAAAACCTTTGTAATTTCTTTAATATGGCACATGTTTGGGAGTCTTATAAAACGTTAAGGTGCCTTATAGGCGCGAAAAGGGGTTCAAACAACGTGTTACAGAACATTGTTTATTTGCTTAAATAAAAAACTATGGAATTAAACTCTCACCAATGGGCAACCATTTTCGTTTATGTTTTACGGGGAATATCTTGATTATAATCCCAGGCAACCAAGTGACGTCAATAACGTCGAGAAAACGTCAGTATTTGGTTGAATATATACACGGGATTTACATAAAATTAATGACGTTAAAATCCGTTTAAAAACACGTTTTCATTTCAGACAGCCTTACGCCCTGTTTCATAATCAACTTAAAGTGAACATTAACTAAAGTTCACTTTAAAGTTGACATTTTCCCATAGGAATTGCATTGTAAAGGTACCAACTTAAGTTTAAAGTCCACTTTAACTTTATTATGAAATCGAGCTTAAGTCTGACGTCAGAAAATTGGGAGGAGCTTAAAGACTTACTGCTTATAACTCTAAACAATTCTCATAAGAAATTTTTCATTTATTGTTTACGTGCTTTGTGTGGTAAAATAAGACTCTTCATTTAGATATTTAGTTGAAGAAACGTGTTAATTAAGAGATTTTTATTCGTTTTTCTCAAGTGAGTTAGTTTAATGCAATAATCCTTCTTCAAAACTGTCTGAGGTTATGTTTTTAATTTGTTTTGGTGTTTATTTTCTGAACAACTGGTTAACCAATTATGTATTATCGAGCTTAATTAAATTAATTTGTTAATAAATTATTTATTAGTTTATATGTTGTTTCAGTTTTGACACAGTAAGTATATATAAAAAGTGAAAATTCTATATAATGTTGCATTAAGGGTATTGTAATTCTATACAATTTCGAGAGTCTTCCATTTGGTTTTACTTTCAACATATGGCCTACATTTACAACAGTTAAATGAAAAATTGCAATGCTCATACGAATGATTATTGTGTATTTTTAAAAACATAACCACAAAATGAAAAATAATCTAAAAAACGACATAAAAACTACGTTTTTGATATCACGTATTTCAAACGTGATACAAATGACGTCAATTATGATGGGAAAAATTCACGTGATTTTCGACGTCGAAAAAACGTGATAAACTGACGTGCTTTGGTGATAATTATGACGTCTTTTTAACGTTTTGTAAACGTTTATTTGCCTGGGATGTAGATACTTTCATTTTGTAGGCCCTTAGTCAGTAATACATAGAAAACCATTGCTGTAGTCAGTGGCGGCTGGTCCTAAGGGGCCACCGAGCCATGGCACTGGCTCTGAAAAATATACTTACAGGAAAACAGATTGAACAATAAAAATAATATTATTTTTACTATGCTTTTTTTAATATCAATGCATTATCTACATACATTATTTATCATTATGTAACTTAATATCCACGAAAAAACAAATAATTCCTGTGAGTTACTCTGCCCGAGCACCATTCCGTATGGCTCGAGATTTGACTTCAAAAGCATAGGAAAAGGTAGACGCGGTCAGCTTACAACGGACGGCGGGGCTTATGAGATTCCGAGCCAGACAAACTTTGGCTCGAGTGTGTTTTAGAATGTGACTTTTCTAGTGTTAGAATGGTTTTTGCGTATCTACAACTTTTTAGCGTTGATTTGAAATTTCATCTAGCTCTTCAAATTTTGAAGGCTGTGCAAAGATTTTAAATAAATACTATTATATATTAATATATTAAAAAAATTGCCGGATTTGTGGATGTGATAAAAAAAATGCATTTTTCTGTTTCGTGTGTGTTTTGTTTGGGACCGATTCTACATGGGCAAGACATGGTATCATTGATTTAGTGCATATTTACGATAAAATAAATATTATGCTTTGCCTTATTTTCATAATTCTTTATCCATGCGATCATCTAATTATACATAAATATCAATTTTCAAGATACTGTGTCAAAAAACGAAAAAAAAAAATCCTTTTTCATCCAGTACCCGGTAAATTTACGTATTAAGTTGTGTTAAGGGTAAATTTACCTATGGTAAATTTATCTATTTGTGCACCGCCTCTTTTAGTAATCACGAGCCGCCACTGGCTGTAGTCAGTGTTGCCAAAGTCAATTCATACTGTAATGTCAAAAAAAAAACTAGTAGGAGTAGTCTCTGACTGTCTTCTCGAACATACTTATTATACAAATTTACTATGACTACAAATACAATTTATAAACAATACTGAAACAATTATAACCCATTCAGCCAGGTTTCATTTATTTCTTTTGATTTTAACTTTTACTTTAACTTTGGAAACAAAACGAAGTGAACTGATGTTCTCAGTATGTTTTTTCAAAAAGAGAATTATTGATAAAGCGTTTTTTAATGTACTCCCGAGATTTATATAAAACCTTTGTAATTTCTATAATATGGCACATGTTTGGGAGTCTTATAAAACGTTAAGGTGCATTATAGGCGCGAAAAGGGGTTCAAACAACGTGTTACAGAACATTGTTTATTTGCTTAAATAAAAAACTATGGAATTAAAATCTCACAAATGGGCAATCATTTTCGTTTATGTTTTACGGGGAATATCTTGATTATAATCCCAGGCAACCAAGTGACGTCAATAACGTTGAGAAAACGTCAGTATTTGGTTGAATATATACACGGGATTTACGTAAAATTAATGACGTTAAAATCTGTTTAAAAACACGTTTTCATTTCAGACAGCCTTACGCCCGGTTTCATAATCAACTTAAAGTGAGCATTAACTAAAGTTCACTGTAAAGTTGACATTTTCCCATAGAAATTTCATTGTAAAGGTAAAGATAGTGCAAACACTCCTGACCACGGCGCAGTAGACGAAATTTGGTTTAGTCCCCACTTTCATGCGAAACGCACTGTATCTACAATAGAACCTTTCTGTCTTTCTGTGAATTTTGACATTTTGACTCCGCCTTCGCGCAGCTCCATGGTCAGGAGTGTTTACACTATCTCTACCAACTTAAGTTTAAAGTCCCCTTTAATTTTTTTATGAAATCGAGCGTAAGTCTGACGTCAGAAAATTGGGAGGAGCTTAAAGACGTACTGCTTATGACTCCAAAAAATTTCCATAAGAAATTTTTCATTTCTTGTTTACGTGCTTTGTGTGGTAAAATAAGACTCTTCATTTAGATATTTAGTTGAAGAAACGTGTTAATTAAGAGATTTTTATTCGTTTTTCTCAAGTGAGTTAGTTTAATGCAATAATCCTTCTTCAAAACTGTCTGAGGTTATGTTTTAATTTGTTTTGGTGTTTATTTTCTGAACAACTGGTGAACCAATTATGTATTATCGAGCTTAATTAAATTAATTTGTTAATAAATTATTTATTAGTTTATATGTTGTTTCAGTTTTGACACAGTAAGTATATATAAAAAGTGAAAATTCTATATAATGTTGCATTAAGGGTATTGTAATTCTATACAATTTCGAGAGTCTTCCATTTGGTTTTACTTTCAACCTATGGCCTACATTTACAACAGTTAAATGAAAAATTGCAATGCTCATACGAATGATTATTGTGTATTTTTAAAAACATAACCACAAAATGAAAAATAATCTAAAAAACGACATAAAAACTACGTTTTTGATATCACGTATTTCAAACGTGATACAAATGACGTCAATTATGATGGGACAAATTCACGTGATTTTCGACGTCGAAAAAACGTGATAAACTGACATGCTTTGGTGATAATTATGACGTCTTTTTAACGTTTTGTAAACGTTGTTTGGTTGCCTGGGATGTAGATACTTTCATTTTGTAGGCCCTTAGTCAGTAATACATAGAAAACCATTGCTGTAGTCAGTATTGCCAAAGTCAATTCATACTGTAATGTCAAAAATTAAAAAAAACTAGTAGGACTAGTCTCTGACTGTCTTCTCGAACATACTTATTATACAAATTTACTATGACTACAAATACAATTTATCAACAATACTGAAACAATTATAACCCATTCAGCCAGGTTTCATTTATTTCTTTTGATTTTAAATTTTACTTCTTTAACTTTGGAAACAAAACGAAGTGAACTGATGCTCTCGGTATATTTTTTCAAAAAGCTAATTATTGATAAAGCGTTTTTTAATATACTCCGAGATTTATACAGTGCTAGTCAAAAGTCCGTACCCCCCTCGTATCTTTTGAACGATTATACCTATGAAATTTGGAGGGAGGAAATAAACGGACGTAAGCTTCCTAACTAGTTATGACAGGTGACGTAATAGTGACAGATGACTTTACAGCGCCACTGTGACAGATAATTTTAAATGGGACCTTATGACAAGTGACACATCATTTGAAAGGTATTGAAAATACCTATTCAAACATACTAATTTTGTTTGAGTTTAAGCTAATTTTGATGAATAAATGAAATAATATAAAATTGTAGTTTCGCATTTAATTAATACAAGTTCTAAATTCCGCCTATGATTACTTGTCAAAAAGGTTGATGTTGTCGTAAAAACTACTAGAGAATTGAAAAACGTCAATTTTTTTGACAAAAAAACCATAGGCGGACATTTGAATTTTTATTAATTAAATGCGAAACTACAATATTATGTTTATTTAATTTATTCACCAAAATCAAAATCAACTTAAACTCAAAAAAATTAGTATGACTGAATAGGTATTTTGAATACCTTTCAAACAAGGTATCACTTGCCATAAGGTCCCATTTAAAATTATCGGTCACAGTGGCTCTGTAACGTCATCTGTCACTATTACGTCACCTGTCATGACTAGTTAAGAAGCTTACGTCCGTTTATTTCCTCCCTCCAAATTTCACTATTATAGGTATAACCGTTCAAAAGATAACAGGGGGGTACGGACTTTTGACTAGCACTGTATAAAACCTTGTAATTTCTATAATATGGCACATGTTTGGGAGTCTTATAAAACGTTACGGTGCGTTATAGGCGCGAAAAGGGGTTCAAACAACGTGTTACAGAACATTGTTTATTTGCTTAAATAAAAAAACTATGGAATTAAAATCTCACAAATTGGCAATCATTTTCGTTTATGTTTTACGGGGAATATCTTGATTATAATCCCAGGCAACCAAGTGACGTCAATAACGTCGAGAAAACGTCAGTATTTGGTTGAATATATACACGGGATTTACGTAAAATTAATGACGTTAAAATCAGTTTAAAAACACGTTTTCATTTCAGACAGCCTTACGCCCGGTTTCATAATCAACTTAAAGTGAACATTAACTAAAGTTCACTTTAAAGTTGACATTTTCCCATAGGAATTGCATTGTAAAGGTACCAACTTAAGTTTAAAGTCCACTTTAACTTTATTATGAAATCGAGCGTAAGTCTGACGTCAGAAAATTGGGAGGAGCTTAAAGACTTACTGCTTATAACTCCAAACAATTTTCATAAGAAATTTTTAATTTATTGTTTACATGCTTTGTGTGGTAAAATAAGACTTTTCATTTAGATATTTTGTCACCACAATTACAATAATTTAATTTAATGTAAGACCAACAAATTGACTTATAGATGTTTGTTTTATATCTGATTGTCAATAAAGGGAGATAATAAAAAAAAAATTTAGATATTTAGTTGAAGAAAGGTGTTAATTAATTGATTTTATTCCGTTTTTCTCAAATGAGTTAGTTTAATGCAATAATTATTCTTGAAAACTGTTTGAGGTTATGTTTTAATTTGTTTTGGTGTTTATTTTCTGAACAACTGGTAAACCAATTATGTATTCATCATCATCAGTAGCTCGACAACCCTTTTTGGGTCCTGGCTTGTTCTAGGATTTTCCGCCATTCTGTTCTGTTCCTTGCTTTGTTCTTCCAGTGGGTAATCTCAAGCGTTTTCAGATCTTGTTCCATGTATCTAAGTTTGGGTCTTCCCTTTGACCTTCTCCCTACTGGTGTTTGCTTCATTATATGTTTTGGTGTTTCGGTCTCCAACATTCGTTCAACATGGCCCATCCAGCGCAGACGTCCGATCTTTATGGATGTTATGACGTCGGGTTCGTTGTATGCTGCGTATAGTTCAAAATTATATCTTCTGCGCCATACGTCATTTTCTTTCACCCCCTTATATATGTGTCTAAGGATTTTTCGTTCAAACGTACCTAATAAGTTCTCATCGCTTTTCGATAGTGTCCATGTCTCTGATCTATATGTAAGGACCGGTTTTATCAGGGTTTTGCATATTTTGCATTTGGTTTTTCTAGTGATGTTGTTAGATCTTAGATGTTTAATGAGTCCATTATGTTTTATTAGCAATATGTATTCTTCTCTTAACTTCTTCGCTGACATTGTCACTGCGGTAACTAGTGAACCTAGATATGTAAAATTTTTTACGCTTTCGATGTTATAGTCTCCTATTGTCACGATTCTGTAGGTTTCTTTGGCCTGTCGATTTGCTGGCCTTCATGTATTTCGTTTTTATTTCATTATTATTTAGGCCACTGTTTTGTGCCGCTCTTTCGATAGCATTAAATGATTCTATCATTTCTCTTTTGCTTCTAGCTATGATATCAACATCATCTGCAAATGCCAATATTTGTACACTTTTTGTTATTATTGTTCCAATTATGTATTATCGAGTTTAATTAAATTAATTTGTTAATTATTTATAAGTTATGTATAAATTATTTATTAGTTTATATGTTGTTTCAGTTTTGACATAGTAAGTATATATAAAAAGTGAAAATTCTATAATAATGTTGCATTGAGGGTATTGTAATTCTATGTAATTTAGAGTCTTCCATTTGGTTTTACTTTTAACCTATGGCCTAAATTAACAACAGTTCAATGAAAAATTGCAATGCTCATACGAATAATTATTGTGTATTTTTAAAACCATAACCATAAAATGAAAAATAATCTAAAAAACGACATAAAAACACTACGTTTTTGATATCACGTATTTCAAACGTGATACAAATGACGTCAATTATGATGAGACAAATTCAGGTGACTTTTGACGTCGAAAAAACGTGATAAACTGACGTGGTTTGGTGATAATTATGACGTCTTTTCAACGTTTTGTAAACGTTATTTGGTTGCCTGGGATGTAAATACTTTCATTTTATTCTTTTTGTTTATGTTTTACGGGGATTCCTTATGTTTTGTAAGCCCTCTTAGTCAGTAATACATAGAAAACCATTGCTGTAGTCAGAGTTGCCAAAGATAATTCATACTGCAATGTCAAAAATTAAAAAATAACACTAAAATTAACGACTACGATGTTTCAACGAAAAATAGAAAGCCTGAATATAGCTTGCAGGATCTAGTAGAGCCTAATGTTTCTGAAACAAATCCTAAGCAAGCTCGTGGTACCTACTCATAGAATAAAACACTTTTTTAATGTTTGCCGCAGGCACAGCCAACAAATATGTTAATTTTGTTCATCAATTCGATTCAATCACCAGAACATCAATTCAGTTCTATATAAAAAATATATGATGCAAAGGACACCG
The DNA here is from genome assembly GCF_917563875.1 of Diabrotica virgifera virgifera. Taxonomy (NCBI): domain Eukaryota; kingdom Metazoa; phylum Arthropoda; class Insecta; order Coleoptera; family Chrysomelidae; genus Diabrotica; species Diabrotica virgifera. Next base: position 147,175,857 of record NC_065452.1, read on the forward strand.
CACACAACTTATGGAAAATACAATGTTACTTAAATTTAGATGAATCAATTCGTCTCAAAATTACAATCATTTCATATCATTACGCCAACTCTAAATTTTGATTAATAACGGTGTAAATTGTAATTACATTTGATCTAAATCACATGTTTAAAAGTTCATAAAACTGTCATTTATAAATACTATTATGAGCTGGCGCAATGATATGAAATTATTGTAATTTCGAGGCTATTCTATTTTTTATTTCATTTGAGTGACATTATATTTTCCATACGATGTGTCCTTTACAATAATTACACAAACATTCATTTTACAAATAGTACATAATTAATAATAAATAATTAATTATAATTAATTCAGACAGGTTTGTTACATTTATTTATTTCTTTTAATTTTGGTTTTTACCTCTTTTACTTTCGATGCAAACCGTAATGAGTTGATACTTTCTAAACATGTCTCCTGAAATGGAGAAATATTAACAATCATAAGTGTCTTTGAATTTCCTCCTAAAGACGACTGTAGTAGATATGTCAGTTTTGAATTTCGGTAAGGTACATGCTTATCTTGATTGTGTAGCGACATCATTACGGTTTGCAGAGCAGACAAGCTCTTATTGATATTTTTTGTTTCGGTTAGACGAGCTCCTTGATTTACCTTTGCTGATTCTGACCCCGCCAAATCAACCAGATTGACAGAACCGGTCCAAGTTGCATTGGTTTCTTCGTTTCTCCCCTTGATAGTGATTTTGGTAACAGCGTGCGAACGTGAGCTATGCTGATTAACGTCTGTGGCCGCTACAGCTCTATTTTTTTGCGCTTTTTTCATGTATTTTTTAAAATCTGCAAACGAGAAAATCTCCTCGTCTTTTAAATTTGGCACTTGGATCCCTCGTCCTTCATTGTACATAATTTCTAAGTTCTGGTTTGAATCAGAATCCAGCAGGTCCCTTACATTTTCATTATATATTTCTAAAAAACTGGCAGTAACGTCATACTGCCATTTACAACTTTTCAGGTCTTTAATCGTGTCAAAAATTAAATTAATGGTCCTCGGAATCATTCCTAAAATACACAAAACGAATTAATTTAAAATATTACATTGACATTGCTCAAAGAGCTGAAGACATAAGGGGCCGTCCATTAATCACGTGATGTTTTTTTTTGGCATTTTTTAACCCCCCCTACCCCTTGGTGATACATGGTGAGGTTTAAAACTAACCCCCCCCCCCCTACCCTATATCACGTGTATTTTTTAGTATCTACAAAAAATATATTTTTTAAATAATTGTAAAATACACATCATCTAATTTTATTATAAAAAATTAAAGACCACAATAATAACGTTTAGAGGTAGACAGAAAGGTAGCAGGTTGTTTTTGACTGACATAAAATAATGAAAGAAATCTGAGAAACTTTTTGTACTAAATTAGTATTACATATACATATTACTAAATGTATTATACATAATATGTAATTATCATGCAAATGAGTTAATGATAATATTATCATCCCCAGCAATTTTATTTCATATAATATTAAAATAAAGAATTCAAAATGCCACGAATTAAAAGATATGTTTTGGATTTAAGTAATATTTAAGGTACACTTCAGTCCACGAGTCTTTACTCGTGCGTCATTAATAGGGCTCTTCATTCACAGTCATTTGTTTCGAGCTTCTGTCATAATATGACATATTATGTTGTATAATCTGTGTATAATATTAATATACACGGATTATAGGTATTTTTTCATACGATAAAGATTGTACGAGCTTCTGTCATATGTGGTATAATCCGTGTATATTAATATTATACACAGATTATACAACATATGACAGAAGCTCGAAACAAATGACAATCGATGAAAAGCCCTATACCTGGCGAGATAAAACACATATTTTTGATAACTCAAATTTTAACCCGTGATAGGATAGGTAGTTACTTACTGTCACTTGCTATTGCGTTTAGTAAATTTCAATTTCCGACTTTTTCATCGACTTATTTCGTATGCTTTAATTAAATGATGAAACACGGGTAAAGACTCGTGGACTCAGCTGTAGGTATGTACGCTATGCATATTTTATTTGTAAAGTAATTACATTTACTTTATCAATGTTATAAAAAATGTAAGATTTAACAATACCATAATACTGCAAATAAAACTACATAGGTGAATTCTTAGTATTAGAACAATGTCCATAAAAATATATAGTCACTAACAAATTTTAAATTATCTTTTTAGTAGTAGAATAATAAAAGAGAATATTGAAAGACCTCTTTGCTTGGCTCTTTCGGCGGTAATCTAGTAAAAGATCATTGGCCCACTTCATAAATTCTTCCTTTGTATATTTTTGTTTCCCGTTAACCCACAATTCATTAAATTCTTTTTGAGCGACACCAAGATTTTTACTTTTCTTATACTCTGTAAATAGTTCTTTATACAGATCACCTAGACATTGTGATGAAAAAAGTACGAAGTTAAAAACGGTTTAAACGCATGTATTCAGTGACAAAATAACGATATAAAACTGACAGGATTTTGAGAATTTCCAATTCATAAGATAGTAGGTAAAACACATGTAAGACTAAAGGCTCATAAATAAAAAATCGGAGACGGCGACAGAGTCCCGGTCAGTATTCCTATTTAGTGGAAACATATGCTAGATTCACAACAAAACGATTTGAAATGGGTCGCTTTTATCATAACATTCAAGATAATTTAGGTGGAACCAGTTTGCTGGGTTGTGTATATTATGAAAGGGAAATGGATTTTTTTTTAATATTAGTCACAGCAATGCCGCTTTCGATTTTTGTACGCATTTGACAAAAAAGTAAATACACGTAACGGGTTGAGTATCGGGCATTTTCCGAAAAAAAAATACACGTGATATATTACTTATATTACTGAACCCCCCTACCCCCTTGTGATGTTTCGTGATTTTTCATGGACCCCTCCCCCCCCTTTCGAGCATCACGTGATTAATGGACAGCCCCTAAACAGTTTTGAAAAAATAATAAAATATGCGGACATCTGAATTATCACGTCTCTACTGGACTCATGACAGTCAGGGTAATAGTTGGCATTCGGAAAACTCTCATACATACTGAAAGACAAAAGATACTACAAAACCTTCGAACCAAAGTGTTTGATTCTTGTATCCTTCCTGTTCTCACTTACACGCTCAAACCTGGACATTCACAAAAATGAACATGGACAAGATTTGAAAAACTCGGCAAACAAAACCCGGAACAAAACAAAAATAAGGATAGACCAAGAGGCGGCGCTGAAAAATCTATTTGAATTTACTAAAGCCAGAGGTTTCACAGTTGATTACTGTGAGTGTGTAGAGAAACATACTGCGGTCGGTCAACCGAAACGTAGAACAGGGGTTACTGAGAGGGTATCAAAGTTGCTTTGCTACGAAGGTAATTATTTCCATTTACTAAGGCTGAAAATCAGTACACACATTCTAAATTAAATATAAATAAAAGTTATTATAGTCGGTCAGCTGTATGACGGGACAGAGCCGGTCGGTCGGCCCCAATAGTCGATTGAGGAAATGAAGCATTTTGGCTCGCAATTTTTTCGTCCAGCATGGATTTACTTGAAATTTGCACAGAAGGTAGGGAATAGTCCAAGGATAATTTTTTATATCATGCCGCTATCATACGCTAAAACCTTGGGGTGGTTGCCACCCCATCTCGGGGGTGAGAATTTTTTATTACATTTTAACCATGTAATTCGATGGAAAAAGTGATTCTAAGAAAAAAATGTTTTTTACATTTTCTTCGTAAAACTAATATTTTTCGAGTTATTCGCGCTTGAAAATAACAGTTTTTCGACGAAAAAATCGACTTTTTTAGAGGGTTTTTTGAGAATACCTCGAAAAATATGCATTTAATCAAAAAAATTGTTGATATAGAAATTGTATCTTTTAGTAACACAAACCAAATTCTTTTCCTATAATATCTTTAAGACCAATACAAACCGAAATACGGCATGTTAAAAGTTAGCTTTTTTCGTCAAATAATGGGACAAATTTGCATTTTTCGAGGAAAACTTAAATAATCTTTTTTCAAGCATACAATTAGACCTTTCAAAAAAAAAATAATAAAAAGTTTTTAGCATGCAAATTAAGCGACACAAAAAAAAGTCGGTACCCGCTTTTCTCTACGAAAAAATCAGTGAAAACAACCCACTAACTACCATCCTAATTCAAAATTGGTCTTCACCTTTCTGTAGTTCCTTTTATATTTATATTATCAATACACTCAAGGAGTTTGACCTATTTAAAATGCCTAATTTTGGAAAAATTAGAGTTTTAAAAAAATTGATTTTTTGCAATTTGGTATTTTTCACCTTTTACTTCAAAATAATTTCGAAAATACTAAAGATATGAAAAAAATTATAAACTACTAAATTGTAGCTTTTTTAATGACTAAAATTACCCTGTGCACATATTTTCATTACAGTGAATAGTTAGCCAAATATAGCTGTTTTACGGAATCTTATAACTAAGACATGTTACGGAATTTAATTTACCCAGTCTTATAGCTCTTTAAAAATCCTACAAAATCGTTTTTAAGGGGTCTCATTACTGAGAGGGTATCAAAGTTGCTTTCCTACGAAGGTAATTAAATCCATTTACTAAGGCTGAAAATCAGTATACAGTGAGATATAACATTTTTCCAAAATTAGGCATTTTAAATAGGACAAACTCCTTGAGTGTATTGATAATATAAATGTAAAAGGAACTACAGAAAGGTGAAGACCAATTTTGAATTAGGAAGGTAGTTAAGGGGTTGTTTTCACTGATTTTTTCGTAGAGAAAAGCAAGGACCGATATTTTTTGATTATAAGTCGCTTAATTTTCATGCTAGATACTTCTTATTTTTTTTTGAAAGGTCTAATTGTATACTTGAAAAAAGATAATTTAAGTTTTCCTCGAAAAATGCAAATTTTTCCCATTATTTGTCTTTGAATATTTCAAATTATGCATTTGACGAAAAAGCTAACATTTAACATGCCGTATCTCGGTTTGTATTTGTCTTAAAGATGTTATTGGAAAAGAGTTTGGTTTGTGTTACTAAAAGATACAATTTTGATATCTAAAATTTTTTTGATTAAATGCATATTTTTCGAGGTATTCTCAAAAAACCCTCTAAAAAAGTCGATTTTTTCGTCGAAAAACTGTTATTTTCAAACGCGAATAACTCGAAAAATCTTAGTTTTACGAAGAAAATGTAAAAACATTTTTTTCTTAGAATCACTTTTTGCATCGAATTACATTGGGTTAAAATGTAATAAAAAATTCCCGCCCCCGAGATGGGGTGGCAACCACCCCCAAGGTTTTAGCGTATGATAGTGGCATGATATAGAAAATGATCCTTGGACTATTTCCTACCTTCTGTGAAAATTTCAAGTAAATCCATGCTGGACGGAAAAATTGCGAGCCAAAATGCTTCCTGTCCTCAATCGACTATTGGGGCCGACCGACCGGCTCTGTCCCGTCATACAGCTGACCGACTATAATAACTTTTATTTATATTAAATTTAGAAGCAAACGAATGGGAAAGATACTTGACGGAACTGTTTAAAGGAAAGGAAAATCATAATCAAAATAATAACCTACCTGAATTAAGACACGAAATTGAAATCAGTTTTCAGGAAGTTGGGGTAGCCATAAATTCACTCAAAAATAGGAAGTCACCAGGACCAGACGGAATAACCAACGAGCTTCTAAAATACGAAGGAGAAAGTATAACCCTAGAGATGACAAAACTTATACAAAAACTAATATTGCACTGCAAGATACCAGACGCATGGAGAAACAGCATAATGATACCAATGTTCAAAAAAGGAGACAAAGAAGACCCCAACAATTATAGAGGTATAAATCTACTAAACACCGCACTTAAGCTAACCACAAAAGTCCTAACCAACAAAATCAATAAACTAACAACTTTATCAGATGAACAACAAGGATTCAGATCCGGAAGATCCTGCGTAGACGCCGTATTTGTACTGAGACAAATCACAGAAAAGGCCATTGAGTACAATAAACCAGCATATCTATGTTTTATAGACCTGACAAAGGCTTTCGATCGCATCCAAGTCGAAGACGTCTTACATTTACTGTATGGAAGAAACATACCAATCAATATTATACAAACCATCGAAAACATCTACTTTCATAATCGAATACAGGCAAAGATAAATGGAAAACTAACGCAGTTTATACCAGTACAAAGTGGAGTCAGACAAGGTGACTCATTAAGCCCACTGCTCTTTAATATAATAATGGACGAAATAATAGAAGCAGTACGTAAAGGTCATGGTTACAGAATGGGGAATAAAGAAATCAAAGTATTGTGTTATGCAGACGACGCCGCATTAATCGCCGAGACAGAAGACGATCTCCAAAGATTAACACACATCTTTAATACAACAGCCAAGAAATAAAATATGATAATATCAGCAGAAAAAACCAAATGTATGACAACATCTAAATACCCACTACGATGTAAAATCGAAATTGATGGGAAAATAATAAAGCAGGAAGCAAGGTTTAGATATCTGGGAATAGATATAACCAGTTACGGAGATGTTGAAGAGGAAGTACGACAACAAAGCTTAAAAGCAAGTAAAGCGGCGGGATCTCTTAATGACACAATCTGGAAGAACAAACACTTAAGACAAGACACAAAAGCAAGAATCTATAAAGCAGCAATTAGACCTATATTAACATACACGGCGGAGACAAGGCCTGACACATCTAAAACGAGACGACTACTAGAAACAACAGAGATGAAAATACTCCGACGAATATCAGGAAAAAGTCTGTTGGATAGGGAGAGGAGCGAAAACATAAGAAGATCATGCAATATAGAAGACATAAATGGATGGGTGACAAAACGGAAACAGGAGTGGAACGAACACATTAGTAGAATGGCAGAGGATAGGATAGTACGAATAGCACGAGATAAGTCACCAAATGGACGAAGAAGTATTGGCAGACCAAGAAAAAGGTGGTGCGATAACCTAAACAATTTAGGAGGATAATATTGAAGAAGAAACAGGCTTTAAAGCCTACATACAAGAAGGAAGAAGAAGAAGTGTACTGTTTTTTAGCCTTAGTAAATGGAAATAATTACCTTTGTAGGAAAGCAACTTTGATACCCTCTCAGTAACCCCTGTTCTACGTTTCGCTTGACCGATCGCAGTATGTTTCTCTACACACTCACAGAAATCAACTGTGAGAAATCTAGCTTTAGTAAATTCAAATAGATTTTTCAGCGCTGCCTCTCCGTCTAGGATATTTAATCTAGTCGCAACATAGTCCCGTGAGAAATTCTCGCTCGCCGTGATTTGATGATGGTATTATAGGTTTTTTGGGTCGCTGAATCCAATGGAAGTGGTCTGGAAGCCTAAATATGGTGCGTTTAATTGGTATTAACAAATTATGGTAAAATTAGATATTTTTCAGGGATTATTAGAAGCCCTGTAAATAAATTGATAGTGTTAAGGTCTTCTCTGGTGTATTTTTGGTCGCTGAATCAAATTCGACTAGTCGCGTTTGCTCAAAATATGTTCTTATTTTGTTAATGACAAAATAATTGTTTATTCGCCGAAAAGCTCGAAATAATGCGCTATCTACAGCAAGTTTGTAGTCTTTGTCATAGTATTTTTATACGATAAATCAATTGCCACTAGTCGTGATAGCTTAAACCACGTTCCGACTTTGTTATTAATAAATTATTGCAAAAATAACCGTTTATAGTACATTTACTCACGGTTTTTGCTCCAAATTTTAAAAACCTCTTGGATTAACATGAAATTTGACATACACGTAGCTAACATGTCAAACAAAACAATGTGTGCTTTTACCCTGGGGGTGAAAAAAGAAACCTTTAAAACAAGTCCAAAAGTGGATAAACTGATTAATTCTAAGCAACTTTTGTTCTATACAGTTTTTCACTCAGTCAATACTTTTCGAGTTATTTGCGAGTGAATATGCTCATTTTCCAACAAAAACTCCACCTTTTTAGACGGTTTTTCGCAAATAACTCAAAAAGTAAGTACATATTTAAAAAAAAATTCTTAGCAAAAATGTAGACTGTAAAAAAGTGAAAAAAATGGTGTAAGTGTGAGGTCCGTAGACCCAGTAGAAGCAGAGTTGTAGCTAATGAACAACAGGTTCATATTCGTCAAATTCCAAATCGAATATTTCAACATAAAATAACCAAAAAATGGAAGCCACGGAAATGGATGCCATCAGAAGATCGATGAGAATATCAAGAGCCGAAAGAATAAGGAATGAAATAATAAAACAACAAATGGGTGTAGAGGGCACTATAGTTGAGGATATTGAAAGAAAACAGCTCATATGGTATGGGCATGTGAGCCGAATGGGGGACGAAAGATTGCCTAAAAAAACTATGATGTGGCAACCCCCAGAGAAGAAAAAACGAGGACGACCACCACAGAGCTGGAATCTGGGAGTTAGGAAAGCGATTAGCGCTCGAAATCTAAATGAAGACCTAACTCAGGACAGAATACAGTGGCGTTTGGGAGTCGGACAACGTCGTAAGACGTTATAAAACCGAATATATATATATATATAACCAAAAAATAAAGCAATTTTTGAGGAAAACTTATTTGAACTTTTATAAAAAAAACTTTATTCTTGTTTTTTGAAAAAGTATCTAGTATCAAAAATAAGCAAGTTACGCTCAAAATAAAGTTGGTCCCTTTTTTTTGGTAAAAAGAAACGGGAAAATCACCCCCTAATTAGCATCGCAGATGAAATTAATCATTATCGCCTCACAAGTTGCTTTACTTATGTTGTATTTATATGATCTGTAAGTTTCATCAGTTCGACAAGTGCTTATAAAACCCCCAAAAACGTGTTTTTCTTTGTTGAAAAATGAACATGTTCACTCACAAGTATTGTCTTAGTGAAAAAACCGTATAGAACAAAAGTTGCTTAGAATTAATCAGTTTTTCCACTTCCGGACTTATTTTAAAGGTTTTTTTTTCACCCCCAAAAAGGGACGAAACTCACCACCAGGGTAAAAGCGCACATCGGCACAATATCAATTGTTTTGTTTGGCATGTTAGCTACGTTTATGCCAAATTTCATGTCAATCAAGTTGTTTTTTTTTAATTTAGATTAAAAACCGTGAGTACACGTACTATAAACCGTTATTTTTGCAATAATTTATTAATAACAAAGTCGGTACGTGGTTTAAGCTATCACGACTAGTGGCAATCTATTTAGCGTATAAAAATACTATGAAAAAGACTACAAACTTGCTGTAGATAGCGCATTATTTCGAGTTTTTCAGCGAATAAACAATTATTTTGTTATTAACAAAATAAGAACGTGTCATTCCATTTCAAATCACTCAATTTTGGAGCAAAAAAAATTTTGAACCTCCGATTTGTCTGAAAATTGGTATATAGCTTCTGCGGGACGTAAAAATAAGATATTTAAGGTCAAAAAATCTTCTTTTTTTCTCAAAATGTTATTTTATGCGATTTTACAGTGATTTGGTGTTTATTTATACAAATTTGCATTTTCTATCGTAAAGTATCAATGAAAAACATAATATTTTAATAGAAGGGACTCAAAAAGGTCATTATAAAATATGGCATTATAACAAGTTACTTTGATTCAAAACAAAGTTTTGATCAAATTTTATAGTGTAGAAAACGTTAAAATACCGTTTTATACATTTTTCTCCATTCCCAAAATACATCACAATCGATTTGGCTGAAAATTTGCCCACAGATAGACAAAACATAAGACTTTAAGTGGTGAGAAGGATTTGAATTATATTACAATACCAAAAAAGTTACATGCAATATTATAGTCAAAAATATAGCCGTCTACTGTAAGTACAATTAACTCGAAAATATCGACCTCACGACAAAAATTGTTAAAAAGAAATTGTAATAATTGTAAATACGATTTATTTGGAACAATTTCAGTTCCTACCATTTTTGTCGAAAAGTTAAAAATGGCGGAGATATTGAGCAAAACAGGTTCTCCTTTAAAATCAAGATGGCGGCTAACGTAACGGAGGAATTCATTCGTGATTTTAAATTTAGGCTACTATTGACTCCCCTAAAGATCAGAAAAATAAAATTTTGGGCAGCTCGGCATTCAAGGTCAAATGCTATCCCGACTGGACTAATATATACTTTTGAGTCTGATATTACTGCATGTAACTTTTTTGGTATTGTAATATAATTCAAATCCTTCTAACCACCTAAAGTCCTATCTTTTGGCTATCTGTGGGCAAATTTTCAGCCAAATCGATGATGATGTATTTTGGGAAATGTAAAAAACGGTATTTTAACGTTTTTTACACTATAACATTTGATCAAAAACTTGTTTTGATTCAAAATAACTTGTTATAATGCCATATAATGACATTTTTGAGTCCTTTCTATTAAAATATTATGTTTTTCATTGATACTTTACGAAAGAAAATGCAAATTTGTTTGCATACTAGCCATACTAGCAATAACTGAGACTAAGAAAAAAGGTAAAGGTGAAATAAAATTAGAGAATGAACACACAATGATATATAGTGGAGTCCGAGAAGATCAAAGAGCAGCTGCAGGAGTAGGATGTATAATACATAAAAGTATGGAGAAACAAATAGGTGATTGGAAAGCATGGTCCGAAAGAATATTGAGTATCGAAATTAATAATACAGAGAATAATCGCATAAAAACTGTAATAGTAGTTTATGGCCCAAACGAAGACGACACAGCATACAACAAAGATGAATTTTGGCATGAGCTGACACTGATAACAGAAAGCGCTAAAGGAGAGATATACATAATAGGCGACTTCAATAGTAGAGTTGGAACAAGAGATGAGTTATACACAAGATGCATAGGACAATATGGAGAGCAGACTAGAAATAATAATGGGAGAAGAATGCTTGAATTTTGCACTATCCACAACTTGATTATAACTAACACATTTTTTAAGCACAAACATATCCATATGTACACAAGAGAAGTAAAGAGCCGTAACGAAAAATCCATAATCTATGTACTAGTTGAAAGCAACGACAGAAAAAAAGTTATGAATACTAAAGTACATAGATGCCCAGAAATAGGTAGTGATCACTATATGGTTGTTGCAAAGATAAGAGAGAAAACAATAGACATAAAAGTTAATCGACCAGATAATCAAACAATGGTAACGGTGGAGACAATTAATACTTATAAACTCAGAAATAAAGAAACAGCAAGATACTATGAGAAGAAAGTAAACGAAAAACTCAATAATACAATAGAAACGAACGAAGAGAATATAAACCAAGCGTGGAATTGGTTTAAACACCTATTACTAGACTCAGCTAAAGAAGTATGCGGAATAAGTAAAACAAATCCCACGAAAAAACAGACAGCTTGGTGGACAGAACAAATAAAAACACAAGTAAAAGCTAAGAAAAAAGCATGGAAACAATATCTGCAAAACAAGACAAACGAATACTACAACATTTATAAAAATGAAAGAAAAAAGTAAAGCTACTAGTAACTGCAGCTAAAAAGGAAACATGGACAAAATTTGGTGATAAAATGGAACAAGACAGTAAAAGTAATCAAAAGCTCTTCTATAGAACACTAAAAACATTAAGAACAGAGAACAAACAAAAAGTACACAATATTAAGAGTAAAAATGGAAACTTATTAGCAGAACCAACTCAAATAACGAATAGATGGCAAGAATACTTTGAAGAACTATTGAACCATGACAACAATACAGAAACCAATACTGAACCAGAAGAAAGACCTGAAGAAAATGTAGAAGAACCAATAACATTAGAAGAACTACAAGAAGCCATAAAACAGCTAAAATATGGAAAAGCTCCGGGAATTGACAAAGTAACGGTGGAAATAAAAAACATGGGACACCAAGGTACTGAAATACTACTAGAAATAATGAACAAAGTATGGAAAGATGAAATATTACCAGAGGACTGGAAAACCGCATTGATAGTTCCCATACATAAGAAAGGTGACAAAAGAGAATGTAATAACTACAGAGGATTGACATTGCTATGTGTATCCATGAAAATATTAGAGAAAATCATAGATAAACGAATAAGAATAATCGCGGAAGATACACTAGACGAGTCACAAAGTGGTTTCAGAAGCGGAAGGAGCATACAAGATCATATATTCACGCTAAAACACATAGGCGAAAAAGCGCTTCAAGAGAAAAAGAACATATACTTAGCCTTCTTAGACCTAGAAAAGGCCTTCGACAAAGTACCCAGACAGAGAGTGTGGAAAGTGCTAAGAGAGAAAGGTGTAGGACATAAAATGATACGAATCATCCAGAAAATATATAGTCAGAATGTGAACTCGGTGATTAGTAACAACAATAGATCAAACACTTTCACAGTAACAGGAGGACTAAGACAAGGCGGAGCTCTTAGCCCAACGCTGTTTATATTGTTTATGGACCAAATAATTAAAAGATGCACAATAGAAAGCAGAAAATTACATGTTGGACACAGATATCTTCGTAGAGTAGAAATATCAGAAGGAGTGTTTGCAGACGACTTGGTGTTAATTGCAAGAAGTGAAAAAGATTTACAACACAACATTGAAATATGGAACAGAGTATTCATCGAAAATGAAATGGTAATAAACAAAAGCAAGACCAAAGTACTACAGATCGGTGAAGTGAGACAGGAGCTAAGAATAGAAATTGAAGGAACACAAATTGAACAAGTGAAAACTTTCTCTTATCTAGGTGTAATAATTGACCAGGCAGGCACTCAAGATGCTGAAGTAAACAATAGAATAGACAAAACAATAAAGCTGTACCATACAATGAATAAAAAATTTATCAGTAGAAAAGAAATTTCAAGAGAAACAAAAATAAAAGTGTTCAAATCAATCTATAGACCAGTACTAACCTTCGGCAGCGAATCTTGGGTCTTAACAAACCGACAAAAAAGCAAGATCCAAGCCATGGAAATGAAGTTCCTGAGAAGAGTAAAAGGCGTCACTAAATTAGACCGACTACGGAATGTAGACATAAGAAGAGAGTTAAAAATACCATCCACATTGGAGTATATAGAGCAAAGACAATTATGTTGGTGGGGACATCTACAACGAATGAAAGAAACTAGACCAGTTCGAAGAGTATGGGAAGCAAAAATATCAAAAAATAGGAAGAGAGGAAGACCCAGACAAACATGGGATAAAGCAATAGGAGCCATTCTGCAAAAGAAAAGATCAAACTGGATAGATGCCAAAGCGATAGCACAAGACAGAAAAGAGTGGAAAAAATTTGTATATAGATAACTGATACTTTTATAGAATTTTAGAATGAAATTAATTTTAGAAATGTAGAATTAGATGTAAAAGTGTAATTTGTATATTTGTAAGTACCTATGTAAAACTAGATATGTTAATTTGGTAGATTAATGTTGCAACCCTACACCATTGTATGGTAGAAGGGATATGATTATATATATATAATATAATTCAAATCCTTCTAACCACCTAAAGTCCTATCTTTTGGCTATCTGTGGGCAAATTTTCAGCCAAATCGATGATGATGTATTTTGGGAAATGTAAAAAACGGTATTTTAACGTTTTTTACACTATAACAATTGATCAAAAACTTGTTTTGATTCAAAATAACTTGTTATAATGCCATATAATGACATTTTTGAGTCCTTTCTATTAAAATATTATGTTTTTCATTGATACTTTACGAAAGAAAATGCAAATTTGTTTAATTAAACACCAAATCACTGTAAAATCGCATAAAATAACATTTTGAGAAAAAAAAGATTTTTTGACCTTAAATATCTTATTTTTACGTCCCGCAGAAGCTATATACCAATTTTCAGACAAATCGGAGATCCAAAATTTTTTGCCTGAGTGATTTGACATGGAATGTACCGAACATATTTTGAGTAATCGCGACTAGTGACATTCGATTCAGCGACCAAGAATACACCAGAGAAGACTTTAACACTATCAATTTATTTACAGGGCTTCTAATAATTTCTGAAAAATACCTAATTTTACCATATTTTGTTAATAACAATCAAACGCACAACATTTGGGCTTCCAGACCACTTCCATTGGATTCAGCGACCCAAGAAACCTATAATACCACCATCAAATCACGGCCAGCTAGAATTTCCCACGGGACCCCCTATGTTGCGACTAGACTAATAAGGGTGATAGGGGAAATGCCGAGTAGTATGGGCTTGACAGAAGATACTTGTTGGTTGTCTCCTAGAAGAGGAATTCACTCTGCACATCTTGTGTCACTGTAAAGGACTCAGAAGCCTGTGGTATCTAGAACTGTGGAGAGGAAAAAACAAGCATCAGTCTATATGAAAGGACCCCAAGTAAGACTGTAGAAGCTCAGCTCATTAAGAGAAAAGAGCTGAATTAGGATATTTAAGTGACAAAGGGAACCACAATAGATCTGTAAAAGTAGCATTGTGTCAGTACGAGACCCACCCGTATCTTTATTTAAACTGTTGTGGAAAGAGGGGGTATTTCGTGAATTAAATTTATGATTTTTATTTACTTTATTATCTACAAATATCTTAAAGCAACACACAAAAAAATTAAATACAGTGGAACCCCGTTAACTCGGATTAATCGGGACCGCGGCCGATCCGGGTTATCGAAAATCCGGGTTAGCCGGAGAAAATGGTAAAAACTAATAAAATATGGTATGCTTACAGATAAACTCCGTTATAATTGTCACACAGACACTGGTAAACCACGTTCGCATTCCACCCAAAACCACACATACAAAGCGTCGTCAAGAGTCTCATTCTTAGCTTTATTAGCTTTGCACCGATTGTCCAAACTGTCTTTTGTTATCATTTTGAAAAAAATTCTTCGATTTTAGTTCTATTTTTCTTCCAATCCGATACTGTAGATGTACCGACACCATATAATGCTGCAAGATTCACCTTTATCAATTCTACTTAATGCTTCTAGTTTCTTTTTCATTGTCACTACAACATTTTTACGTTTTGTTGCCCTTATAGACAAAAAACACGCACACAAAAACTGAATAGATTTACGAACGATTACAGAACGGAAGCGAACAATACGACTTTACTACACACAATACCGTCTCTGATGTTATGTTATTTAATAACAGTGATGACTAAGCCCATTGTTAAAAAAAGAATTTTAATAGTCTTTTCTAAACAATGCTAAGACAGTTTCAAATAAATAAAGGATAATACAGGTGCCTGTTGTTTTCGATAACACGACAATGAATGTGGTGTGCCATGAGTCATTTTTACTATGGTATATGTAGGTAGTTCAAATTACACAAATACCCATTATCTCTCAAATATTATGTTACATAGAGTTGGTACAAAACCTCGTGAACCTTGAAAATGCGTATGTATAACCGAAATAAAATGAAGCCAAAAACATAGGACTATTTTATTTGCTGCGAATTGCGCGACAGGGTCCCATCTGCACCCTGATATTTTCAGTAATGTCGGATTCAATCGTTTCGTTCGTATATTGACGTCACCAAATGAATGAATTAGGTTCACGTGATTTTGTAACAGCTAATACATTTTTATTGTTGAAATGTTTGTCTGATAAAAATCGGTCCGGGTTAGCCGGAGTTCCGTCCGGGTTATCGGAGGCCGACTTATCGGGGTTCCACTGTAATGTTATTTTTATTTTCATTGTAAAAGGTTAATTTGAAGAATTCAAAAACTATACGGTTATATGCTTATCATCAGTGGCATATAAAGTCTACACCGGGATAATAGAACGGAAGCTCAGGAAAGAACTGGAAGGAAAGCTAGAAGAAGAACAAGCGGCTTTTAGGAAGGAAAGAGGAACAACATATAATATATACATACTGAGAAATATAATTGAAAGGAAAAACGAAATAGGAGAAGATTTATATATTACGTTTATAGATATTAAAGCTGCTTTTGATTCTAAAATAGAGAAGTAATATGGTCAGTAATGAAAGACCTGCAAATCCCGCAAAAGATAATAAGCGTGGTAAAAAGTACATATAGAATCGTACTCGCTAAAGTACAAATAAACGGAAACAGATAGCCAATAATAAACCTAAGGAGAGGAATAAAACAAGGGGACAGTCTCAGCCCAGTTTTTTTATATTAGTAATGGACAGAGTAATGAAGAGCGCTAAAAGAAGGTCAAGGCAATTACAGTCAACAATAGGGTATAGAAATTTAGTACCAGTGAGAATGGAGGGATTACTATATGCAGATGACCTAGTAATAATAGCAGACGATGAGAAAATGCAAAAATTAATCGATATCTGGGTGGAAGAAATAGAAAATTTAAAAATGGAGGTATATGTAAAAAACGAAGACCATGATAGTAACCCAAAATAAAAGGGAAGAAATAGACCAAACGATATTTAGGTGCAAAAAAGGAATAATAGAAACAATCTCGACGTTTGAATACCTGGGAGTAATAATATTAGAGGATGGAAAGCTAGATCAAGAATTTTTTTTATTTTTATTTAGCGTATGGACTTTCACAGTACGATAAATACACAAATATAATATATATTATTCAAACACTAAAATATAATGAATGAATCTAAATATTAATGTCGAATTTGCATAGCCATTCAATTGCTTCTGGGGAGCATTCCACAAAGTCCTGGAGGTTTCCACGGTAGGCACGATTTAGGCAATCTGAAACACAATGACTTATGGTCTGTCTATGCGATCCACAGTCGCATTGTGGACTTTCCGCACGACCCCATTTGAACAGAGAATCAGCACATTTACCATGTCCGATACGTATGCGATTAAGCCTCGCCCAGGTGGACCGAGGCAGACCCGATCCGATGAAACCCTGGGTTGGGGTGGATATCTGAATATATTCTGCTGCTATTGTTGGCATCCATCTTGTGGACCATTGCCTTTGTATATCATAGGAACCACCAATTGTTCGGGCAGATCTGATTGGAGGATTTCTAGACCTCAGTCGCTGGTGCTCTTTTGAAATGTCTGGTATGTCTTGATGGATTGGTAATTGTATGTTGGCTACAATTTTCTGATACTCTCTCACTAATGCTGCTGTACGGCGTAGATCTGGTGGAGCAATATTGCTCAAAGTAGGCAGCCATCTCACTGGGGTTGATTTTATTGTTCCAGTGATTATTCTCATGGTTTGATTAAGTTGGACATCGATTTTGTTTGTATGTGCACTATTTAACCATACTGGTGCACAATATTCTGCCACTGAAAAAACCAAAGCTAGAGCAGAGGTCCGAAGAGTATCTGCAGAAACACCCCAAGTTGTTCCAGCAAGTTTTGTTATTATATTGTTTCTTGTTCTCAGTTTACCGGCTGCGTTTGTAAGATGGCTTTTGAAGGTGAGTTTCTATCAAGTGTGACGCCTAGACAGTGTCTAGAAGTGTCTAGTGCCTAGAAGTGTGACATCAAGAAATCTCATACAGAACGAAAAAAGCAAATAAGATCTACTATGGACTAAATAAAACAATATATTTGGAAAGGAGGAAATAGATAAAGAAATAAAACTGAAGGAATACAATGCAATATCTGTACCAACTTTAATATATGCAAGTGAGACATGGGCAAACAATGCAAAACTAGACAGTACAATAAACGCAGTGGAGATTAAGCAGCTGAGAAAAATAGCAGAAAAAACGAAATTGGACAGAATAAGAAATGAAGATATTAGACAAAGACTGAAACAGGAATCGATAATAACCAAGATCCAAAAAAGAAAATTAAAATGGTATGGACACATTAACAGAGTGGACCAGGGAAGACTACCAAAGCAGGTGATGGAATCATAAAGATATGGTAATAGAAGGAAAGGGAGGCCAAGGAAAAGATGGATCGATCAGATTATAGAAATTGGACAGGAAAAAGGAAAAACACATCAACAAATAAAAGAGTTAGCAAAGGACCACAAGAAATGGAAGATATGGATAGAGGATGAATAAAATCTCCGACGCCCCTGAGGGGCTTAAGGAGTTTCGAGAAAGAAGAAGAAAAACTACATTGACTCTAGTTTATGATGGTGATAATATCACATAATACACTGCGCGTCATAGAAAACGGGCACCCTAAAAATGGGTAATTTTTGATGTCGCGTATCTCTTAAACCTGTTGTCCGATTTAAGTGATTTTTTGAATATGTTATAGCCTTATTCTTTGTCAATATCCCTGTAGTAATAGTTTTGCTAAACAGGTAAATTTTCATTATATACCGGGTGTACGAATCAAACTGTGTTTTTTCTCAAAGTTCGCAACACCCTGTGGAATATTCTAGCATTTATAAAATATTGAAATTAAAACCCAACAATAGCCTCAGGTTTTCTTAACATCCTGTTTTTTGATTCATTCTCTTATGTTGGATAATACAAAAGTTATGTACTTTAACAACTAGTCATGTTCTTCATCAGTATAAGTTGTTTGTAAATAAGTGCGACAAACTTTAAGGGGCAATTCTCCATGAAAAAACGGTATTGCCCTAAAACCGGTTGAGATATGCAAATGAAATTTGGTAGGTTTTAAGAGATAGTTATTGCGAATGTTTTGACTTGCAATTAAGAATTTTATATTCACTATTGGCGTGCATACCGGTAATATGACCGATCTTATTACCCGTATGTACGCCAATGGTGAATATAAAATTCTTAATTGTATGTCAAAAAATGTGCAATAACTACGTCTTAAAACCCACCAAATTTCATTTGCATATCTCAACCGGTTTTAAAGCAATAATAAATCGTCAGTTTGTAAAAAAAAAGAATGTGTGTGTACTTTGTACGCACGTAAGAAGTTATACTTCTATTACATATTATGTGATTTTAACGAAATTGATATAATGTACTTTAAACAGTTTATTTACATTTCATTTAAATATTAAACGAATTTTAATACTTACTACTTTCCAAAAATTTTTATTAAGACAATACCAAAAATTTTAAAAAATAAAAGAATAAAACGCACACAAACGCATTGAAAAATGCCACAAAGAAAAAATGATTTCTGAACGATAATAATTGTTGGCAAAAATTTTAAATACGCATTTTCTGAAAAAAAAATATATAACAAATATACTTACAATCATAAAATGCATAAAAAAAATAAAAACTTGCATCGGGATTCGAACCCGCGAATTTGGGGACGCTTTGATTCGTAATCGAAGCCTAGACTCATTCATCCAATTACACATTATTTGTCATGTGGAAAAATAGGGCAACTGAACGTTTTACTGTTTGCCAGTTGTTCTGAATTTACCTAATCAAATTATGTAGTTTGATTTTTGTGGAAGAAAATATTAAAATATGACAAAGCAGTAAGAAAACAATATATTAGATGAAGATTGGTAGAACTTTTGTTGGTAATCAAATTAAGTATGTAAATCAAAGCATTACATACCTACTAGATAAATAAATCTACGCCAAAAAATCATAATTTAAAAATAAAAATCGGACCTAATTTCGGATTTCTCTCTACAATCCCCATTCTTGAGAAAATAAATTTATTCCAACCTAATCCAAATGTACAGGGTGTTTCATTGGGAAAGTAACATACGTTAACTGTAGAAAGAGGACACTTAGGCGGTCTCAAAAATACCATACTTAATGGGTCTTACTTCATTAATAACAGAGATACTGGGTGTTTTATCTATTTTGCCATTTTATTATTTGGTTCATAACTTTTTAACCACATCGTATATTTATTTTATATTTGGCACGCAAATATCCTTTAAGGTGTACAATAAATTAATTTATTTACAAATGTAAAAAATCCAGGCCCGGATTAAAAAATATTAGAAAAATATTCCGACGCAAAAACAACACCCTGTACATTAAATTTTTTTAAAATGGATTTTGCATTTGAAAAGAGTATGAAAAACTAAATTTAGTGGTATACTTTAAATTTTCGGCAAAATGATTTTTCTGGTCAAATTTTGAATTTGAATTCTGAAATTATGTGAATTGCGAGAGCTCTAAGTAGAAAAAAAATTAAATACAACTTACAACTTGTTAACCGCACTGTATATTTATTTTATATTTAATACGCGAATATTCTTTTAGGTGTCCAATAAATTATTTTCTTTACAGTTATAAAAAATCCAGGTCTGGATTAAAAAATATTGTAAAATGTTCTGACCCAAAAAAACACCCTGTATATTAAATTTTTTTAAAATGGATTTTGCATTTGAAAAGAGGATGAAAAACTAAATTTAGTGGTATATTTTCAATTTTCGGCAAAATGATTTTTCTGATAAAATTTTGAATTTGAATTCTGAAATTATGTAAATTGCGAGAGCTCTAAGTAGAAAAAATTAAAATGCGACTTAATTTTAATTAATACCATTATTTAATCTAAATTGGTACTTAAAATGTTAAAACATTTCAGTGTTTTTTTTATTATCTGTGACAAATAGTTTATGGCGAATATTCATCTTTAAATATTAAATAAATAATAAAGAGTCAATAAAGAATACATCACTTTAATCACCAAAGTATCTAAAAATTATAACAAAACAGAGAAAATGTGCAGCATAACTATTCAAAACTAAAGTACTTATTCAAAATTACCACCATCAAAAATTATTATTATGTGTCAAAATGTTAATATTTTACCAATTTAGATTAGATAATGGTATTAATTAAAATTAAATCATATTTTTTAATTTTTTTTTCTTTGAGCTTCGCAATTCACATAATTTCAGAATTCAAATTCAAAAGGACATCGCACACATCTTATGGAAAAATATAATGTCACTCAAATTCAATAAAATTTATACGAATAGATTCGTTTTAAATTAACGGTCAAATCTTATCATTGCGCCAACTCTTAATTATGATTAATTACGGCGCAAATTGCCATTAAAGTTTATCGAAATCACATTTTTGGAGTCAGTAAAACTGTCAGTTACAATCACTATTGCTCTGTGTGCTATTCAAAAGAGCTTAAACCCCGCTGGGCCTAAGCGGATTAGTGAAACTAATCCGCTGATTTATGGAGTACCGACAATTTGGGTATTATAAAATATTTTTTCTCTCTCTAACTTATGTACGTATCCATTTGATTTCAGATTTATTTATATCAATTTCTGCTCTTATTATTGAAAATATGGAGTTGGGGCAATGATAAGATTTGACCGTTAATTTAAAACGAATCTATTCGTATAAATTTTATGGAATTTGAGTGACATTATATTTTCCATAAGATGTGTGCGATGTCCTTTTACCAGAAAAATTATTTTGCCGAAATTTCAAAGTATACCATTAAATTTAGTTTTTCATCCTTTTTTCAGATGCAAAATCCATTTTAAAAAAATTTAATATACAGGGTGTTTTTTTTTGGGTTTGAACATTTATACAATATTTTTTAATCCGGACCTGGATTTTTTTTGTAAATAAATTAATTGATTGGACACCTAAAAGAATATTCGCGTGTTAAATATAAAATGAATATACAGTGAGGTTGACAAGTTGTAAGCTGTATTTCAATTTTTTTCTACTTTTTCTACTTAGAGAAAAATCATTTTGCCAAAAATTCAAAGAATACCACCAAATTTCATTTTTCATCCTCTTTTCAACTGAAAAATCCGTTTTAAAAAAATTTAGTGTACAAGGTGTTGTTTTTGGGTTGGAATATATTTCCAATTTTTTTTTAATCCGGACCTGGATTTTTTACAATTGTAGATAAATTACTTTATTATACACCTTAAACGATATTTGAGTGCCAAATATAAAATAAATATACAGTGTGGTTAAAAAGTTATGAACCAATTAAAAAATGGCAAAATAGATAAAACACTCAGTATCTTTGTTATTAATGGAGTAAGACCCATTAAGTATGGTATTTTTGAGACCGCCTAAGTGTCACCTTTCTGTAGTTAACGTATGTTACTTTCCCAATGAAACACCCTGTATAATTACAATATGATTATAATAAAAACTACTTACCAAATTAGAATGAGTTTTCCTTGTCCAAAAGTCCAAAAATATATATGAAAACTATTTAAAAAGGCAGTATAACTATTAACTAACTTTTGTTTGTTGTTTCTTTTCCCACAAATTTCAAAACGCAACAACCATAAATAATCAAACCACACATAGAGAAATAGAAACTACATTCTTTTTATTTCTCTATGAAACCACAGCTGTGCCACAGCCGCCATATTGAATAATTTTTGACATGTCATTTGAACATCCAATCAGAACAAAGTTATAATGCGCATGCGCCCGGATCGTAGGTTTTAACATATAAAAATTCACCCTCATATAGCGCGTAAAGAAGTATAACTTCAAAAATTCAACATCCCGTATCTCGGAAACGAAGCATTTGCGGACGTACGATTATAAAGCAAACTGTCATTATTTTTTAATGCAGAATTACCCCTTAAAGTTTGTCGCACTTATTTAGAAACACCCTGCACTGAAAAAGAACACGGCTAGTTGTTAAAGTACTTTTGTACTATCAAACATAAGCGAATGAATAAAAAAACAGAATGTTGAGAAAACCTGTGGCTATAGTTGGGTTTTAATTTCAGTATTTTATAAATGCTAGGATATTCTACAGGGCGTTGCGAACTTTGAGAAAAAAACACAGTTTGATTCGTACACTCGGTATACAATGAAAATTTACCTCTTTAGCAAAAATATTATTACAGGATATTGACAAAGAATAAGGCTATAACATATTAAAAAAAGAATGTGTGTGTACTTTGTACGCACGTAAGAAGATATTCTTCTATTATATAATAGGTAATTTAAACGAAGTAAATAGACTTAACAGGTTATTTGTATTTTATTTAAAAATCAAACTAACTTTCTTATCTACCACTGTCAAAAATTTTTATTAAAACAACCAAAAATAAAAAAAAATATGAATCGCCCAGGAATTGAACCCGCAACCTTCCAATCTCAGTGCTAACGCATTTCCCACTACTCCAGCGAGGCCCTAGAAATAAACATGTAAGTTTCGGATATAATTACACAACACGGCGACATATAGTGTAAAAATGTTATGCTTAGATAATATTTTATTATTTTACTACAGGGAAACACAAATCCAAAAACACAAGAATTATAATAAATAATACATTTCCTAAAACCACTAATATATTCTTTTAATGACTTAGTTGCACGGTTACAGATACATACATACCTATCTTGAAAGATTAGCAATGAGCTACATACTGTCAGAACTACATACTGTCAGTGTGCGCAGGCGCGCGGATCATGTACAATTTTATCCTCAATCGATTCGCCGCTAAAGAAGAATATCTTCAAAAATCACTTAAATCGGACAACAGGTTTAGGAGATACGCGACATCAAAAATTACCCATTTTTTAGGGGCCCGTTTTCTATGACGCGCAGTGTATATTATATAAATAATATATTATATAGCTTACCCGTGTGTACAGGAATTTCTGAGCCTTGCATGGTGTAGGTTTTCCCAGATCCAGTTTGTCCGTAAGCGAAAACACAGACGTTGTATCCATCAAGGGCCGATTGCACCAATTGGGATAATTCTACAAAAAATTCTTCCTGTGTTGCACTTTCCTGGAAAACTTGGTCAAAAGTAAATTCTAACTTTTGTTCGGTAGGTTTTGACGAACACTGGGACAATTCCTGGGTACTTTTAATTTCAATGGTGCTTTCATTTAGATAATTTATATAACATTTTGCCTTTTCATGTTCAGCTTCATTAATTGGGGGTCTTACCCTACAGAAGACTCGGATGTTGCCTAAAAATTAACTCATGAGTAAAATATAACACACCATTAAACAAATACAGTAGAACTCCGCAAATCCGAACCCCTCTAATCCGAACCAACGGAAAGTGAAAAAAAAAATAAAAAAACCAAGACAAAAACTTAAAAACATGTTTATTTATTTATTTATTTATTATACGGGATAACCCCATTAACAGAAAAATTACAGTTAAATATTAATACATTTCCAAAAGGTAATAATAAATTCAATGTGTTAAATATGACTTAATTAATCTAAAAAATAGAGAATTAGAAAAGTATAAAAACACTGAAAAATTTCATATGTCACGAACATTAATATATAACATAAATATTGACTACAAAAAAATATACAACATACAAACATAACACTTAAGAGTATAAAAATAACATCACAGGGCAAGAGATCTTTTTAATTGATTTAAGAGTTATATTAAATAAATCAAGTTCGTAATTATTTAACAATCCCATATACCTATCAAGTGGGTTGTGAACGCCATACAATGTTCTATGGAAAGGTATTTTAAACATATTATGGTAACGGAGAGCTTGATAAGGAACATTAAAATTAATCTGACTTAAAAGATTGGGAGAATCTATAAGTCCATTTATGATCCTAAAAATGAAAACAGCACCTGCTATGTCACGGCGTACCTTAAGTGGAGGTAGGGACAACTCTTGTTCAAGAAAAGAATAATCGTGATTGACAATGATAGTTTGTGTATAGTAAGCACATGATCTCAAGAATCTATGTTGTATTCTCTCGATAGTATCAATATGAGTCTGGAAATAGGGTGACCAAACCACAGAACTGTACTCCAAGAGGGACCTTACTAAGCTACAGTAAACAAGCCTAGTAGATTCAATAGAGAAGAATTTGCAATTTCTTGTAACAAATCCCAAAAGTTTAGATGCCTTCACAGATACAGCATTTATATGCTCCACAAAAGAAAGCTTCTCATCCAAAACAACACCCAAATCCCTAACGGAAGATACATATTCAAGTGGCTGATTATTAATGATGTAACCTGATTCAATTCTACTGACTTTCCGAAAGAAGCTTATAAAACAGCATTTCCTGGCATTCAAGAAAAGTTTGTTTCGAACACACCACTCCTGCAGTCTATCAAGATCCTCCTGCAACAACGCCTGGTCCAACAAACCATCCACAGGTCTCCAGAATTTCAGATCATCAGCTAGCATTAAGCATTTACTATTCAAAAAGCAATTATTTATATCATTAACAAAGATGATAAAAAGAAGCGGAGAAGTATGGCCACCCTGAGCAACTCCGGAGCTTACTGTAATAATGTCAGATAAATAGCTACCAATCTTCACTCGTTGAGTACGCCCCGATGAGGAGTTCTTAATCCACTCGACAAAGTTAACATCAAAACCCACAGACACCAGCTTTTCCAAGAGTATCTGGTGATCAACACGATCAAACGCTTTCGAAAAATCCGTGTATATGGCATCTATCTGTTTACGATCCTCCATTTGACACAATAAGTCAGACTGATACTCGACCAAGTTCATCGCAGCAGACCTTTTTATGCGAAAGCCATGCTGCGAATCGGAAATTAATCCGTTACACAACCAAGAAAGCTGCTTGGCCACCAGGCTGTCAAAAAGCTTGGGTATTGCAGACTGAATGCATATGCTGCGATAATTTTCAATGTTATCCTTTTGCCCATTTTTATATACAGGTATAACGTAGCTCTCCTTCCAAGCAGCCGGAAACATAGATGTCGCTAAAGACCTGTTAAACAGTAAATGCAAAGGTATGACTAGAGTACAGACACACTTTTTCAAAAGATAATTAGGCACACCATCAGGACCAGCTGACAGCTTATTGGGAAGATCACTTATACTGTCAAAAATTTCAATTATGGATATCGCAGCAGGTCTAATACATGTACTTATATTGCTACCCTCAGGGTAGCAGGGCACCCGGAGCTGACCATTATTAGGCAAGTAAACAGTTTGAAAGAACTTCTTAAATAAATTTGCTATATCTTGACCGTTAGATGCTGATTGGTCTAAATAAAATAAAGAGCTCGGTAAGCTATGAGTAGATCGCTTGTCATTAATGAACTTCCAAAATGATTTAGGGTTATTTTTTAAGCTAATGTCTACTCCACCCATATAGCCACTAAAGCATGTATCAGACAAACGCTTACACTCAGCCCTAAGGCGAGAAAACCTAACATATTCAGCATCAGACTGACTTCTCATGTACATAGAGTGGGCACGTTTTTTCTCCTGCGTTAAATTCCTGAGTTCGTGGGAAAACCATTTAGGGAAGGTAGATGTTCTGAATCTTTTTAATGGTACAAACAATGCTATCCCCGTCAACAGAACATCATAGAACAAACCCACAGAATTATCAACACCCTCAACCAGACAGTTCTGCCAATCCATGGATGCAAGGAAGTTATTGAGTTCAGCGTAGTTTCCATTTACAAAATCATAAAAAAATTCATCATATTTTAAATTTTTTGAATCAGTTAAATCTAAGTTTAAAAACCACTCATAACCCACATGGTGTTGGCTAGGGTCTACCAAAGGATCTTTTGCTTTCAAAGACATTTAATTCCCTAACATTTGAAAAAACCAAATCTAAAAATACATTACGATTATTAGGAACATTAATGTGTTGAAAGAATTTTAACAACCCTAACTCTTGAGCAACATCTATTGCAGGATCCCCTCCAGGACACTGAACCATTAATCCATACTCGTCATTCAGCCAAGTTGCATTGGGTAGGTTGTAATCGCCAAATATGTATATGTTAAGTGAAGTGTAACGTATGGTAATATCTTCTATAGATTGACAATGCAAACTGTAAGTATCTCGTGAAGATTGTGGGGGAATGTATACTCCACCCACCACAAACCTTGTTGTTTTATATTGGCATAGGATATAGATTTGCTCAACTCTGTCCTCATTAATAGAGATACGTTGAGATTGTATCTTCTTGCTCACAAAAACCAGAACACCACCACCGCTTTGTTTGGGACTCGTCCTTAAAGATCTGTCAAATCTGTAGATATTAAAGCCAACACATGTAATCTCACAATCGGTTATATTATCATTAAGGTTACTTTCAGCAAATATTATAATGTTTATTATACAGAGTAAAGCCAGATAATTGAACAATGTAGGTTTAATAGGACTTACTTTTAAAATGACTTACAAATAAATGCGTACTTTATACTTAGTGCTTATAAAGGTTAAACATAAACATACGTCGGTTCTCTTGTAGTCAACGTATGTCCAATTATCCAAATATATCGCCACACTCTTACGAGAACGTTTACAGCCCTAAGGCGCAATCTTAAAGAAGTGGGTCACTTTCTTCTGATGCATGGTGTTATAGCGACTTGACGCAGCGATGTTGAACCATTTACGCATAAACATACATCGACCGGTAACGCAGCAGAGTTTTGCTCCACATAACGTAGAGCCACATCCAGAGCTTTAGTGGCATCTGCGTATATCACTCGACCTGAGAGGGAAACTTCTTCCTCGCTTTCTTCATCTTCATTAGGGTTGCCTTGAGGTTGAACCAACTCTACAATGACTTAATCCGTAAATTCTTGGTACCCATTGTCGTCAGCTTCAATCCATTCTGTAATTGCACTATCTTCTTCGTTTTCACACCCTGGAAGTTATACAACTTCTAGGAGGTTATCTTGTAATGAAGATTGGAAAAATGGACCTTCTTTAGATCTAGCCACAACTTTTTCCACAATTTTCTAATTAAACTATCAGGCAGCTGTCCCAGACCTCAGCCACAGAATAAATAGCATCTTTTAGTGATTTTTTTTCAGGTTGTCAGTAATGAAACTTTCCTCGCCTTCTAATACAGTCCGTACCAAATTTTTTGTATGATACAGATTTGTAAACTGCAGAACACCCCGGTCCATGGGTTGCACTAGCGGGGTCACATTTGGTGGTAGGAAAACAGCTTTAATTTCGTCACATATAATCTCCATTACCTCAGGGTGTAAGGTAGTATTGTCTAAGAAAAAGAGGGCTCTTTTGAGAAGCCCCACTTCCTTATTGAATTTTCGAAACGGATGGTTTAACTAGTTTTTTAAATCATTCCTTAAAACGTACACTATTCATCCATGCTTTTCTTTTGGCCCTGAAATAAACAGGCAAAGCGTTCATGTTATTCAAAGCTTGTGGTTTTTTAGATTTGCCAACGACCGTTAACAGTGGCATCAATCTGAGATGGGTGTGAGAGGGAAAGAGTGAGACCGGTGCAGCGACTCAAAATTAACGACAACGAAAGCTTTGAATAAATTATAAGTTAACTTTCAGATAATCCGAACAGGCTGTCCCCCCAATTAGTTCGGATTTGTTGGGTTCTACCGTATAAGCAATTTTATTAAAATTCTAGATTTACTTTATTATCGGACACTGGAATTTTGCTTCTTTCAAGTATGTACACGAAAGATTGTCACCCTAATTTGTATCTCATGCTGAAATTATGCGATCCTACTGTATATTCAATTCAAATGTTAGAAATATGTGCTTGTTTGAGGATTGTTCAAGCCATTTTATATTGAATCGATTTTAGTTTTTTGTTATACAGGGTGAGTCATGAGGAACTGTACATACTCCTACCTCGTATAGAGGCCCCTATGGGGAATAACAAATGACCATTAAAAAGTGCCTGCTCCCATTGTTTAATAATATACAGGGCGAGTTTCGCATTTTGACAGAAATTTGTATTCGTCATAATTTTTGAACGGTCAGATCGATGTGTCTCTTATTTTGGCCAATCGTTACACTATTACCACCTAATCAACTGATTTATTCAAACTAGAAAAAAATCAGGTCCGGCTTTAAAAAAATTAGTTCGTTTGGGTCTTTGAAAAAATTTAACCCTGTATACGCTTTTTGAAAACTCTAATATGAATTTTACAAATTAGACAAATAGGCAATTAAAATGGCATATTTATTTTTTTTCCGCACACTATTACTTAATTTTTTATAACAAAATCAAATTTGACTATGAATTAAAAGTTTGGTAAAGTGAACCATAGATTTAACAAAATTAACTTTTATTACCAAAATTAATTTTTTTTTAACAAATATTTAATTTATGTTACCACCCAATCAACTGATTTATTCAAACTAGAAAAAAATCAGGCCCGGATTTAAAAAATAAGTTCGTTTTGGTCTTAGAAAAAAATTTCACCCTGTATACGCTTTTTGAAAACTTTAATATAAATTTTACAAATTAGACAAATAGGCAATTAAAATGGCATATTTATTTTTTCCCCACACGATTACTTAATTTTTTATAAAAAAAAAATCAAATTTGACTATGAATAATTAAAAGTTTGGTAAAGTGAACCATAGATTTAAAAAAATTAACTTTTATTACCAAAATGAATTTTTTTTGAACAAATATTTAATTTATGTTACCACCCAATCAACTGATTTATTCAAACTAGAAAAAAATCAGGCCCGGATTTAAAAAATAAGTTCGTTTTGGTCTTAGAAAAAAATTTCACCCTGTATAAGCTTTTTGAAAACTTTAATATAAATTTTACAAATTAGACAAATAGGCAATTAAAATGGCATATTTATTTTTTCCCCACATGATTACTTAATTTTTTATAAAAAAAAATCAAATTTGACTATGAATAATTAAAAGTTTGGTAAAGTGAACCATAGATTTAAAAAAATTAACTTTTATTACCAAAATGAATTTTTTTTGAACAAATATTTAATTTATGTTACCACCCAATCAACTGATTTATTCAAACTAGAAAAAAATCAGGCCCGGACTTAAAAAATTAGTTCGTTTGGGTCTTAGAAAAAGTTTCACCCTGTATAGGTTTTTTGAAAACTATAATATGAATTTTACAAATAGGACAAATAGGCAATTAAAATGGCATACTTATTTTTTTCCCCACACGATTACTTAATTTTTTATATAAAAAATCAAATTTGACTATGAATAATTAAAAGTTTGGTAAGTGAACCATAGATAGATTTAAAAAACTTCACTTTTATTACAAAAATGAAGTTTTTTTGAACAAATATTTAATTTATGTTACCACCCAATCAACTGATTTATTCAAACTAGAAAAAAATCAGGCTCGGATTTAAAAAATTAGTTCGTTTGGGTCTTAGAAAAAATTTCACCCTGTATACGTTTTTTGAAAACTCTAACATGAATTTTACAAATAGGACAAATAGGCAATTAAAATGGCATATTTATTTTTTCCCCACACGATTACTTAATTTTTTAATAAAAAATCAAATTTGACTATGCATAAAAAGTTTGGCAAAGTTTTTGCATAGATTTAAAAAAATTAACTTTTTTTACAAAAATTAATTTACAAAAACAATGTTTTTCTTATAATTAAAAGTTTTACCATTTTTTTTTCTATAACACGTCTAGATCTAAAACTCCCCATAACACTTCTTTTGGACTCTATAGTTTAGCATAGACGTGATCAAATAGATAAATTTTAAATTTTTTCACTTAATTTTTGCGATTTAACTTTGCAATTCACGAATCTGCACCGTTTATTTTTAAAAATTCATAACTTTTACGAGAAGAAGACTGAAAGTCTACAAAAATTTTCATAGTCTTCACAATGGTAAGAGATATGTGCTGTAAAAATTTCAGAAAAAAAAATATTAAAATGGAACAGAGTTGTAGCGAGTTAAACCGTGATTTCATTTTTTTTTCATTTTTAGGTTAAAATTCCGATTTTGACAAATTTGATTTTTTAATAAAAAATTAAGTAATCGTGTGAGGAAAAAAATAAATATTCCATTTTAATTGCCTACTTGTCCAATTTGTAAAATTCATATTAAAGTTTTCAAAAAGCGTATACAGGGTGAAATTTTTTTAAGACCAAAACGAACTAATTTTTTAAATCCGGGCCTGATTTTTCTCTAGTTTGAATAAATCAGTTGATTGGATGGTAACATAAATTAAATATTTGTTAAAAAAAATTAATTTTTGTAATAAAAGTTAATTTTCTTAAATCTATGATTCACTTTACCAAACTTTTAATTTCATAGTCAAATTTGATTTTTTTATAAACAATTAAGTAATCGTGTGCGGAAAAAAATAAATATGCCATTTTAATTGTATATTTGTCTAATTTGTAAAATTCATATTAGAGTTTTCAAAAAGCGTATACAGGGTGAAATTTTTTCTAAGACCCAAACGAACTAATTTTTTAAAGCCAGACCTGATTTTTTTCTAGTTTGAATAAATCAGTTGATTAGGTGGTAATAGTGTAACGATTGGCCAAAATAAGAGACACATCGATCTGACCGTTCAAAAATTATGACGAATACAAATTTCTGTCAAAATGCGAAACTCGCCCTGTATATTATTAAACAATGGGAGCAGACACTTTTTAATGGTCATTTGTTATTCCCCATAGGAGCCTCTATACGAGGTAAGAGTATGTACAGTTCCTCATGACTCACCCTGTATACACACTTTATCTCGAACATTCAATATATTAAGTTACGAATAATATTTGCTTCTCGATATAAACGGACATTCTTCCCCGTGAAGACGAGTCGCCTGTGTTCATTTAGTTAATAGGTCATAAATATTTCGTTCTTACTGTATTATACACCAATAACGAGGAATCCAAAGAATGTACTACAAGTCAAGGCGTCAAACAGGGATGCGTGCTAGTCCACTGCTATTCTCAGTGGTACTGGATGAAGCAATAAATAAAGCCAAGAGAAGAATGAGAAAAGTAACATTAGGATACTGGCAAATGAAAGAGACGCAGCTACTATTTGCAGACGACATGGTATTGATAGCAGAAAACAGAGAAGACTTACAGAACAATCTTGAAATCCTATAAGAACTATCCAACATAAATATGAAAATTAATACAGAGAAAACAAAAACAATGATAATTTCAAATACGAGGAAGACACACGCAATAGAATTAGACGGGAAACAACTAGTGCAAATGGAATATTTTAAATACCTACGAGTAATAATTGAATCAAACAGTAAACAAGACATGGAAATAAACGAGAGAATGGGACGAACAGGAGGCTTATTTAACAGTATGAAAATATTTGTGGGGAAAAAAGATACCGGAGAAAGTAAAAACGGCAGTCGTTAGATCAGTAGTTAGACTAATAATCATGTATAGCAGTTAGACATGGACATTGACATGAAAATAGACGTATTTGACGTATTTCATTGACATGAAAATAGCAAACACAAAAAGGACAGACAAAATACGAAACGAAACAATCAGAGAAAACTTAAAACTAGAACCAACCAATGAAAAAATAGTAGAGGGACAGCTTAAATGGTTCGGGCACGTTTGTAAAATGTCGAACGGGAGACTAACAAAACGAGTGTTCGGAACGAGAGTGCAGGGGAAAAACAAAAAAAGAAGACCAAGAGTTATGTGGGTAGATGAAATCAGGAAAGCAGTCGAGAAGAAAGGTTTGACATTGGAAAGTGCAAGAAACCTAACACAAGATCGAAAAGCATGGAGACTACAATGCCAAACTTAACTCCACCAGCCTTACACCTTTTTTTTTCACAATTTTTTTTATTACATATTTTAATTTACAATCTGCTTCATCGAAGCTATAAGCAAATAGTTTGAATGTTAAATACATGAGGGAGAAGCTGCCCTGTGGAAACCCTCCTATTATAATTTTTTACATTTGATCACAATATGTATATTTAATTTATTAAATCTGTTGGCCATAGTTTCTTCAGTCGTCTTGCGAATTCGGGAGGAGTGTTCAGCAGTCTTGCTTCATCATTTGGATGACTTCTCAGTTCATCAAAGTAGCTCTTTGTGATCCTTGGAATTTCTTCCTCTACCAAGGGTGTAGCTGAGTCCTCGTGTAGGGTTTTATTGCTTACATACCAGGGTGCGTTGAATATCATCCTCAATATTTTTGATTGGACTCTTTGTATTATCTTGATATTTGATGGTTTTGAGCAACCCCAGAGTTGAACACCATAGGTCCAAATTGGTTTTATCATAGTTTTATACAGGAGCAGTTTATTTTCAATATTGAGTTTTGATTTTCGACCAATAAGCCAGCTCATTTGTCGTATTTTGATGTTGATCTGGGTTTTCTTGGCTTGAATGTGCGGCTTCCATGTTAATCTTTTGTCAAGGGTTAGTCCCAAATATTTGACTTGTGTGCTGACTGGTAATTGTGTATCATTTAGTGTTATTGTTGGACATACATCCCTTCGGTTTGTAAATGTAACTTGGGTTGACTTCGTTTCATTTACTTTCACCTTCCATTTGTTGAGCCATGTTCCCAATTGGTCAAGGTGGTTTTACAGTTGTGCAGACGCGATAATAGGGTCCTCATTGACAGCGATTATGGTGGTGTCATCAGCGAATGTTGAAATTTGGGTTGTTTCAGTGGTTGGGATATCTGCGGTAAATAATAGGTAAAGAAGAGGGCCCAGGACACTACCCTGTGGTACACCTGATTTAATGGGAAAATATGTGGAAGTTGCTGTGTTATATTTTACTTGGAAGTAACGATCTTGAATGTAGGATTTCATGATTAGGTAGTGGGGGGTTGGAAGAATACATTTGAGTTTGTATAAAAGTCCAGTATGCCATACTCGATCAAATGCCTTTTCTACATCTAAGAATGCCGCTGTGCAATATTTTTTTTCCTCAATAGCAGTAAGGATTTTTGTTATAATTCTATGAGTCTGTTGTGTTGTGGAGTGTCTCTCTCTAAAACCAAACTGGTGTGTGGGTATTTCTACATCTAGGTTAATGTCATTCTTCAGTCTACCAAGTAGTAGTCTTTCGAAGATCTTAAAAAATTATCGGCAACAAGCTGATTGGTCGATAGGATGATGTTTTATTTGGAGGTTTACCCGGTTTGTGAATCATTATTATTTGCGCAAATTTCCATGTGATTGGGAAATATGTCAGTCTGAGTGCACTATTGTATATTTTAGTTAGCATGACCAATGCTCTTCTCGGAAGATGTTTCAGTATTAATCCTGTTATTAGGTCAAATCCAGGTGCTTTGTGGTTATTGCATTTTTCTATTTCTAGTTTAACTTCTGATGTATTGAATGGTGTTATTGGGAGCGTCATAGGGCAAGCACTATCCAGGAAGTCTCTTATTAAGTTTTCATCATCATTATTCTCTACTTGGTGTTCTTTAAAAATACCAGCTAAGTATTCTGCAAATGCTGAAGCTTTTTCCTCGTCTGATCTTCCCCAAGTACCATCATCTTTCTTAATTGGCGAGTTGTGTTCTGTAGGTGTGTTTTGTGTTTTGTTGCCTTCCATATTGGGTGATCTTCTTTAGACAAGGTACTAATGTAGTGTTCAAATGTGGCATTGCGAGCCTCATTTAGCGCTGTTTTTAATTGTCTGGTTAATCGATTATATTCGTGTTTGTCATTAATGTTGCTGCTTCTTTGTCATCTACCTCTTGCTCTTCGTTTTTCGACTATTAGTTGTCTAATATAATTCGAAGTGGTATTTTTGTTTTCATGCTTTGGAGTTGATGGTGTAGCTCGATATGCAGCTTGCTGAATTTGACAAGTGAAGTGGTTTATAGCCTTATCTATGTCATCTTTTCTTTGAGTCTGATTCCAAGATTTATATTCGTGTCAAGCTGGTACTTGAATTCACACCAATTAGTTTTAGGGGAAGTCAACTTGGGTATTTCAGGTCGTTTGATTATGTGGGTGCTGATTGTTGCTATGATTGGTGTGTGGTCAGACGAGAGATCCCAATTTGCTTCTATGTTTGTGTATTTTGCTGCAATTCCTTTTAGGATGAAGAAGTCGAGTAGATCTGGTAGTCTATTTGTATCGGACGGCCAGTACGTTGGTTGTCCCGTCGATAAGTAGGTGCAGTTTGTGTTGTTGATGGCATCTAGTAGGCTTCTGCCTTTTGGTGTAATGAGTCGTGAACCCCAATTCGTATGCTTAGCATTCCAATCACCTCCAACAATGAATTTGTTACCTAGCTTGTTGAATAGTTCTTCGTATTCTTCAGTTGTGATTCTATGTCTAGGAGGGCTATAAATTGCAGCAATTTCGAAGTTCCAAGGCGTGGCATTTATATTAAGTATTGTTGCTTGTAGCTTATCTGTTTTATGTTCCGGCATTTGATGATGTTGTATATTGTTCCTTATAATTATTGCAGATCCTCCATGGGCTGTTCCATCTGGGTGACTAGTGTGGTAGACTGAGTATTGAGGTATTTTAATTACGCTTCTTTCTGTGAAATGCGTTTCGGATACAAAGAGGATGTCTATTATGTTGTCCTCTAGGAATTGGATTACTTCTGCTTTATGGTTTGCTAAACCATTTGCGTTCCATTCGGCTATTCGAACAGATCTAATGAATTTTATTAATTAATGTTGTTAGCGTGGTAAGGATCATGCTGTTTTGATTCATTAGTTGGGTGAACATTGCTTTAAATTCGTTTAAGAATAAGTTCATCTGAGACCCTATGTCAGCTACTTGATTTCCTGCTCTTACTGCTTAGGCATAGGATTGGGTTCCATTCTGTTGTTGGTACTGTGATTGTTGACTCTGATACTGTGAAGTTGGTGCTGGGTTAACATTTTGATGTGGGTTATGATTATTATGGGTTGACTGATTTCCACGTTGTCTATTATTTCTTACATTTTGCAAGTCCTTGTAAATTACGCAGCCTTTATAGTTTGCAGTGTGTTCTCCGTTACACAGGGCACATTTTGCTGGTGTATTTCTGGGTTTTGTACATTCTGGCGTTGGATGACTTCCTCCACATTTCACGCATGC
Organism: Diabrotica virgifera virgifera; assembly: GCF_917563875.1. Taxonomy (NCBI): domain Eukaryota; kingdom Metazoa; phylum Arthropoda; class Insecta; order Coleoptera; family Chrysomelidae; genus Diabrotica; species Diabrotica virgifera. The sequence continues at coordinate 147,211,451 of NC_065452.1, forward strand.
GTAAGGTCTTGTACAATACGCTTTTGTGTGTCCATAACGTTGACAGCGCTGACACTGTGTTATATTTTTCTTTCTGTGAGGAGGTTCAAAGCTGACTTTCATATTGCCGATAGAATCCAGTGTATAAATGTGTTTGTTGTTTTCTTTCGGTTCTAGGTCCACATAGAACATTGACAGTGGTGATTTATTGACTCTGTGTAATACGTTAATGATATTACGGACAGTATGCCCTGATTTAGCTAGTTCACTTTTTATTTCTTCAACTGGCATCGAGTGGTGTAAATTTCTTATAACTACCCTATAAGCTCTATCTTGTTTTGCTTGGTATGTGTGGTGAACTATTTTGCTACTATTTAAATGCTGTATAAGTTTTCTGTATGACTCAATAGTTTTTGTGTTTATTTTTATTGTGTCATTTGGGAGAGCTTTCGACTGGTAGTCTTCTGCTTTAATGACTGTCGATAGGTTTTCAGTCATCTTTTTGATATCATTTACCCCATAGATAAATATAGGTGGAGGTTTAGGTGTTACTGGTGTGTTATTATTATCAGTTAAGTTTTCTAATGGTTCAAATCTGTTGTTTGTACTCACTTGCATTGTTGTTGTGTTACCATCTTTGGGGTTTGCTTTTCTTTTTTTTGTAATTTTTTTGACTGTTTGCAAATCATGGACATTTTATATGGTTTCGTCGTCTTCGTCGCTTGAGTTTTCCATGACAAGTTCCTCTCCACTGAGGATGTATTGGGAAGCATTTGATGTATTTGGTTGATCCATTTGAGGTGCAGGGAGGTTTTGGTTATATTGGTGATTATTGTTTGGGAATGGAGTAGGCGGGATATACTGGTTTGTTGTCTGTTGGCTGCTCGGGAATCCATAAAATGGGGGCGATATTACTGGAGGTTGTTGAGGCTGTGTATATATTTGGGGCACATTATACAACCCCCCATTTGGCACTTGATTTTGGTGGTACATTTCCTTAATATAGTACGCCACTGAGTTCAAAATTAATCACATAAATAGTAATTTAGAATTAATCACTCAAATCGTTTTTTACTTTTTATTTCACTAATTACCATAAACTAGTCCCGGCCGATAGCCGAGACCGGCACAAAAACTTGGAACTTGGATCTCGAGAGCGATATGGTACGTCTTTACTGCTCGGAATCCAAATACACACTAGCCTTACACCTAAAGGTAGACTAAGTAAGTAAATATCTCGTTCTCGTGGATCGGCAACTGACTTTCCTAATGCATAAAAAAGACCGGTAATTATTTCTTGTATAAGGGCTTGTTTATATGTAGGCGATTTGTCAACGTCGACTGCGCGGTTTACCTGTTTTACTTGATCTCACCCTAATGCCGCCTTTGAAGTTTCACCCTAATACCAAGTAAAACAGGGGCAAAACAGGTAACCCGCGACGTCGACGTTGGCAAACCGCCGGCATATAAACAAGCCCTAAGATATAGACTGACAACCTGTTCGACTAAGTAAACAAGAATCAGGTTTTTTCCTTCCATGCCAAAAGTAATAACAGAGTTGACATCTCAGACCAGAGTTAATTCTCCCATTGCTGATTCGTCCATCACTAATTATTAGTGATGGGCAGAATCGAATACTTTCAAGGATCGAGAACTTAGTACGCAAGAACTGCTAAGAATAAAAATTTTTTTGAGTACTGTGAACCAGATTCACTTTTAAAGATGATTTAAAATATAAATTCTGTTTTAAATTCATCAATTTGTTTACAAAAATGTGACAGGTTGAATTGAGCACCATCACTAAGTTAAATGTTACTTTTTCTACAATCACTATTCACAATGCACTTTTCTGCACAGTTTTATGTTAGCAAACTTGATATTTTCTCACAGTATAAGATATTTGACATTAGTGTGCAGAAAAGTGACGTTTCTGTGCCGGAAAGTTCTTTTCTGCACAGTTGACTACCTCATTCTGAGTAACGTTATATTCTGTTTACATCCGTGGTTAAAGTTTAGACAAATATATAACCTATAAGACAATTTATTATATTTAACTATAGAATAGAAATTAAATTATGGATGTTACAACTGTTTTATTTTACAATTTTATTCTTATTGAACATTTTATAATTATCAAATAACCAATAAGGATTTAGCAACCTCTGCAAGATACGTTGAATGAAGTAGGTTTTGTGTAAATCCGTAACGGCATAAATATAACGTTAAAATATGACTCTACTGTATTATAATTTTTTAAAATAGTTTAAATTTAAACAAATTAAGGCAGTGCATTACTGTTTTAACTGATTTCTGTTCAATTTGTTTACATATAAGGAATTTAAATTGATTAGTATTAATTACATACAGTTTAAAATTTATCACATATTATTATAATTAATCTTCGTTTGGAAATTGTGATTTTTATTTTTAGGAAAATCTGTGGTTGTATAAAAAGTATAGTGTGTAACACGTGCAGAAAGGTGATTTCTCACTCGTTTGAATTGCGGCACTCGCTTGCGCTCGTACCGCAACTTTTCAAACTCGTGAGAAATTAGTACCTTTCTGCACTTGTTGCACAATATACTATTATATACCTACTTATTTATTATATACAAATAAATAAAACAAAAAAATACGAAAAAATATTTTTAGAAACGCTTTTCTTTAGTTACGAGTGACTAAATTTAAACATATTATAAAAAAATCAACTAAAAAGCAAAAAATAAAAAAAATTTAAAAAATCTAACACATTCGTCAAAAAAAATGCGTGGCACATCTTCATCGAATAAACGGTTTTCGCGCCACGCTTTTCTTTAACGGTCTTAAACTTTTCAAACATTAAAATATATCGTCATGTTTATTAAAATATGTATAAAACATATGATGTACAAACATGAAAAGTAGTCGGAGTCGGCAAAAAGTTTGAAACTTTATTGTTTATTTATGAAGCATAACGTAAACAATTAACGTAAAAAGTGAAATTATGTATAGTTCATATAATTAGCTACAATCTGTAAAAGTTTCAAGTTTCTTTATTGTAAAAAACAAGAGAATTTAAACATTTTTCGTTAAAATCGTTTTTTATTTAAACAAGTAATAAACAAAAAATTTTTTATTGACTATTCGTGTATTGTTCCCGCAAATGCATATGTCTGCAAATTTTTAGTCATTTGCATTGAAGAAAAGGCAGTCAAATTAACGTCCAAATAAACGCCGATTTATATATAAACAAATACACTCACCGGCACAAAATTCCGCCACCCAAAATTTTTGATTAAGTTTGACAATTTATAACTTTATTATTTGTGCTCCGATTTTCAAGATTCTTGCACCAGTTTGTAGGTACATGTATTGATATATCGTTTCGTATTATTCCGGTAACACAAAAATTTTGCTTGCATGGCATTATACAGGGGTGAATGGAAGCGTTGTATTTTCTCCTATCTTTAAGTTTGGTACAGTTATGGCCCTGGTAGATGGTACTATCAGGCTATTCCCCAGGCAAGGATAACACATCTTTATTCGATGCCAAACATATTGCGAGCAGTCGTTGCTGAAAGAGGTGGATATACACGCTATTGAATTATTTTGTTTTGTTGTTAACTTTGTTTTGTTTTATTAATTTTAGTGCGTTTGATATTTTTAATTAAAAAAACCTTCAAAGCAGTTTTTTTATTTACATGTCTTACAAGAAAAGAGATATTCGGATAATTCAAAAAACAAAACCTTAGTGATACCTCCACGATAATACAAAAGGAGTATGAAACAAAATCAGGCCTCCAATTTTTCCACAGAATTTTTGAAGTTATACTTCTTTACCGGCGATAGAGGGTGATTTTTTTATATGTTAAAACCTATCAGCCCGGCGCATGCGCATTATAACTTTGTTCTGATTGGATGTTCAAATGACATGTCAAAAATTATCCGATATGGCAGCTGTGGTTTGGAGGTAAAGGTAAAGGTAAACAAATGTATAATATATTAGTTTTATTGTTGTGAGGACAGAAACAAAAAAGTTTATAATATTGTAGTGACTTTTAAATAGTTTTTAAAAGTAACAGGTACGTAATAATTGTTAATGTATCATGGGTATAAACCTACCTATTTGATCTGCCAAAATACATAGTATGTAATACTTTTATTTATATAATTTGATTACCATCAAAATTTCTTTCAATATTCACCTAATATATTGTTTTTTACTCTATGTTTTGTTGTATTTTTTCAATTCTAAATCATTTCAATTCAAAATTAAAATAATTTGATCAATTTTCAAAATATCAAAATATCACAAGTTTAATCCGTTTAGTTAGTCGATCTTCGTAAATAATGACACATAGTGTCCGTGGCTAAGCGGAGAAGGCTAATGAATTCCAATACCAACCGCTCTTATCAGCGCTGGTTCGAGTCCCAATAGAAACTTTCTTTTTTGTTTTTTTTTAATACATTTTATGATTGTAAGTATATTTATTATATAATTGTATTTTCAGAAAATACGTATTTAGTTAAAAAAATTTTCGACAATTAATGTTCAGACATCATTTGTGGCTTGTTTAATGTGTTTGTGTGTGTTTTATTCTTTTATTATTTTAATTTTTGGCACTGTTCTAATAAAAATGTTTGAGAAGTAGTAAGTATAAATTAGTTTAATATTTAAACAAAATATAAATAAAAAGTATATTAATTTCGTTTAAATCATATAATAGAAGTATAACTTCTTACGTGCGTACAAAGTACACACACATTCTTTTTTTTAAAGTTAGGAGAAAATACAAGGGGTCCGGACAAATAATCCCGGACAAATAATCCCGGACAAAAAATCCCCACAAATAGTCCCCGGACAAAAAATCCCGATCAAAAAGTCCCCACAAATTTTTTTGGACAAAATATCCCCACAAATAATCCCGGACAGAAAATCCCTAAGAAATGTTTGCTGTTGAATAGTTCTCTAAAAGTTTTGCCGTGAATGGTGGAAGATATGGGAAATAAGCTAAGGATGTGGGAATGATGTTGTAATTGGCTTAAATCTTTTGATCACTCTGCTTTGAGTAACTCTGTTCAGAACATTGTCTATTCATGATAATAACTAACAACTATACTGAAAACAATAATCTTGATTATACTAATGTAAAAATCCGTTCCACGCATCGCCATAAAAGTTATTCAAAGCTTTTCGATTATTTTGACTTTTTTGTTGGTTTTGGGAACAAATTTATGGGCATTACTATTCGATATCAGGTTTTCAGAAAACGTAATTAAGGATCTGTGTGCATCCATAAAAAAACTTTAAAAATTTATCCATAAATCAAACCAGACATGGCTGTTCGGGGAGATGCCAGATGGGAGAAGATCTGTAGGGCTGCCTAGAAAAAGGTGGAAAGATGCAGTCTGGCGGCCTAGAAAAAGGTGGAAAAGTTATAACGCCATTGATGATGAGGATGACTAAATATTTTTGACGTTAAACTTACAAAAAGGAACAGAATTTTTTGCATTACAATCAAGATTATCGTTTTCTGGACCAGCAGTTATCATCACGAATAGACAATAAGTACAACATGATTCCCAATGCCTTAGCTTATTCCCCATATCTTCCACGATTTTTAAAAAACTCACAATTGGAATTCGACATTTGGTAATCGAAATTACAATGTATGCTTAATTTTAATCGCTAATCATTATTTTCATGCCGAAAACTGGTTTCATGGCGATTGCTATACTTTTAGAGAACTATTCGGTAGCAAAAAATTTTCTTGGGAATTGTTTGTCCGGGATTATTTGTGGGGATATTTTGTCCAAAAAAATTTGTGGGGATTTTTTGTGGGGATTTTTTGTCCGGGGATTATTTGTCCGGGGATTATTTGTGGGGATTTTTTGTGGGGATTTTTTGTCCGGGGATTTTTTGTCCGGGGATAATTTGTGGGGATTTTTTGTCCGGGATTATTTGTCCGGGGATTATTTGTCCTAGCTTCAAATACAACGCTTCCATTCACCCCGTATAATGCCATCTAAGCTAAAAATTTATGTTCCGGAATAATAACAAAAAACATATATACATGTACCTACAAAATGATGTAAAAATCTTGAAAATCGAAGTACAAATAAGAAAGTTATAGACTGTCAAACTTAATCAAAAATTTTGGGTGGCGGAATTTTGTGACGGTGAGTGTATATGAGCGTTCAAAATTTGAAACTTTATTGTTTATTTATGAAGCATAACGTAAACAATTAACTTAAAAAAGTGAAACTATGTATAGTTCATATCATTAGCTACAATCCGTAAAAGTTTCAAGTTTCTACATTGTAAAAAACAAGAGAATTTAACCATTTTCCATTAAAATCGTTTTTTTTTATTTAAACAATTAATAAACATAATTTTTTTTTATTGACTATTCGTGTATTGTTCCCGCGAATGCATATGTCTGCAAATTTTCATTCATTTGCATTGAAGAAAAGTCAGTTAAATTAACGTCTAAAGATTTGATGCAAACTATTGAAGTAAAGAAAAGCGTTTAAAAAGCATACCTTTTAAATCTTGTACGGTGTTTTGAAGTTGTCTCCTCGCTATCTCACTTTGCAAATAATCTTTACGTAACTTCTCGTTTGTAGTTTTTAAATCAATACATTCATTATTACTACTTCTTAATTCATCTATTAATCTGTTATTTTCTTCTTGTAATTTATTGCACTTCGTTGTAATTTCAGTATTTAATGTTCTTAGTGTTGCACAATCAGTTTTTACAGTTTTTATTTCTGTTTGTAAATCACAATTTTCCGTATCTTTATTGGCAATTATTTCATCAAAATTTTTTCTAATCTCTTCAGTAGCTAAAGACAAAGAAAAAAGCTGAATTTAGCAAAAAATATACATAAAAAAAGTATTTTTTGGCGCTACAAAACAGCCAAAGAGCACCAAAGTAATTATTGAGCCCCAACATTACCTACCAAATTTTAAAATGTCTCAAAAATAATATTTGGCAACCAAAAATATTTGGTGCTCAATAATACTGAGCACCAAAAAATAAGAACGAATTATCAACATGTACACACAACAAGCCAGCTCCTAGAATGCAACAGAAGAGCCACTAACAATGGATTAGAATCTTTTAATAGGGTTATTAAACACAGTAACACACTTTGAGACCGCTGTCTTCTTTCTCGTTTTTTATTGCTTCTGAAAAGGTAACTGATTGGTCAAGTAAATATAAACTGCGAAACTACATGGTTTCAAAGCAGCCAAATGTGACTTTAAAACAATGGACAAATACCAGTGGGCTAAAATCAGAACACTGGTAGAAAAAACCACGGAATACAGGGTGTCCCGAAAAGATTGGTCATAAATTATACCACACATTCTGGGGTCAAAAATAGTTCAATTGAACCTAACTTACCTTAGTACAAATGTGCTCATAAAAAAAGTTACAGCCTTTTGAAGTTATAAAATGAAAATCGATTTTTTTCAATATATCGAATACTTTTAGAGATTTTTTATTGAAAATGGACATGTATCATTCTTATGGTAGGAACATCTTAAAACAAAATTATAGTGAAATTTGTCCACCCCATAAAAAATTTATGGGGGTTTTGTTCCCTTAAACCCCCCCAAACTTTTGTGTACGTTCTAATTAATTCATTATTGTGGTACCATTAGTTAAACACAACGTTTTTAACACTTTTTTGCCTCCGAGTATTTTTTCGATAAGCCAGTTTTTACCGAGCTGCGGCTTCTTTTTCAATATATTTACGTAAAAATTTTATGGGGGTTTTGTTCCTTTAAACCCCCTAAATGTTTGTGTACGTTCCAATAATTAAACTATTACATATTTTGGTACCATTAGTTAAACACAGTGTTTTTAAAACTTTTGCCTCTTAGTCTTTTTTCATGTCACCTTTTCTTGAGATGTAGCTTCTTTTTCAAAATATACCTAAAAATGTAAATTATAAATAAATTTTCAGATTATTAACAGGTCGCTATAATCGTATACCATATACCTACAAATATGTGGTGGATTCGACAAATATTCAAAATATCTCGATAAACACTGGCTTATCGAAAAAGTACTAAGAGGCAAAAAAGTTTTAAAAACATTGTGTTTAACCAATGGTGTCACAATAATAATTTAATTGGAACGTACACAAAAGTTTGGGGGGTTTAAGGGAACAAAACCCCCATAAAATTTTTATGGGGTGCACAAATTTCACTTTAATTTTTTTTTAAGATGTTGCTGCCATAAAAATGCCACATGTCCATTTTCAATAAAAAATCTCCGAGAGTTTTCGATATATGAAAAAAAATAGATTTTTATTTTCTAACTTCAATGGGCTGTAACTTTTTTTGTGTGCACTATTGTATATAGGTAAGTGAGGTTCAATCAACCTATTTTTGACCCCAGAATCTGTGGTATAATTTATGACCAATCTTTTCGGGACACTTTGTATAATGTACCTTTACATATGGCATTTATTGACTTTCACAAGGCTTTCGACAGTATTGAAACCTGATCCTTTTTGTCAGCCTTAAGGGATGCTCGAATAGACTCACGGTACACTACACTCATTAAAAACATTTATGAACAGGCCACATTCCACATCAAAATCAATGAAGACGAAAAAACCGAAAAAATACGCGTTGGTAAAGGTATTAGACAAAGTGATACTATTTCACCAAAACTTTTTACCTTAGCATTGGAAAATGTATTCAAACAGCTCGACTGGGGCGAAAAAGGTCTAAACATTGATGGTGTATGTTTGAGTCATTTGAGGTTTGCGGACGACATAGTATTATTCAGTACAGATATCAAGGAACTGGAGCAAATGATGAAGGAATTAAACCAGCAATAAAATAAAATAGATCTCAAAATGAATCTTCAGAAAACAAAAATAATGAGTAATGTACAAACTAATCTTTTTATTGACAACGTCAGTCTTGAAAATGTAGACCACTATATTATAATCTTGGACATAACATTAAAATCGGCAAAGAAAACCAAATAGCCGAAATAAAAAGATGCATACAATTGTCTTAGGTAACTTTCGGCAAGTTAAGCTTTATCTTGAAGAATAAAGATATACCAATGTGTCTAAAACATAGAGTTTATGACAAATGTATCTTGAATGTAACTACATATGGATGAGAGACCATGGCCTTTACAAAGAAAACCTTAGAGCAGCTCAGTACAACCCAAAGAGCGATGGAGAGGGCCATGCTAGGGATTAGTTTGAGAGACAGAATTCGAAATATCGACATTCGTGAAAGAACAAGGATTACTGATGTCGCAGAATGTATAGCAAGGCTCAAGTGGCAATGGGTCGGACATGTTGCCCGAGATAATCCCGAAAAATGGACAGAGACTAACAAACTGGAGACCAAGAGAGAACAGGCGATGAGTAGGCAGACCACAGAAGAGGTGGGTAGATGATATCAAACAAGTCGCGGGCAAGCAGTGGATGAGAATTACCAAGAGTAGAAATCGATGGAAGCAAATGGAAGAGGCCTATGTCCAGCAGTGGACGAACAAGGCTGAAGAAGAAAGGGCTAAACTACCTAAGAGGGTGCCCAAAAACATGAATATGAAGACAAAACTCATTTTAGTCATGGACCAAATTTGATGATTACATGATACAGTGTTTTAGTGAATGTAAAGTGTTTTTGCCGAAGAAAAAAGATGACTGGGTGCAAGGTACTTCTAATTTATTGTCCAATGTTCATCAAGGAATATATGTGCGAACATGTTTTTGGAATGACCATTTGGCTTAAGGGGTCATATACGTTTCTCGAGCTTAAAAAGTAGTCTAAATGTAATGATAAATTGTACGAAAACTATTGGGCTAATTGATTTCATTTTTTTTTAAATTTTAAAGGTGGAGCATAAAACATATGTTAAAAGTTAAAAAATAATTAAAAACATGGCGGCTGCGTCCAGTGGCGTAGAACATGTTTTTTTGGTGAGGTCAAACGGTGGGCATGATAATAGTCCGGTCGGCAGGTTGTGGAAAAGGGGCGTCACGACGAAAAATTCCGAAGTTAATGAAATTTTAGGATGTTGTTTGTACATGTTTACTGATGTCAAATCCAAGTTTTCGACCTCGAGGAGGTTGTGGAAAATTGTGCCTTCTTTAAATTACTATATAATAGCTTTTCACGTAGGATTGACCGTTTTAGAGTTATGAGCAACAAACTGAAACAAGTCCGAAAATTTCGAGGTTTTTCGGCCGCCAAAAATTTTCCACAACCTCCTCGAGGTTGAAAACTTGGATTTGACATCACTAAACATGTACAAACAACACCCTAAAATTTCATTAACTTCGGAATTTTTCGTCGCTAAAAGTACTTGCCGACTGGACTATAACTGCTTAACCGTTCGTCCGATTAACGTAATTTTTGGCATACATATTCTAAATTAGATTCACTATCGTGTGACGAGAGCTTTTTTGATTAAATTTAACCATTTTCGAATAGCAATAAAAAAAAGACAATTTTTTTGGTGAAAATTACGACTTTTTTTTAAATTTCGACCATTTCCGTAATTTTTTTTTTCTTCTTAAATTCCTCTCGTCACACGAGAACTATGACTCTAAAAAATGATAAAAATTAAACAATTTTTGTTTCAGATAAATATTACAAGCTGAATCATGCCCACCGTTTGACCTGAAAAAAAAACACGTTCTACATCATTGGAGGCAGCCGCCATGTTTTTAATTATTTTTAAATTTTAACACATGTTTTATGCTCCTTAAGAGTCCACCTCTAAAATTAAAAAAAAATGAAATCAATTAGCCCAATAGTTTTCGTACAATTTATCATTACATTTAGACTACTTTTTAAGCTCGAAAAACGTATATGACCCCTTAAATACGCTATACCACCTTCTGAAACAAAAAACTTTCCTTTAGTAATGAAAGGAAAGCAGGGGCGACTGACACGGGCCAAAGTAGCTCTTACAGTTCATTAATATAATTATGATGGTTTTTCTGTGATATTTTGTATCAATATAGGTTAGAACAGATTTTTAGTTTTACATTGGTTAGTTCTTGTTGGTTTATTGGTGTTACTTTCGAGGCAGCGTAGAACTACTGATGTTTTTATTTTTAATACTTGAATGTATAATTTTGTATGCCTACGTTGTTTAATGGGCTTAAATATATATTTTGATGCCGATTTTTGGTTATTTTGCTGTTCAAGTAATATTTGTCGTGTCCTTCACAACCCAATACTTTAACGCTTAAAAATAAATAATTTGATATTAAAATTTTGGTGCTCAACTATATTTGGTGCCAAAAGACAAATGTTTCTAAATCATACAGATTTTACATTGGTGTTCGGTTAAATACAAACCTGTGGATGGAAGAGTTGTTAAAGGAAGAGAAAAGTAACGACAGCGCTAAACTATTTGGATACCTAAATGCTAAACAAAGGAAAGGCAAACCAATGGTTAAAATTGATAATGGATAATGGGAAACACCATGAAGCCATCATTAAAAAATGAAACAGAAAAATACACCTGGCACAGATAAATTTCCCAACAAAGTAATAAAAAACGGAGGAGAAAAAATATTAACATGCATCTATAAAATAATAGTTAGAATATGGGAAGCAGAAGAAATACCTGAGTGAGGATTGAAAGAAGGCAGAATGATACCAATATTTAAGAAAGGAGAAGTAAACAGGGAAGTTGAGAAAGGAGAAGAGGAATATCTCTACTGAGTACAATATACAAGATTCTAACAGCCCTCATAAGACCAAAAGTCACTCAATTCACAGAGAAAAAATTGGGGACTATCAGCAAGGGTTCAGAGAAGGCAGATCCACTACAGATGCAATCAACATAATTACCCAAACAATCGAGAAATACCATGAACACAACATATAACTCCACACCCTTTTCGTCGACTTCAGACAAGTCTTTGACTGTATTAGAAGAAATAAATTATTTATTGAAATGAAAAATCAAGATATACCAGCAAAGCTAATCAGATTAACAAAAACTATAGATGGATCTCAAGTTAAAGTAGCAACAGAAGAAGGTAGCATAAAATAAATTGGGATAGAAATAGGAGTGCGAATGCAGAGGCAACATGCACGTAACAGGATAAAGTGTAACAACCCAAATAGAAAAGGAGAATATCGAGGGGTTCGAGCGAAAACCCGATAACTAACAAAACCATTGTTTAGAGATAATCTCGATTAAAGATTTTAGGAAGTTTGAAGAAGATTTAAAATCGTCATAGGAAGTTTTATCAAATATTTGTTATAGCCAAATGGCGGAGAATTTAATATTTAGTTAGAATAATTTATTTTAAGTTTAATTTATAAAAACGTATTTCCAAAAAAAAAACGTGATATTTATCGGGTTTTACCTCGTTGAATGAGTATAACATTTGACTTTATTGGTTTTTATTTTAAATTTTTTTAATTATAAAATAAAAGTTAATTGTATATTATTCCAACAAAAATAAACTAATCTACATTCTTTTTAGAAAATTAAAAGGTAAAATGTGTCTTCTTTCGATTATTCTCACATCATTATGTCTGGAATTCGATCTACGATATAATTACCGGTTTTTAAATTTGTTATTCAAGCATGCACCTCTTCTGGAAAATATTTTCTTGGCACATCTTTATCAAATCCGTTTTATTTGCTTCACTTATTGGAAAGGTACTTTTATATAACTTTGGTAAATTGCCCGGAGTTGGAAAGTCTATGGTTGCTTTTTGGGATGAAATTTGTTTTAGCCTTTTAGGGCGTAGAGTAGGAGTTTTTGAAGTGAAAACTTCTTTAGGGACGTTGTGCGATTTTTGGATAGGGGAAAAAGCATTGAATTCGAGACCGTCATTGCGACCGTCATCGCTTATGCTATATATTGTTTGTATGTATATATAAATTGTATAGAAGTATTTAAATTTAAAATAAATGTAAAACCTATTTTAGCATGAGGAAAAAATATTTATTTCGCGACCGTCATCTCTTCGACGAAATAAATTTTATACGTATCTATATTATGTGTATCTACACATAAATTGTATAGAAGTATTTAAATTTAAAATAAATGTAAAACCTATTTTTCGATAGGGAAAAAGGATTTATTTCGCGACCGTCATCGCGACCGTCATCTCTTCGGCGAAATAAATTTTGTACGTATATGTATTGAAGTGAAAACTTCTTTAGGGACGTTGTGCACTTTTTGGATGGGAAAAAGTATTAAATTGGCGACCGTCATTGCGACCGTCATAGCTTCGAAGAAATCAATTTTTGAAGTGGAAACTTCTTGACGGTCGTTGTGCACTTTTTGGATGGAAAAAATTATTAAATTAGCGACCGTCATCGTTTCGACGAAATAAATTTTTGAAGTGAAAATTTCTTTAGGGACGTTGTGCACTTTTTAGATAGGGAAAAAGTATTGAATTAGCGAACGTCATCGCAACCGTCATCGCTACGGCAAAATAAATTTTTAAAGTGAAAACTTCTTTTGGGAACGTTGTGCACTTTTTAGATGGGGAAGAAGTATAGAATTAGCGACCGTCATCGCTTCGGCGAAATAAGTTTTTGAAGTGAAAACTTTTTTAGGGACGTTGTGCACTTTTTGGATGGGGAAAAATTATTAAATTTTAATGGGGAGAAAGTAATAAATAATCGACCGTCATCGCTTCGACGAAATAAACATTTGAAGCAAAAACTTCTTTAGGGACGTTGTGCTCTTTTTGGACGGAAAAAAAGTATTAAATTATCGACCGTCTTCGCGACCGTCATCGATTCGATGAAATAAATTCGAGAAGTGAAAACTTCTTGAGGAACGTTGTGCACTTTTGGATGGGGAAAAGTATTGAATTATGGACCGTCATCGCTTCGACGAAATAAATATTTGAAGTAAAACTTCTTTCCCATATAGCACACAACGTCCGATGTACGTCCATATAACGTACATTTAAAGTCCAAACGTCCATGGACCAAAACTGGACGTACTATGTACGTACATTACGGGACGTCCATTGGACGTTTGATTTCAACGTACATTGGACATCCATTTGTGGTCCATGGATATTTTACACAAAACGCGACTATTATATTAAGTCCCAATACAAACTAAATGAGAATCTTCTTGACAACGTTGTCGCTCTTCGCGCTATCGGTCGTGAAAGGTAGTATTAGGCAGGTACTTTTAGGGGATTATCGCTGTTAATTGTTGTGGAATACTGAAGGAGGGTTTATTTATGATAATTCACAGAATGGCAAACCTGCTTGTAATATACAACAACGGTACTGACTCTAAAAATAGTTTGGGAACAGAAACAGAACAGAGATTAAACCTCTTTTAATGTGCATGCTTCCTAAGGCGTCATTATCTGAATCTCGTCTTTATGAAAATACATCCTGTGATATATTTGTGTTTTCTGTTTATCGTGCAAGTGCAGTCGTGCATTAATAAAGTTCCTAGTTCCTATAATAAAGTATATATTATAATGAAGTTATAGTAAAGAGAAATAAAAAAGGTCTTTTGTGTAATATTTTTAAGTATAAGTTTAGTATTATAAGGAACAATTTCCTATAAAGGCTTTTTGCTATGTATTCACAAAATTATGGATACTAGATTGCTTTCTGAAAAGTGCCCTACAAATGTCCATAAGACGTACATTGAATGTACATAAGGTGTACACTGAAAGCTCCAATACAACGTACAATGTACGTTTGTAACGGACGTTCTATGGACGTCCAATTTTGTGAACTCTGGACATTCGTTGGACGTCCATCGGATGTCCATTGTACCTTAGCGGGACGTCCATTGGACGTTCCAATGTACACAGATGTACGTCCATTGGATGTCCATAAAACGTACTTGTGCTATCTGGGTTAGGGACGTTGTGCACTTTTTCGATGGAAAAAAGCATTAAATTAGCGACCGTCATCGCTTCGATGAAATCAATTTTTGAAGTGGAAACTTCTTGACACCGTTGTGCACTTTTTGGATGGGAAAAAAATATAAATTAGCGACCTTTATCGCTTCGACGCAATAAATTTTTGAAGTGAAAACTTCTTTAGGGAAGTTGTGCACTTTTTGGATGGGGAAAAATTATTAAATTGGCGACAGTCATCGCTTCGACGAAATACATTTTTAAAGTGAAAACTTATTTAGGAACGTTGTGCACTTTTGGATGGCGGAAAAGTATTGAATTAGGGACCGTCATCGTTTCAACGAAATAAATATCTGAAGTGAAACTTATTTAGGGACGTTGTGCACTTTTTCGATGTAAAAAAGTATTAAATTAGCGACCGTCATCGTTTCGATGAAATCAATTTTTGAAGTGGAAACTTCTTGAGGGACGTTGTGCACTTTTTGGATGGGGAAAATATTATATTAGCGAACCTTCATCGGCTCGACGAAATAAATTTTTGAAGTGAAAACTTCTTGAGGAACGTTGTGCACTTTTTGGATAAGGAAAAATTATTAAATTAGCGACCGTAATCGCTTCGACGAAATAAATTTTTTAAGTGAAAACTTTTATAGGGACGTTGTGCACTTTTTTATGGAGGAAAAGTATCGAATTAGGGCCGTAATCGCTTCGACGAAATAAATATTTGAAGTGAAACTTATTTAGGGACGTTTTGCACTTCTTGGATGGGGAAAAATATTGAATTTGTGACCGCCATCACTTGGCTGAAATAAATTTTGTACATATATAAATTATGTGTATGTATACATAAATAGCATAGGGCAAAAGCATCGCGTATATCGAATATGGTATAGGTGTAGCACTTTTTTTAGGATGGGGTAAAAGCAT
Organism: Diabrotica virgifera virgifera; assembly: GCF_917563875.1. Classification (NCBI taxonomy): domain Eukaryota; kingdom Metazoa; phylum Arthropoda; class Insecta; order Coleoptera; family Chrysomelidae; genus Diabrotica; species Diabrotica virgifera. The sequence continues at coordinate 147,227,202 of NC_065452.1, forward strand.
TGAGCTCGTAAATTATATATTATAAGAAGTTTTCACTTCTGTCGGCACTCCCACGAGTGCCTGTAATTTTTTTTTTTTAATTCAAACCAATATCTTCTGATATTTTTATTAACTGGTTACCGTTTTCCGCTATTGTCTTCTTTAGGATATCATCCAGTAGAATCACTGGTAACTGCAGCATATTATCTCATCTGAAAATATACACAGCGTTTTTTAAAAAACTTTTGACACACTGGAATTCATTCATGGTAAGCTGGTGGAAAGAAACATTTCTTACTAAATGTTCGTTCCTTTCTTTGGGAAGTTTTAGGGACAAATCTAGTCCTAATTAGTTTGACAGTTATATTGTACAAAATAAAAATTTTTCTAGACTAGACTACTACTACTAGACAACAGTAATTTCTACAGAGTTTCAATAGTCTTCAGACAACTTTTCAGTACACTTAAAAAAGCGTACACTTAAAAGCGGCTGGCCTGGACGACATACGAACAGAGCAAATAAAGAACTTTGGACTAAAAACCGTAGAGTGGCTCGTAAAAATGATGAATTGCTGCATCCGTACATTACAAATCCCCAAAATCTGGAGAAAAGCTAGAGTGGTAGCCCTCTTAAAACCAGGGAAGGATCCGGCGGATACAAAGAGTTTTAGACCTGTATCTCTCTTGTGCCACCTTTTCAAGGCCTTTGAAAGAATGATACTGAACCGGATCGCAGAATATGTGGAGACTAAAATTATTCCAGAACAAGCAGGATTCAGGCCCGGAAAGTGTTGCTGCAGTCAAATTCTTAATCTCACCCAGCATATTGAAGATGGTTTTGAACGGAAGGAAATAACAGGAGTAGCGTTCATAGACCTAACTGCCGCCTATGATACAGTTAACCATCAACGGCTACTCGCAAAACTCTACGAAACTACAAAGGATTTCCGACTAACAAGGTTAGTGAAATGTCTCCTCCAGAATAGACGCTTCTACGTAACGCTCCAGTCCAAGAACAGTCGGTGGAGGGACCAAAAAAATGGGCTACCACAGGGAAGTGTCCTCGCGCCGATTCTATACAACATATACACCAACGACCAACCCATACACCAACAAACAAGGCAATTTATTTACGCTGATGATACAGCGGTGGCAGCTCAGGGAAGAACCTTCAATGAAGTCGAAGTGAAACTGACAGATGCCCTGGGAGACTTAGCTCTATACTATGATAAAAACCATCTGAAACCCAATCCCACAAAAACCCAGGTATGTGCTTTCCACCTGAGAAACAAGCATGCCCGAAGGTCGCTGGAGGTGGAATGGCGTGGTCAGATGCTGGAACACAACAAGACGCCAAAATACCTTGGCGTCCGTCTGGATAGAACTCTGCCTTACCGATACCACTGTCAAGATGTCAAGAAGAAAGTAAGTGCCAGAAATAATATCATCCGCAAGCTAACTAATACAAAATGGGGAGCACAACCACACACTCTCCGCACTTCTGCCTTGGCATTATGTTTTTTGGCCGCGGAGTTTGGAGCACCAGTATGGGCAAACTCTGCTCACGCAAAGAACGTCGACGTGGCTCTAAATGAAACGGTCCGTATAATATCGGGTTGCCTGAAACCGACACCTATCGAAGAGGTATACCCCATTGCTGGAATTGCTCCACCACCTATCAGGAGGAAGGTCACGTCAGAGGTAGAACGGAAAAAGCAGGAGACGGACCGAAGACACCCCTTATATGACCACCAAACTCAGCCAAGCAGACTAAGATCTCGGAAAAGCTTCCCGAAAACATCAAGATCCATCCCCGAAGCGCCAGAGACGCGCCGAATACACCTATGGCAAGCGTCAGCTACCGCGACACATTTTCCTCCCTCGGAGGAAATGGCTGCTGGACACAATTTACCGTATCCGACTTGGAAAGCGCTAAACAGACTAAGAACCGGCGTTTCACGTTGTGCTAGTAACCTGAAAAAATGGGGATACCAGGAGGACGATAACTGCGACTGTGGCGCGGTTCAGACCAGCCGGCATCTACTATCATGCACAGAGATGAGAGAGACCTGCACAGAACAAGACTTAATTATAGCAAATGACAGGGCCATCTATGTGGCCAACCATTGGAAATACAGAATTTAAAGTTGTTGGTGTTCCGGACACGGAAAGTAAGTAAGTACACTTAAATTTAAATTTACTACAATTGATTTGCTGTGGTACCTTGGAAGCTCTGAGTTTGTTTTTCATTATAAATATGGGTCCCATTCTAAACGCTTTTTTGTTTTCGTAAGATTCAATTATTGTCAATTTACGCCATCTTTTACTGGGTTTTCGGAGGAAAAAAGTGTGCTGAAATTTAATAAACTATCATAGTCTAAAATTCTTTATCGAATTTTCGCATGAATATATTTTGTCAAAATAACAATTTTGTAATCTTCATCTCCGATAAAATTAATTATCAGTTTTTAACTTAAAAATATTTCTAATAAAATTAGTAACTTTACACAAGAAAATGAAGACAAATGATTCTACCGGATTCTCATATTATAAATATGTTTACAACAAAGTATTTTTATCAGTAAAGTTATATATCGGGTTGGTGTTATTTAAAAAATATGAGTTAACGGTTTTTACCATGTTTGGTTTTTATTAGTTATTGTGCTTAAAAATGTTAATATCAAATAATAACATTTACCAGTGGTAGGAGACACGTTTTTACTACAGCAGAAATAAAAATACCGGATTTCATAATTTTGGTATTTATCAGGTTTTCGCTCGAACCCCTCGATATCACTATACATATGGAGTAAATAAAGAGAATAAGAGAATTGATATACCATTACCTTTACATTGTTCTTCCAGTGAAGAAAGGTTTTCTTGAAGCTTTTTATGCTTTTCTTGTAATTCTTTATATTTGCCTTTGAAATCCCATGCAGCAATTTTCGGTTGTTTTGGCTCTTTAGGTTCTGAAATGGTTTCTAATTTAGTTGTAGCTGCTCTTTTATAAGTAGATTTCGAAGGTGCTGGTTCTTTAAAAGTTGATTTTGTTGAAGATTCAGGTAAAACTCTTCTGGATGCAGGGTTAACTTTCAAGCCCACCATGGATTTCGATGTTCTTGTTAGTCTTCCAGAGACATATCTATTAGAAGCTGCACTTGTTGTAGATGTGCTTGATGTGGCAACATTCGCAGAGATATTCCTACTTTGAGAACGTCCAGCAGTTCTTGGAGTAGATAAAGGAATTTTTACAGGTTTATTGATGTTCTGTTGGACCTCTTGCAAAGGACTCTTGGATTTTTTTGGTAATTTTGATTTACTGGTGGAGTCCATTTTATTTCCTAAATAAATATAAAATTGAAATACACATAAAACTTTTACATTTATTAGCTTAAAACTAACCAACATGTAGGATTCAACCAAGAGGAGTAGTGTTTATAGTAACCAACAACTGTGAAAAGCCATTATCGCATTTACACTAATATCAACCATAAGACTCAGGGTAAATTGCATAACGTGACAATGGTTAATGTATATGCCCCGACTAGTGTTGCCAGGTCCGATTTGTTTTTAATCAATACACAAGCAAAAACAAATCGGGAGTTAGGGTTGTAGATTGGGACAAATAAACAACAATAGCCCAGTAAATGACCGTTTTGGAGTATAATTTTCAGAGTCAACTCCGAATTGCATGAAAATTTAGTTTTAGGTTCTACTTACTGTCTACTTCAAAGTTGAACTTTGGTTGCTTTGAACTTGTTGCTTTTACTTGGGGGGTGACAGTTACAGTTACCCCTTCTCAGGGGTAAAAAAAACGCGCGTTTTAAGTAAGTTCCAAAATGGATCAACTGACTAACTCTAAAAAACTTTTGTTCTATACAGTAGAACCCCGCAAATCCGAACCCCGCTAATCCGAATGTTCGGCAAGTCTGAACCAACGGCAAGTGAAAAAAAAATAAAAAATTCAAGACAAAAACTTAAAAACATGTTTATTATACAGAATAAATCCAGTAAATTGAACAATTTAGGATTAATAGCACTTTGATATTTAAAATTTCTTTAAAATGAATACGTAGGTACTTTATATTTATTTATTTATTTATTTATTTATTATACGGGATAACCCCATTAACAGAAAAATTACAGTTAAATATTAATACATTTCCAAAAGGTAATAAAAAATAAATTCAATGTGTTAAATATGACTTAATTAATCTAAAAAATAGAGAATTAGAAAAGTATAAAAACACTGAAAAATTTCATATGTCACGAAAATTAATATATAACATAAATATTGACTACAAAAAAATATACAACATACAAACATAACACTTAAGAGTATAAAAATAACATCACAGAGCAAGAGATCTTTTTAATTGATTTAGAGTTATATTAAATAAATCAAGTTCGTAATTATTTAACAATCCCATATACCTATCAAGTGGGTTGTGAACGCCATACAATGTTCTATGGAAAGGTATTTTAAACATATTATGGTAACGGAGAGCTTGATAAGGAACATTAAAATTAATCTGACTTAAAAGATTGGGAGAATCTTTAAGTCCATTTATGATCCTAAAAATGAAAACAGCACCTGCAATGTCACGGTGTACCTTAAGTGGAGGTAGGGACAACTGTTGTTCAAGAAAAGAATAATCGTGATTGACAATGATAGTTTGTGTATAGTAAGCACATGATCTCAAGAATCTATGTTGTATTCTCTCGATAGTATCAATATGAGTCTGGAAATAGGGTGACCAAACCACAGAACTGTACTCCAAGAGGTACCTTACTAAGCTACAGTAAACAAGCCTAGTAGATTCAATAGAGAAGAATTTGCAATTTCTTGTAACAAATCCCAAAAGTTTAGATGCCTTCACAGATACAGCATTTATATGCTCCACAAAAGAAAGCTTCTCATCCAAAACAACACCCAAATCCCTAACGGAAGATACATATTCAAGTGGCTGATTATTAATGATGTAACCTGATTCAATTCTACTGACTTTCCGAAAGAAGCTTATAAAACAGCATTTCCTGGCATTCAAGAAAAGTTTGTTTCGAACACACCACTCCTGCAGTCTATCAAGATCCTCCTGCAACAACGCCTGGTCCAACAAACCATCCACAGGTCTCCAGAATTTCAGATCATCAGCTAGCATTAAGCATTTACTATTCAAAAAGCAATTATTTATATCATTAACAAAGATGATAAAAAGAAGCGGAGAAGTATGGCCACCCTGAGCAACTCCGGAGCTTACTGTAATAATGTCAGATAAATAGCTACCAATATTCACTCGTTGAGTACGCCCCGATGAGGAGTTCTTAATCCACTCGACAAAGTTAACATCAAAACCCACAGACACCAGCTTTTCCAAGAGTATCTGGTGATCAACACGATCAAACGCTTTCGAAAACTCCGTGTATATGGCATCTATCTGTTTACGATCCTCCATTTGACACAATAAGTCAGACTGATACTCGACCAAGTTCGTCGCAGCAGACCTTTTTATGCGAAAGCCATGCTGCGAATCGGAAATTAATCCGTTACACAACCAAGAAAGCTGCTTGGCCACCAGGCTGTCAAAAAGCTTGGGTATTGCAGACTGAATGCATATGCTGCGATAATTTTCAATGTTATCCTTTTGCCCATTTTTATATACAGGTATAACGTAGCTCTCCTTCCCAGCAGCCGGAAACATAGATGTCGCTAAAGACCTGTTAAACAGTAAATGCAAAGGTATGACTAGAGTACAGACACACTTTTTCAAAAGATAATTAGGCACACCATCAGGACCAGCTGACAGCTTATTGGGAAGATCACTTATACTATCAAAAATTTCAATTATGGATATCGCAGCAGGTCTAATACATGTACTTACATTGCTACCCTCAGGGTAGCAGGGCACCCGGAGCTGACCATTATTAGGCAAGTAAACAGTTTGAAAGAACTTCTTAAATAAATTTGCTATATCTTGACCGTTAGATGCTGATTGGTCTAAATAAAATAAAGAGCTCGGTAAGCTATGAGTAGATTGCTTGTCATTAATGAACTTCCAAAATGATTTAGGGTTATTTTTTAAGCTAATGTCTACTCCACCCATATAGCCACTAAAACATGTATCAGACAAACGCTTACACTCAGCCCTAAGGCGAGAAAACCTAACATATTCAGCATCAGACTGACTTCTCATGTACATAGAGTGGGCACGTTTTTTCTCCTGCGTTAAATTCCTGAGTTCGTGGGAAAACCATTTAGGGAAGGTAGATGTTCTGAATCTTTTTAATGGTACAAACAATGCTATCCCCGTCAACAGAACATCATAGAACAAACCCACAGAATTATCAACACCCTCAACCAGACAGTTCTGCCAATCCATGGATGCAAGGAAGTTATTGAGTTCAGCGTAGTTTCCATTTACAAAATCATAAAAAAATTCATCATATTTTAAATTTTTTGAATCAATTAAATCTAAGTTTAAAAAACACTCATAACCCACATGGTGTTGGCTAGGGTCTACCAAAGGATCTTTTGCTTTCAAGACATTTAATTCTCTAACATTTGAAAAAACCAAATCTAAAAATACATTACGATTATTAGGAACATTAATGTGGTGGTATTATGTAGTGTGTTTATAAAATAAAGGTTAAATATAAACTTACTTTGGTTCTCTTGCAGTTAACTTGAGTCCAAAAATATTGTCCACACTCTTGCGAGAACATTTTGCGACTCAAAATCAACGAAAACGAAAGCTTTGATTATTAATTAGGCTGACTTTCGGATAACACATTTTTTGTTGAGTTAGATCTGACACTTGCTTTTCACTAATTTTTGGCGTCTGAATCTGAGAATAACCTCAGATATTGTCTATCACATCAACTTTTTAAACTGAGGTGCCCATGCTTTATTTTGATCACCAAATTTCACTTTAAAATAGGCAAAATATGCTTGTCTGACAAATGTACTGATGTTTGTCGTTTGACTGGGAATGGTAAAACTGCCACATATATAACAAAAACGAATGGGGGCTGTTTTCGCACTTACGACGTGTAGGACTGTAGGAGCAGAAGTAGCCATAAGGAAACGTTTCAGTTCAAACACACCAAGTAGTTCTATACACTTAAGTAAAAAAATACTAAATACTGCTAACCGACACACAACGTTTTACCGCAGTATAACTGAGTATAACAGACTAACTGAACAGGAACAGGCAAGTCTAGACCAGTTGCAGTTATCAGACCGTCATTCCCCCCACCCACATAGAAAACGAACCTGACATGATAGAAGAAAACTACACATAGTTTTAAAACCAGCATGCCTAATTCTATAGAAAACAGCTAAAAAATCTAACTCAACAGAAATTGAGTTTCAAATTGTTGAGGCTGCTCCCCCAATTAGTTCTGATTTGCGGGGTTCTACTGTAATTTTTAAACTAAGTCAATACTTTTCGATTAATTTTATCGAAAAAATATTCTTAGCAAAATGTAGCTTTTAAAAAAGCAAAAAAATTGTATGTTCAGAAAGTCTATAAAACCAGTAAAAGCAAAGTTGTAGCTCATCAAAAATACGTACATATTTGTCAAATTCCAAATTGAATTTTTCAACTTGAAATAACAAAAAATTAAGCAATTTTGCAAAAGCTATTAAAATTTTTTAAAGTGTTTAAAAAAATCTTTAATTTTGTTTTATATGAAAGTCTCTAGCATTAAAACTAAACGAGTTACGCTCAAAATAAAGTTGGCCCCTTTTTTTGGTAAAAAAAAATCGTGAAAATTTCCCCGTATTTAGCACCGTAAATAAAATTAATTGTTGCCTCTTTACCATTTACTTTATATGTGTATTGTTTATACGATCTGTAAGGTTTACCGGTTGGGAGTGCTTAGTTTTGAAAAAAATTAGTTTTATAGTAAAAAAAAATTTTCTAAAATATTGGAAAATGTCCTTTCTTCAAAATAACTTAAAAAGTATTAGGGAATCTAAAAATTTCAGGGAGTAAAAAGTAGGTAGGTTTTGCTCTTATAAATATGATATACCACTTTGTTCTTCTGTAAGACAAAAATTGATTAAAATATGGCTGTTCATATTTTGCATACACTCGTGATTAGTGACTCGTTCAGGCCCTTTCAATCATGTAAAAAATACATAAGTAAATTGTTTGTAAAGCGGTAACGATTAATTTCATTTGGGGTGCTAAGTAGGGGGAGATTTTCACGATTTTTTACCAAAAAAAAGGAGTCAATTTGATTTTGAGCATAACTCAACTCACTTAGTTTTGATGCTAGAAACTTTTTTAAAACATAAAAATAAAGCTTTATTAAAAAAGTTTTGTTTTTTCCCGAAAAGTGCTTCATTACTTGTTTATTTCACGTTGAAATATTTGATTTGGAATTTGACGAATAAGAACGTATTTTTCATAAGCTACAACTTTGCTTTTGCTGGGTCTATAGCAGGGGTGGGCAAATACTTTAGCGCGGGCCAAAACGACATTTTCAAAATGTCTCCTGGGCCGGAAGACTATGCTGTGAACGAACGCTGTGTACCCGCCAATCTTTTTGATGAAGTTATTTCCCTGCACTATCCAAAAATTTTTTTGACACAAATGCTATTAAGTATCATTTTAAAGCATTTAGACAAAGAAGTTTTATGAAGAAGAATTTTTCAACGAGCCGGATCTGGCCTGCGGGCCGGCTTTTGCCCACCCCTGGTCTATAGACTTTACGAGTTCACAATTTTTTTCATTTTTTTATATTATGCTACATTTTTGCTAAGAATATTTTTTTCGATCAAATACATACTTTTTGAGTTATTTGTGAAAATCACCTTTTATTGTTGAAAAATAAACATCCATTGAGATTATCTCAAATCTATCCCGTCTGCATAATCTATACCAGATTAACGTTTGCCCAAATACCTCTAATTCTTTATTAGATTTGATACTGGTCCAAAATAAAGATATCGCCGTTGTTGAACCTACAGACATTTTAATCCCTCCTGACCAATATCATCCCCCACTGGTGTTTGAACTACCCATAACTACCAGATATAATGAGGGACTTTTACCGGAGGGTTACTATCATGACTTTAAATCAGCAAACTTTTCTCTAATTAAAGGCTATCTTGATTGTGTCAACTGGGATACTTTAATGATTGGATGTTCAGTCGATGAAATGGTTAACATTTTATATGATATTCTGTACTCAGCTATTGACATCTATGTTCCTGTTAAAAAATTCTCTTCTAGAAAATTTCCTATCTGGTACTCTTCGGAACTAAAATCGTGTATTATTAGAAAGAAGACAGCACACAGGAGACTTAAAGAGTCCAAGCTGCCAAAAACCAGTTACCTTTACAAACAGTTCTCAGAGCTCCGATCTCAGTCCCAGATACTTGCCAAGCGTGACTATTTAAACTTTACATTGTCTACTGAAAACTCTCTTCCCGGCGGTCTGAATAAGTTTTGGTCTTTTATCAATAACAAAAGAAAATCAAATGGAATGACTTCTGAGTTATCTCACAACGGTAAAACTAGTTCTCTTAGATCTCTTTCACTTACAAAATAGGTGATATAAATATCACAACAGTCACATCCATAAAAGATCTTGGAGTTACACTTGACTCTGGACTATCTTTCAATATTCATATAAGCAATATCATCTCAAAATCGCTTCAACTGTTAGGTTTTATTAAAAGATGCTCCCAAGACTTTAAGCAGTTGAGATCGTTTAAACTGTTGTACTGTGCAATGGTGAGGCCAATCGTGGAATATGCATCTTGCGTCTGGTCACCCGCCTATGAGACATACAACTGTAAGATTGAAAGGATCCAGCACCTATTCCTTAGGTTCGTCGCATTCAAAACAAACCGTAGAGACTGGAATTATATGGATCTTGAACTAGAACTTAACATTGACACCTTATCAAGCAGACGGAAAAAGAAGGACATGTACATGTTGTATAATATTATAAATTCAATTCACGACTGCCCTGAGCTCCTTGAGGAAGTAGGTTTACATATTCCCTCCAGAATCACACGTTCAAGATCTACGTTTCATACTCCCATCAGCAGAACTAACTTCACTGCAAATTCTTTCATCTCGAGGGTTTCTAGACAGGCAAATGCTTGCTCCAATTGTGTGGATTTCTTTGCGGATAGTTCGCGATTTTTAAAAACGCTAAAGGATTGCACCCTCTAGTTTTATGTTCTTGAATATTTTAAACTTGTGATTATATATCTTTACCTGTTATTTTTACTTTTTGACTTGCTTTATTGTCGTAGTGTTTATTGTATCTTATTGTATTTTACGTATATTTGTAATATTTTGTTAGTTCTTCATATCTTCTGTAATGTTTTATTGTAATGAGCTTTGCTCGTAAATATATATATAAAAAAAAATAACAGGTCCAAGATGAGATCCCTGCGGTACACCCGAAGGGACAACTATTTCGTAGGAAAAATAGCTGTAGAGCTTGACGATTTGTTTTCTGTCCAGAAGATATTCCCTAAGCCACAGCAGAAGTGAACCATGTATCCCTAATCGCTGCAATTTTTCTAATAGAATATTGTGATTAACTCTGTCGAAAGCCTTAGAGAAGTCGGTGTACAGGGCGTCCACCTGTAGTCCTTCGTCCAAGGCGTTCAGTAAGAAGTTAGTATATGTCAGCAAATTGAGTTCAGTTGACTTATGGCGCCTGAAACCAAACTGCTGTTCCAATAGAACACCGTTCAAGGAGGGTGTAAGGAAATCGCAGACAAGTGATTCGAATAGTTTAGGAATAGAGTTTAGGATACTAATAGGTCTATAGTTGGACACAAGACTTTTGTCACCTGTTTTGTGTAAGGGCAATAGGAAACTGGTCTTCCAAACATTTGGAAAGCTTCCACTAGCTGAAGACTTGTTAAAGATGAGAAATAATGGCCGAGCTAAATTAAATGCACAGTACTTGAGCAAGCTTGATGGGATGCCATCAGGTCCCGGGCCTTTAGAAGGATTGAGGTTACACAATTTAGAGTAAATGTCAGAGATGGATAGTTTACATGATGATAGGTTTAAGGGTGAAGAAGTGATGTCTTCGGGGAAATCAACAACAACAGAGGAATAAACTGATGAAAAGAAATCAGCAAATAAATTCGCAATATCTTTGCCAGATGAACTAGTTTTACCGTTGTGAGATAACTCAGAAGGAATTCCATTTGATTTTCTTTTGTTATTGATAAAAGACCAAAACTTATTCAGACCGCCGGGAAGAGAGTTTTCAGTAGACAATGTAAAGTTTAAATAGTCACGCTTGGCAAGTATCTGGGACTGAGATCGGAGCTCTGAGAACTGTTTGTAAAGGTAACTGGTTTTTGGCAGCTTGGACTCTTTAAGTCTCCTGTGTGCTGTCTTCTTTCTAATAATACACGATTTTAGTTCCGAAGAGTACCAGATAGGAAATTTTCTAGAAGAGAATTTTTTAACAGGAACATAGATGTCAATAGCTGAGTACAGAATATCATATAAAATGTTAACCATTTCATCGACTGAACATCCAATCATTAAAGTATCCCAGTTGACACAATCGAGATAGCCTTTAATTAGAGAAAAGTTTGCTGATTTAACTTTTACTTTTTGACTTGCTTTATTGTCGTAGTGTTTATTGTATCTTATTGTATTTTACGTATATTTGTAATATTTTGTTAGTTCTTCATATCTTCTGTAATGTTTTATTGTAATGAGCTTTGCTCGTAAATATATATAAATAAATAAATAAATAAATTTTCAATCGTAAATAAGTCGAAAAGTATTAACTAAGTTAAAATTCTATAGAACTAAAATTACTTAGAAAATTAGTCAATTTATTCATCTCCGGACTTATTTTAAATGCGCGGTTTTTCGCCCCCAACTAGGGTTGACAGTCACCCCCGAGTAAAAGCAACCAACAGCACAAACCTTCCAAATTGTCATGCAATTCGGAGTTGATCCTGAAAATTATACGGTATAGCCATATTTCCTGTTCATTTACTGAACAAAAAATTCATTTACTGAACAAAAAATTCATTTACTTCAATTACAAAAAAAATCGTAGATTAGGTAAATTATTTATTTTTTATTAAAATTACATTTTTGTAGTGCTTTGAGTGCCTTGTTTTTATAACATAGTTATAAAATTCACTGCAAGTCCTCCTGAAATTGGATTTCGTGGGTGAAAATCGGGACATTTAGTGTCCCGATCAGGTACAAATCGGTAAGCGTCCCTAGACCCCTGAAAATCGGGACGTCCCGCACAAATCGGGACACCTGGTAACGCTAGCCCCAACAGAAGAGACTGATGAAGAAGAGGTTGAAAGGTGAAAAAATTCTATAGAATCTTTCTAGGAAGTATGAAAGTAAGAACTAGGAAGTATGTGATAAAATTCAAAGACACGATGCTGTTATAACATTGGGCGATTTTAATGCTAAGCTGGGGAAAAAAGATTCTTTTGTAAATATACACTCACCGGCAGAGAAAACGGGCACCCCAAAAAATGGGTCATTTTTAATGTCTTGTATTTCCTAAACCTAATGTCTGATTTAAGTAATTTTTTTAATATGTTATAGCCTTATTCTTTATCAATATCGCTGTAATAATATTGTTAGATGATAGATATCTTTATTTCAAAATAGGTAACCTAATATACAAATTTAACTTAAATACATTTTTTTACATATAAAAAGAAGGAAAATACAATACAATGATTCACAATAAAAAAATTCAATAAAAAAAATAATAAATGTAATAATAAATTAAAAAATAATAACAAATTATAATCAAAATTAATAACGAATTATAATCAAATTAACAAGTTCCCCAACCAATAAAAGTCAATAAAAATAAACAAAAATATTGTGCACGTTCACCGCCAATTCAAATACATACTACTTTAAATTTTTAAGGAAAACCTTTAATTTATCTTTAAAATTTTTAACTGTCCTACAGTATTTTAATTCATTAGGCAATTCATTAAATTCTCTGAAACCTCTAAATATTAATGAATTCATTGAGCTGCTATAATTCATTTTAGAAAAGTATATGTTATTTTTATTTCGAGTATCGTGTATGTGTATTAGGAAAATTAATAAATTGCTGAAAATAATCGGGAGCTAGGTATATTGTTTTTAATTTTATAAACAAAAATCAATGCAAAATAATGAAACCTTTGATATACCGAAAACCAGTTCAATGTATTCAGCATTAAATTTATTGGTGTCCATCGACCCATTCTTAATATTATATGCATGCCACGATTTTGTAATTTTTGAAGTTGCCCCATTTTATTTAGGTTGAACAAATATAAGACTGATGCACAATAATCAAAATGTGGTTGGATTATTGAATTATATACAGTAAGTCTAGTTTCTAAAGATAAATTTTTTGCTTTTCTTGTAAAAAAGAATAATTTCTTGCTGATTTTTTTGTGTATATAAACAAAATGATCTTCCAATGAAAGAGTGTTATCAAGTTGAAATCCTAAGTATTTAATAGTTGTTGTTATTTCAATCTTTTCGCCATTTATGGATAAATTAATGCTATTTATATTGATTTTGTTATACTTATATCTACTGGTTACAATTAGAGCTTTTATCTTTGATACATTTAATTTTAACTTGTTTAATGTTAAATAATTATAAACAGCCTCTAGAATTGAATTCATTTTTGCCACTGCATTTTCCAAGCATACATCACTACAAGCTATTATAACGTATCGTCAGCAAAAAGATTGACAAACTCACAATCCACAAACAGATCTATATCATTCAAGTAGAGAATAAAAAGTAATGGCCCTAGGACACTGCCCTGAGGTACACCTAGATCAATGTTAAGTTCATCTGACATACAATTATTGAATTTAACCTTCTGCTTGCGATTTGATAGATAATTATTCAGCCAGTCAAAAACTCCACCCCTAATGCCATACTGCCACAATTTTGCCAGTAAAATATTATGGTCTATGGTCTCAAACGCCCTCTTAAGGTCTAAGAATACAGATACTACATATTTGTTTTGATCCAATTCATTTTTAAATTTACTAATTGTCAATTGAAGTGCCGAATCACAAGAGTGTTGCTTTCTGAAACCAGATTGATTACTTATCAAAATAGCATTTGTTTTAACATGTTCAATAATTTGATCATACACAACAAGCTCAATCAATTTTTCAATTGGGGGTAGTGTATTGATGGGTCTGAATTCTTCATCTTTCACTGTATTATTGATTTTTTGAATTGGTACAATTGTACTAACTTTAAGTTGATTCGGAATTTTACCAGTAGACAGACAAGTATTGATTAAATTTAGTATAATATGCCCAATTGTTTCAAAAATGTCTTTGAGAATTTTAGAGTTTAATATATCATGAACTGAGCATTTACTGTCTAATTTATTAACATACATACATAATTCGTTTAAAGATACTAATTTAAATTTATTTATTGGTAGGTATAAGTTACTATTTTTATTACACCAGGTTTGCCTCAGATCCAAAGCTCCAACAATATTGTTGATACTTGAAACAAAGTAACTGTTGAACTGGTTAGCGATTTCTTTGCTATCTTGACATGTTGAATACATACCTGTTTCAAATTGAACATATTGAGGTGAACCCTTGGATTTAATGTTCACTAAATTTTTTAATGTTCTCCACATTTCTTTGGGGTTGTGTCTAAATCTATCTATTTTATTAAAATAATAAAGATTTTTTTTAGTTTTTAACAAATTAACAACTTCATTACGATATCTTTTAAAATTACTCCACAACTCCTGTTTAAACGGTTCAAGTGCTGTTTTAAAAGTTCTATAAGCATTATCACGTAATTTTATAAGAGAGTAAACTTCGTTATCAAACCAAGGTAGCTTTAAGTTAAACCTGCAGATTTGAATAGGTGCTGTTTTATTGATTTCAATCTCACAATTTAAAAATAACTCATTAAAAATCGAGTCAACATCAACAGAATTCAAATTCCAGTTATAATACATTAAATTAGTTTGAATTGTCAAAATATTACTCTGACTTAAATTTCTAAATTTCTTAACATTATAATGCTCTGTACTTTTAGTATTTCTTAGATTAACAGAAATAATGGAGTGGTCAGTTAATTTTGGAGTTTCATGAACATTTACTATGATATTATTAGTATTTGACAGGACATAATCTACCAGTGTTTTAGATACATTTGTCACTCTAATAGGTTCTGTAACTAATTGGCAAATACCGTAGCTCAACATTTGATCATTTATTTTTTTGACATAAAAAGTTCTTGACAATTGATCTAAATTGAAATCGCCCACTAAAATGAAAGAGTGGTTCGTTGAAACAATAAAATCAAAAATATTATCCAGTTCTTCCATAAACCTAGCATCTGATGATGAAGGCGAATGATATATGCAACCTATGTACCAAGTTGATGTTAAAAAATTAACTTTTAAAATTACACACCAATAATTTTTGTCAAGGACATACTTTCTTACAACAGAACATCTATAGTCACTTTTAACATATACTAACACTCCACCAGTATACCTACTTGATGAATCACAACGAACACACATATAGTTTTCAATTCTTATTTCATTATCTTCTATGTCAGCGTTTCCCAACCGGTGGGTCGCGACCCACTAGTGGGTCACGGACGGATTTCAGGTGGGTCGCGACGTCGCTCTTACAGTACTTGAATAACGTACACATATATCATCATGGGTGAGGGATGGGTCGCGAATATGAAAAAACATCAGAAGATGGGTCGCCAGACATAAAAGGTTGGGAACCACTGTTCTATGTCCTTGGTGGTCCTGGTCTCGCTTAATAAAATAACCTTCGGATTAAAACATAACAGACTTTCCCTAATTAGATCTAAATTTTGAAAAACACTTTGAGCATTTATATATATAACATCTGTATTAAGTTGTATATCAGGTGCAATTTTTAGTTTTTTTGATTATTTATATTATTTTTGTTGACAATCGTGGGTCTATTATTAATGTATTTAATAGTTTTACTATGGTCACCCGAATCGATCAGATTCTGTAGTTCATTTTGTACTTTTTTATAATACTCACGTTGCTGGTTGGTTTGATCTGCAAAGATCTTAATACCTGCTTCCTTAATCAGTTGTTTATTCTTCAGCACAGACATAACCTTTTCTTTAGATGGTAGTATAACTTTAATTGGTCTAGTTTTCATTGGTGTAAACTTACCAAGTCTAAAAACTTTAATGCTCTTTCTGTCTATATCAAAATTTTCCAATATCTTGTTTACCGTAGTCAAGTCTTCATCATTTCTGTCCTGTTGGGTCTTCATTTTGGACTCATTTACATTAAACACTACAATAGTACACAGAAAGTCATTAACAAAACGTGCTGTTAAAGTAGCTCTGTGAATTTCTTGTCCAAATCTTGGTTTGTACTTATAATTAAAAATTGTGTTTGATGTCAGCGTGTAGCCGACTAAATTTGCCATATGTTGAATGTATTAATTAGCTGTTTAATCTAAAGTGCACTCTTGTTTCATCAATAATCCACGTTTGTGTGTTTAAAAGTTTGACAACAAGAAATTGAGCAAAAAACCACTAACATCTAGTCACTAATTGCTCCTTTTTTGTGACTCCCGAAAATAAATAAATAGTCCAGTCAATATAGGTACAGAAACATTCTTAATTGTATCAAGATCAATTTAAAATGAGTTGCCTTAAATGTGGGAAAACTGATAATAGGGAGGATCCGTTGGTTTTGTGTGATTATTGCTCTCAGAAATTATGTAAAGAGTGTGCTGAGTTGACTTCAACCGAGGCTCGCGCTGTAGCTTTAAAGAAGAGGAGCCCCTCAATTACCTATAAATGTCATGGCTGTCTCTCTGGTGCAGATTCAGGTGTTAATGTTGAACATGTTATTGATAATTTGTTTAAAAAATATCTTGGAAGACTAGAAGATAAGATTGATTCTTCTCTTAAAGCTGGAATATCCTCTCTGAATACTTCATTTCTTGCTGATCAGGCAAAAAAACTGGATAATATAGAGAGTAAGTGTAACTCGCTGGGTGATGAGTTGATTTTGTTGAGAGAAAGCAATATTCAACTGGTTCATATGCTTGCTAATTTTCCTCATAATGTGGGCGGGACTTCTGATGGTTTTGGTAGTTTGCCAACCAATTGTGATAGTAACAGGGCCAAAATTGCTAACAGGATTTTACCAACTGTGAATGTTCATAAAGATAGGCTGCCTATTTCTAATCTTACAGCAACTTCTGCAGCTACTGCGGGGGGCAACATCACGCCAACCGCTACTGCTTCTTTTAAACTGCTTAATGGAACACCAGTGAGCACCAATAACGCTGATACTCGTCACACTAGGAAATCGCCCAGATGTACTAAGGGAAAGACTGACATGATTGGTTCTGATGCCAATGCTGGATTTAGTGGAGTAGAAAGGATGAGATTTTTGCATGTTAACAACGTTTCTCCTGGTGTAACTCCCGAAGATGTTAAAGACTATATACTTAAGAAAAATAGTCTCAAAGGGCTGGATGTACTGGTAAATCAGCTGACTGCCAATGATTACTATAGCTCCTTTAGAGTTGGTGTTCGTGAAAGCATGTTTGATGCTATGTTGAGTTCGTCATCTTGGCCTAGCATGGTCAGGGTTAGGGAATTTACCAGCAATCCCCCACGTCGATCCAGAAACATTAAGAACCACCTAGAAAATAAAAGTGGAGACAAATTTTTTTTATAAAATCCAAGAAACAACTCTCTCTCTCCAAGAAAAAACTAGTATCCTTCCCATTGACAGTTTTTTATCAAAATGTTGGAGGCATTCGTACAAAGATTTCTGAGGTCTTGAAAAGTATTTCCTGTTGCTCATACAATATAATTATTTTAGTGGAGAGTAACTTAAATGATAACATAGCTGATTGTGAAATTGGATGTGATGGTTTTAGTATTTACAGATGTGATAGATCCCAGAGAACCAGTGCAAAGTTGAGTGGTGGTGGTGTACTAGTGTTTGTTAACAATAAGCTAAAATCACAAGCCATTAGTATTCGTGAAGATCGGGTTGAGCAAATATACATCTTATGTCAACTTAATGAAGTCAAGTTTGTGGTTGGTGGTGTCTATATACCTCCACAGTCACCTCGTGAAGTATACAACTGGCATTGTCAAACTGTGGAAAATGTTGTTCAGCAATACTCAGCACAGGATTTCTATATTTTTGGTGATTACAATCTTCCCAATGCATCATGGGAGAATGATGAGTTTGGTTTGATGGTGCATTGTCCTGCAGGTGATCCAGCTGTGGATATTGCTCAAGCCTTTGGTTTTTTAAAATTGTTTCAATGTAATAATATTCCCAATAATCGTGGTGTTTATTTAGATTTAGTTTTTTCTAATAGTAGAGAGTTAAGTATCTTAAGAGCAAGCGATCCTCTTTTGGGTCCTTCCATCCACCATGTGGGTTATGAATGTTGCTTAATGCTAGATGTGAAAGAAACAAATAGAAATAAGTTGATTTATGATGAGTTGTTTTATGATTTTCGGAATGGTGATTACATAGGGCTTAACAACTTCCTTGCGTCCATAGACTGGCAGGTATGTATAGTTGATGATATTGATATTGCTACAAAATTATTTTATGAAATTCTTTCAATAGGTATTTCTTACTTTGTGCCATTAAAGAAATATAGAACTTCAACTTTTCCCAAGTGGTTCTCTGCTGATCTTAGAAGACTGACGCTGGAGAAAAAACATGCTCACTATATTTATGTTAATAATCGTTCTGATGCTGACTATATTAGATTTTCCCACCTAAGAGCTGAGTGTAAACAACTGTCTGAAATTTGTTTCAACAACTATATCAAAGGGATAGATGCTGGCATAAAAAATGATCCAAAATCATTTTGGAAGTATATAAATGATAAGCGATCTAGTCACAGCTTACCTAACTCATTATTTTATCAAGCCCAATCAGCAACAAATGGTCAAGAAATAGCTAATTTATTTATGAACTTCTTCCAAACTGTGTATTCACCTAACAGCAATAACCTTTACGTACCTATCCATCCATTAAACAGCAACGTTAGTACTAATATTTGTCCGTCGAAGATTACCACGACCGATATTTTTAATGGCATATGTGAACTGCCCAATAAGCTTACTGCTGGCCCAGATGGTGTGCCTAATTATTTATTAAAAAAGTGTGTCTGTACCCTTGTAATGCCGCTTGTTATGTTGTTTAACAGATCTCTGGAAACCTCTATGTTTCCTTCTTCATGGAAAGAAAGTTATATTGTTCCTATATTTAAAAATGGTCAGAAAGACAACATTGAAAATTATCGTAGTATATGTATACAATCTGCAATCCCTAAGCTCTTCGACTGTCTTATAGCAAAGCAACTTTCTTGGTTCTGTAAAGGCTTAATATCTCAATCTCAACATGGATTTTATAGCAAAAGATCCACTGCAACCAACTT
This sequence comes from Diabrotica virgifera virgifera, assembly GCF_917563875.1. NCBI lineage: Eukaryota > Metazoa > Arthropoda > Insecta > Coleoptera > Chrysomelidae > Diabrotica > Diabrotica virgifera. The sequence continues at coordinate 147,246,658 of NC_065452.1, forward strand.
GGTTTGTTATCAATCTGATATATTATCTCAAATGGAAAACCGTAAACAAGTAGATTCTATATACACAGATTTTTCCAAGGCATTTGATCGTGTTGATCATCAAATACTATTGGACAAATTAATTAATGTAGGCTTTCATGACACGTTTGTTGAATGGATTAAAAACTCTACATATGGTAGAAGCCAAAGAGTCAAGATAGGTTGTCATCTGTCTGACAGTATTTCAGTAACATCTGGAGTTCCTCAAGGTGGCCACACTTCTCCACTTCTTTTTAATATCTTTGTTAACGACATCACTTCCTGTTTCCTAAATAGCAAATGTCTAATGTTGGCAGATGATTTGAAATTCTGGAGAGTTATTGATAGCCTAAAAGACCAAGCTCTGTTGCAAGATGACTTAGACAGATTACATAATTGGTGCAATCAGAACAAACTTCACTTGAATATAAAAAAATGTTGTTTTATAAGTTTTTCTCGTAAAGTCAATAGAATCGAAACAAGTTATACTATTAACAATATGCCATTGAATTATGTTTCTTCTATTCGGGATTTGGGTGTTATTTTCGATGAGAAACTTACTTTCTGTGACCACATAAACACTATTTCAATAAAGGCATCTAAACTTCTTGGTTTTGTTACTAGGAATTGCAAGTACCTCTCCATTAATTCAACAAGGTTAGTGTATTGTTGTTTAGTTAGATCTATTTTAGAATACTGCTCAGTTGTTTGGTCACCCTATTTTCAGAATAATATTGATACATTGGAAAGAGTCCAGCATAGATTTTTGAGATATTGCGCTTACCATGTTCACACTGCCATTAGAAATCATGATTATTCCTATATTGAACAACAATTATCTTTACCCCCACTTAAGAACCGTCGTGATATATCAGGTGCTATATTTATATATAAGATCATACATGGATTTATTGATTGTCCAAACCTGTTAAATCACATTAAATTCAATGTTCCAAACCAAGCTCTACGTTACCACCAGGTTTTCAACATTCCTTTCCACAGAACAACATATGGCATTCATAACCCATTGGATAGATACATGGGGCTATTAAATGAATTTGATTATGATATTTTCAATTTAACTTTATCTCGGTTCAAAAGATCTCTTGCTTTGTGATATATATGTATGGTATTGTTGAATTTTGTTCTAATTATATTTTGTATATTTTTAGTATGTAGTGAACTTTAAATGTAACTTTTGTTATTGTTTTAACACTATAGGTAATTTATGTTTTGAAAACTGATATTGTTTGTAATTTAACTGTCAATGGGGTATCCCGTGTTTTAAATAAATAAAAATAAATAAATAAATATTAGAAGCTCTCCTCTCTCTATCCATAATTTCACTGATTAAATCTTCCGTAACACTCAATGACATTTCCCCACTTCTCTTGTAACCTTCAACACATTTTTTTACTTCTTGCAACTCGTTTTGTAAATCACCAATTTTTTGTAGTAATGTAGGAATTAATTTAACTCCGGCTTCACATTCTTCACAGTAATACTTCAATAATCTGGTTCCCTTAAGATCAATAACTTTTAATTCACTAGCAGTAAGATTCGAACAATCCCTGTGTGTAGCCCTCTGGCAGCTGTCACATGTTATATATGGTCTGCTATTTATAATTTTACAAACAACACACTCCATAATAATCGTCAAATTAAAAATTAAAGAATTAGGAAAGTAGTAGGCACGCCACTGGTAATTATTCCAAAACAGACGGAGCTTATCCTTAATTGATTTTTAATGGTAATTGCTTTTGAGCCAAAAAAACGAAAAAGAGAACTGCAAAACTGCACTAATTTTCACAGATTTCTTAGATTAGAACATTGTTGCTAGACGTTGTATACAGGGTGTACGAATCAAACTGTGTTTTTTTCTCAAACTTTAAAACACCCTGTGGAATGTTCTAGCTTTTATAAAATACTGAAATTATAACCAAACTATAGCCTTAGGTTTTCTTAACATTCTGTTTTTTGATTCATTCGCTTATGTTGGATAATAAAAAAGTTAAGCACTTTAACAACTACCCCTGTTTTTCGTTAATACAGGGTGTTTTTAAATAAGTACGGCAAACTTTAAGGGGTAATTCTGCATGATAAAATAATGACAGTTTGCTTTATAAACGTATGCCCGCAAATGCTTCGTTTCCGAGATAGGGGGTGTTGAAATTGTTCTTACAAACTGACGATTTATTTATTTCTCTAAAACGGTTTGTGATATGCAAATGAAATTTGGTAGATTTTAAGAGGTAGTTATTGCGCATTTTTTGGCATACAATTAAGAATTTTATATTCACCATTGGCATGCATACGGGTATAAATATTTTAGATATATCCCGTATGCACGCCAATGGTGAATATAAAATTCTTAATTGTATGCCAAAAAATGCGCAATAACTAGCTCTTAAAATCTACCAAATTTCATTTGCATATCACAAACCGTTTTAGAGCAATGAATAAATCGTCAGTTTGTAAGAACAATTTCAACACCACCTATCTCGGAAACGAAGCATTTGCGGGGCATACGTTATTTTATAAAGCAAACTGCCATTATTTTATCATGCAGAATTACCCCTTAAAGTTTGTCGTACTTATTTAAAAACACCCTGTATTGTCGAAAAACAGGGGTAGTTGTTAAAGTGCCTAACTTTTTTATTATCCAACATAAGCGAATGAATCAAAAAACAGAATGTTAAGAAAACCTGAGGCTATAGTTGGGTTTTAATTTCAGTATTTTATAAAAGCTAGAACATTCCACAGGGTGTTCCAAAGTTAGAGAAATAAACACAGTTTGATTCGTACACCCTGTATACAATGACAATGTACCCGTCTAGCAACAATATTATTACAGCGATATTGATAAAGAATAAGGCTATAACATATTAAAAAAATTACTTAAATCGGACATCAGGTTTAGGAAATACAAGACATTAAAAATGACCCATTTTTTGGGGTGCCCGTTTTCTCTGCCAGTGAGTGTATTTAGGAAACATAGTTTGCATACTGAAATCAGTCAAAATGGACTTAGGGTTGCACAAATCGCATCAGTAAATAATTATGTAGTTGTCAGTACTAACTTCCAGAGAAAAGATATCCATAAAGGAACATGGAAAATACCAGGAAACAACGAAACTAATCAAATTAACCATATCCTAATCTCTTAAAAAGATGGGCAACAAACATAACTAATGTCAGAACATATCGCGGGGCAAACTCTGACTAAGATCACTATCTTGTGGGGGCAAAATTACAGCAGACAATTTGTCCCTGTTGCCAGTGGCAAAACATTTTGCTAACCATTTTAAAGTTGAATTGGAAATAGGTATTAAGTTCACTGATGAAGCAAAATCAAATTAACACCTGGTCTATAATGAGTAAAGGTTCTGCTTATTTAAATTAAATCCCTATACAAGCTAAACTCATTAACTATCTTCAAATTACCTTATATCAGAACTAGTTTTTGTAGAATTAAATTTTTGGTATATTAGTGACTAAAAAATAAACAAAGAATAATGTGTTCAATAATGCAAAAACTACAGGGCCTTGAAACTAGTAAAACGAAATAGTATTACTAAGACTAGTCACCAAGGGCGGATCCAGGGAGGGGGCCATGGGGGCCATGGCCCCCTCCGAGAATTAAAAAAATATGAATTTAATTATTTACAGTTCAAATGTTTTTAATTTCAAACACATGTATAGGTATGTACAAAACAGTGGATAAGTATATAATATTATGTCTTCTGGACTAGAATTGAACAAAAGCAGTAACGGAAACCTCAAGAAAGACATATTATTATGTTCTTTAAATCAACAGAACGACCTTGAAAAGTCATCAAAATCGTATCAATTTCCATTTTCTCCACACAAAGAATAAAAAAGAAATGTAGCGTTACTTGGGCCGCGAGCACTCAGAACAAAGGAGTTTGGTACTTTCGCACATTCAAAAGAGATTTTGCAAGTGCTGCGCTTTATTTTTCTAATGAAAAATATTTTCACAATAAAGGGATGATAGCCCAAAGCCTTGTCGCGAAACCTTTAACATCTTTCGTCAAACTCATGGGCAAAGACTGAGCCATACAAACTCATGAAAAAACATCATATCACAAGAAGTTCGTTCAGGTTGGGTTGGATTTTCTAGTTGTTGCAACCCGCAAAAGTCAGTCATTAACTAGATATACCCTCAGAAGTCTAAACAGATACAAGAAAATAGAGAAAGACTAAGACCAATAGTAGAGTCTATAGTGTTCTTTAGGTCGACAAAACATTCCTCTAAGAGGCCATAGTGATGATAGCCTTCTGCTTCTGGACGAAGATGCTGGACCTAGTAATGAGGGGAATTGTTAAGGTAGCATCAGAAGATAAGACTCTTAAGCAACACCTATCCACAGCATCTTCAAGCACCAGTCAAAATCAATTGATAACATGTTGTGGTAAAGAAATAATTAAACAAATAATGAATCAGGTTCAAAGTGCAAATTATTACTCTGTCATATTTAAAAAAATGACCGACGTATTCCACGTGGAACAGTTTTCTTTAAATTTGAGATACATACACAATAACATTCGTGAAGACTTTGTCAAGTTGACTGACGCTTATAAGAACATAAAAATAATGAGTGAAACTCAATAAAGAGGGGAAGAACAAGGCCTGACATTAGAGGCATTGGGAAAATAAGTATTTAACTTGTTAAAAGAACTGCACTTGGATCCGAAGAAATGTGTAGGAATTTTGAATGTCTTTATGGCACTCAAAAGTTTGTGGTGCCTTAAAACTCTATATTGTAACCCTAATTTTTAAAAATGACTCCCAGATCCCCCGGTACCCCTACCCAAAAAAGTTCATGGCCCCTCCCGAAAATGGGTCCTGGATCCGCCCTTGCTAGTCACACTATGAAAAAATGGAATAAAGTAATTGATTGAAAAACCCCTCAGGAAAGATCTGAATATCACTTTGGTTTAAGTAATTCAGACCAACAACAGCTGCAATGTTCATTAGATGATGGGAATAAATGTTGTGAACATAATTTCTACTTTCTTTCCGTAACTTGTTACTTTCAAAGTAAAAAAATATACTTACAGTAGGTATAAAAATTATTGTAACTATGTAGGTATATCCAAATTACACAATGAACTTAAACCATTTTTCACTGAATTATATACCTATTTAATAACTGTTTTAAACAAGAGGATACACAAGTACAATCTGAAAACATTTTTAACTTTTGCCAACAAACTGAAAACGAAAAACTTAATTTGTATTTAAACTCAAACGAGAATGACGCCAAATACACTAGGGAGTTTTTGTTGCTACGTAACGTACGCATCTCCGTATACGTAAAGCAACTAACGTGTCGTAGAGGAAGAACGTTAAAATAGGTAGTTTTTGTAGCTGCCTTAACGTAACGTAAAGCAAATCGTAAAGTCATTTTTAAATTCCGTTGACATTAAAAAAATAAAACAATGTTCACACAATATACAATTAATATACAAATAATAAAAAAAAGATAAATGAATGATGAAATGGTATGGTTTTAATTGCTTCTATTTAAATATAAAAATATTATTTTTCCTTAGGTTAAAATTTTTTTATTTTTGTTTATACCTACTTTTTAGTTGTAAATTATTGTACCTACATCAGAATTCCAGTATGTAAATAGTTTGGTCATATTTATTTGAAAATTTTACTGAAATTAGGTCATTTGTTTATCTAGTTATTAATTGTGGTGATCACTGTATTTCTTAATTAAATTAATACAAGATTTGTTTGTTTTGCTTTATTAATAGACAACTTAAAAACAATAAAATTTTAAATCTATTATGAAGTTCCAATTTCCAATTACAAACACAGAATAATTTTACTCAAATAGACTAAACCAATAACCAATATAACCTTAAAATGTTTATAAACGCTGATGAAATGTTCATTTTGGTAGGTAATCGGGCAAGATCCTCGTGTGCATTCGGTGACTTTCGTCTCGATAGGGATGCGTTCTCACGTACGTAGCAGAACGTTACTTTAGGTAATACGCATCGAGATACGGGAGTTCAACCATTAATGCGCAAGCGTATATGTCAAAAAGATGCGTTACGTTTACGTATTTGTGTGCACAAAAACTCTCTACTATCACTCTCACCAACTGACTTTGACTTCATTCATATGTCAATTTTAAAAATGTCGTGTTCTGTGGAAGAAATATGCTAACGGAAATAATTTAAAAAATGTAATATGCCGAGCACATTTATATTTAATTATTATTATGGTAAACGTATTAACTGTAAGTTATAATGAAATAATATAGTTTATAATATACTTTGATTCAAGATCATAACATTAAAAATCGACTGTTAAGTTTTGTGGTTTGAATTCGAATCACAGAACGAGATTCAAAAAGAAAGTTTGATTCCAGATTTTTCTTTATCATTATTTACATGTAGACTCGGACAAACATAAGTTTGGGAATATGATTCAAAACTCGATGATGCGCAGTGGTCCTTGTTTACTAGCGTTACCATGGAAACGGCCAGTTTGCTGATCGCCAGTGTCGTAGTTAGAAGTGCATTACGTATCGCAGAGAGTGTTTAACTTATTGGTTTGATCGTGTTGGATATTTTATTAATAGTTTTTAGCTTAGTGTTTGGTATATTAGTAGTAGTAATTAGTGTGTTATTAAGACATTTAGTGTATCTCTAGTGCGTTAAGTTAAGTCATTAGTTATTTAACAATATGCCTCATAAAAAGATAGGAATCAAAGGGCTGGGATTAAATAGCAAAGCAAAGGCAATCATTTATAATGTTACTACATTTATGGAACAAGAGGCAGCACATTTCAAAACAACCGAAAACCTGTTAATGCCTTTAAGTACATTGACGTAAGTATTATTAATGACATTTTATTTTCTTGATATTAAAGTTACTATTATTCTTATTTTCTTATTATAATTGTATCTATGAAGTTCCATCAGATTCTTCTTCTTCTTCTTTAGCCCATTTCTATCCACCTTTGGACATAGGCTTTCCCCAAATCTTTCCATATCTGTCTGTCCTTGGCTGCGCTTTTCCAGTAAGTTCCTGCAGCTGCGTCCACGGTCTCCTTTTTTGTATTTCAGCATTCCATATTTTATCTTCCTGTCTCGCATTGTGGTCTGCAAATCTCCACTTTAACCCTGAATATGCTCAGTTACATTTTTTACGTTTGTTTTCTCTCTTATCCATTTGTTTGGTTTTCTGTCTTGAAGTGTTATTCCCAACATGGAATAAAACATGAATTAATACAATAGATATTTTCTGTGAGTCCTTTCTATTTTGTTTATGTTGGCCTTTGTTAATGTCCATGTTTATGAGCCATACGTCCTAACAGGAAGGATGCTCTGATCAAATACACAAGTTTTTAGGCACTGTTTCTTCTTTCACGCCAATCTTTTGCAATTTTTTTCGCAATATTTTCGTTTAGTAACATTTAACATTGGTAATTGTAGGGATAGGATTCTAGCAGCGGCGGGTATAAGCAAAAACACCTTAACCAAAATAAGAAAAGAAGGCAGAGACGTAAATAAAAATCAAGCGACTAGTTTACCTTTTAAAAGTCCAAAAAGAAAACGTTGTCGTTCCAAAAAAATTGAATTGAGCAGTGGACAAGTGAAAACCATCAAAAATATTATATACGACTTCTACACCATCGAGAAAAGATCCCCTACAATTAATGGTAAATAGTTTAAAAGTTAAAAAATTATTAGTTAATGGGAAATTGATACCTATATTTTTTATGGTAAATAAAATAGAGTAAGTAAAATTATAAAACAATTGTTTGTACCCGTTTAGAACGAAATAAAAGATTTTCGTAAACACACTGATATAGATACATTTTTAACAAAAATGGTAGATAGATACAATTCTTTTACAATTTTATTTACTTCAAGTATAAAAGAAGATTTACTTTCCAAATATTTTAACGATTTCTATTTATTTAAGGTGTCTATCAAAAACTAAAGAACAAACAAATGGAATTTCCAGGGTCAAAGGAAACATTAAGGAAAACGATAATTGGATTAGGCTTTAGGTAACATATGTAGTAAAAGTAATTATTCAGCTTAAAAAATAAAATTGTATAATGGATGATGTATTTTAAATTGATATTTTGTTGACATCGTTTTAGTTCAACTTTCTACAATTTACAGTTATGAAGAATGTTTTTTCAAAAGTACCAAGTATTTATAATCGATAATTTGTTTAGATTTCGATTTCCGAAAAACTGTAAACAAAAAATAAATCTCTCCAAGGTTACATACGATTCTACATAATTTTTATTTTTCTCAAATGAATTGTTCTCACGTCTGTATGTTTTGATACATTTAAAATTTAAACCATCATACTTTTGAAACGATATTTTTCAAATTATCTCGAACAAATTACAGGTGGAGAAAAACCGAAGATAATAGGAGTGTCCTAATGGAAAGTTATGACATTCGTTTAAAACGAACAGAGTATTTAAAGCAGCTGATTAAATTTCGATCTGAGGGTAGAAACATAATTTATACTAATGAAACTTATATACACAGCAGCCATACTCCACCATATTACTGGGGACATCAAAGTGGAAAAACGTCCAAGAAACCAATTTCTAAGGGCAAAAGGCTGATTATTGTTCATGCTGGAGAAGAGACTGGATTTGTACCTAACGCTCTGTTAATTTTTAAATCAGGTACATGTTTATAATTAAAAAGTTAATTTTCATAACAATAACAATTATGTAAGCCATAATTACTTTTATAATGAAGTTTCATAATAAACCAAGTTCTACTGTTAAAAAAATTTCACAAAAGGCTGTCTATGAAACTAATAACAAGGCAAAGGGCGTTCGGCAAAAGCTTTTGATAACGGAACATTTAGTAAAGATAATAATATACAATTATTATTGTAATTCGCCGAGAAATTCTCTAAAAAAAATTTGTACAATAATTTCATGATATTTTTGCTTTCAGGATCCAAGAGTGGTGACTATCATGACGATATGAACCACCTTAATTTTATGAAGTATGTCAGAAGTCAGCTCTTACCCAACTTACCCAAAAATTCGGTCCTGGTAGTTGACAATGCATCCTACCATAATGTAACAATGGAAAAAAATGTGACGTCTGGCAGCCGTAAGGATATTATGGTAAAGTGGTTACAGGAAAAAAGCATCCCTTTTCCAGTAAACTTAACCAAGCCGGAATTGTACAAAATTATACAAGTCCATAAACCACGTTTTCCACCTGTTTATGTATTAGATCATGAGCTTGAACAACACGGGCACAAAGTACTTCGCTTGCCTCCCTATCATCCGGAGTTAAACCCTATAGAAAAAATATGGGCTTTGGTAAAAGGTAGGGTGGCCAGTCATAATACAACATGCAACATAAACGATGTTGAAAATATAAGGAAGAAAAAATTTTCAGAAGTGTTAATACAATAATGAGCTAGCATATGTAAACACGTAAACAAATATGAAGACACCCTAATAAAAAAAGAGCATTTGTTAGACGCTACGCTGGAAAACCTAAAATTTTTTATTAATACTGGTTCATCAGAAGAAAGCTTTTCTGAGGATGAGGACAGTGATTCAAATTCCGGAATAGATATCTTAGAACCATCCGAAGAATCGTAATTAAAACTTTGTTTAGAATCATTGTTTAGAAAATAAATACATCAGAATTAGTAAAAATAAACACTTGTTTAATTTTTTTATAGTTGAAATCCTTCCTTCCTTCCTTCCTGATAATGTTATTAAATAATTGTAAGTATTGAGGAATTTGTCATATATTAAAGTACTCCTAATATTTTGCTCATTATTTTATCAAATGCAACTGATTACAAGCTTCATAATTATTAAAAACTATGAAAATAAAAAGAAACAAATTCATTCTTCGCTTTAATTAAATATAATTTAGGTACTATTATAATTTATGTACTTATAAAAATTTATTTCAAATCTGCCTGTTTTCGTCCGCCACTGGTAGAAATGGTTTGCTTGTCTGCGCGAAACGCTACGTCGAAATCCCAAACTTATGTTTGTCCGACTCTAATACATTTATAAAGTAAAATATTCTTACCTTTGCTATTCTATTCTATTCCCAATGAATATTTTTGATAGCTGCGGCGTTTTTATAAAATGGTTTCTTCTAATTTTGAATTTACGTCACAAATCAAATCGGCCATACTCGGTGTCACTCGACATGAAAATGGCGGCACTTGATTCAAAATTGCTTTTACCGGGTCTCACCTGTCTCACCACACTGTGGTCTCACACAGATAATTTAAAAATACGTTAATTATATGATTTAAGTAACAATTGATACAAGATTCCGTTTAAGAGTATCAAAAATATAAAAAAACTGGCCCTGGGGCCTGGGATAATAAGATTTTTGGACGATTTTTAAATTCATCAGAAGACTTACTTCAAATACCAGTGATTTCATAGTGATTCGAAAAAGTAGACTTTAGTTATTTGATTTCATAACTCTCTTTAAAGTCTTGTTTTTTTAGCGGTCGAGTACACTGCGCATGCTTTTTAGCCGAACTAGTCTACTTGATAGAATAGCCGTTTAAAACTACACTTCCTAGTTCGCACTATGCTAGTATTTTAGTCGAGTAGCGAGTAGGCGGTAATTTAGTATAACTAAACTTCTTGTCTGAAAAACAAATATTTATTCAAGTAGATTAGTAAGTAGTTTAGTCGAGTCTATATCCATTTAGTTAGTGCGATGTCATGCGTTTTGACCATCTTACGGAACTGTCGTAACAATACATATATTTATAAATTATATTTTGTAGTAAAGTGTGTGTAAATAAACGCTGTGTCTAGGTACACGCTAACGTGTACGCAAATAAAAAAGTTAGGTACACGCGAATTAAACTTCATCAAGCCAGTGACGTCATTATTTAGCGTGCGCAGTGACTTTATATTTTGGTGCACGCTATTTTGATATGTGTAGGCCCGGTACTTTATGTCTCTGTCTAAATTAGACAATATATATAAATTATATAGCATCATAGCGGAGCAAAGGGCATATCAGTGTTTCAATAGTAGTAAATAGTAGAAGCAAAAGGTTTGATGGTAGGAATAGGGTTGCTGGCCTCACGCATCTTTTAAGTTTTCAACGTAGGTTGAAGTTTTCAACAGGGATGTAGGTTCCTTTTCGCAGGGAGGCAATATCTTCCTAAAATAAGATCTTGAAGAAGCTTCATTTCTATTCCGGTTATCATCATTGATGGAGAATAGCATGTTGCTTGTTGCTTCATGTTCGGAATTTCTGTAGGCTATTGCCACTAGCGCGCTAGCGCCACCTGTCGGCTTGAAGTGAAACTACGTTTTGAAAATGTAAAATTTGAGGTAAAGATTCAAATTTAATTTTATAAATATTTGAATAACGAGCTAATTTTGCTAAATTAAATTAAAATAAAAATAGTTCAAACACTTATACAAAAACAATAATAAAGCAATTTTATGAATGTAAGGTTAGATTGCTCTGGTTATCACCGCACACCACTAGATGGCGCTATATTGTTTGCTTCCTCAAAGGTAATGGGAAATTTCAAGAGTTGTATGTATTACAGTCAATAGTATTTGTTCACAGTCATTGGGTGCGTTCGGACGACCACAGCGGCTGGACAGCTGGCTGAGCCAGCAGTAGCTGTCAGACGTCACCGCTGGAAGCCAGCCGCGGGAGCCGCGGAGAGATTTTACTAAGCTTTCCCTATCACGGCTGGATACCTTAGCTGGATACAACCACTCAGCCGATTTCTGCTGACCGCCAGCCGCTATGGTCGTCCGAACGCACCCATTTGTTTCGAGCTTCTTTCATATGTTGTATAATCCGTGTATATTGTTATTATCCACGAATTATGCGACATTTGACAGAAGCTGGAAACAAAACGAGAATCTAATTCGCACACTTTAACCAACGTTGCCAAGTCGCTAAAATCTCGAACTTTGACACCAATTTGACAATTGACAGATGATCGACGGTAAATTGTAAATATAAATAATCTTGAAATATAAAATAAAACTTATATTTTATATTTATATTCTAAGAAATAAATCAAATCCAAATCATATATCCTAACAACAATAACTAAGTCGGGAACGGGACCAATGGATAAAAGCCAAAAAAAGGAAAACAGATCTAAAATTAAACCTCAATCAACGCCAAAACATAGTGTACCAAAGCCAGGCAATAAAAAGAAATGGTGATCTAGAACGCAAGGAAATAGCTGATAAAAGAAATAAAAGTGAAGAAAATAATGCTGAGACTTCTCTCGACCATGTAAGTGTAAGATATAGTTTATTACAATATGGGTAGATGCAAAGCTTACGTTTTGGACCGCCTTAACGCATAGGTATAATCTAAACCTAAACTGTCCTCAAATTTTCTTCTTCTAATGGCGCTACAACCTTTTGTGGGTCTTGGCCTACTTAACAACGTTTTTCCATTCTACCCTGTCAGATACTTTGGATACTCCTTCGACACTATCTGATGTGCATGGTTTTAAGATCCCCCTCTATGTCATCTATCTATCTTTTATGGGGCCTCCTCTTGGTCTTTTTCTTTGGGGCTTCCATCTTTGGATTACTTTCACAGCTCGATTATCTGTCATTCTTTCTAAGTGATCAAGCCAGTTTAGTCTTTGAGATTTTACAAATCTAACAATATATGTGCTCTGCATTAGTTCATACAGCTTGTGGTTCATTTTAATTCTCTATGAACCATCGCTGCAATGTGTTGGACCAAATATCTTCCTTAGTATTTTGTGCTCAAGTATTCTCAGTTGATTTTCATCAGTGGTTGAGAGGGTCCAAGTTTCATATCCATATGTGACCACTGGTCTAATTACCGTTTTGTATTAGACTCACGATTCAGTAACTTAATTTTCATTAACTTTTTGTATGCATAAAAACACTTATTACTGCTGCATTTATTATTGAACCTAGGTAGTGAAAATTGGAGGCACAATTTTGTAGGTATTGTTGTCTACCTTCAGATTGTCATGTTGATTTGACTATGTGCACTCCATATATCTTGTTTTACATTCATTTATATATTAGATCAAACATAGCAGCTTCCCGTTTCAGGTCTATTTCGCTTAATACCTTTTTGTTGTGTCTTATTATGGTAACTGTTCTTAAATAATATTAAAATACACTTGTATGATTTTTTATGGTACACAATGTAGAGTTTTTATTGATGTATTTATTTTTAGGAACAAACACCACTAACACCAGATATTTTAAATGTAGGAACAGGAGAAACTGCTGGAACTTAACACAAAGGGGTTTGACTAGTGAAGATTTGGATAAACAAAAGGAATTACTTTGGGCTATAGCTACATGCAGGTTTATTTCCTTGTGGCTTCCTATGTATATTCTTATGAACTTATACACTTTGATATGTTTTTAGTCTCATGAAGATTTTATAATTTATTATTTTATTTATATTGTTATATTTATGATGAATAAACATTATTATTATTACGGTAATTTCCGTAATAAAATTTAAATAAATTAACTGTAATCAATAAACCGTTTTTAATGTTAATAAATTATCAATAATGATTCCCAAATATTTTATTTGTTTGACAACTTCTATGGGTTGATTGTTGAATCATGGACCTTGAACGAAGATATGTGCCAAAAATTGGAAGCATTTGAGATGTGGCTATATCAGAGAATTCTTAAAAGCCCATGGACTGATCGGGCCACAAATGAGGAGGTCCTTAGAAAAATGGGTAAGAACCGGGAGGTACTAACCACCATGAATCCAGATATGCCCTCATACAAGCTATTCTGCAAGGAAAAATATTTGGAAAGCGAGGTATAAGAAGAAGAACAACCTGGTTAAAGAACCTCAGAACTCTAGCTTTAACTGTTGCTCGTTAGTACTGCTCTGAATCATTTTCAATACAAATATTTGATCTATGGTGGATCTGCCCTTTTTGAATCCTCCCTGGTATTCACCAACCTGCTCATTTAAGTGCCTTTCCAATCTGCTTCTTATGACTCTGGCGAGTACCTTATATGTTACGTCTAACATGAAATTCATACTGGGATTGCAGTACGGTTAAGAAAGGAATGCAATTCAACACAACATCTGTGTAGTTTTTCGGCGTTGCTGCAGATAAAGTGAAGATTATCATGATGATCGCCAACATTCGTTATGGATAGGCACAGCAGGAAGAAGAATATTGTGAGATTAATATTGATCATATTAATATTTTGTATTAATAATCAATGCTTGGGTTTAACAAATACACAACTTATAATAGAAATATATTTTATTGTCATGGAAAATTGTACAATTTGATGGACAAAGCTTACTAAAGAGTTATAAAAAATACAAAAACAACGTTTAACTTGAACCGGTGCTCTACAAGGTTGTTATTGAGTGAAAAGCACTTTAAAACCCAATGATAACGAAAACTTTCCATAGAAGGCCATAATTTTTAATCAAATTTTCTTTTAATTTACTGTAAACGGCCATTATCGATCGCTTATTTTTGTTTTGGTTATAACAGCCTGTATATTAGCATTAATTCAAGTATTTCTATAGTTGTATTAGAGGTATTTTTTTAATGTGTAAAATAATTGTTTGGTTGCTCTTGAGTAGGTACTTTTACGACTTGATTGTATTCCTTAAGCCTTAGATATTACATACTTAGTTTGACAAACACTATTTTTTATCACTACGCAAAATACAATTTAGGTATGGAAATACAAACTTTTACTTTTTTTTACATATCGCTTAAAAGCTTGAATAAACTTATGTTTTGAACTTTATATTGACTAGAACTTTATATTCCTTTAATAATTAAATTATTACTACCTTTAATAATTAAATTATTATATTACTTCATATTATTTATCATTAATTTCATGTTTGTGTGCTGGCACCATACATCGTCTATTTTAAATTTACCGCGCACTGACTGGGACGCGTACAATTGGCAACGTTGGTTAAAGTGTGCGAATTAGCATCTCGTGAAACAAATGACAATCGATGAAAGGGTTGCCAGGTCAGTTTTGATGTCTTCAGTAGTTTTGCTTTCAAAAAATCAGTAGCCATCAGTAGATTTTTTAAGCCATTTATAATACAGTAAAACCGGTGTTAACGGCCACCTCTTAAAATCGGCCACTTCTACTAACGGACAGTTTTTAAATAACGGCCAGTTTAAAATTCTCCAAACTAATTATATTATGTAGATTCGCTTATTTATGAACTGGTATCTACGGTCACCTTTATATTATTGACGCGGCCAAGTAATCTCGTATTTTTAAAGCCTTCACAGAAATTTACATACTATATTTATTTATTTGGTCTTTTATATTATACCTGATACCTATCTAGTGAGCGCGTAAAAGTTAGAATAAAATAATTTTTAACATTTATTGCTAATAAACATTTATTGCTTCAAACATTAAGATAATTGAGGACATAAGTGGATACAGGTCATATGTCACATTTTTTGAGAAAATTGTTTTATTAGGTTCTTGTTCTTCGAATGTGCTGTTTCAACTTTTAGAATTTTAAAATAACCTATTTGTACTCAAATAAAAATAATAGGAATGTATTAAAGCAATATGTCACACTAGATTTTCGAAATTCTAGTGGATAAAGGTATTTAGGTATTATGTCCAAAATCGCGTTTGGACATAATACCTTTATCCATGTGAAATGCGTAAATATGGAGAATTTTTTCTACGACTTTGGAGATCTGCTGGTAAACCTCCGTTTATGTAAAAGCAAACAAACAGTTCAAATGAAAAGGTTAATTTTCGTGTTAATGTAAATCGACAAGAGTGGACGAATTTGGCTTCTATCTCTATAATACATACCTTAATGACTACATGACATTTTAGCAAGTAGATTTAAGAAAAAAAAGGACAGCACATCTGACCAGAACTGAATATAGACCAAGAAAACTGGAAAATAAAACTGGCGGTTTGAGTTTGGAAAAACTGCAAAATTTAAGAGACTGAATAAAATTTGTTTCCTAAGAGTATAGATGGTTTTATGAAAACACAATACATTGAGGAAAATGAAGAAAATCCCAAAAAGAAAAGAAGAACCTAATAAAAAATATGTGTTTTTTTAATTTTACATTTTGTATTGTAATTTTTTTGAAAATAAATGCTCGCATTTTTGATACTTAACTGTTTTATCCACTTAACCGTAACATTTTTTTATTATTTTTATGTGGATAAAGGTAATAATATGTCCACAAAAATTGAAATATTTGGCTTAAGGTAACTTTTTTTAAATTCAATTTAAAATTTAAAAAAGCACCTTCAGACACCTGTTTAAAAAAGAGTAGCAATGCAAATTTATAAAATAAATAATTAACTTGGAACAAAAGACACTAAAATGCTCATTACTCAAAAACATTATTTTGTGACATACGACCTTTATCCACTTACGTCTTCAATTATTTATACAGGGTACAAAAAAATTATTGAATTAAATTAATTGACACAAAAAGGAGAATGTAGGTATGTAATTTACTTAATTCAAAATACATTTTACTATTGCCAGAAAACATCAAAAAATATTTATTTGCTAAATAGTTTTTCTGCACGCTCTGAACTTATTGGAAACAGAATAAGTACAAAGTACTAAAGACAAAAATTACCCATTTCTTTTACCAAAAAATAAAGTACCTATACCTATTCATCAGATACTCATAAATCACCTCATAAATTATATCGAGGCGTCGCAATACCCGACCGACGGTTTGGTTGTATCAGTATTCCTATTGGAAACACATGACACATTTCTCTCTCAACGCAAGAGTCCCTTTGTTATCTTAAGGCTAGCCACAGTAGCCACTTATTGACATCATTATTACCATGACAAATTCTAAACATCCCATATATACCGACTATTTTTAGAAATTTAGGTAAAGTGAAACCAAAGAAGATTAACACGTTGTTGGATGTTGGGTTTTGAATTTTTTTAGATTTGTCAGTAGAAGTTTTCGGTAGCTCGGTAAATTTGAGTTCAAATCAGTAGGTTTTATACAGTGATCAGTAGATTTGTGTTCAAATCAGTAGTTCTACTGAAAAATCAGTAGACGTGGTAACCCTACAAGGATCTACAGACCGAGCGAGTCTCGTAAATTGCACGGCTTCGAGCCACGCTTTACGCAACCGTATTTGCGTACTTGTGTTTTGAGTTGTGTGGTCGTGCTCTGGTCCAGTGGAGTTATAATTTACCAAATTTAAATATGGCAGTGGATAGGTAGCCGGTACCGGTGACTTGTTCTGTAGCCGGTAGTCGCTTATTATTGGTCTAAATCAAGAGTATGTTTAGTTTAGGTTATGTTTATGTTGATTCGTGTTTGAGTAGTATATATTCAGCACAGTTTTTTTGCTATTCGAATTGTTGTATAAACCTATATACTGTGATATTCAGTATAATATATTCTTTATCTATGCTTCGTGTGCTCCTATGTTAGTTTTGTATAAAGTTTAAAGCATTGAATTGAATTAAAGGTTGAAAGACCAAAAGGACAAGATGTAACCGTAATTAGTTTACAAAAAAAAAGAAAATGAAAAGCCAATCCGATCAAGTTGAATTTAAAAAACAAATAGTTTCTAATCTCTTCTAATCTTGTTTCGGTATCAATTTTAAAACTATGGTAACTTGTTGAGACATGGAAATCTATACAGGATCTTGTTCATTCAGAAAAGCAGAGTTTTGCCTTCAGAACTGCATCAATCAGGCAAATTTGATTATCTGTGATGAAGACTAAATTTTGGTTCTGCCGGGGTACAATAATAATCATAACTATTGTTACTTTTTAATTTTTTTAATAAAGTCTTACTTGATCTCTGAGTTAATTATTTGTGATCTGTTTGATTACTTTTTCATAAAAATGCACACTGCTTGAAAATAATTATTTAAAATAAAATGCATTTATTTCGCACAATCATTGAAAATGTATAATGTAAATGCAGCTATTTTGTATAATTTCAGTAAGTAGGACACATGCTAATACATCATTACCTAATGTATTACCGGTACCCGGTACCCCCCGGAACCGGCAACCAACTCATTGACCGGTAGTTCCGCACCGGCTACGGAAGAAGTCACCGGTACCGGCTACCTATCCACTGCCTTTAAATATAATCGTTTCTACTGATTCATAATATGTATACCTACTATAATATAATATATTAAAGTTTTTAAATATTGCTAATATTATTAAAGTTTTTAACATTGTATTTTAATATACTTTGTTTTATTAATAATAATATTACCTAAGTATTGCACCTTGTTCAAAAAAAGTTCAAGATAAATACCGCGGTTTTTTCATACGAAAATGCAAAGCAAAATATACAATTTGCAAAGTATGTAAATGCTTGTTTTTTGATAAAATAATACAAATTGTATGTAGGTAGGTAGAGTAGCAAAGCGTTGAGTAGTTATAGCAAAAGTAGCTACGCCATCTGAGACACGATAAGGATGAAATTAGTTTTATATTTTCTTTTCTCATGGAGCATGCATGATGGAGAGTTTTTTAAAATACGTAACAAAGCTGTTGTTTTGTTATCTATGTTGCAAATATGTTGTTTTTTTTAAACTACAAAATATGTTGTTTTCAATACAAGTACCTAATTGTTGTTATTATTTACTGAGCATTTAGAATTTTGACTAACGCTCGATTTCATAATAAAGTTAAAGTGTGTGTTACCTTTGTTCTAACCAGGGGCTTTGGCTCATGCGCACTGGTTCCTGCACTTTTTAACCGTGAATGGTTGTAAATCATTCAGCCGGTGGTTAGAGCAAGGGGACAGTTCCTATGGTTCAAATACTACGAAATAATACCACGGGAAACTGTAAACTCTTTAATGTTAAAGGGAAATCAACATTGAACATAAATAAACAATACTCTGCGAGAGAATTATACTCTACAATAGTTTGTTATTGTTAAACAAAGGGTTGAG
The DNA here is from genome assembly GCF_917563875.1 of Diabrotica virgifera virgifera. Classification (NCBI taxonomy): domain Eukaryota; kingdom Metazoa; phylum Arthropoda; class Insecta; order Coleoptera; family Chrysomelidae; genus Diabrotica; species Diabrotica virgifera. The sequence goes on from NC_065452.1 coordinate 147,265,656, forward strand.
AAATACATGGTGTGAGCTGCGAGAATAACTACACTACTTACGAACATGAGAGAGAGTGTTAGCAACAAATTCGTTGTGGCTAGGCGTCAGAATCTTGCACATACTCTTCTATTTACACTAGAGTGGGGCACTGCACTTTCATACACTTTACTGTTTTTTGACAACAGAGATACTAAATATAATAAATTGTTTGTAGGCACAGAGCCCTTGAAAGAGTTGGCATCATAGCTTACGCGAGCCAATAGTGCCTAAAACGATCGGCGCTACACTAGGTACATACTTAAACGGTGTCTAATTTGCTACTGGTGACTTACTAAAAAGAACTACCGGTGGTTCGAGGGGGCGAAGGGGAAAACTACAAGAAATGTGTTGTTTTGGCATAGCAACAGCAACAGCTGAGCTCAAGTTTTTGGGAATCAGTGGCTCGGGCCACAACTATTTATCTGTGTTCCATCAGCGGCGTGGGGAGTTATTTTTTCTCGCTGTGCACAGTTTAAATGCAATTTGAACATTCTGCCACCACCGGAAAAGCGGCCATCCATATACAAGGCGGAGAAGACTACACTACGCGACAAACGACAACACGATACCTAACAATTTTACATATCGACGGCGAAAGTGCAGTACCTCGTATGTGATATTTTTTCGGTTTTAGGTTTTATACATGAATATTTAGGATTTTGCTCGCGCCATCTATTAAAAACGTTTAAAAAATTCCACATAACTTCGTTACAGGTTTCTAGAGGCAAATTCATTACCTCGGATAATTGTTGTTGTCTTTTTGAATGCAGTACCTTGTATCCGTCAGTCGCCATTGTTTTCTGCCATAAGAAGTCCTTCTTTGGCTTTGCCATTACCTTTTTTACGTTAATGAGGTAAGTAAATATTTAATAATTATTAATGCTGTTATACATTTATCCTAATATTGTATTTCATCGAAAAAATAGTTTGATTTTTTTAAAAGTCGTTGCGATTTTACTAAAATAAGGTTTGTAAGTCCAAATAATTATACGAGGTCCTGCAATATTGTGTCTACAATATTTATTGTTACCATACGAAGTAATGCATTACTTTGTAGGTACTTTGTACAAGCTTTTTACATCCAAGTTAATTTGTTAAACACATAACAGTACTTGCACACTGGAGACTAAGTTTGTTGAGACTGTGATATACAAGAAAAACAGAAAAAATAATTCTGTAAATTTAACGCTTATCCAACAAAGACAATAATAATTACTATACTCGATAGAACTCATTTCTCTCGCATGGCACGCTCATGCTTATAAACTATTCATCGATATATTTGTAGAAATGTATCTCTTTTTTAGGAGTCATAGTGGCAATGTTATCACGAACGAAAAAAATTCTAGAGAGTGCCAAAGAAATTACTGAAGCTAAAGGCGCTTCTAGTCAAAGCGATACCTTAGATTATTATACAACAGTAGATTTAGAAAACGCTGTAATTGTTTTTCAAGACGACTTAAATCCTGCTTTAAATGAAACAGTTGTTGATGCCCTTAACGAAGTTTTAAGCCAGCCTGAAAACGACGTAGGTCCAGTTTTTAATGACTTAGCAGGTATTTGCACTAACATTATTTCTTTCGCTTTGACTAATTTTTTTATGCTCGTAGATTTAGAAGACAACCAAAATGAAATTCCAAACGTGTCGAACCTATTTGAGGATTTGGATCAATTATTTCCAACTAATGTAGCCACAAATTCAACTTCTACTAATGTTGACTTAAGACCGCAATACTACAAAACTATTATTTACACTGTAGAGGAAGAAGTATACGTACCAGATAAGAACTACCAGAAAGCCATTAGTGACGATAGTGAAGTGGAGGAGGATACGCAGTCAAATAAAGAAAATGATGAAGAATACATACCAGACTCAAACCCAGAGAGTGAAGAAGAAAGCGATAATGAAGATATTCAACCGAACAATACAAATATGGAACTTGATATAACCGAAGCCGACAACAATATTGAAGAAAACTTACAAAAACGGAAGCGAAAGAAAACCAATCAACGACAGCTCAATAAAAAATTAAGGATGGAAGGACAAGATTATTTAGGATTCAGAAAATAAAGAAATCAAAATAAAACATTTAATGATAAATGAGAACAAAACGTCGCCTAAAACCGCGATGCGATTGTGGAGATGAGAAGGGAGCCAGTCGAAAGTGTAAATTAATTGACGAAAATGACCGTGCAGGAATATTTAACAATTTTTGGTCGAAAATGACATGGGATCAAAGAAAGGTTTTTGTGTGTAATACGGTTACTTTGGAAACGTCAAGAAATAAAACACCGGATTCAAGAAGGACAACGACGCTAAAATACAACTTAAAGATAAATCACCGGTTCATTCCGGTTTGCAAAAAATGTATCTGAACACAACAGGTCTTGGTGAATGGTCGGTACGAAACTGGTTGTTAAAAAGTAGTGACGGCATTGTTGAAAGGCAAGAAATTGTTGTGCAGAGCAGAAAGAAAAGAGAAAATAATCACACAGAAGCTTCCGAATACCTAAAAGAATTTTTGCAATCCCTTAATAAGTTACCTGCGCACTACTGTCGTAAGGAAACTTCAAAACAGTATTTAGAACAGCAGTTTCATTCTATAGCTCAATTATACCGGGAGTATAAAAAGCAGTGCAATATCAATGACAAAATGTGCTTGTCGATGACTAAATTAACGGCGGTTGTAAATGGGCTGAACATTGGAATATTTACACCACGAAAGGACAGATGTGACCAGTGCTACAAATATGAAAATGGAAATTTAGAGGAAGAGTTATTTCTCAAGCATCGCGAAGAAAAAGACAGGGCCAGAAAAGAGAAGGAATCTGACAAAAATAAGGCAATTTTAGGAGAATGTCATACACTTACAATTTACCTTCAAGCCGTTAAGCTTTGTCCTCAGTTAAACGCTAGTTCACTATATTACAAAGTAAAGCTTTGCTGCCACAATTTCACCATCTACGACTTAAAAACCAACTTGGGAACTTGTTATTGGTTTGATGAGACCAAAACAGATCTTCACGCCTCGACATACGCCTCGTGTGTAGTCGATTATCTCAAAGAGAATTTTTTGGATAAAGGTGACAAAAGAGAAGTTATCATATTCTCAGATGGCTGCACAGCCCAAAATCGCAACTCCATAATGTCTAACGCGCTACTTCATTTGTCTGAAATGTACAGTGTAAAAATCACACAAAAATATCTGGCCAAGGGCCATACAGAAATGGAGTGCGATAGTGTGCACGCCTGCATTAAAACATCATTAAAAAATAAAGACATTTATCTTCCAAGCGATTAAGCTCGAATCACAAAGGAAGCTAAAAAGAAAAACCCCTATATTGTTAAAACACCAGACTTTGATTTTTTCACCAATTTTAATTACAAGCCATTAATGAAGTATGATTCCATAAGGCCTATAAAAGTATTATCAGATCCAGTCGTGACAAACCTAAGAGTACTGGAATACTTGCCAAAGGGAGAAATCAATTTCAATGATGAATTTCAAGTACTTCCTCGACGACCAAAAGCGATAAGTTTAGCTGGAGTTGAGTTTCCGCGGTTATACAAGAGACTACAAAAAATAAAAAAAAAGTTTGATCATCTTAATGAAATAAAGCCGGTTATTCCCAAAGATTGTTGGGCGTATTATGAAAGCTTGCAATACGAATAGTAGGAGTTTTCTACACAAAATGAATTTTTTATATTTTTCATAAGTTTTTTCGACCTACCTAATAAAAAATAAGGTTTGTTTTGTTTTTTACCATTTTTGATAATAAATGTTATAAGTTTATTCAACATACCTAATATTAAAAAATAAGATTTTGTTATAATGTTTAAAATAATGTTTTGTTTTTTAAATGAGTTACCATTTTGGATAATAAAATGTTATTAAAGTTACTCTTTTTGTGCCTTTTTTTTTCTACTCTCATGTGTCAACTTTAGCTGTGCAGTACCTCGTATAGGTTTACCGTTTTAATGCAATACCTCGGATCAAGCAGACGTGGGTTATGGATGTAAAAAGATAATAAATTTGTATTAAAATAGGTTAATAAATCATTTTTTTAAGTTCTGGTTACAAATTAAGCGCAATGTGCGAGAAAATGTAGTTTTTCGCGATTTCTGTAAAATTGACCAAAATAATGATACGAGGTACTGCACTTTGGCCGTCGATATATGCATATATATTGTTAAATGATCGTGAAGTCGACTAGTGGTGATCTCTGAGAGTCTCCTGAAGTAGTAAGGCAGATAAGTGAATAGTTGTGAGTTTGTTGAAATAAGTGTCCTGACGGAAGCTCATCACGTAAAGCATTGTAAGTTATATTGTTCTACTTATATTCCAAGAGTCACCGTTGCATGCCGGAACGAGAAATAGATTCAGTTTATTGAGAGGAGAAAAGGCTAGCATTGTTTTTTTGAAAGATACGTGCATCTGTAGGGGGTCATTGATGACAATAGGCTTGCAATAGTTTGTTGCGAGATTGCTGACTACATAGGGGACTGCTAAGAGTAAAATTGTAGGCGACCAGAGACAAGAATTTGGACAACTCATCATCCGAGAGACAGTTTTATTTTTTGTAGAATTATTCATAACGCAAATTTCAATAAGTACTTTAGATAGTGGTAGGAGTATTTCAATAATCAGAATAGGAGATATTATTTTTAGAGGATATTTTGAGGGTGAATTTATTTCAATAGATGTTTTTGTACCATATATGTGTTTTATTCCTTTAGTCTTTGACCTTATTTATCATATGTAAAGCAAAGGAGATATTGAAGCACGAGAATATAAAACCCTGAGATTAGAGCATTAAATAGTGTGATTAAATCATAAGTGCATCATTAAAATTAAATTTAATTAATTAATTAATTATCTAATCAATTGCTTTGAGCACACCGATCTTTGAATATCACATTAATATATAACGCAGCTGGTTTAATTTGATGAGGCGACCATGTCATCTGAAGGGAGGGGGCAAACTTTTGTGATGGACCTGGTATATTCACCATTTGTCGTTTTAAGACGTACGACTCTAACCTTACCGTCTTTCCCTGGTATTACCTCTAATACCCTAGCTAGAGGCCACTTTAATGGAGGCGTGTCTTCATTTTTTATTAAAACAACTTGATCTACTTTCAGATCTGTTTGTGGGCGTAACCACTTTGGGCGTTGCTGCAACCTGTTAAGATAATCTTTTGTCCACCTTTTCCAGAATATTTGCTGTGCCTTAGTGCACCTTTGCCAAGATGTGAGTTTATTATCTAATTGTTCTGAAATATCTTTGTCGGGATACGCGGTTACTGGACCACCAATGAGGAAGTGCCCAGGTGTGAGTGGCTGCAAGTCGGAGGCGTCATTTGATATTGGAGATAGAGGTCTAGAGTTCAATATTGCTTCAACCTGTGCTAATATTGTGTAGAGTTCTTCAAAGGTATAACTAGAGTTACCTAGAATTCTTTGTAAATGGTATTTTACACTTTTGATGGAAGCTTCCCAAAGCCCACCGAAGTGAGGAGCCCTAGGGGGAATGAACTGCCATTGCGTTTCATTCTGTGATAAATATTCTCTAATTGTGTCATAATTACTTTGGGTTTTGAAAAAGTCATAGAGTTCTTTCAGTTGATTTCTTGCCCCTTGAAAGTTCGAACCATTATCGCTAAATATTTTGGAAGGGTTACCTCTACGAGCTATGAATCTTTTGAGAGTCGCTAAGAATGCCTCTGTGGTGAGATTGGAGATAAGTTCTACATGTACCGCTTTCGTGACCATGCAGACAAAAACTGCGATGTAACATTTCGTTACTGGGGCTTTTCTCAATTTTGAAGATTTTACGAGGTAGGGTCCTCCAAAGTCGACACCTACTTTGAAAAATGGGCGGGATGCACAAATCCTTTCTTTGGGGAGATCTGACATAATCTGTTCAGCTACTTTTGCGTTGAATCTGTGACAAATAGTACAAGAATGGATAATGCGTTTAATTTCTCTAAGAGCATTGAGTGGCCAATATCTGAGTCGGAGATTTGAGAGTGTATTTTGCGGTCCTGCATGCCGCAAACGAATGTGTTCTTTTTTGATCATGAGTGTGACAACGTGAGCTTTGGAGGGGAGCAATAGCGGAAATTTTTGATCGAAGGGTATCTCAGCGTTAGCGAGCCTGCCGCCTACGCGGAGGAAATTAGAAGAGTCGAGAAAGGGATTCAAACTTAATAACTGCTTATTTGACAAGGGGCGATTTGCGGAGATTTCTGCAATTTCTTTTGCAAAATAATGCGATTGTATGGCTTTCACTATGCGATCATGCGCTTGAGAGAGTTCAGAGGTGGAGAGCGGTTCAGAATTTTTCTTTTTATTTTTCAGTACTTGAGTGAATCTTAATACGTACCCCACTGTACGTTGAAGGGTGGAAAACTTAGAAAAACGAGAGAATAGAGATAGCCAAAAATTTTCAGGCTGAACAAGAGTCGTAAGAACAACTTTCTTTTCTTCGGGTAATTTGAGAGAGGGTGGGGGTAGGTTGTTTACTTGCGGCGTTTCAAAGCCTGGGTTTCGCATGAACTCTGGGCCATGGAACCAAACTTCCAAATTACTAGGTTGAAATGAGCCTCTAGACAGCATGTCGGCTGCATTGTCTGGGGATGAAACGTGCCGCCACTGGAACGTTTCACACTGACTCTGTATTTGACTGACACGATTAGCTACAAACGTGTTCCATCTACTTGGGTGAGAATTTATCCAATGTAAAGCAATAGTGGAATCAGTCCACAAATTTACTGAGTGAGGGCGGAGATCATTTTCAAATATACTTAAAATTTTTGTAGTCAACTTCGCGAGGAGCAACATGGCACATAACTCTAGTTTGGGGATAGTGATTATTTTCTTGAGAGGGCATACACGACTTTTACTGGAAATTAAGTTACATGAAATACTATTATCTGAGTATTTAACTCTGAGATACAAAGCACACCCATACGCTGATGAGCTGCTGTCAGCGAATCCATGAATTTCAATACGAGAGACATCTTTACTAACTTGCAATTGTCTAGGGATGACGAGATTTTTTAACTGGAGGAGATTTGACACAAAATCTTGCCAATGTTCAAGAATAGCGGAGTCACAGATGGGAGTGTCCCAATCAATTTTTTGCAGCCAAAGTTTCTGCATAAGGATTTTTCCATTTACTATGACTGGATTTACTAGACCTAGGGGATCATATGAGGAGCTAATTATCGACAAAACTTTTCTTTTCGTGAGAGGAGTGACTTCTAGAGCAGTGGGGACAGAGATTTTAAATTCATCGGTAGCGGGGTTCCATTTGATGCCTAAAACTTTGCAGGGTAAGTCATCTAAATTTAAATCTTTTTCTTGGGGGTCAGAGTGAGAGATTTTTTGCAACATCTCTATTGAATTGCTGCACCATTTGTGTAATTGAAAACCAGAGTTAGCGAGGGCGGAGTTTAACTGAGTGTACAAAATTTCTAATTCAGAGAGAGAGTGCGCTCCACACAAAATATCGTCAACATACGTTTGGTAGAGGAGCGCATGAGAAGCAAGAGGGAGATTAGTGTTTTTCTGTGCGATGTCCTTTAAAACTCGACAAGATAAGTAGGGAGCAAAAGTTTGACCAAATGACACGGTTAAGAGTTCAAGACATTCCAGTTGATCTGAAGGGGAGTTGCGCCAAAGTATGTTCTGCAAAAAATTTTGTGTGGGGTCTGTTTTGATTTGCCTAAACATTTGACGTATGTCAGCGGTGAGTGCGAGGGGGAAAAGACGAAATCTTAAGAGAATGTCATACAGATCTGGTTGGACCTGATAACCTTTAAGTGCTATATCATTGAAAGAGAGCTTCGAGCTGCTGGGACAAGAGAAATCGTACACGACTCGAGTTTTTGTCGTAACGTGGTCGCTTCTAATGACGGCCAGGGCCCGTATTCTTGAATTTCAGGGAGTAGAAATGGTAAGAGAAAGTGACGTAAAAGTAGGCGTGGCTCCCTAAAACCGAAAATGCTGTATTCTTGAAAAAAATTCTCTTAATCTTTGAGAGAAATGTCACTCCCTAAGGGAGTAATAATTTCTACTGGTAGTATGTAAGAGAAATTGAAAATGGGAGTGAAAATAACAATACATAACCTTAGAAAAGCGGAGAGAACTAAGAGAAGTCTCAAAACCGTCTATTTTATTTCTATCTGCTTTCTTCAATATCCTTGTTTGGGATGCATATTATTATGTATATAGCTGTTTTTCATATTTTCATGTGTTTCATATTCATAGCTGTTTTTGTGATAGTAAGTCTTCTATGCCTCTCTCTGTTACATAATAAAATCTTTTCTGTCTGAAATATCTCAGCTGATCCAATTGTATGGAACTCTGGTTTTTAATTACAATTTAGAGGGGTTTTTTTATTGAGAGGGTTCCCAATGTCAGATCTTGTCATTTTACACTGAAACTTATCCTTCAATCCACATGTAGATGTTATAATGTAACTTCCATATGCAGATTTATGGATGTTTCTATCTATCTCCATATCTATAGAATAATGTCTATTAGATATCTATACAAAGATATTTCAAAGAGTAACAAGTTGAATTATAGTGGTTTCGAGGCAAATGTTGGGAAGTGCTTCAATAAACCAATATTTACGAATTAAAAATGGTAATAACTCTATAATAACGTTCAGTGAAGATGTCACACATATATTTTGTCATAAAATGCTAATTATTTTAGTTCCAAAGTGTAATAATTCGAGTTGTTTCATTTTGTAACTGATTTTTTTCCTAAGCGTTTTATTTTCTCAGTTGCAAACAGATTTCTAAATTTTACTCTTCAGAGTTGGCTTTGAACGTTAAAAAAATTCAAAGACTGAATGTCCAAGGACAGATTATGAAAGAAATTAATATTTTCACAAGAAGGCATAATTTATATTCTTTTCCTATAATGGAATCTCATTACTGCTTAGCTCGCACACAGAGAATATATTTACAGGGGGGCTTGAACTTATCTGAAATGTATCGGTTTTATCTAAAGCAGTGCACAGAAAATAATTGTCAGTCTATTAAAAAGCATTTATATGGAAATACATATTTTTAATACTGAGTACAATATTTAAATTTTTTCAGCCAAAAAAAATGCATGTTCTTTCTGTGAATATTTTAAAGATCTATCCAATGAAGAGAATCTGAAAAAACAGGAAAGCTTTAATCCTCACATTAATGAAAGAACCAAGGTCAATTAGAAAAGAAAACAATTTAAAACTGTCTTCTTCGTCAAAACTCTAGTATGTTGTTTTGACTTGCTAGCAGTTCAGGTTATTCCAAATAGAGACAGAAGTGATTTTTTTATAAAAGAGGGCTTGCCTGTTACAATTATACAATTTACGATATACATAATAAACAAGGATATTATTTTTTATGGCATGACAGGTAGCTTGTAGGGGTGTTAACAAAATAGATGGTTGTTTACTAGAAATATTTGAGGGATCATGTTACAGTAAAACGTCATATTTTATTTTATTTAATCAGTTAAGCCCATTTGTAACTTTCGGTGTTGGGCTCAGAAACGTCATATTTTACTCAGATAATTGCACTGGGCAAAATAAAAATAAGTTTATATATGCCCTTTAATCATACATTGTCTTAAATACACATATTGAAAGCATTACTCATAAGTTCTTTGTGGTAGATCACATCCAAAACTAGGGCGATACAATGCATGCTCTTGTAGAACGTGAAAAATAAAATGCTCTGAAAGGAGGACCACTGTATGTGCCTTCACAACTAACACCTATACTAAATTTGGCAAAGAAAACTGGAAAACCCTATATTACTATTATCTTTCGAGATTTCATGAATATTAAGCTTTAGTTAAAAACACACTAACTACACCAAAAATATCAGCAAGGAAACAATGAAATGGAATGATGTGCATATTGTTAAAGTAGAAAAATTAGCCCACTACACAATTTTATACAAAAAATATTTTTTTAGAATGAGTTGTAAAGTACAAATGTTAACCGGAGAACAAGAGGATAGCGAGCAAATATTGATATCAGACTTCTCATACATGCTAATCAGTTATAACAGAGAATATATACTCTCCATTTATATTCGTTTAACATTTATATTCTTTGGTTTAATCAATGTATAATTTTATTATCAATAAATAATTATGTAAGTGGGTGTACACATATTCCTGCCCTCACAATATTCTTTTTTATACATACAAAAGTGTATAATCTCTCATTTTTTTGTTTTAGCATAGTGTATAGTATATCATGTGGCCAAGTTAATCATATTTTTTGTGCTACTAAAATCATTTGTATTATTTTATCCTGCTGTATAACAGAATTATTTTAAACTAAATATGAATTTAATTTGTTGGTTACTTATTTATTCTACAAAGTTAGGTAGGTTATAGTTTTTGTATATCTAAAAAGACAACAACCACCAATAGACACACTGAATAACAGACAAAACATGTAACGTTAGTGAGAACACGAGAAATCTTTGTCAACGTTGTGTACATACAAAAAGAGAAAATAAAGGCCGGTTTAATCACAGTTTAAGAAACCTCAACAAAGAAATAAAATAAAGGTGTAAAGCTGGTAAACAATACTATTATCACAGCATGTATATGCAAATAAATTAAAAGCCACAATCAAAACAACTAGCCAAGAGTTGTATTTAGGAAAATACTCTACACTCTTCAGAAAAACTGTTTCTTTTTTGTTTGTCGAAGTCCGAAGTCGAAAAATTAAAAATCATGTAAACAAAACAAATGATCAGGTTGACAGTGACAGTTGACGGTAGGTCATTTGCGAATATTTAACTTTTGTGATTGGTTCAAATTTTCAACAACAATCCGGCAACACTGTTCGCAGTTTCTCTCATTCCTTTCTACTCCCTCGATTCAAGAATACAGCTTTTTAAAATCGAGAGAAATTATGAAGGAGTAGAAAAGCGAGCTAGTGTAGTAGGGAGTAAAATTTTCTCTCGATTCAAGAATAAGCACACAGGTGGGGAACGAAATACTTGTTCTGCGTGCGAGAGCGAATTCGTAAGGGTTAGGGGTATGGGTCGAGCGTGACCTTGAGCTACATAATCATTAATAAATTCTTGATAATCTTTCAACAGATTGGGGTTTTTCTGAAGTTTGTTTTCTAGCGATAAGAAACGCCTCTTTGCTATAGAAAAGGAGTCACCTAGCTTGAGGTATTCGTCGGGGGTTTTAAAGGGCATTTTTACAACGTAAGTGCCATTTTCTAAAATTTTAGTACTGGAGGTGAACAAATTTTCAACAATTTCATTTTCAGGTGCGGAGTGGGAGGAAGTGTCAAGAATTTCTTCTTGATTCCAGAATCTATTTAAGAGAGTATCTAGTCATAAATTTTCTTCATTATGTTCGAGGGAGAGAGCGTCAGAGATACCTGTAAACGCGTAAACTTTTTCTTTGGGGGTATTTTCGAGACAATGTTGGGGGACATTACCAGAGATCACCCAACCCAAATGTGTATTAATTAACGATGGGAGTCCTTTACCTAAATGTAACAACCCATGAGATAATAGCGAGTAATAAATTTCAGCGCCTCCTAAAATTTGAATCTCGGACGGCACTGCAAATGTGCTATCAGCTAAGCAACTGATTAAATGTGCAGGTATATTTAATTTTGCGGGGTTTATACTATACTGTGGCAGACGTTGTGAAATGGTATCGATAACAGAGCAATCAATAACAAATTTCCTATTATTAACTTTTGAGTTAATTTCCAGCTCAACTTTTTCGCGCGAGATTAGCGTTTCTTGTCCGGATAAGCCGGACACATGCAAATTTTGTGTTTCAGAGGGTAATCCTAATTGTTCAGCCAACTTTGTTGTTACAAAACTATTTTGAGAGCCGTTGTCTAATAACATTTTAACAGTCATGGGTTGACCGTTGTGAGAGAAAACTACCACTTCAGCTGTGGCTAGCAAAACTTGCGATTCCTGATTTCTATTTTGTGTAACTGCGTTGTGCGAGCTCGCGTAAGAGACATCGGTTTGTGACCTATAATTTCCACGATTTACATGGTTACCTGCTTGGGGGGCTTGGTTTGGACGCTCTTGTGCGTCTGGCGTAGTACTTTGACGCGAATGTGCGTCCTGTTGCGAATAGCGGCGTGTGCGAGAGTCCGGAGTATGATTCCTTGAATTATCGTGGTAAGAATTATTTTGCCGTATATTAGAGTGCTGTGGGTGAGTGTGATTATTATTCGTATGATAAGTTTGGGAGCGCGGCGCATATTGAGTGTTGGAGGTTGCCTGTGAGTCTAAGTGAATCAAAGTGTGATGCTTTTGGCGACAAATAGAACAACTTATTGTTGACCGGCAATCCTTGATTGAGTGCTGATAACCTAAACAATTAAAACACAGCTTTTTCTGTTTCACACTATTAATTCTTTCGCGAGGAGGGAGAGCGGTAAATCTAGCGCAAGAATAAATTCTATGAGCACCGTTGCAAATCACACAAGTAGCGTTAAAATTCGGAGAATTGGGGCGTGAGTGGGGGCGGTTTCGTGGCGAGAGGGGGCGAGTATTTGATTCACAACTTGCATGCAAGTTAACCTTAGGTTTGAACGCGGCCGTTTTATTTTCTTGTACATTGTGCTTTTTCTCATTAGCGTTTTCAAAACTGGACAAATTTTCTAAAATAACGCAACGTTTATCTATAAAATCAAAAAATTCTTTAAGAGTGGGGATTTGAGCAGTTTTGCGTTCTTCTTCAAAGGACTTTCGCGAGTTTGCATCTAATTTTTGTTCAAACAGAAATACTAAAAGAGCCTCTGTTAAAACTTTATCGGTGAGATTTAGATTATTGAGACATTCGATATCCTTGCGCAGCGATGAGGCAAACTCTCTCAAAACCTCAGAGTTACACTTATTAATTTGGGGGGAATGTACAATATTTGACAAATATTCGTTTACTACAATAGATTTGTTCTCATACCGGTCTCTCAATGTCTTAAGTGCAACTGCGTAATTAGAGTCTGTAACTTTTAAGGTATCAATTAACTTAAGGGCGGATCCCTTTACTAAGGTACGTAAATAATAGAGCCTCTCAGCATCTTTAAGCCGAGAGTTACTGCCAATTAAAGCTTCGAAAATATCTATAAAGCCTCCCCATTCAGAAGGACGTGAACCGTCGAAACTTCCGAGCTTAATGTCAGGTAACTTAACATTACTATGTAAATCTTGAGAGACAGGTACAGAACTATTATTGCGTATGGGGGTAGAGCTACTAGAGGGGGACAATTTTTTAATTGAATCTTTCAGCGCGGCGATACTAATAACAAACATTTCTTCCGTTACCTCCCTGTCTTCAGAATCTGACAAATTGTCATTTTCTGCTACTAAAATCTCTATAGAGTCTTGTGCGATTGAGTACTTATCAAAATATTTCTCTACAATGTCTAATTTTGCTTCAAAAATTGAAATCGAATTAATACCCTGTGATTTGTTATTAATCCAATCCTGAACGCGAGTTAGCTGCCCTTTGGCAGCTGTCCTGCTATTACATAGCGATTTGTAATCCATTGTTTAACTTTTATATGAGCAAAAAACAAATTTTCATCAATTTACTTGCTAAGAGATTTGAGTTATGCACTAAAAACAAGGTCGTAGAAAAAACTATGTTAAATACGCGTGTATGCTGAACTGAGTAAACCGACAAAAAAAACTTTTTATACTAGCGATACCTGTTATACATATCACCTTTTTCATGTATCTAAATACTTATACCTATCTATTTACATACAACATAAAAAAAATCATATATCTTAATCAGCGTAAAACGAATAAAATGCATCATAAACTGTAACAATTACGAGTTACACCCTGTAAAATCCTAAAATGTTTTCATATATTTATACACCTAAACTCGAAAAATTAATATTATAACTCATCATCATATTTAGTCTACCTGAAAAGCGTTTAAAATTCTTTTTACTCTTAGATTTACTGAATAACGTTTTATGTACTTTTAAACGAAAATAAATTCAACAAACCTTTTCCATAATATACAAAAAAGCAAACAGTTATTTATTATCATCATTGTGAGATTAAAATCAGTTTTAACTATTTCTACTTTAAAAATTATGAAGAAAAAACCTGTCTGTAGTCCACTTGTCGGGTCGGGGTTTCAACTGCTAGATTGCTTGCGGTGTTGCCGTCGCTTCAAAACTTTCTTGAGAGCCTTGAAGCTTTCTTGATTGGAGCGTTGGCGGTGTTGATTCGTCTGCGATTCTTTTGTTTCCGAAGAACTTGTATTCACGCGCTAGCGATTCTGCCCGGGCGCGAGTTGGTTTAACCGGAGACAATGTCTTTAAATAGGAGACTTATTACACTTTATTGTCTATGCGTGCTTAGAGAAAGAGAGAGAGAGAGAGAGAGTCCGAACGGACTCCAAACAATCTTAAGAGATAGAGTGAGCTTGTGATGCGGGAAGGACCTTTGATGCCCTTAAGAATGGCTTTAGGATACTATCCAAAGGGGTGGAATGTGGGTGTAAGAGCAAATACATCAACTAAGGTCAGCCAAGGGCTGAAATACTAAAATTAATAGGCTACGAAGGGCCATTTACCCTTTGAAGGCTCGAAGGACCATTTTTTCTAACCAGGGGCTTTGGCTCATGCGCACTGGTTCCTGCACTTTTTAACCGTGAATGGTTGTAAATCATTCAGCCGGTGGTTAGAGCAAGGGGACAGTTCCTATGGTTCAAATACTACGAAATAATACCACAGGAAACTGTAAACTCTTTAATGTTAAAGGGAAATCAACATTGAACATAAATAAACAATACTCTGCGAGAGAATTATACTCTACAATAGTTTGTTATTGTTAAACAAAGGGTTGAGAAATACATGGTGTGAGCTGCGAGAATAACTACACTACTTACGAACATGAGAGAGAGTGTTAGCAACAAATTCGTTGTGGCTAGGCGTCAGAATCTTGCACATACTCTTCTATTTACACTAGAGTGGGGCACTGCACTTTCATACACTTTACTGTTTTTTGACAACAGAGATACTAAATATAATAAATTGTTTGTAGGCACAGAGCCCTTGAGAGAGTTGGCATCATAGCTTACGCGAGCCAATAGTGCCTAAAACGATCGGCGCTACACTAGGTACATACTTAAACGGTGTCTAATTTGCTACTGGTGACTTACTAAAAAGAACCAGTGTGACCATATATTTTTTAGAGGATCTACCAACAACCAGGTCGAAAATCTACTAAAAACTACTAAATGATACTGCGCATGCGCTATTGCAAAAAATGGTTGACGTGAGAACTCATACTAGCGTCTCCTATTAAAAATGCGTGGTTTAAATGTTAAATTGGTATTATAGATCATAGATGTCGTCAATGTTTATTAATTATTTTCCGTTTTTTTCATATTATTTTTACTAAGAAACCAGGAATTTTGACAAATTCCTTTGAAATTTAATCTGGAATTTACTCGTAGATGTCTCTTTCTCTAAAACTACTAGAATCTACTAAAGATTTTTTCCCTACTAAAAATTGTTCATTTACATCGAAAATCTACTAAAAAAGTAGTTTTCTACTAAATATGGTCACACTGAAAAGAACTACCGGTGGTTCGAGGGGGCGAAGGGGAAAACTACAAGAAATGTGTTGTTTTGGCATAGCAACAGCAACAGCTGAGCTCAAGTTTTTGGGAATCAGTGGCTCGGGCCACAACTATTTATCTGTGTTCCATCAGCGGCGTGGGGAGTTATTTTTTCTCGCTGTGCACAGTTTAAATGCAATTTGAACAACCTTAAAAAATGCAACTGTTACAGTTAAAGAAAACTTTAAATTTAAATTCCACTTTAACTTTATTAATATAAAATCGAGCGTAAGAAATTTTATAAACTTTGGAAAATAGCATTTCAAAAAAAGTACTGTAAGTATGCTGTATTTTTTATTTTTTCTCAAAAAATAAAACAAAACTTATTTTAAAACATATACCTATTATATACTGACACATAAAAAAATAAATTATTTTTGAATTAAAACCTTTGCAGCAAGCATATTGGCTTCTTCTGAGGACGGACGGCTTTTGCAATTTTGAACGTTTCTTTCCCTTTTTAATTTTTTTTGTTGGAAAAAAATTCCTTTGGGGTATAATTTTTTTATTGGAGGGTATTCTGGATGCGGATGGAAAACCCAAATTGATATCTTTTTGATTTCTTATAGCATCTATGGTGGGTTTTATCGGGACTACAATTTTTTGTACAGCCTTTAATTCTTCGAAAGAAACTAAATCATTTATTTGCCCTGTTAGCTTTAAAATTAATTTTTCCTTAGCTTCTTTCAGACAACTTTCCTCATCTCTTCTTATTTTGCTAACCGCACCTATTAAAAGCCCTTTTCTCGTCATCGCATTCAATCACCAGGTTGTCAGCATCATCTAAATAAAAGTAATATAGGTATATATAAGGTAAATAATTTATTTCGTTTATAAATAAGTTCTACACAGCCTGAAATAGAGGAAAAATTAAATCATTATTAAAACACCATCAAAATGTATAAAATATGATATTACCTGGATGTTTTCTTTTTACATGTGCCGTCAAGTTAGAAGATTTCGAAAAGTTTTATGTTACACTTAGTACGATTCATTTTGTACTTACAACAAAAAGAACACTTTGAAAATAAAACAAAAGTTTAAATTATAAACACAACACTAAATAAATAATTTCTCACAACGGTCAAAAACCACACACCACACTTAAAAGTTTTAGAAATTCACACCACAGAATCAAGTTACTCAAATTTTCAAACACCTCACCTGACACAGTGTCTCAAGTACGATTGCGCGAAGCCGTGCAATTTACGAGACGCGCTCGGTCTGTAGATCCAAGTGGTAAACAAGAGCTTCTGTCCAGTGGCGTAGCTGACAGGCCCGCAAGGCGGGGGCCCCGACGTTAGGAGGGGCCCGTTAAAGCCTTCAAGCTTAATACTTCTATCTTTAAATTTTGAACCCAAACATATTTTACTAATAAGCATCAAAATAGGGAATTTGGAAGGAAATAATGAAGCGGATAATTGACGTAACTCTACTGTTTTCGGGTGCAATTTAGCGTTTCGTACTTTCGTGGACATTTGGTAGTTTAGATGAAAGTGAATCCCAAAAAGGTAATTTTTTGTCAGTGGTTCTTTTACTAGCTAAATATGATCCTGTTTTAGCTAAATTAATCGATAAAAACAATAACTAAAAAAAAAACACATTACTTGGGCAACCAAATACAAAACGAAGTTATAAATTTGCTGGCTCAAGAAACTGAAAACGAATTGATTAATTAAAAAAAATTGTTTTTATTCAATAATTCTTGATACCACTCAAGATATTTCGAAACACGATCAGCTTAATTTTATTTTCTGGTACGTAACTTGCGATGAAAATAATTTTTCTTCTAAAGCAGAAGTTGTTGAAAGTTTTTTGGGATTTATTCGCATGTTAGTCCAAAGTGCAGAAGGTCTTGTAAATGAAATTTTAAAATTTATACAATCAAAGCACCTTTCCGTACACAACCTGAACCTAGTGTTGAATGATGCCGTTGCTGGTGTACAGAAGTTGGTTTTTTAAGATATAATTAAAAGATTATGTTTTTTTAGTGCAAGTATTAAAAGATAGGATGTACTATTACTATGTACTACTATTATGACTGGATCCATCGCGTTTGCCAACACTTAAAAGGTTATGTGAAACCCGGTGGTCATCCAGACATGATGCTGTTATGGCTTTACGTCGAGCTTTCCGACAAGTAATGAACTTTATTAATCTAACATCTACACTTTTGCAATCTGAAACGGCAGAGTTAACAGTCGCCCTTCAACTTTTTGAAAAAACTCTTGATAATCTTCTAGAACTGAGAAATTTATTTACCGAAACTTTAGCAAAAGCAACAGGAATAGCAGAATAGTGGGGTATTATACCGAAATTTAAAAATAAACGGATAAAATGTATAAAACAATTTTACGATGAGCTCAGCTGCGACGAAAAAATAACTTTTAGAAAAAAATTTTCTAGTTATTGTTTTCAATGTAAATTTAGATATAATAGGGAGTTTTTGTGCACACAAATACGTAAACGTAACCCATCTTTTTGACATATACGCTTGCGCATTGATGGTTGAACTCCCGTATCTCGATGCGTATTACCTAAAGTAGCGCTCTGGCTCTGATACGTACGTGAGAACGCATCCCTATCGAGACGAAAGTCACCGAATGCACACGAGGATCTTGCCCGATTGGCGATTACCTACCAATGGCTACCAAATGAATATTTCATCAGCGTACTACCAGTACCCGTTTATAAATATTTAAGGTTATATTGGTTATTGGTTTAGTCTATTTGAGTAAAATTATTCTGTGTTTGTAATTGGAAATTGGAACTTCATAATAGATTTAAAATTTTATTGTTTTCAAGTTGTCTATTAATAAAGCAAAACAAACAAATCTTGTATTAATTTAAGAAATACAGTGATCAGCACAATTAATAACTTGATAAATAAATGAACTAATTTCTGTAAAATTTTCAAATAAATATGAACACACTATTTACATTATACTGGAATTCTGATGTAGGTACAATGGCTGCATTCAGCAGAAAACTGTGATGACTAATCGATTACTTAGCGATGTGTAATCGCTAACGATTCTGCTGAATGGTATACTTTCATGTACATACGAAATAGGTTATGACAACTGTCACATTTTTCAAAATGATTTGCAAATACGTGAAAGACACCCCAAGAACAGAAATAAAAATTATTATGAAATGGTAATTTATAAATAACCCCATTTAATTCATACATAGTTTCAAATTCTTGAATTTCTTGCGACATAGGTAAACCTAATAGGTACATACGAATAATCCAACAAAGCAGCTCACATATTTATCAGCGTGATTTATATGCCTTTCAGCCTTCCTTGCCTTCAATTCATGTTTTTTTAAGATACATAACTTAAAATATACGTGTTAGACACACGTCATACGTCAATCTTATTTTGATTTGCTAAGAAATCATATTTCAAAACCGATGTTTAAAATGGCGACCGATAAGTCATCGAATGATAACTAATCGACAATTTATGTGGCATTCAGCAGAAAATCACTAAGCGATTAGTCATCGATTGAGTCTGCTGAATGCACCCAATAATTTACAACTAAAAAGTAGGTATAAACAAAAATAAAAAAAATTTAACCTAAGGAAAAATAATATTTTTATATTTAAATGGAAGCAATAAAAACCATACAATTTCATCATTCATTTATCTTTTTTTACATTTGTATATTAATTGTATATTGTGTGAACATTGTTTTATTTTTTTAATGTCAACGGAATTTAAAAATTACTTTACGATTTGCTTTACGTTACGTTAAGGCAGTCACAAAAACTACCTATTTTAACGTTCATCCTCTACGACACGTTAGTGGCTTTACGTATACGGAGATGCGTACGTTACGTAGCAACAAAAACTCCCTTATTGCAACAACTTACTAATAGGTTTGTCGGATTAAGATATATGTTTAAAAGGTTTTTATGTCTATTCCCAAAAAATCTATTAACACTTTAACTAATGAAGACTTATTAAAGAAAGGCCAAATATTGTCATTTACACATATTTAAGTAATTATACTGTTATTAGTTGTTGTCGTTATGTTTATAGTACGGGGGCCCACAAAATTGTCGCGGGGGGCTCCGCAATCTTCAGCTACGCCACTGCTTCTGTCATATTGTTGTATAATCTGTGTATATTTTTATACAGATATGTATAATTATTGGCGAGGAATTATTGGGGAGAGATTAAATATCCAGCACGCAACCGCGCTGTTGCCAGATTTACATCTTTTCTTTTAGCGGGAATTTTAAAATTTCTAATGCGAATTGGTTTAAAATTTGACATCCGAATCTTAACCTTACTTTTGTGATTATTTATTTGCAAATATGTAAATAAATTGAAACAAGTATTGTATGTACTGTGTTATAATTTAAAACGCTTAATTATGTTAGTCTTACAAAAATTAAGCTCAAAAAGATATACTTGTTTACAGTGCAAATTAATGGCAATATGGATTTACGATTTCATTTGCAGGAAAAACATGGGCAACCTACCCAGTTGGTAAAATTTCAATTCAAAAACTCTTTAGGTAGGTATGGAATAACTTCCACATTATTTATTTTTTAAGTATTAAGGTTGATGTTGATATCAAAGGTAGTTTTATGTAGGTAGATACTAGATAAAAGTAAGCTATAAGTAGTATAACCACATTATAGGAGGAATTCCTCCTATAACTAAGGAATATAGACTGGTGTAACTTCCCATGTAATAATCTGTTGTTTTTGTAGATTTTACTGTGTGGATGGCACAGGAAGAGAAACAAAATAATATTCAGTACTGCAGTCACAGGAGTACAAAAACATGAAGCATCTCATTATGTATAGTATTTTTACTACAAAAACGTTATTATGTAGGTCAAAATTTTTGACGTAAGAGAACTGTCAAAACATTAGAATGTGACTTTCATTATTGTCATGTTTATTATAAACATGGCAATAATGAAAAGTCACATTCTAATGTTTTGACAGTTCTCTTACGTCAAAAATTTTGACCTACGTAATAACGTTTTTGTAGTAAAAATACTATATGTATGCCATTCTCAAACAATAATTATTGTACAAAACAAGATAGAGACACAGCTTTAAAATCCCAAGGATCCTGCGAAAAGAAAAGTGAAAATGGTGTCTCAATTAATGTAGTATAGATAGACATTTTTCTTCATTTTAGTAGTAAATAATTATATAATTATTTAGAATATTAATATGTATTAGTTTTAATAGTATTAATATGTAGTGTATGAATAATTTCCATCATGTATCTGCTGGCTAAAGCAACAAAATAAATAAAAATGAAAAAACATTTCAGTGACGCAGCACCTTTACTTTACCTGGGGGCGAGGTGAGTTATTAGGTAAATTCTATTTTCTTACATAATATACTTAAAAATTAATGGTGGTATTATTCTGGTTTATATTGAAAGCCAAAGCAATTAAAATAATTGTTTGTTTTAATTATTTAACACATTTAAGTCATTTACTCCATAAGAAGACGTGGCTACAGGCTAAGCGTGTCCGTAAATGTGTTAATAATAATAATTTTACATCTATTGCGTTACACATACATTTTACTATTAAAGACAATTATGATAATGTCAAAAACGCCTACAAAGTGGCTTTAAGTTTTATTACACAGTATATGGACTTCAAATAGGACGATTATGTTAAGTATGAGCAGAACAAAGACTAACAATTTTGATGTTAATGTTTTATTGTCATAAGTTGTCTTTTTTTATTATATTTAATGCATCTTTCTTTAAAATTCAGTAATCCGTGTATTTCAAATCCTCTAAATGACCAGCCAACAGAGTGAAGTGACTTGTTTTTTTAGTCTTAATTGATAGGCGACATAAACATGACCAAAATATGATGTCAGGTTTAATGACCAATTTGCCATCAATACATCACATCTAACTTGAATGACATTAAATTGAGCAATTAGTGACAACGTTTTATTGTGGTAATTTTGTGACGTAAGACATATAAATGACGTCTTTAGGATGAAATTTTGACCATAGAAAGACGTCTTTATGACATGTATTTACTTCATATTCATCTGTATTACATCAAGCTAGTTTTTGGGTGTACACAGCTAAACAACAGTTTTTTGATTGATAGGTTTATTTGTTAAATCAAAACTTAAATGAATATAATTAAAATAAGATAAGAATAACAAATATTATTTGCTACCTACAAATCGGAGTTAAAAAATATAGTAACAAAATTTATGAACAGGTTTAAGACTGTTCAATAAAGTAATTCCTAGCTATAAAAATAGTTTTTACTTATTATATATACAGGGTGAGTCATGAGGAACTGTACATACTCCTACCTCGTATAGAGGCTCCTATGGGGAATAACAAATGACCATTAAAAAGTGTCTGCTCTCATTGTTTAATAATATACAGGGCGAGTTTCGCATTTTGACAGAAATTTGTATTCGTCATAATTTTTGAACGGTCAGATCGATGTGTCTCTTATTTTGGCCAATCGTTACACTATTACCACCTAATCAACTAATTTATTCAAACTAGAAAAAAATCAGGTCCGGCTTTAAAAAAATTAGTTCGTTTGGGTCTTAGAAAAAATTTCACCCTGTATACACTTTTTGAAAACTCTAATATGATTTTTACAAATTAGACAAATAGGCAATTAAAATGGCATATTTATTTTTTTTCCGCACACGATTACTTAATTTTTTATAAAAAATCAAATTTCACTATGAATTAAAAGTTTGGTAAAGTGAACCTCAGATTTAAAAAAAATAACTTTTATTACAAAAATTATTTTTTTTTGCACAAATAAGTAATTTATGTTACCATCCAATCAACTGATTTATTCAAACTAGAGAAAAATCAGGTCCGGATTTAAAAAATTTGTTCGTTTTGGTCTTAGAAAAAATTTCACACTGTGTATACGCTTTTTGAAAACTCTAATATGAATTTTAAAATAAGACAAATAGGAAATTAAAATGGCATATTTATTTTTTCCCCACACGATTACTTATTTTTTTATTAAAAAATCAAATTTGTCAAAATCGGAATTTTAACCTAAAAATGAAAAAAAAATGAACTCAAGGTTTAGCTCGCTACAACTCTTTTCCATTTTAATATTTTTTTTCTGAAATTTTTACAGCACATACCTCTTACCATTGTGAAGACTATGAAAATTGTTGTAGACTTTCAGTCTTCTTCTTGTAAAAGTTGCAAACTTGTAAATCGCAAAAATTAGGTGGAAAAATTTAAAATTTATAAATTTGATCACGTCTATGTTAAACTATAGAGTCCAAAAGAAGTGTTATGAGAAGTTTTAGATCTAGACGTGTTGTAGAAAAGAAAAATGGTAAAACTTTTAATTTTAAGAAAAACATTGTTTTTGTAAATTAATTTTTGTAAAAAAAGTTAATTTTTTTAAATCTATGCAAAAACTTTGCCAAACTTTTTATGCATAGTCAAATTTGATTTTTTAATAAAAAAATAAGTAATCGTGTGGGGAAAAAACAAATAAGCCATTTTAATTGCCTATTTGTCTTATTTGTAAAATTCATATTAGAGTTTTCAAAAAACGTATACAAGGTGAAATTTTTTCTAAGACCCAAACAAACTAATTTTTTAAATCCGGGCCTGATTTCTTTTTAGTTTGAATAAATCAGTTGATTGGGTGATAACATAAATTAAATATTTGTTCAAAAAAAATTCATTTTTGTAATAAAAGTTATTTTTTTTAATCTATGGTTCACTTTACCAAACTTTTAATTATTCATAGTCAAATTTGATTTTTTTTATAAAAAATTAAGTAATCGTGTGGGGAAAAAATAAATATACCATTTTAATTGCCTATTTGTCTAATTTGTAAAAATCATATTAGAGTTTTCAAAAAGCGTATACAGGGTGAAATTTTTTCTAAGACCAAAACGAACTTTTTTTTTTTAAATCCGGGCCTGATTTTTTCTTGTTTGAATAAATCAGTTGATTGGTGGTAACATAAATTAAATATTTGTTCAAAAAAATTAATTTTGGTAATAAAAGTTAATTTTGTTAAATCTATGGTTCACTTTACCAAACTTTTAATTCATAATCAAATTTGATTTTTTTATAAAAAATTAAGCAATCGTGTGCGGAAAAAAATAAATATGTTATTTTAATTCCCTATTTGTGTAATTTGTAAAATTCGTATTAGAGTTTTCAAAAAGCTTATAAAGGGTGAAATTTTTTCTAAGACCCAAACGAACTAATTTTTTTAAAGCCGGACCTGATTTTTTTCTAGTTGGAATAAATCAGTTGATTAGGTGGCAATAGTGTAACGATTGACCAAAATAAGAGACACATCGATCTGACCGTTCAAAAATTATGACGAATACAAATTTCTGTCAAAATGCGAAACTCGCCCTGTATATTATTAAACAATGGGAGCAGACATTTCTTAATGGCCATTTGTTATTCCCCATAGGGGCCTCTATACGAGGTAGGAGTATGTACAGTTATTCATGACTCACCCTGTATATGTCGTATACAAAAGAGGTAATTAAATTCTTATAAATATATTTCCGAAAACATTTGTATCTTGTGCCGCATATGGTTGATTTATTAATTTTCATTATAAAAATAAAATAAGTACATAATTAAGATATTTAATACAAACAAGACAGTTCGAGAATTAATTACTAGACTAGATTACCTAGAGAAAGAGAAGAGAAATATGATTACGTCATCGTAACAGGTTTGGATATAGACGCTGAAGAACCGGAAGTGTTGAAATTGTTCATGGGAAAAATGATAAACTTTACAGATACCTACAAGTAGAGATTAAATCAGCTCTTAAGATAGAAGAGAGAACATCTCTGCATTTTGTGTACTAATCAAATACTAACATCTAAAAATATTCAAACTGATTGTTGTGCAGGAATATTACAATACATACAAGTAACATAAGTTAAAACACATTATGGGCATATTCAAAAATGTAAGTAAAATATTTACATATACACAATATAATTTAAAACAAAAATGTTATCAGTAATCCATTTTTTAAATATTATTGAGAGTTGATTTACTTACAAGAAAAGATAACACGAACATTAAACACTCCTATGACATTGATTTGAAAGATGGATGTAGGCATAAAGATGCCGCAACCAGTGTTGATTTGTGGGTAAGTGAATGCTTACAGACTGGGTTATGTCCAATATTATTTTACAAACAACAGGGCATACTAATTATTGATAATCCTCCCGAATTTAACAATAATGATTTTTGTCTTATGTGTTTCCATGAATGCTGTGCAAAAAGAAATATTAATTAAGTTTGGTAAATCGCTTATCGCAATTGATGGAACTCATGAGCTCATTTCTTAGGACTTTGAACTTATGCTAGTATGGATTTCCCATTGCTTTCTTATGTTCAAATACAAAAGATACTTTTATTTATCAACTTTTTTTGAAAAAATACATGAGTGTACTAATAGACTGTTATGTCCCTGGTACATAGACAGGGCATGGCAAGTAAATCTTAATGAAATATCTGATTCTGAAAAAATTCTATGTATACAAGACATTAAAAGAGCTGCAATACATGTTAGATTCAGATAGAGTATTAATAGGTGTTTGGGTAAAATTCTAAATGATGCAGATACATACAATTTTGGTAAGTATTTCCAGCAGAACTACTGTAATATCTTCCAACAATGCACCTATTGTTATAGAAAGGATTATGGAATTAAAATACCAATAATATGGCCATTGAAAATCAGTTGTTATTGTTTTTAAGGAATAAAACTGTCGAAAGGATTATAAAGCTTAAAAAAGGCAAACCTGTTAAATGCTCCATAACGTCTAGATACCGAACTGTATTAGCTTGCTATTTTACAAGATAATAATGTGTATATACTAAAAGAAAAAAACTGAATACCTTGTTGAAACACAAAAAAACTTGCTGCTCTAAAAAACTAAATGTAATGTCTGCAATATATTTATACATTCATTTAGTTGTTCCTGTATAGATTATTCAATAAAAAATACCATATATAAACACATTCATTATGTAGCAATGCAAGATACTGCAGATCGCATTCAACCTAAAGACTTTTCATTTTCTAAAAACTAAACGGTGTCAGGTGATGTTGAACAGCTTTTTTCTTATATCTCTACTATGTACTCCTGTGACTGCAGTACTGAATATTATTTTGTGTCTCTTCCTGTGCCATCCAGACAGTAAAATCTACAAAAACATAACAGGTGATTACATGGGAAGTTATACTACTCATAGCTTACTTGTATGGGCCATTCCACAAATATACGTCTGTTCCAGACCATCGTGACAAAGAATATTTTAATGTGCAACATAAGTAGGAAAGTAAATGGCTCTAAAAATTATTCCAATAAACAAGAATGCAATTTCGAATTTAGTTTCGTACTTCTTATGTTGCACACTAAAATATTCGTTGTCGCGATGGTCTGGAACAGACGTATGTTCGTGGAATAGCCTCTATCTAGTATCTACCTACGTAAAACTACTTTTGAAATCTAACTTTTTGATATCAACATCAACCTTAATACTTAAAAAATAAATAATAATGCGGAAGTTACCCATACTTACCTAAAGAGTTTTTGAATTGCAATTTTACCAACTGGGTAGGTTGCCCATGTTTTTCCTGCAAATGAAATCCTAAATCCCTATTGCCATTAAAAAATCATTTGCACTGTAAACAAGTGTATTTTTTGAGCTTCATTTTTTTTTAAGACTAACATAATTAAGAGTTTTAAATTATAACACAGTAAGTACCTACAATACTTGTTTCAATTTATTTACATATTTGGAAATAAATAATCACAAAAGTAAGGTTAAGATTCGGATTCGAGAAAACAACTGTCAAATTTTAAACCAACTCGCATTAGAAATTTTAAAATTCCCGCTAAAAGAAAAGATGTAAATCTGGCAACAGCACGGTTGCGTGCTGGATATTTAAGGTTTGTTCCAACTCGATACAAAACCGTTCTTGAATCGTTACGCGCATGCGCAATAACGAATAAATATGCGCAGTAACACATTTTTCGTTACTGCGCGGTTAACGAACCGTTCAAGAACGGTTTTGTATCGAGTTGGAACAAACCTTTAATCTCTCCCGGAATTATTGCCGGATATCCAACATTTGACAGAATAGACCGTGATAGTCGTGACGTCAAAACGTCAAAAAAAGTTTTCCAAACACGTTGTGTCTAGGTGCACGCTAAAATGTACGCAAATAAAAAAGTTAAACTTCATCAAGCTAGTGACTATTTAGCGTGGGCAGTGACTGTATATTTTGATACACGCTATTTTGATATGTTTAGTGTTTGTTTGACAGAAAAATATTTGTTATGACGTTTAATTCTACCTAAAGTCCACTTTACATCAACAATAAATTGGACAAGAAATTGACCAAGTTATTCAAGGCCAAATTTGACGTGTAAAAGCACACTTTGACATCTAAGTTTGTTCGTTATAAACTTCACGTGAAGAAATTGACGAAAAAGAAAATTGTTCTATTTTTTCATTTATTTGGCGTGAATTCAGTGTCACCAACCTGTGTCCATTTGGCGGGAAGTGGAAGTTGGAAGTAGAGCTTTTTGTTTATTATTATTTGTTGAGGTTGAGTCTTTCATGTTCATGAATTCATGACAACCTAAAAATTTTGATTGGAAAATGCATATAAGATAAGGGGGTGGGAAAATGGAAATTAGTGGCTTTTTTGCAGTTCTGTCTGTTAGTTTTGCTCTGGCTGGGTCTCTTTTGTTTAAACAATTATGTAAGTATTATAAAAACGTTTTCAATTTTCTGTATTCTTTAGGAAACGAATTATTTATGCATATTATTACCTGTAAATAGTAGTACCTATTTCCTATTTCTTTTGATTTTTAATTGTAAAGAATAGAAAAATTACCATTCATTTTAATTTTTTAGAATCAGCTGAAAGTGGTCTACAAAAAAACCAGGAAGGAAACGTATTATAGCCTTGTTGTGGCTATGAAAGGCAAAAGAAAGATACCTATAAAAAGTGTATTGACTAGTTGGAAGAAACTCCACATTGTCGATGCATAATAAGATATTACTTTATAAACAAATATCAAGACCTAGGAATGGAACCTGGATAATATAGTCATCAAGAAGATAGCAGGAGGTCATGAGCAACAACAACTTCATAAGTATGAGAATATTGAGGAAATCCAGCTCCTCGATATCTACTACTGGACAAACTAGAAGATTGAAGAGGACAAAGCCTTTTGAACTAGTTTGAGTGATAGGTGATAGTGAAAAGCAGAGCGTAGTGCTTGTGTGCCTGTGTATGTTAGAATAGTGCACGATCTTGTTAGATTAGATAAGAGACGCTATAGGGTAAGCTCTTCATTTTAAGGAACAGTAGTAATTTAGGTTAAATTAAAATTGCTCATTGGTCAGTTATGACCAGATTGTAATTCTCTGATGTTTGGCAAAAAGGGCTGAAGTCAGAATTGCACATCAATAATGTTTTGATGATTTCTGGACCATAAAAAAAGTGTTGCAGACTTAAACTGTATGTACCAATAAAAAGAGCCGATTTTTCTGGTCCAGAAATCATCAAAACATTATCGATGTGCAATTCTGACTTAAGCCCTTTTTCCCAAACATCAGAGAATTGCAATGTACAATTCAATACAAATGAATCATCATCGTAGTGATGATTATGGAAAAATATATATAATATATATATATATATATATATATATATAGAAATATATATATTTTGTGCAATAAAAATGTTTATATTTATCAAGGATGTATTATTTGGTATGGCCACATATACTTCTGGTATATCGTCGGTGATGTGACATTACCTCCTATCTGCTTTTTCATGAATTTTGTAGGAGACGAAAAACCATTTTTAGGGTCATCTGTTTTCACATGTAAATTTTGACATGTTTTGTAGTAAATAGATAATTGAATTTACTACAAAACATGTCAAAAAATATCATATGAAAACAGGAGGTGACTGTAAAAAAAGTTTTTAGTCTCTCTTACAAAATGGTTAACAGTTAATAGAGAGACAGATAATCGAGGTTCCACTGTATAGTGAAATTTGGACACCCGACACCCCATACAAATTTTATGGGGGTTTTGTTCGTTTAAACCCCCCCCCCCCAAACTTTTGTGTAAGTTACAATTGAATTATTATTGTGGTACTATTAAACACAATGTTTTTAAAACTTTTTTGCCTCTTAGTACTTTTTTGAAGTCAGTTTTTATCGTGATATTTTGAATATTTGTCAAATCCACCACATATTTGTATATGGTTAAGTACGATTGTAGAGACTAATA
This sequence comes from Diabrotica virgifera virgifera, assembly GCF_917563875.1. Lineage (NCBI taxonomy): Eukaryota > Metazoa > Arthropoda > Insecta > Coleoptera > Chrysomelidae > Diabrotica > Diabrotica virgifera. The sequence continues at coordinate 147,294,667 of NC_065452.1, forward strand.
ATATGAAAATTTATTTATGATTTACATTTTTAGGTATATTTTGAACCATTTTAAAAAGAAGCCATATCTTGATAAAAAGAGCTTTATCGAAAAAATAGAAAGAGGTAAAAAAGTTTTAAAAACACAGTGTTTAACTAATGGTACCGCAGAAATAATTTAATTGGAACGTACCCAAAAGTTTGGGGGGGTTAAAGGGAACAAAACCCCCATAAAATTTTTATGGGGTGCACAAATTTCACTATAATTTTTCTTTAAGATGTTACTGCAATAATATTGCTTCATGTCCATTTTCAATAAAAAATCTTTAATAGTTTTCGATATATTCGAAAAAATCGAATTTTCATTTTGTATCTTCAAAGGGCTGTAACTTTTTTTGTGTGCATATTTGTACTAAGGTAAGTTAGGTTCATTCAAATTATTTTTGGTCCCAGAATATGTGATTTAATTTATGACCAATCTTTTCGGGACACCCTGTATAATAAATGGGATTAGCTGGCTTAAAAATTCATAATCTACGTTCTGTAGAAAATATACAGTTTTTGGTTTCTTTTTAACTAGATCTTAATATCTAACCAAGCATTTTAAGACCTTTTTATTATTTTTTCGATGATATATTCATGTTTTTAGTTTGTTCAAAATATTCTAGATGATTGTACACTATAATAGATAGCCAACTAAATAAACACAAAAATTTTATTTTTGTTACAGCCTGTATATAAGTTTACCTATATATACAGTGCATTACGCACCACCTTAAAAATTGGGCATTTTTGATGTCTCGAATTTCCTAAACCTGTTGTCCCATCTAAGTGATTTTTTTATAATAATATAGCCTGAGGCTATAGGTTACTGCCTTATGCTTGTCATGCACGGGGAGCTATACTGTAATATATATTATATCACGTCGCTCTCTATAGTAATGAGTGAGCCTGCACATACGGAACCATTAGTTCCCTGTCTGCAGGCTCACTCATTACTATAGAGAGCGATATGATATAATATACATATATTACAGTATAGCTACCAGTGCATGACAAGCTTAAGGATGTAACCTATAGCCTAGGCTATATTATAAAAAAATCACTCAGATGAGACAACAGGTTTAGAAAATTCGAGACATCAAAAATGCCCTATTTTTAAGGTGGTGCGTTAATTTCTTGGAGAAGTGTATTGTAATTTAATGTAAATAATGTAATATCCAATAATTGTAATTTAATATAAGATGTAATATAAGTTCCTTAAAAATATATTTTTTATTTCCCACCATACATTCTCCACAGGTCTAAATATCGATGCTAGACGTCCACCGGAGGTCCTCTCAGGACGTTAGATGGACGTTCGGCAGCAAGACATTGGACCAAACTGGGACATCCTATGAAGGTCCAATTGACATTCACTGAACGTCCCCTCGGACGTTAGGTGGACGTCCATTGGACGTTTGGCAACGTGGCATTTGGACCAAAATAGGACGTCCTGTTAAGGTCCAATTTACGTCCCCTAGGACGTCCGATTAAGGTCCAATGTACGTCCTTTCGGACCTTAAGTGGACGTCCAACAGACATTCGGTAGCGCGACATTTGGACCAAAATAGGACGTTCCTTGGACGAAAACGGACCTCCCTAAAGTCTGTGAAGGACATCCTTGTGCTATTAGGGATGTAGGTATATAGTATCTTTATTCTATTATATTCTACTCTATTTCAAACCTATTCTATATAAGTATCTACACATTACACCTATTATCATCATCATCATTCTCTTTGCCTTATCCCTATGCAGTGTCGGCTTCCCTAATTGCATTTCTCCACACAATTCTATCTTGAGTCATATCAATGTTAATCCCCTTTACCAACATGTCCTGCCTTATCGTCTTCTTTGGTCTTCCTCTCCTACTCCTTCCAGGAATCTGCACTTCAGCTATTCTTCGTATTGGGTGATTAACGTCTCGATGTTGAACATGACCAAACCATCTTAACCTATGCTCTCTCATTTTGGCATCAATTGGTGCCACACCTAGACTTCCCCTAATATACTCATATCTAATTTTATCCTTCTTTGTCACTCCACTCATCCATCTAAGCATTCTCATTTCCACCACATGCATTCGTTGTTCCGCTTTCTTTTTCACTGCCCAACATTCAGTTCCGCGCATCATAGCCGGTCTTGTGGCTGTTTTATAGAATTTTCCCTTCAGCTTCATTGGAATTTTTCTGTCACAACACACCACTCGCTTCTTTCCACTTCATCCATCCAGCCCTAATTCTACTGCATGCATCTCCATCTATTTCTCCATTACTCTGTAATACCGATCCTAGGTACTTAAAACTATTGCTTTTCACAATCATTTCACCTATTATATTATATTTTACTTTATTCTATACTATATATCTATTCTAATCTATCTATATATTTCATTTAATCTGTTACATTCTACTCTATTCTGTTTTAAATCAAATACTTTATTAGTAAGTATCTACATATATATTACATCTACTCTATTATAATCTACTCTATTCTATTTCAGTTTATTTTATACTATATATCTATTCTAATCTATCTCTCTATTTTATTTATTTTATTAATCTGTTCTATTCTATTCTGTTTCAAATCAAACACTTTACTCAAACAAAGAAACAAACGACATTCAAAAGCTTCTAATAAAAAAATCATTGCATTGGTATTACTGAAAATATTGACATTTTTACAACATTTATTCCAAGTTCCTTCAATTTTTTTGAGGACAAGAAAATTTTGCTTTCAAGAAATTCACGAATTTATTGGCGTCAAGTTAATAACGAACAAACTTGGATGTCAAATTGTGCTTTGAGAACACGTCAAATTTGGCCTTGAATAACTTGGTCAATTTATTGTTCAATTTATTGTTGATGTAAAGTGCACTTAACTTTTTTATTTGCGTACACGGTAGCGTATACCCTAGACACAACGTGTTTGGAAAAATTTTGACGTTTTGACGTCACACTATCATGGTCCATTGGCGCCATCTATAAAAATCATTTAGAACTACTGAACCACTTGTGTTCCGTGTTCCGTAAATGGAGACAACCCACAATACATAAACCATAAACCTGCCTACGTTCAGAAATGAACGAATCAAATCACACCACGAAAATTTGGTTGCTTGGCAAAATTTGTTTTGTGAGAGGGGTACAGTGGAACCTCGATAAGTCGGATTAATCGGGACCGCGGCCGATCCGGGTTATCGAAAATCCGGGTTAACCGGAGAATATGGTAAAAATTAATAAAATACGGTATACTTAGAGATAAACTCCATTATAAATGCCAAAACATGAAATCCATATGCACAGTACATCTAAATTACATACAGTTGTATAGAGTATTGTTTATTTATTGGTAAAAAACTCAGTCGAAGTGAAAAGAATTTTGTTTTGTCTGATGAAAATCGGTCCGGGTTAGCCGGACTTCCGGGTTATCGGGGGCCGACTTATCGGGGTTCCACTGTATTTGGTTTTTGCTAATTATTGTAATTATCTGAATTCTGAATCCAGAATCTTTGGTAGGTGGAAATTGAATGTGGAATCTGGATGGTGCATAAAAAAGACTGCTGAAAATTTTCTACTCCAAGAACTGAATATATTTGAATGTAAAATTGCTGTGTTAAAAATGATACAAATACTTTGTAAGTATTAACTCAAAACCGCTCTTTTTTGCGTATGTATTTGATTAAAAATTTTTTGCATTAAAAATTTTAAGCAAAATCCAGAGCAAAATATATTTTATAATAGTCCAAGGTTGTATTTTGCCGGTTTTCTATGTTTTATAATGTTTTCAGCTAAAACACCTGGAATATTTAAAAGGATAGTGTGATTGCTCTTTTCTCTGCTGCACTTGTCTTTTTACTGTTTATTTAACATTCATTATATATCTTTTCCATAAGTATGTATATTAGTCTTAAAATAAGTCCCTTTTATTTGTCTAATATAGGTTAGGGTAATATACTGATTCCTATTTGTATAACTTGAATAAAACATCATCATCATCGGCTATACAAGCCTGGTGGGTCTTGACCTGTTCTACAATTAGCTTCCATTCCTTCCTACTCTTAACCTTTGTTTTCCAATTTCATACTCCAATTTCATACAACACTAACACTTGAAAGTTGTCTTCCACCTTGTCATAAATCGTTATCTGAGCCTGTCTCTTTTCTTCTCTCCTTCTAGTCTTTGGTTATAAATGTGATTTGACGTCTCCATCTCGTTCATTCTCTTTAAGTGACCTAGTCGCCGCAACCTGTTTATTTTGATGGACCTACCAATACTAGGTTCACTATAAAGGCGGTAAAGCTCAAAATTATAGCATCTACCCCATAATCCGTTTTCCTGCACACCTTTATAGATATGTCGAGGATTTTATGTTTAAAACAGATTAAAAACTTTCTTCATCGCTTTTTCCTCGTTACATATATAGGTCTGTTGATTTATTTAGTTATTGTGTTAGTTTGGTTGATTTTTGAGATTAGATATATGAACTCTCTTACTCCTTCGAAAGTATATTGACGATTAAATAGTAAAAGGTTGTAACCCACAAATTAACTTTCTCCAGTAATTAGAAAAAATGTTGCATTTAAGTAATTTTATGAGGAATTAGCCTAATAATTTTTTTGATTAATTTTTAGATCAAATATTGATCTACACCAGTGATGGGCAAAGTACGGACTGAAAAAGAATTTAAGCTGGCCTGCCGATGGTCCATCAACATGGTTAGTACGCATATGAGGCGCTCAGAGCAACAGTGGCCAGTGGCTCAGGAAATAGAATTTCCTGAACTTTGCTGCCCCTATTAAGAAAGTTTACCTACCACTGATCTACACTATGAGGAATTAACCTAAAAATTTGTTTCATTATTTTATAGATCAAAAATATTGATCTACACATTAGTGAAAAAAATTATTAGGTTAATTTTTCATAAAATTACTTAAATAGAACGTTTTTCTGCTTCCTGAAAAAAGTTGATTTGTGGGTTACAACCTTTTACCTTTCAACCGTCAATATGTTCCAACCATTAGATCTTCGGGTTTTGCTACTTGTTTATTGTTTGTCGCCTTCATATACATTGTTTTACTGGTATTAACGTATAATGAAGTAAAAGACATCCTTTTGCATATAGTTTTAGGTCTTTTTTTCCAATCATCTCTAGCTCTCTACCCTAGTAGTGGAAGTGTAGTTGAATTAACACCAAGCAATTTTGACAAATTGGTGATCAAAGGAGATGAAGTGTGGGTTGTTGAATTTTTTGCTCCTTGGTGTGGCCATTGTAAGAATTTAGTACCAGAATATACCAAAGCAGCCAATGCATTAAAAGTAAGTACCTATATACAGTGGAACCTCGATAAGTCGGATTAATCGGGACCGCGGCCGATCCGGGTTATCGAAAATCCGGGTTAACCGGAGAATATGGTAAAAATTAATAAAATACGGTATACTTAGAGATAAACTCCATTATAAATGCCAAAACATGAAATCCATATGCACAGTACATCTAAATTACATACAGTTGTATAGAGTATTGTTTATTTATTGGTAAAAAACTCAGTCGAAGTGAAAAGAATTTTGTTTTGTCTGATGAAAATCGGTCCGGGTTAGCCGGACTTCCGGGTTATCGGGGGCCGACTTATCGGGGTTCCACTGTAATTAAGATACAATAGTTACTTAACACATTTGCTACCAAGCAACTCATATATTATGACCCACATTGATTTTTCACATAGACCAGTGTCTCACCCTTGAGCCAGGGATCGTACTGCACATACTACAGTTTAAAGGCCATAGCGGGATAAAATGGTAAAATCTGCACTCGGCTGGATTCTTACTTGGGATAGAGCAGTCGAAAGTATATATATCTAAAAAAACCCCTAACCAAATTTTTAGCTCCCTACGTGGCCCCAGGTGTCCCCTAATTGCAAAAAAATGTGTTTTTCAAAAAAAAATTTGTCATTAACATACTTCCAAAAGGATTTAGGATTATTAATTAGGTCTGACTCAATCCCTCTAATATAGTTGTTAAAACATATTTCAGATAAACGTTTACATTCAGCTGGAAGACGTGAAAACTTCATATACTCAGTGTCAGAATGGTTTTTAAGATAAAGAAGGTGCGCATACCTTTTCTCCCTTGTTAATTTTCTTAGGTCTGAGGAGAACCATTTAGGAAAGGTAGATGTAGGAATAAAGAGAAAAATCCTGTTAAAAGGATATCATAGAAGAGACTTGTTGCATCATCAACGTTATTATCCAAACACCCATCCCAATTAATGAATGAAAGAAAGTTATTCAGTTCAAAATAATTACCGTTCCTAAAATCATAAAAAAAATCTTCATAAATCAATTTTGTAGTTTTAGTGTCATTTAAGTTGAGAGCTATGGAACATTCATATTATACATGGTGTAAACTTGGATCAACAAGTGGATCTCCCGCTTTGATGACATTCAGTTCCCTGAATGTCAGAAAAAACTAAATCTAAAAATACATTACGATTGTTAGGGACATTGTTATTTTGAAAACATTTCAAATAACCAAAACCTTGTGCTACATCCACCGCAGGATCTCCACCAGGACAATTCACCAACACACCATACTCATCATTATGCCACGCTGCATTAGGCAAGTTGTAATCACCAAATACGAACATACTATAAGATGAGTACTGCAAAACTAAGCTCTCAGCAGTTTGACAATGCCTCGAGTAAATTTCACGTGGAGACTGTGGGGGAATGTAAACACCACCAATCACTGGCGTAGCTAGCGTGGGTGACACCCCGGGCGGTAATCGATGGTGTCACCCCAAATCCTAAAAATAAAGATTGTTAAAATCAACGAAAATCCGATAAACGTATGTTTTGAATAATGAAAAATTAAGAATTATAGTTAACGAAACTGCAGTAAATAGTACATCATCATCATCATCATCGTCTAACCGCTATTGTCCTCTGCTGAACATAGACCTCTTTTAAGTTTCTCCATGTCTCCCTATCTTGAGCTACCACTATCTAAGCTCCCGGCAGTTCTACATAACAGTTTATTTACTTTTTTGGTTTACACTATGTGAATGAATTAAAATATTTTTTTGTGAAATCACATTTTCTATATTTATGTTTTGTGTTGCTTCATGTTCGATAGTTAATCATCATCATCATCCAGCCTCAAAAGTCCACTACTGAACATAGGCCTCCTCCCCTCGTTTCCAACCCCATCTATCCTGCTCCGCTCTGATCCAGTTGTTTTAACTTTCTTAAGTCGTCAGTCCATCTTGTAGGCGGTCGACCGACTCTTCTGTTGTCTTCTCTTGGCCTCCATTCCAGTAACCTCTTCGTCAATCGCCCCTCTGTCGTTCTGGCTATGTGTCCTGCCCATCTCCACTTCAACCTGGCTATCATTTCGATGACGTCAGTCACCTTTGTTCTTCTCCTGATTTCTTCGTTTTTGATTTTGCCTCACAGAGGTATTCCTAATATATTGACCGCTCCGTTCGATAGTTAATAAACCGAGGCTATTTAGCCTTGTTGACGTCAAAGTTTCTCACAAGTAATTCTTGATTGATTTTAGCTTCCCAAAACTTATCTCACATGAAGCAACCGATACAAAAATGGTCATAATCAATTTTAAGGCGACCATTAAGTTTGGGAGAGATTCCATAAAATCCCATTCCACAATGAATTTCAAAAAGTCTACAGCTAACCATTTAGATGCTGTAATATTGGCCGCTTGTAAAAGTCTTCTGAGCCTTGGTATTTCTAGCAGGAGGTCTTCTTCTGATACCTCTTCATGGTAAAAGTCACAAAATGTTGAAACAGCTAATTTCAACTGTTCAAAGTGTGTGTCTGCACAGCCTCGAACAATGAAGCCATATGAATGGACTGATCATGTCAAAACATTCCAACATAATATTATCTTTTTGAAGTTCGGCTCGAATTGTAACTCCTATATAGGTAGCTAACTCAGCATCCATTCGTTTTCTACATCGAAATAGTTTTTAGTTGGAAATGTCGTCGTCCTCATATTTTGTCGTGGCAAAATCTATGTATTACTTTATTTATAATATTACGTTTTTCTTCAATATAATGACGAAGTGTCCCTAATTTGGTCGCTGATTGATTAATGCCTTTAATTATATAAAGCAGGCATAAGGTTATGTGCAGCACCTCTGGTGTATAAATTTTCTTGTTTTGTTGATGAGAGAATTTGTCAATTGAAGCAACAACACTATAAAAATGTTCTGCCAATACTTTAACTGCAGCCAGCATAGTGCGCGCAGTGACAGTGACTGAGAACTCCAACGCGTTGTGGAAAGTCGCTTAACAGATGTTTTGCTATGTTTAATAAGCACTTCCTAGCAGCTAATGGAAACAGATAAAAAACTTAAAAATTGCTTCTACAGTTCTGAAAAATGTTACACAAGATGTGTTTTGTGCAAAAGAGTGATGATTAATTTTTTGCAAAAATTAATCAATTACTTTATCATAAATTAATTAAAGGATTGATAGATCCGAGGAAAATGGCTTTTTTGATTTTTTGCTTTAAGAGGAAACAGTAGCGATCAACAGGTAGCAAAAACGCGTTCCAAGATTGCGGCTGTAATTTTGAATATTTTTTCGAGATATTTGGCACACGTATTCGTAATATAATAAAGAATGGCGGTACAGAGCCCAATTTGAAAAATATATTAATATGTGGAAATTACTCTGTAATTAAATACAATATTAAAAAAAGAGCCTGTACCGCCATTAAGAAGAACAAAAAAATACACTTTCTTCAAATAAACTTTTTTATCCGATGCCTAGATTTTGTGTCATTTTGGAACTACTAGAATTTTTTATTTCATTAGTAGTTAAAAAATGACACAAAATCTAGGCATCGGATAAAAAAGTTTATTTGAAGAAAGTGTATTTTTTTGTTCTTCTTAATGGCGGTACAGGCTCGTTTTTTTAATATTGTATTTAATTACAGAGTAATTTCCACATATTAATATATTTTTCAAATTGGGCTCTGTACCGCCATTCTTTATTATATTACGAATACGTGTGCCAAATATCTCAAAAAAATATTCAAAATTACAGCCGCAATCTTGGAACGCGTTTTGGCTACCTGTTGATCGCTACTGTTTCACCTTAATAATAGCTTGTATTCCTCCATGTACGCCGCTCATAACAGCTGCATTATCGCATCCCTGTGAACGGCACTTCATAATATTTCTACACCATCAATTTCAAGCTTCTTGAGAATATCGTTACATAATTAGGTCAACTTAGATTAACTGCTTTTTTCCTTTTAACGGAAAAAAAATTCAAGAAATACCTCTTTGACCTCGAGTTCTCTCGGTTTCTTCACAGTAAAAAGAGGAACAGTAAAATTTCTTCTATGTAGGCACTTTGATCTCAAGAAGTACTACCGGCAGAGTACGCAATTGGTAATTCACCAGTGGTGGATGCGGGTTTTCCCTGTTAACCCGTACGTTTCTACGCGACCAGCAATGCCAGTGTGGTGCTCTAGCGACTGGGAACATTGCGCGGTCGTCATGCGCCTTTTTTACTTGTTTTTACGATTTTACTTCCAATTTTTCGGAGAGAAGTTCTACTGTCCCTCTTTATACTGTCGTTTCGTGTGTTCACAAAATAATATCAAACTTTAGATTGATAACGTGAGTAAAGTCACAAATTAACGATTTATTCTTTTGTGATCGGGTCTCTCGGGTGTCACCTAGGGGGGAGCCCCTTGGTGGCAGTGGCGTAGCTAGGGTGGGGCGGGGGGGGGGGCGGTCCGCCCCACCCTAGCTACGCCACTGCCACCAATCACAAACTCTGTGTTATCGCACTGGCATAATATGTATAATTGTTCAACTCGAACTTCATCAACCGAAATACGCTTAGACTGAATTCTGTTATTAATAAAGATTATTACTCCACCACCACTCTGCTTTGCACTAGTCATTTGGTTGCGATCACACCTGTAGATACTGAAACCCTTACAATTAACCTCACCATCAGCAATGCTAGCATCCAGATTGCTCTCTACCATAATAATAATGTCATAGGAACAGCATGAAATATTTTTAATAACATCCAACATTTTGCAATGTAGGTCACCAACATTTTGGTAATATACCATTAATGGGAGAGAAGCTAGTTTTTTGGTTTAACTTTCAACACTACAGGAACCCCATTTCTATACCTAATAACCAGGGGCGTAGCTAGCCCCACGGGGGCCCCATATCAAAGATTGTCGCGGGGCCCTTTTCCCCCGCGACAAAAGAAGCAAAAAGGCTTGTATAGAATAGAATAGAAATATGTTTTATTGTCACTGAAAATTTTACAATTTTATGGACAAAGCTTACAAAAAGTAGGAAAAAAAACCGAAACAAATACAGTTTACTGAAATTACATAAATCGTCAATATTAGTGCACAATAAAAGATAATGAAATAAAACAAAAAATATATTGCAAAATTTAAATAAATTGCACACTACATAATACAACCGTAGAAACTAATAAGTTCTGCGTATAACACCCAAATATAAATAATAATAAACCTAATAAACTCTAAACCAAACTAGAAAAATAGATTTGAATTGTCGAGACTCATTGTTTGAAAACAGATTCAGTTTTTTCAATCCAAGGATGAATGGACATTGAAGATAAGCTTAAACAAAGAAGCTCTGTTTTTATGGTATAACGGTGAGCGGCAAGGAAACACTTCTCCAAGAAATTAACGTATCCCCTTAAAAATTGGTCATTTTTGATGTCTCGAATTTCTTAAACCTATTGTTCGATTTCAGTGATTTTTTAATGTGTTATAGCCTTATTCTTTAACAATATCGCTGTAATAATATTGTTGCTAGACAGGTAAATTGTCATTGTATACTGAGTGTACCAATCAAACTGTGATTTTTTCTCTCAAAGTTCGCGTTACCCCGTGACATATTTTAGCATTTATAAAATACTGAAATTAAAACCCAACTACATAATTATAGCCTCATGTTTTATTAATATTCTGTTTTTTGATGCATTCGCTTTTGATTTATTCATTCTTATGTTGGATAATAAAAAAGTTAGGTACTTTAACAACTAGCCTTGTTTTTCGTCAATACATGGTGTTTTTAAATAAGTACGGCAAACTCTAAAACAGCCCATAAATTGCGTTCTTGCTCGACAGTTTTGTTAACTTTTTTTCTTCGACGAGCAAGTCTGTTCGAACAAAAATGATTATTGCATCATTTTTGCAAGCGAGCAAGAACGACAGTTTTCAACCCACACACTTCAGTTTTGCGCAATTTTTGTTCGAACAGACTTGCCCATCGAACAAAACTGTCGAACAATAACGCAATTTGTGGGCCGCTTAAGGGGTAATTCTGCATGAAAAAATAATGACAGTTTGCGTCTGCTTTATAAACGTATGTCTGCAAATGCTTCGTCTCCGAGATAGGGGGTGTTAAAATTTTTCTTACAATCTGACGCTGACGCTTTATTTGTTGCCCTAAAACCGGTTAAAATATGCAAGTAAAATTTGGTGAGTTTTAAGAGGTAGTTATTGCGCATTTTTGATATACAATTAGGAATTTAATATTCATCATTGGCGAGTATACGGGTAATATGACCCTTATGTGCGCCAATAGTGAACATCAAATTCTTAATTGCATGTTAAAAAATGCACAATAACTACCTTTTAGAACCCACCAAATTTCATTTGAATATATTAAACGGTTTTAGAGCAATAAATAAATCGTTAGTGTGTAAGATAAATCTCAACACCCCCTATCTCGGACATACGTTTATAAAGCAAATTATTATTATTTTTTCATGCAGAATTAACCCTTAAAGTTTGCCAGTTTGCCATACTTATTTAAAAACACCCTGTATTGATCAAAAATAAGGCTAGTTGTTAAAGTATTACATACCTAACTTCTTTATTATCCAACTTCTTTAGTATCCAACATCAGCGAATGAATCGACAAACAGAATGTTAAGAAAACATGACGCTAAAGTTGGACTTTCATTTCAGTATTTTATAAATGCTATAATATTTCACAGCCTATAATATTCCACAGGGTGACGCGAACTTTGAGAAAAAATCACAGTTTAATTGGTATACAGCCGGTACACAATGACAATTTACCTATTTAGCAACAATATTATTACAACGATATTGTTCAAGAATACGGCTATAACATATTAAAAAATCACTTAAATCGGAAAACAGGTTAAGGAAATATAAGACATTAAAAATGACCAATTTTTAAGGTAGTGCGTTAATTTCTTGGAGAAGTGTAGATATACTAAAATACAATTATAGATAAAGAACAGATTATACGAAAATATACCCAAACAATACATACTGTTTCAAATTTTCAAAGATAAAGCGATTACAAAAATTGCAATTTGGCATTATACATTATACAATAACTCACACACAGCCAACGGAATTGACAATGAGAGGTAGCTTTAAAACAAAAAAGCTCTGTTCTTATGGAGCAGAGAATAGATAATAGATAAATACGATTTATATGGGTGTAGATTAGATAAAGAATCCACTACACCAAAATGTTGATATCTAAACAACATACACTGTTTCAAAGCATTTTAATAGTGAAATAATTGTAGATCACTTTGTTAAATTTTTGTAAGTGAAATTTTGTTTCGACATGCCGCGCTGGGGGCCCCCTGAATATCGGGGGCCCAGTATAATTGATACGGCTGATACGGCGGTAGCTACGCCTCTGCTAATAACTAAGTTTTCTTCACCCACAGATTTTCTTTCTTCTAAATTCTTTTTGGCAGCCATATATGCATCTTGTTGCATCTTTGTGAGATCATTGGCTATTCTTATATTAGAGTTCCGCAACTTATTTCCAGATTTCAAAGCAGTCTTCACTATATCAGGACTATTACATATTACCTTCAGTGGTCTCCCTTTTGCACTATTCTCCAACCTTTTACCAACACGTATTACTTTATTTACCGACTCCATATTGATCTCCAACTTAATAAATAACTTATTGACTTCCGACTTATCATGTAGTATACGGTTATTAAGATTCTGAGAATCAGATTCTGTTCCTTTTGTTTTGAACGTTAATTCCTTGTACTGTTTTGAATGTTAATTCCTTTTTGTTCCCATTCCAGTTTTTTTAAATATCCTCCAAAACAAGTGTAAGTAATTTAGGCGATATCGTGTCTCCTTGTGTGACTCATCTCCTCATTAATATTGCATTAGTTTCTTATGTTCGCTGCATTACGAGACAAATAGACCTTTTATTACACTAACGGTTGGCTGTGTTGACTATGTCGTAATGCACTGTTGCAAAGGTTCACTACGGGACATATAAATATGACTCGTAATGCACTCAATGTAAATTTATGAATATCTCTAAATGCAGCTAAGGTGTTCAATGTTGCTTTCCTGCAAACACATAAATATATAATGGAAATTTTTAATGCCAATTAATTTTAGGGTATTGTGAAAGTTGGAGCCGTAGATGTAGACCAGCACAAAGAAATCGGAGGTCAGTATGGAATTAGAGGATTTCCTACTATAAAAATTTTTGGGGCAGATAAACGTAAACCTGAAGATTTTAATGGTGGTAGAACTGCCAAAGATATCGTTGAAGGTGCTCTCAAGGCAGCTAAAGCAAAAGCTAAAGCAAATCTTGGTTTAGGAGGTGGATCACAGTCTGATGATGTAGGTGATATTTATTAAAAATCTTAACACTATTTACAAGAATGATTTTTTGTTCTAGTCTGATAATAGCCACGTAGTAGAACTGACTGATAGCAATTTTGAAAAGCTAGTACTGAAATCTGATGATATGTGGCTAGTAGAATTCTTTGCTCCGTGGTGTGGGCACTGTAAAAACCTCGCACCTCATTGGGCTAAAGCTGCAGCTGAACTTAAAGGCAAGGTAAAACTTGGAGCATTGGATGCAACTGTTCATCAAGCAAGAGCATCACTATATGGAGTACAAGGTAAAATGAAATTTATAAAAAAGTAACATATTTTGTAATTTGTGAGACCACTTTTCCTTGTTTTATTGGTCAATTTACGAGACTCCATTTATAAACATACAGCATTTTTTCCACTACATACATGAAGCAGTATCCCCGGCCTGAGGCATAGTTCGTTGAAATCAGGTTAAGTAGCTTATAAAAATATACAGGGTGTTCCGTTAAAAATAAAGCTTATGGACTATGGTAGGCTTGCATGAATCACCCTATAGATTTAAATTTATATCTAAAAAGCACGCCTTTATACAGGGTGTTTCATTAATAATTGTCCATATAGTAACTGGAGAAACCTTGGCACAAAATACGAAGATTTAACCTGAAACACTTAAATAAAATGTGGTTCCTTACTGAGTTACATGGTGTTTTATCAAAAAATTTAAAAACTATTTTTGCTCAGCATTTTAAAACGACATATCCTTTTCATACTTGGCAGAAAGTGCGACTACTAGAAACTCTACTAAATTATGATAAACAAACGTTTCTAGCGACTACCAGAGGCGTACTACAGGGGATGGTGAATGGTTATCCCTTCTCAAATTCTACGCCACTGGAGGAATTACTATTTTAGTGCCATTTTTTGATTCTCCAATACTTTCTACGTAAATAATATACTCTTCATTGGTAACGATAGTCATTAGTTTTCGAGATGTTTGAAGTTAAATATGAAACGACACAGTCATCTTGATTAATTTATATGATTCATATGATTAAAATTTAAAAATTATTTGTACCCAGTACTTTAAAACTATTTGGCGTATCCTTATCATACTTGGCAGAAAATGTAGGTACTATACACCCTACTAAATTAAGATACATAAACGTTTCTAGCTACTACCAGAGGCGCACGACAGGGGATAGTGGCTGGTTGACCCTTCCCAAATACTATGCCACTGACGAAATTGCTATTTTAGTGTAATTTTTTGATTTTAAACTACTTTTTATGTAAATAATATACTCTTCATTCGTAACGATAAAATGATTAGTTTTCGAGATATTTGAAATTAAAAGTGAAACGACACAATACATTAATCAAAGATCTCGAAAACTAATGACTTTATCGTTACGAATGAAGAGTATATTATTTTCATAGAAAGTATTGGAGAATCCAAAAATTGAACTAAAATAGCAATTCCGCCAGTGGCGTAGAATTTGGAAAGAGTCAACCATTCACTTTCCCCGTCGTACGCCTCTGGTAATAGCCAGAAACGTTTGTTTAACATAATTTAGTAGTTTGTACAGTACCTATACTTCCTGCCAAGTATGAAAAGGATACATCGAATAGTTTTTAAATGCTGAGCAAAAATAGTTTTTAATTTAAATTTTTAGATAAAACACCCTGTAACTCAGTAATTAACCACATTTTATTTAAGTGTTTTAGGTTAAATCTTCATATTTTGTGCTAAGGTTTCTCCAGGTACTATATGGACAATTATTAATGAAACACCCTGTATATAAAAATTGATGGGTCTCAGCGTTTTCTATAATTTTTTAAAACAAGGACAGAAATAATTTTATTCCATAAGTGCCTTCTATATTAATCTAATTATCTTGTCATTTACCATTTGCATTTTATTTTTTTAGTAATTATAAAAAATTCTGTTTATAGGATATCCAACAATCAAATTCTTTGGCCCAGATGCAAAAGATTCTCCTACAGATTATGATGGCGGTCGTACATCAAGTGACATTGTTACCTGGGCTTTAGATAAGTTAGAAGAGAACATTCCAGCACCAGAAGTAACTCAAATTTTAGATGACAAGTCATTTAAGAAATTGTGTGAAGACAAACCTCTGTGTGTAGTAGCCGTTCTTCCTCACATTTTAGATTGTCAGTCTGAATGTAGAAATAATTATATTAAGATGCTTGCTGGTATTGGAGAAACATTCAAAAAGAAGATGTGGGGGTATGTATCCGTGTTTTTATAAAGGAATCTACCGTCACACAGTGGTCCAAAACCCCGAAAAGATGGACAAAATTTGAAAGCGTTTTTGATTTGCATGAAATTAGGCATCCAGGGGTTTTTGAGGTCGGTAATTACGAATCCGAAGTCTGAATTGCAACAAACAAAATGGCGGGTTTATGTATTTTAAATACCGGGTGTCCACTTATATTTTCCCCCATTTTAACTGCCTATAACTTCTAAAGGGCTCAAGATAGAAATATGCGGTTTACGCTGAAATGTTTTATTTTAGTAAAAGTTTTGTCTGAATGGATTGAATTTTTTATATCGCTTTAAAATACGAAAATAAAAATGGCGGATTTTTGAAAAAACGTTGTTGACTTTTTTTTAATGGAACACCCAGTATATTTTTTTGTAAATTGAAAGAAAGGTCATTCACCTATCCAGCAATATAAAGTTTTTCAAAATCGGTTGTCAAATCACTGAGTAATTAATTTTTAAAATGAGAGGTGCAACGTGGATATCACATAAATTGATATTATGTTACGTATGGTTATGTGATTTCCACATTACATCTCTCATTTTAAAAATTAATTACCCAGTCATTTGACAACCGATTTTAAACAAATTTATATCGTTGGATAGGTAAATGACCGTTTTTTCAAGTTTTTAGGTAAATGACCATTTTTTATATCGCTTTTAAATAAAAAATGGCGGATTTTTGAAAAAAAAAAACATTGACTTTTATTATTGAAACACCCAGTATATTTTTTGTAGCTTGAAAAAACGGTCATTTACTTATCCAGCGATATAAAATTTTTTAAAATCGGTTGTCAAGTGACTGAACAAATAATTGTTAAAAAGAGAGATGCAATGTGGAAATCACATAACATAATATCATTTTGCTTAGTTATGTTATTTAGGTATGTAATATCCACGTTGCACCGCTCATTTTAAAAATTAATTAATCAGAGATTTGACAACCGATTTTGAAAAACTTTATATCGCTGGATAGGTGAATCCCCTTTCTTTCAATTTGCAAAAAAATATACTGGGTGTTCCATTAAAAAAAAGTCAACAACGGTTTTTTCCAAAAATCCGCCATTTTCTTTTTCGTATTCGAAAGTGATATAAAAAATTCAATACATTTAGACAAAACTTTTACTAAAATAAAACATTTCAGCGAAAACCGCATTTTTCTATCTTAAGCCGTTTAGAAGTTATAGGGAGTTAAAATGGGGGAAAATATAAGTGGACACCCGGTATATGTAATACCGTCCAAATTTGATATCCAGGGGTTTTTGAGGTTGCTGATTACGAATCCCAAATCGAAATTTCAAAAAACAAAATGGCGGATGCAATCCGCTAATTTTTTATTCCAAAACTAATTTTTACTTTATTTTTCAACAATACTGTACCTCAATCTTTTATCTACGATTTTACAATACCATACTGAAATAACTAAAGATCTACAGTCATAACAACTACTTGAATGTTGCGGCATGGTCTGTTGATTCTGCGTTGTTAACGATTCATATTGAAACTCATAGCGCAGAACGCTTGTACAAAAAATTCTCGCAAAACCAAAGGGGCAAATAGTGGCAGCTAATTTTTTTTTTGAATCTTAAAGAGAGAAATATAAGCTAAAAGATGATTGCAGTAACGTCTTGGAATTCGATGGAATAAATAACTATTTGGCTATCTGAAAATTTAATTTTTTCAAAATACACTGTGCGTCATAGAAAACGGGCACCCTAAAAAATGGGTCATTTTTGATGTCGCGTATCTCCTAAACCTGTTGTTCGATTTAAGTGATTTTTTGAATATGTTATAGCTCCATTCTTTGTCAATATCCCTGTAATAATATTTTTGCTAAACAGGTAAATTTTCATTGTATACCGGGTGTACGAATCAATCTGTGTTTTTTTCTCAAAGTTCGCAACACCCTGTTTAATATTCTAGCATTTATAAAATACTGGAATTAAAACCCAACTATAGCCTCAGGTTTTCTTAACATTCTGTTTTTTGATTCATTCGCTTATGTTGGATAATACAAAAGTTATGTACTTTAGCAACTAGGCATGCTCTTTATCAGTACAGGATGTTTCTAAAGAAGTACGACAAACTTAAGGGGTAATTCTGCATGAAAACATAATGACCGTTTGCTTTATAAACATATGTCCGCAAATGCTTCGTTTCCGACATACAGGATGTTGAATTTTTTCTTACAAACTGACGATTTATTTATTGCCCTAAAACCGGTTGAGATATGCAAATGAAATTTGGTGGGTTTTAAAACGTAGTTATTGAACATCTTTTGACATACAATTAAGAATTTTTTATTCACCATTGGCGTGCATACGAATAATATGATCGGTCAAATTACCCGTATCCGCTCCAATATTGAATATAAAATTCTTAGTTGCATGTCAAAAAATGCGCAATAACCATCTCTTAAAACCTACCAAATTTCATTTGCATATCTAAACCGGTTTTAAAGCAATAAATAAATCATCAGTTTGTAAGAAAAAATTTAACATCCCATATCTCGGAAACGAAGCATTTGCGGATATATGATTATAAAGCAAACTGTCATTATTTTTTAATGTAGAATTACCCCTTAAAGTTTGTCGAACTTATTTAGTCCCTAACACCCGTTAGACTTATAACACCCTGTACTGATGAAGGGCATGGCTAGTTGTTAAAGTACATAACTTTTGTATTATCCAACATAAGCGAATGAATAAAACAACAGAATGTTAAGAAAACCTAAGGCTATAGTTGGGTTTTAATTTCAGTATTTTATAAATGCTAGAATTGAAATTTAATAAAAAATGTTCTTCTTGGTAATAGGTATATTAGTTTAAAAAGCCCTAAAGGGCTACAAACATATGAACAAAACGTTTTCGCTCTGTAACAAGAGCATCATCAGTGTTACAAGAACATGGTGAGCCAACCAAAAAATACAAAGGTTAAAGCTTTTCAAAAAACAGACAAAAGTCTTATATAAATGAAAACATCGAAAAATCCAAAGGATGGATAAAATTCCTAAGGATACGGCCCTAGGGCAACATATGACTCGCACACGTTGTAAGTGGGTCAAAAGGTAACTAGGTCATTCTGTTATAAGAGGTGGCAGGCAACTTGTGGCAGGTGGCAGGAGTTGCCTGCCACCTCTTATAACAGAATGACCTAGTTACCTTTTGACCCACTTACAACGTGTGGGAGTCATATGTTGCCTTAAGGCCGTATCCTTAGGAATTTTATCCATCCTTTGGATTTTTCGGTTTTCATTTATATAAGAATATTGTCTGTTTGTTGAAAGGCTTTGACCTTTGTATTTTTTGGTTGGCTCACCATGTTCTTGTAACACTGATGATGCTCTTGTTACAGAGCGAAAACGTTTTGTTCATATGTTTGTAGCCCTTCAGGGCTTTTTAAACTAATATAACTTTTACCAAGAAGAAACTTTTTTATTAAATTTTACTTGTAATTAATGGTATACAGCCAACTATGGGAAGTTCTTCCTTGTGGAAATTCTAGAATATTTCACAGGGTGTTGCGAACTTTGAGAAAAAAACACGTTTGATTCGGACACCCGATATACAATGAAAATTTATCTGTTTAGCAAAAATATTATTATAGAGATATTGTTAAAGAATAAGGCTATAACATATTCAAAAAATCACTTAAATCGGACAACAGGTTTAGAAGATACGCGACATCAAAAATGACCCATTTTTTAGGGTGCCCGTTTTCTATGACGCGCAGTTTATATACTTTCTTATTACTTAACTTCAACTTAAAATCTACTAAATATAACACATATACAAATATTTTGATATTATCGGTTTTTATTAAAGATGGCTCCACGAATATCCTCCATTTTGCAGAATTGAATTTTCACACTTCGTTTTCGAGATACACGCACAAGACTGTGCGTATAAAATATTCGTTATTCTTAACTGCGCTTTTGTTCCGTACGAAGGTCAACTTTGAACTGAACTGGAAATTAAGATACAGGAGATATAGCTTTAGGATTGCCAGAACTGAATAGGGAATTTAATTCCCTTTTAGAAAATGTAATAATATTCTCGAAACGTTAAATTTTTTTTGACTTTTGGCCAGCTTTTCGGGTTTTTGGACCACTGTGCGTCAGTACTAAATATTTTTTTACGAAATTAATATTTCTCTTATAGGTCTCCTCTTATCTATGTGCTCAGAATTTACTATATATACCTCTTCCTTTAATGGGGGAGGTATTATTTTAAATGAAAGTGCATAACTGCAAGAATACTCTTAAAATTTCAGATTGATCGGATTAAAATTACAAGAGATACATAATGTTGAATATTCCTACCTTTGAGTCGCTTTGCGCGCCAGCACGCTTGAGCGTAGTGAGAAAAATTTGCAGCCCTCTCCTGCTGTCCGCAAGGAGTATTGTATCGTCTGCATATCTGAGATTATTCACTACTTACTTTACTTTACTCCTCTTAATTCCATTTGGAACATAGGGCCTCTACAGTCCACTCCATTCATCTCTGTTCCTGGCCAGGGCTTTCACCTCTTTCCATGTTAACCCATTGTCTTCTAGCTCTCTGCTAATATTTCTTTTCCAGGATGCCATTGCTCTGCCTTGTTTTCTTTTTCCAGTTGGTTGGTAATCCAGGGCTTGTTTGGTTTTATCATTTTCATTTTCCTTAATGTGTGTCCAATAAACTTCCATTTGCGTCTATTTATCGTTTTGGCTATCGGCTCTTGATTAGTTTTTCTCCAAAGTTCCTTGTTACTTATCCGACTTGGCCAATATATTTGCAATATTCGTCTAATCTAAGGCATCTATTTACAAATGTTTGAACCTTTTGTATAATCTTTTTCTCTATTTTCCAAGTTTCTGCTGCATATAGCAAAATGCTCTTTACATTTGTATTAAATATCCTGATTTTGATTTTGGTTGTTAATTTATTGGACTCGCATGTTTTCTTCAGCATATAGTATGCATTTTGGGCTTTAGTTATCCTTCCATTAATTTCCTCTTCTATTCCACCGCTAGCGTCAATTATGCTTCCCAGATAGCAAAACTTCTGTACATTTTCTACTTCTTCTCCTTCAATGAATATACCCATTTCTCTTTCCGTACTTATCTTCATAAGTTTTGTTTTTCTTGTGTTAATCTGTAATCCTATTTTTCTTGCTTCTTCTGTCACCTTTTCTGTTTTTTCTGCATATGTTGTCTTTTTTCGGACACCAGACATATATCATCCGCAAAGTCTAGATCTTCAAGCTGACCGAAAGCATTCCATCTAATTCATGTTTTATTTTTCGTTGCCTTCTTTATGACCCAGTCGATTAAGATCAAAAATATGGTTGGAGATAGAATACACCCCTGTCTGACTCCACTGTCTATGTTAATTGGTTCTGTGAGTTTCCCATTGTGCATGATTTGTGCGGTATAGTTTTCATAGAACATTTTGATAATTATTCTTATGTATTTTAATGGAATTCCATATCTCTTTAATATTTCCCACATTTTTTCTCTGTAATCCGGTCAAAAGCTTGTCTAAAATCAATGAAATTTATATAGATTTTGCTCTGCCATTCTATTGTTTGTTCTACAATGTTTCTTAATGTGTTAATATGATCTGTGCATACTTTATTACTTCTGAAGCCCGCTTGGTTTGGTCTTAACAACTGGTCTATAGTTTCTTCCATTCTTTCTAGTATCATCCTTGTCATGACTTTACTCACTGTAGAAAGTAGTGTTATTGCTCGCCAATTTTTGCAATTCGTTTGATCTCCCTTCTTGGGTATCTTTACAATTACAGTACAACCTGCCATATCCGGACCTGTCATATCCGGACCTCCCCATATCCGGACGGTTCTGCGCCGTCCGGATCTACCGAAATCTACCGAAAAAGGCAGTCCTGCTGTTGGACAACGCACTAAAAGAAGAACTAAAAGATGGCGAAATAATGTATTATAGAATCTATAAAACGTGTCTATCGACGAAAGTTATTGACGGCGTTGATTACTGGAATGTGTGAAGGAGAAACCCTTTCAGAAACTGTAAAAGAAGTAGTGGTCTTGATATCCGGATTTTTTCATATCCGGATCGGTCTGTCGCCACATTGATCCGGATATGGCAGGTTTTACTGTATACTTTTTTTCCAATCAGGTATTCTCTCCTGCCAGATTATTCACTAGTGTTCCGTTAATTGATATTCCTCCATTAATATCTTCTAGTGCCTCTTTAAACATCTCTTCTAAACATATATTAAAAAGTAGAAGGAATAGTACACATCCTTGTCGTAGTCCTCTTCTTTTTGGAATATCTTTAGATATGCGAAGCAATAAAGCACTAAAATCGGCCTTACCTCCGAAAAAAAAAAACGACAAGATGGATCTTAATAATTCTTTTTGCATTCGATTCGTGAATGCGCCAGGAAACTTTGTGACCCCGAGCCATGATATAATATTGAAAAACTGCATACAAAAAATGCATTCTTAAAGTGCATCTCAAACAGACAATAAAAAAAATTCAGAACTCGTCAATTACCGGCGGAAATGAGTTCAATTTTCTTACCCGGGGTTTTTGGGGTCGCTGAAAACGAATATGACTTCGAAAGTGATTTCCGGAGTACCTGGGGCCCAGGGTGCCTACTGTTTGCCTCGTCTTGTGGAGTTTTCGGCAGATTCATTAAAAAATTAGTCAAAAATCATTACCCGGGGTTTTTTGGGGTCGCTAACGACGAATATGACATCGAAAGTGATTTCCGGAGTACCTGGTGCCCAGGTACCTACTGTTTACCTCGTCTTGTGGTTTTTTCGGCAAATTGCTCGGAGGTTTTTGGGGTCGCTAACGACGAATATGACATCGGAAGTGATTTCCGGAGTACCTGGTGCCCAGGGTACCTACAGTTTACCTCGTCTTGTGGAGTTTTCGGCAAAAAAATTATTAAAACATTAGTCAAAAATTATTACTCTGGAAACTCAGTACTCTGGTTTTTGTGTCGCTGACGATGAATATGATATCGAAAGTGATCTACGGAGTGCCTGGTACCCAGGGTACCTACTGTTTACCTCGTTTTCTGGAATTTTCGACAAATTTATTAAAAAATTAGGCAAAATTCATTACTCGGGGGGTTTTTGTGGTCTCTTTCGACGAGTATGACATCGGAAATGATCTCCGGAGTACCTGATGCCCAGGGTAACTACTCTTTACCTCGTCTTCTGGAGTTTTCGGCAAAGTCTTTAAAATATTAGTCAAAAATCATTAGTCACGAGATAAACAGTAGGTACCCTGGGCACCAGGTACTCCAGAGATCACTTCCGATGTCATATTCTTCGTCAGAGACCCCAAAAAACCCCCAAGCAATGATTTTTGGCTAATTTTTTAATGAATTTGCCGAAAACTTCAGAAGAAGTAGGTACCCTGATTCCGGAGATCACTTCTGATGTCATATTCGTCGTTAGCGATCACAAAAATCCTCCGAGTAATTATTTTTGCCGAAAATTCCACAATACGAGGTAAACAGTAGGTACCCTGGGTACCAGGTACTCCGGAAATCACTTCCGATATCATATTCGTCGTTAGCGACCACAAAAACCCCCGAGTAATTTGTCGAAACCCACACAAGACGAGGCAAACAGTAGGTACCCTGGGCACCAGCTACTCCAGAGATCACTTTCGACATCATATTCGTTTTCAGCGACCCCACAAACCCCCCAATTAATAAAATTGAACTTATTTCCGCCGATAATTGACGAGTTCTGAATTTTTTTTATTGTCTGAGATGAACTTTAAGAATGCATTTTTTGTATGCAGTGTTTCAATATTATATCATGGCTCGGGGTCACAAAGTTTCCTGGCGCATTCACGAATCGAATGCAAAAAGAATTAGATCCGTCTTGTCGTGTTTTTTTGAAGTTATACTTCTTTAGGCACGAGGGTGAATTTTTACATTCCCTGGCGCATGCGCACACCAGCAGTATGTTGTTAGTTGCTAAATCATCCAATTTATGTATGTATCAGCGCAACTAAGGTTTGAAAATAATATATTAGTGTTTTTAGTAAATATATTTATTATAATTTTTGTGTCTTTGGATTTGTCTTCCTTGGGAGTAAGATAATAAGTATTTTTAAACATTTATATTTAATACTTCACTTGATCTATTAGTCAACGTCGTTTGTAATTACGTCCCAGAAGCCGTAAAAACAAAACCCTGATGGGTTATTGGTAGAGCATTCGACTACATAACGCAAAAGTCCCGGGTTCAAATCCTGACAGGGACGATTGTTATCCTTTTTTTTATATTTTTGGAATCAAAATTAGTTTATTAATTAAATAAAATACAAATAAACTTTTAAGTATATTTATTTCGTTGAAATCATATACTTAATAGAAGTATAACTTCTTACGTGCGTACAAAGTACACACATCCTTTTTTTTCGGAGGTTCAGTTCTTTATTGCTTGATTTCGGTATATTTGTTACGGTCAATGTGATAAGTCCGGTCTGTATTAATAATAACCTTAGCAGTTGGTCAATGTGATTAATAATGCCTTTATAATTAGATTAACCGGTTATTATTAATACTATCCTAACAGCTCTGGTAAATGTAATAAAAACGCATTTTGGGCTTCGCTACTGTTTATTTATGAAACTTGGTAATAAAGTTAAACACTTAAACAGAACTTATTAATCAAAAAACCTAACTAGACATGTAATAAGTAAAAAAAAAGACTCGAATTTTTTAATAAAGTTAAAAGCCTAAACATAATTTATCAATCAAAAAACCTAACTAGACTTATATTTGGTAACAAACAAGTAATAATAGATTTGTATTTGGTAACAAAATTAAAACACTTAAACAACATTTATCAACCAAAAAAACCTATTTAACTAGACCTGTATTTGGTAACAAAGTTAAAGCACTTAAACAACATTTATCAATAAAAAAAACCTAACTAAACATTTAATAAGTAAAAACAGTTAAACACTTAAGGGGAAAGGCGCAAAATGTTGCCTGTTAAAATTTTCAATGTGTTTTAAATGTATTCATTTTTTTGGAATCATGAGAAAACTAATAAGTATTTTTAAAAAATTTAAATGCAGAATGAAAGATTACGTTATTACCGAGGGCCTCTCAAGTCCACCAGAATAAAAAATTTCTTTTGAATGAAATATTTGCAATTATAAATAACTGTAACTTATTAAAATAAACATTATAGAAGTTTTCAGGGACTTTCGGCCCTCTGTAATCATGAAGTCTTTCATTCTGCCTTTAAATTTTTCAAAAATATTGATTAGTTTTCTTCTTCTTCTTCTTCAGCCTGTGTTCGTCCACTGCTGGACATAGGCCTCTTCTATTTGCTTCCATCGATTTCTACCCTTGGCAATTCTCATCCACTGTTTGCCCGCGACTTGTTTGATATCATCTGCCCACCTCTTCTGCGGTCTGCCTACTCCTCGCCTGTTCTCTCTTGGTCTCCAGTTTGTTAGTCTCTGTGTCCATTTTTCGGGATTATCTCGGGCAACATGTCCGACCCATTGCCACTTGAGCCTTGCTATACGTTCTGCCACATCAGTAATCTTTGTTCTTTCACGAATGTCGATATTTCGAATCTTGTCTCTCATACTAATCCCTAGCATGGCCCTCTCCATCGCTCTTTGAGTTGTACTGAGCTGCTCTAAGGTTTTCTTTGTAAAGGCCATGGTCTCCAGTCCATATGTAGTTACAGGCAAGATACATTTGTCATAAACTCTACGTTTTAGACACATTGGTATATCTCTATTCTTCAAGATAAAGCTTAACTTGCCGAAAGCTACCCAAGACAATTGTATGCGTCTTTTTATTTCGGCTATTTGGTTTTCTTTGCCGATTTTAATGGTATGTCCAAGATATATATAGTGGTCTACATTTTCAAGACTGACGTTGTCAATAACAAGATTAGTTTGTACATTACTCATTATTTTTGTTTTCTGAAGATTCATTTTGAGACCTATTTTATTTGACTGCTGGTTTAGTTCCTTCATCATTTGCTCCAGTTCCTTGATATCTGTACTGAATAATACTATGTCGTCCGCAAACCTCAAATGACTCAAACGTACACCATCAATGTTTAGACCTTTTTCCTCCCAGTCGAGCTGTTTGAATACATTTTCCAATGCTAAGGTAAAAAGTTTTGGTGAAATAGTATCACCTTGCCTAATACCTTTACCAAGGCGTATTTTTTCGGTTTTTTGGTTTTCATTGATTTTGATGTGGAATGTGGCCTGTTCATAAATATTTTTAATGAGTGTAGTGTACCGTGAGTCTATTCGAGCATCCCTGAGGGCTGACAAAAAGGACCAGGTTTCAATGCTATCGAAAGCCTTGTGAAAGTCAATAAATGCCATATGTAAGGGTACATTACATTCTGTGGTTTTTTCTACCAGTGTTCTACCAGTTTTCTTAGGATTCGAAAAAATTAAGTACATTTAAAGCACATTGAACATTTTGTCAGGCGACATTTTGCGCCTATGCCCTTAAACAAAATTATCAGTAGTAATTGCACAAGAGCTCTAAAATTCTATATTAATTTTAGAGATCGAGTGCAATTTGTTGCGATTATTTCATGAATAAAACTGTTCAAAACCAAAATTTTATTGTAATTTATTGATGTAAGTACAAATTAGTATAATTAAACACACAGTTGTTATAAATATTTCACGGTTGAAAGTCATCACTTTTATAATTTTTAAAACATTAATTGTCATTAATGTCACTGAATGTATTTTTTCGTAGCAACGAAGGGCATCTGACGTAATGTACTTGACGAAGGGCAATTATCAAAAATTATCGATTTAATTTAGATTTCTGTAGCTTTCTATTGGTCAGAATCTCCTATGAATGAAATATTCAATCAAAAATCCTAACTAGACATGTAATAAGTATGTATTAACAAACTCGTATTTTGGAATTTTGGCAATACATTTAGACAGTTAAACAGAACTTATTAATCAAAAAACCTAAGTATACTAAATTTGCAATCAAGATGCAGTAGAAATTTACAAACCAAGACATGTTAAATACTACTAGGAGCACTCCCGAATCATAATTTACAATGTATAAACTTTGGAAATCATGATTTAGGATTTACAATGTATATGGGTACATTGTAAATTATGATTCAGGAGTACTCCTAGTAGCATTTAACGTGTCTTGGTTTGTTTATTTCTACTGCATCTTGATTGTAAATTTAGTATAGACATGTAATAAGTAAACCCTCCATCCCACAAGCTTCTAAGAACTTATTGGTATTCAACATTTATCACGTTTACCGTTTGGATACGGGATTTATTAATAATAACCGGTCAATGTGATTATTTCTGGTATATTTATTACTTTTACCTAGCTATTCGGGTTGTATTAATAGTAACCGGTAATTATTAATAATTCCCATTTAATCACATTTACCGTAACATATTTACTGATATCGGTATAAATTTGTAATGATGCTCACATCCTGATCATCTATTTCTATGTTCCGTAATATGTTTGCAAGCCTTCTGTGTGATTAGTGCCTTTAAATTCTTAGGTATTCATTCATTCAAAAAGCTATTCTCTCATTCACCAACAGAAATTTTATTATATTTGCATATGTACTGTTTAAATATCTCTATCTAACCAAATATAATAATTTTGTTATTTTTATAGATGGGTCTGGTCTGAAGCAGGTACTCAACTTGATTTAGAAAATTCCCTTGATATTGGTGGATTTGGATATCCAGCTATGGCTGTCATTAACTCAAAGAAAATGAAATATTCTATTCTCCGTGGATCATTTTCCAAGGATGGTATTTATGAATTTTTAAGGTAAGAATAATAAAACCATTGTGTCTTCGTTCATTTTCAGAAAAACATCAAATTAAAACAATGTTGACTAACAATAACAAAAAATACACATAGTTTCAAATGTTGTTCTGAAGCTATTTTCTTGTGGCATTTCTATGATTAACTATTTAGATGGGAATTAAGCCACAATTAAATTGAAAAAAATAATTTTATTAACGTTTCGACGCCCAAATTGGGTGTCGTTGACAAAATACAAAATACTACTAATTAAACAAAAATGTTGTTGCTAAGTAAAATATTCTTCTAATAATTTATTTAATCTGACTCATTTATTGGCAATGCAGATATACAGGGTGTTAGTAAATAAGTATGAAAAATGTTAAGGGCTAATTCTACATGAAAAATTAATGCCGGTTTGTTCTATAACCATATGTATGCAAATGCTTAGTTTCCGAGATACGGGGTGTTGAAATTTTTATTTCAAACTGCCAATTTATTTATTGCTCTAAGACCAGTCGAGATATGAGAATGAAATTTGGTGAGTTTTAGGAGGTAGTTATTACGCATTTTTTGACATAATTAAGAATTTTGTATTCATCATTGGCGCGCCTACGGGTAAGTGTCTCAATTTTTTTAAAGAAAAAAATAGTACACCACTGAGATAATTCGAATTAAAAATTATTTTTAAATTCTACGTCTAATTTGTGATAAAAAACTTTTCTTGACTTTTTTTCATATGGTGCACCGTTTTTATGCAGAAAAATAAAACATCTTGACGCGTATTTTTCATTTTTTTAATACATTATCAAGAAATATCCAATATAATAATACTAAACTGGAACAATAACAGAAAATATTACTAATAAGATTTTAACTAGGTGCAGAGCTACAACAAATGTTAAAAATTACCTCCTTTAGAGGTTATAGAAGAATTTTATATTCATCATTGGCGCGCTTACGGGTAATGTTCTGAATTTTTTTAAGAGAAAAATAGTAAGCCACTGAGATATGTCAAATTAAAAATCATTTTTGAATTGCTGATTAAATTTACGACAAAAAAGCTTTCTTGCCTTTTTTTCATATGCGGCGCCGTTTTTATGTAAAAAACTAAGTTTCTATGCATATGGAAACTACCTCAAATACTTTGTAAGCGTTAGGATGTTTTATTTTTTGCATAAAAACGGCGCCTCGTATGAAAAAAAGGTAAGAAAGATTGAACGAGGAATTCAAAAATAATTTTTAGTTTGACATATCTCAGTGGCGTACTATTTTTTTGTTCAAAAAATTCAGACCATTACCCGTACGCGCGCTAATGATGAATTTAAAATTCTTCTGTTACCTGTAAAAGAGATCATTTTAAACATTTTTTGCAGCTTTACACCTAGTTGAAATCTTATTAGTAATATTTTCTGTTATTGTTCTAGTTTCGTAATACAGTGGAACCTGTTTAATTCGAACTTCCATAATTCGAAATCTTCTTTAATTCGAATTTTTATTCTGATCCCTAGCATTTCCTATATAAGTAATGGTAAAAAGTGAATAATTCGAATTATATTTTGGATAATTCGAACTTTTCTACTATCTTTTCTGAATATCTTAGAATCTTTTGTCATTACTAAGAAGCTAAATTCTAAAACGCAGCTAAAAATTTCGGATCTCTTTGGAAAAAAATAAAGTCGGTCTTTTTTATAGCTTGCAAATGTTTTAATTGGTATTTTTGGCCGAATTTTGTTGGCCCATTTTTTAGGTTGACAAAACTCGGGCAAGAATAGGAACAAAAACATTTCCAAGTGATAAAAATGATCAACTAGTTTTTTTTGCTGATCAGTTACTGATATTTATCATTTGCAGGTGTTTTTGTAGGTAATCGTTGTTTTTGTAGATTTATTTTTTAATTCGAATTTTTGGATAATTCGAATTTTTTAACGGTCCCCTGAGATTCGAATTATCCAAGTTTCACTGTATTATATTGGATAGTTCTTGATGATTGTATTAAGAAATGAAAAATACGCGCCAAGATATTTTATTTTTCTGCACAAAACGGTGCATCATATGAAAAAAGGCAAGAAATGTTTTTTATCAAAAATTAAACGTGGAATTTAAAAATAATTTTTAATTAGGAATATCTCAGTGACGTACTATTTTTTTCTTTAAAAAAAATCAGACTATTACCCGTATGCGCGCCAATGATGAATACAAAATTCTTAATTGTATGTTAAAAAATGCGCAATAACTACCTCCTAAAACCCACCAAATTTTATTTTCATAGTTCAACTGGTATTAGAGCAATAAATAAATTGGCAGTTTGAAATAAAAATTTCAACGCCCCGTATCTCGCAAACGAAGCATTTGCGGACATATGTTTATAGAGCAAACCGGCATTCATTTTTCATGTAGAATTAGCCCTTAAAATTTTTCATACTTATTTACTAACACCCTGTATATTATACATTATTATACATTTTAAAGTAGAAGACTTTAAAATGATATTGCCAATATTTATGAGTTGCGTTCCTGGAACGACTTTACTGAAAGATAGTTCATTCGATTACATGAAATCAAACCCAACTCAAGAATATCCGTCACAAAAAAATCATAGCATGTGATCTGTCTTTAAAAAGACAACCAAATGTAACGATGACAGTAAAATTCTCGCGTTAGAGATTCCATAGTAAATATGACATTGTGTACTAATAATACCTATTTTCAACTAAATAATGAATTCTATAAACAAAATTTTGGTCTAGGAATGGGCTCTTCTTTATCTCCATTATTGGCTAATATATTTAGCCAAGGAGGATTTCGAAACTAATATCATTTCTAAACAAAATTTAAAACCCACAGTATGGTGGAGATATGTAGATGATGTGTTTTCAATATGGCCTCATAGATCAGAATTGTTGGATACATTCCTGAATATTATAAATGATCAAGAAGAGACAATAAAATTTACAATGGAAAAGGAATACAATAACACCCTGCCTTTTCTCGATGTTTTAGTCTCAAAGAAGGATACTGGATATGAGACTCAAGTGTATAGAAAACCAACACACACCAACAGATATCTCAATTACAAATCAAATCACAACATCAACGTTAAAAAGGGAATCATTAAATCCTTGTATGATAGAGCCAAAATTACTTGTTCTAACGAAAATCATTTTTAGAAGAAAAACAATTGTTAACATCTGTTTTATTAAAAAATGATTATTCTTTATCGTTTATAAATAAGGAATTGTCAAGATTGGATCGAATGGAACAGAACAACTTAGAACGGGATCCTACAACATTCACAAGAAATAATACGAGGAAAATATCAATACCATAAATATATAAAGGATTATCCGAGAAATTTAAAACAATAGGAAATAAATTCAACATTTCAACAACATTCAAAACAACAAACACATTGAGATCTATTCTATCTAAAACTAAACCTAACAATGAACAAGAAAGAACAAGGAATTGCATTTATAAAATACCTTGAGAATGCGAACAATTTTATTTAGGTGAAACGAAACATCAAGACCATTAAACGTTAGAATAACTGAACATCAGTCTTATATTAAAAATAGACAATTTAATAGATCTCAAATATGTCAACACGCATGGGATAATGAACATAGAGTTCAGTGGAGAGATTCGAGTATAGTCCTGAAAGAATCAGATAGTAAAACGAGAAAAATCAAAGAAGCGGCTCTAATTATGCTAAATGAAACCAATTGTGTCGCAAATTCCTCGGTAGAATGCAGTAGGATGTGGTTACCCATACTGAAAGAGGAAATCAATATAAAGAAAATACCACGATTAGTAAGTCAATAACATATCGAGTTAGTACATATTTTAAATTTTAGTATTACTTTTTGTATATTTATGTATTATTAATATTATTTATAATTTAAACATATTAAAGTCAGAATTTGGTATTAGTTTCTTGAGAGTAAATTAAATGTAAGACCAAATACTTACGATGACGGGATAGTATCACGAGGTTTTTTCCTGGTTTTCCCTCGTGATTTACTATGGAATCTCTAACGCGAGAATTTTACTGTCATCGTTGCATTTGGTTGTCTTTTTAAAGACAGATCACATGCTATGATTTTTTTTGTGACGGATATTCTTGAGTTGGGGTTGATTTCATGTAATCGAATGAACTATCTTTCAGTAAAGTCGTCCCAGGAACGCAAGTCATAAATATTGGCAATATCATTTTAAAGTCTTCCACTTTAAAATGTATAATATATGTCTGCATTGCCAATATAAATGAGTCAGATTAAATAAATTATTAGATGAATATTTTACTTAGCAACAACATTTTTGTTTAATTAGTAGTATTTTGTATTTTGACAACGACACCCGATTTGGGCGTCGAAACGTTAATAAAATTATTTTTTTCAATTTAATTATGGCTTATTTCCCATATAAATAGTTAATCATAGTTTCAAATGTTATGTATCACCCAAAATTTTTTGCTTTTATCAATTATTTTCAGAAACGACTCTTATTGGTTTTATTTATAAAAAAAATCATAACGTTGACAGATATTTTTTGTTTTAAAAGAGATACTGTTTTTTTATAAATCCAAAAATAAAAAATTGATTTCTAATTAATATGTATTTAACAAATTTAATGTATATTTCCACCATGTGCATCGATGCAAGCCTGGATTCGAGCTTTAATACTGCTAACAAGTCAATCTATCATTTCCTGCGTCAGATTCTCCCATTATTTTCTACCGCCAATTGTAAGTTCATGATGGGTTCTAAGATAGTCCAGGGCGCATTTGTTTTGAGATGGACGTTGAGAGGTGACTCAAATTTTTTTGCATAAATTGCTTGAAAATAACTCAAATAATAATATTTGAGTTATCCTCCAACATTGTTTAACCTTCCGATGACCAACCTTTTTTTGTTACACGGATGACCAAGGGGGGAAAATGACCCCAGGTCAAAAATGACAATTTACAAAAAAATAAAGTTTTTTTTTAATTTTTAGATTTTTTTTTGGCATGGACTTTATGTCATTCAGCCAGTCACAACATGAGTATTAGTGTCATGTGTAGTGTGTATGTTGAGTAAGTGTCTTGTTACTTTTCAACGTCGACGTCATTAGCGTAAAGCTACTTGTAATTACACATAATAGACGGTAATTTTACTAAACATCAACTTCAGAATATATTTTTTATTCGTAAAATATAGGGAATTTTTTTTATTTTAAAATATGAGGATATCTAGAATGATATTAAAGTCAAATAAAAAAATATTGAGTTAAAAATTAAAAATACTTTTGAATTTATTAAAGAAAAATAGCTAGGGTCACAATTTCCCCCGCTTGGTCATCCGAAGGTTAAATAATCAAAATGTCAAAATATGAAGGAAAAATTCGATTTTTTTATTGGTTTTTTGATTATAGCTTTAAAACTATTCATTTCTGAGAAAAGTTGTACTGACATAAAAGTTACGTAATTAAATTTCATACAATATAGAATTGGTTAAGAATTTAAAAAATAGTCACAAAAACAAGTATTCGCATTTTACGTTTTTCAACCATTTATAATACAATTATGACCTTCATATTTTACCCAGAAAAACTTTATGATATAGTAAAACAACACTGTAAATTTAATTAAGATCGGTTTAATAGATTTTGCAAAATAAATTTTGCAATCCAGCTTTCGCAAAAAAATTCATTTTTTTAAATGTTGCAGGACTGAAAATAAAGCAGATAGCAAGTTGAATTTTTTTTTGCTTACAGAAGTGTACTGTACCTTTCATTTGCAATTTGCAAAATTAAAAGCAATTAATTACCACGGCGTCAGAAATTTTTTTAAATAAACATTAATTTTTGGTGCTACGCGCAGGACAGCGGTGTTCGATTCACACAAGTTGATTTCCACCAAAATTTCTTCCAATCTTTATCTAATATATTATTTTCTTACTATATATTTTGTTGTATTTTAATATTTTAATTCCACAAAAATCAAACTAATTTGATTATTGTTTGTGAAATATTGTTTAAACAATTGCATATGTTTAAAAATAATAAACTTTTATTCTCTAACTTAAAATATATGAACAAAGAAAGTTTTTGCTAAAAAAGTGTTATTTCAAAGAATAGAGTATGTGTTTTTATTTTGCAATAAACAAATTTATTTATTTATATCAAAATGTAATAAAAATTAAAATGTATCAATCATTATCAAAGGTCATTGGAATGCCCAATCAGAGCAAACTATCGGCTGTCCTGCGCGTAGCACCAATAATTAATGTTTATTTAAAAAAAATTCCTGACGCCGTGGTAGTTAATCGATTTTAATTTTGCAAATTGCAAATGAAAGGTACAGCAGTGGCGGCCAGTCAGGGACGGCAGGGTCGGCAGTGCCGACCCACACATTTATAGATATAGATTTTTTAAATATTTGTATCTGTGAAATAAAAAAAAATCTATCAGATAATACAGACTAAATTTTATTCATGGTTTTTAAAAGAATTTGATCAATCCGAGCGTTAAGTGATCCCTGCGCATAACAGACTTCTCAAAAAATGAATGATCCGAGCCATTTATCTGACTTTTCGGCTAGCCGTCCCTAACATCCGTAGCTTGACAATTTTCACGTAAAACTCAACGACATAACAAGTCGATGAGCAAGCGAACATTACTTCTCTCCGTGGGCAATAGCAGATACGGCATGGCAGGTTAAGCGCCAGCGCCAAGTACGGCACATTTCGGTCTGCCGGTCGGTGTTTCATTTGGAAGCATGCATCGGTAGAAATTGTCAAAAATAATCACGCCGTTTTACGTCGTTTAATTGATATTGTAATTTTTTTAAGTTGTCAGGAATTATCATTTAGTGGACATGATGGATCGAAGCATTTGTTAAAAATCAAAGTAATTATAGAGAATTAATAAAATTGTTTTAGAAATTATTTACTTTCTGATTCGAAGTGTATTCGTAATACAGAATGAACTAATACATATAATCAAATGTTAAATTTTGAATAACGTTGTTGAATCTGAGATTTAGAAAACCATTTGCTTTTCACTGAAAGTAGATGAAACTTCTGATTATCATGTCATTCACAATTATCAATTATTTTGTTCGATACGTGTTACGTGGTAATATTTATGAGAGGTTTTTAGGTTTTAGAGATGTGAGTAAAAGCAATAAGGCAGAATATATTTTTGGTGTTTTAAAGAACAGATTCAAATTTTTTGATACCAAAAATAAATTGGTAGGGCAAACTGGGGCAATCTTATGACGGCGTTGCTGTGATGAGTGGTGAATTTAATAGTCTCCAGGCAAAAGTTAAAACTATTGCATCACAACCTTTATTTACTCACCATTATGCGCATATAATGAATTTAGTTTTACATGATACGTGTAAAAAAATAAAGAATATCGTCTTTTCTTGCCAGTTTAGCTCACCTAAACGGATTACTGCTTTAGAACAAATTTGTTTCGAAAAAAAAAGCGAACAGTTTGTCAGACGCGATGAAATTTTAAATCTCGGTTAGTTTTATCTAAGCAGATTATCTCTTGTAGTTTTAGTATCTGTAGCAGATTTTCGTGAACAGCTTTTGGAAGTTTTTGATTTTATTATCGAAGGCGATGATTTTGAAAGTGGCGATACCTCGATCCGTGAAGCAATCGGTTTGAGAACTTTATTAAATACTAATGACTCTTTCAATATTTTTTTAAATAGACATTATTTATTCTAAAAATAGAATACGAAAGCTGGTGCAAAATCTCAGAGATTTTCGTAATGATAGTGGTTTCCAATATATACGCAGTGACGTTTTGGATTCGCTTGATATTTCCGAACCACCCCAAAAAAGACAACGACATGATACATATCTCGAAAAACGAGTAAGTATATCTTGAAATTTTGGATACCTACTATTATATGCAAATAGATACTCGTTTTTCGAATTTTGAAGATTTGCAAATTTTTGACCTCTTTGACGATTTAAAATTTAAAAGTTACGTTCGCCAAAGAATTTCCAAGATATTTATTATTACAAGTTAGGTACTTAAAAATTATGCTGGTCCAAATATTTTCAGAAAGTGGGATAAGTTGCACAATATGTATGTATAATTCTATGTAGTAAGTACTGCAATTCATTACAAAAAAATGTTAATCAATTTTCTTATTACCACCAATTTCTGCCAAAAAAAAACGGGATTTACCTTGTCTCAAAAGAATCAACACGTATTGTCGAAACACCATGAAACAAGAGAGAATGTCAAGTACATCAAATAAAAAAAAAGCAAAAAACAACAAAATCTCCTATGATGAATTAAGCCTTTTAACTTTTAGTTTGATGGTATACCTATATGAGGAGACAAAAAAACCTTGCCGACCCTGTCTCCAAGGCCACGAGCCGCCACTGAGGTACAGTACACTTCTATACGCAAAAAAAATTCAACTTGCTATCTGCTTTATTTTCAGTCCTGTAATATTTTGAAAAAATGAATTTTTTTTTGCGAAAGCTGGATTGCAAATTTTTTTTTGCAAAATTTATTGAACCGATCTTAATGAAATTTACAATTTTGTTTTACTGTATCATAAAGTTTTTCTGGATAAATATGAAGGTCCTAAGTGTAGCATAAATGGTTGAAAAACGTAAAATGCGAATACTTGTTTTTGTATGGTTTTTTCGCAATTATTGCTATTTTGCAGCAAGGGTGACTATTTTTTAAATTTATAACTAATTATTATGATTTCTTCGAGCATGAACAGCTCTGGAGAGCACATCCCCTGCATTTCTTCTATATTATTATGATTTCTTCGAGCATAAACAGCTCTGGAGAGCACATCCCCTGCATGTTCACTCTGAGTAACACCCACTCTTGCCGCCACGCACCTAAAGCGTTAATTCTTGCATGGCCGAACTCAAAAATTAAATTACGATTCATTATAAATCACATTTTCAAAGATTTTACCAGAATAACTTTTTCAAATAGGTAAACCTTGGGTTTAATCATTGGAAAAAGTTAAATAACCAGGTCTATTAACCTGGGAACAGTCGCGCTCACTTCTGTCACGTAAGCAGTCGCGCGATTAGATTAAATCTAACAGTATGAATTTAAATACGAATTTAAAACAAATTTTTAAAAATGTATATACATTTTCAATTTCTTTGCAACACGAAAATGCAGCAGCTGCATAATACTATGGTCAAATCTGAGAGTGCAGGAAGAGTATATACCGGTTTCGGGGGTTGTTTCCCCCTCATCAGTAGTCCCATATCCTCCTCTCTCAGATTCTTCCACGTACCACACTTTGGGCCTTTCCGAATTGCAAAGAAAGAAATGTCACGGATGAACTAGGGCCATCTACCGAAAAACAAAGTAAGTTATCAATCGAAGCAGCACAGAAAACGACAATAAATATCGTTCCCATACCACCAGCTTGACAACAGGTGGAATACTTTCTTTGGTTACACCTCCTGAGATTTTCAAAAAATTTTTGAAAACTTTACAATTTTTTTTATACTATTTTTATTTATTTGTTATGTTAAAAATATCTATTTCTAACAATTCTAAAGCTAATTATTGGTTCTCACCAAAGCCATAAATTCCACAAAAAAATAAAAAAATATTTTTTTTTTTTTAAATACCTACGCATTACAACAATCTTCCTCGAGGCACTTACGAGTGGAAAGTTATGTTGCAAAATTTTTCATCAAGTTATCACGGAAAATGATAAAATGTTAGCTTTTTTCTAACGGCGCGACTGCTCCCGGGTTAAATGGAATTTTAATAAAATAAAAAACCAAAAAAGGAGTATTTTACATGAAAGACGCATATTAAATATGTGATTATAGTCCTGGGTAATAAGGATTTTCTCGGGACACTCAAAGATCCAGGTAGCTAACTATTTTCTAGTTATTGTAGACCTATAGGAAGAAAACCTACCTGTTTTCCTGTCTAGAGTTCGCGTCCGCTTTTTAATTAACAATTTAGTGCAAAAATCGCGATTTTTTCGATTTTTCGCACCCCATTCAAAAACTAAATAGTTGAAATAAAATTATAACATTCAATTTTTTAGAACATTGAAAAACCTTCAAAATGCCGATTTTTGAAAGTTAAAAAGTTAATTTGTTGCTACGCAAACTGCAAAATAAGTGAACATTGTGATTTGTTAATAACTATTACTAAAACTACCTTATAACTTTAGTGTTTCACCCAAAGTTGGGTATTGGGGTACTTAACAAAACTTCAAAATTTGAGACCGATCTATTAATTATTTTAAGAGTTATTCTATTTGTTTATCCCAGAGACCTTTATTTTGCAATAACATAAGACAGAAAATAATGAAGATAGGACAATTCTGAGTATGCCAAATGAAAGTAGAAGTTTGATAGTATAGAAATGTAAAAAATGATACAAAAATTAATCAATATAATCAAAAATCCTAATGCCACATTTTTGAAATTTTGTAGTTTATAAACATTTATAATAACTTTACAAATATTATCCGTAGGAACAATCTTTTTATACAGGGTGTTTCATTGGGAAACGGAAATACTTTAATTGTGAATAGAGGTCACCGAGGCGGTTCTAGGTATACTATATTTTTTGCCCTACCGACTTTTATAACCGAGTTACAGGGTGTTTTATCGATTTTTACAATTTCTTTCCTAAGCCATAACTTTAGAACCACCCTGTATCACAGGAAAAATCCAGGTCCGGATTAACAAAAAATTATAAAGTAATTGTGACCTTAAAACAACATCCTGTATATTGAAATTCTGAAAATTTGTTTGCATATTTGAAAAGAGCACAAAAAACTAAGTCTAATCGTTCTCTTCAATTTTTCGGCCAGATAATTTTATGACTTTAATTTTAAAATTATATTGAATTTTTTAAGAACTCTAACATTAAAAAGAAGGTATTATTAACTTTTTATTATAAATTAATAAAGCTATTGAATAAATACTTATTTTAAAATTAATCAATAATTATTTACCACATTGGAACGACCCAATTATTAATCACAAGAAAAATCCAGGTCCGGATTAACAAAAAAAAATAAAGTAATTGTGATCTTGAAACAACACCCTGTATATTGAAATTTTCAAAATTTGTTTGCACATTTGAAAAGACCACAAAAATCTGAGTTTATCGGTTTGCTTTAATTTTTCGCGAAGGAAATTTAATGACTTTAATTTTGAAATTAAATATATTGATAATTTTAAGAACACTGAAATTAAAAAGCAGATTTTTAAAGCACTTTTAACAATAAATTATTAAAGTTATTAAATAAATACCCATTTTAAAAATAATCAATACTTATTTACGACATTCGAATGACCCACTTACAAATCATAACAAAAATCCAGGTCCGGATTAACAAAACAATATAAAGTAATTGTAACCTTGAAACAACACCCTGTATATTGAAATTTTCAAAATCCGTTTGCACATAGGTATGAAAAGAGCACAAAAAACTAAGTTTAATCGTTAGCTTCAATTTTTTGGCCAGACAATTTAATGAATTTAATTTTGAAATTATGTCGAAATTTTTAAGAACTCTGCGAACTCATAATAAAAATTTCGATATAATTTCAAAATTAATGTCATTAAATTGTCTGCACAAAAAATTAAAGCGGGACATTAAACTTAGTTTTTCGTGCTCTCTTCAGGTGTGCAAACGTATTTTAAAAATTTCAATATACAGGGTGTTTTTTCAAGGTCACAATTACTTTGTATTTTGTTGTTAATACGGACCTGAATTTTTCTTGTGATTAGTAAGTAAGTCCGTCTAATGCTGTAAATAATAACTGATTATTTTTAAAATTAGTATTTATTCATTAACTTGAATGATTTATTAATAAAAGTGCTTTAAAAACCTGCCTATTAATTTCAGGGTTCTTAAAAATTTGAATATATTTAATTTCAAAATTAAAGTTAATAAATTTTTGTACAAAGAATTAAAAGTGAATCGATAAACTCGGATTTTTGTGGTCTTTTCAAATGTGCGAACCATTTTTGAAAATGTCAATATACAGGGTGTTGTTTCAAGATCACAATTACTTTAGGTTTTTTTGTTAATCCGGACCTGGATTTTTCTTGTGATTAATAATTGGGTCTTTCCAATGTGGTAAATAAATATTGATTCATTTTAAAATGAGTATTTATTCAATAAATTTAATAATGTATAATTAAAAGTTAATAATACCTGCTTTTTAATGTGGAGTTCTTAAAAAAATTCAATATAATTTCAAAATTAAAGTCAAAAAATTGTCTGGCCGAAAAATCAAAGCAAACTATTAGACTTAGTTTTTTGTGCTCTTTTCAAATATGCAAACAGATTTTCAAAATTTCAATATACAGGGTGTTGTTTTAAGGTCACAATTATTTTATATTTTTTTGTTAATACGGACCTGGATTTTTCTTGTGATTAGTATGTCGGTCGTTTGGGTTTTGAATGAGAGATATGTGTACCAAATATTAAAACAATATACCGGGTGGTTCTAAAGTTATGGCTTAGGAAAGAAATGAGCAAAATCGATAAAACACCCTGTAACTCAGATATAAAAGTCGGTAGGGCAAAAAATTTAGTATATCTAGAATCGCCTTGGTGACCTCTATTAACCATTAAAGTATTTCCGTTTCCCAATGAAACACCCTGTATATTCGAAAAGCTAGTATTTTAACACGAATTTTCAAATAAAGAAAATTTAGCCTGGGTTCATTAGAGACAAAGTTAGCCATGTGTTTTTTTTAATTCACAGCTAATTTGTTTATAATAATTAAGGAATTTCATTGATGCCATTTTAAGTAATGGGATTTGTATTTTTCTTAAAAAAATTTGCACAAACATTGTACCTTCACAGCACCCTCCACGATTTTTCAAAAATGTAGTTCAAACGATTACTAGGGGGAACATACAAGTCTTCTTCTTCTTTAGGTGCCGTGTCTGTATTCAGACGTTGGCCGTCATCATGTTTACAATTTCCTGAAATCTCTCTCTATCGGCTGCTGCGCGAAATAATTCTTCTACTGTGCAGCCACACCATTGTCTAATATTACGCAGCCATGAAAGTTTCTTTCGACCAATCCATCTCTTTCCCTCCACTTTTCCTTGTATTATAAGGCGAAGCAGATGGTATTTAGGTCCTCTAATTATATGGCCGAAGTATTCTGTTTTTCTCCTCTTTATGATGCTTATGAGCAGACGTTCCGAATTCATCATTTGAAGAACATCTTCATTGCAAGTGTGCGAAACCCACGATATCTTTAGGATTCGTCGATAGCACCACAATTCGAATGCTTCTATTTTGTTTAGCATTGTGGTTTTTAACGTCCATGTCTCACAACCATACAATAGGATAGACCACACATAACATTTCAGCACCTTCTTTCGAATATTCATCGACAGGTTTCTATTACATAAAACTGGTTTCCAGGTCATAAAAGCCTTCCGTGATATTTCGATCCTAGTTATTATCTCTTCATCAGAGTCACAATTTACATTTAACCAGCTGCCAAGGTACTTGAAATGATTTACCCGTTCTAACTCCTCTCCATCAAGAGAAAGCTGACCTTGATCTATATTAATCTTTCCAACTGCCATCCACTTTGTTTTTGAAATGTTGATTTTAAGGCCTCTCCGATAGCTTGCTTCACTGACTAGATTTAGTAGTGTCTGAAGATCTTGTAAATTTTCAGCAAGAATGGCTGTATCGTCAGCGTATCTAATATTGTTGATTACTTCTCCGCCTAGCCTTACTCCCTCTTGTCTAGTAAGTAGCCTTGGTAGCCAGGCAATCGAAAAGTGTATTATGTTGTACTCGGTCGAATGCCTTCTCGAAGTCGATGAAACAAACATAAACGTTCTTTCGGAATTCACAACTTTTTTGTAATAGAACGCGCATACAAAATAGTGCTTCTCTAGTTTCTAGACCATTTCTAAATCCAAATTGCTTATTACCCATTCTATAATTTCTCTTCTCGGTTTTGTATAATACGTAAAAGTATCTTAAGTGTGTGACTCATCAAACTGATTAGTCTAAAATCGCTGCATTTGGTGGGTCTGCTTTTCTTTGGTAATGTTATAAACAGTGACTCAAACCAATCATCTGGTATTTTTCCTTCGTTGTAAATTTTGTTAAAGAAAGTAGGTAATGTTTTCCTCATCCAAAAGTTTAAGTCGCTCAACAGGGATTTGATCTGGTCCAGGTGCTTTATTGTTTTTGGCTTGTTGTATTGCTTTTATGACTTCTGACTTCAGTATACTGGGACCTCTGTCTAACTTGGTAACATACAAGTACACCGAGTTAAAATACCGAAAAAGCAATTTAAAACTAATACAATTTTCTGTTTCTCCGGATCAACTCAATGGATTTTCATCTTTCTTTTTTTAATTTGTATGTAATTTCTACGTACATTACAAATATGCAAATTGTTTATAAACTTATTAATTAATAAACAATCTAATTTGTTTAAACAATTCTTGAAAAAATATTTTTTTACAAAAATCTATTTTTTAAATCATATTATCATTAATGATCATAGAAAAAGTTAAAGTACACTTTAATAAATAAATGATTTTTATCAGATAATTATTTATTGAAGATAATTTATTTATTAAATTATACCTTAACTTTTTCTATGATTAATAACGATAGTATGATTAAAATCATGGATTTTTGGGCAAAAATTATTTTTTCAAAAATTGTTTTAACAAATTAGACTGTTTATTAATTAATAAATGTCTAGACAAATTGCATATTGGTAATGTACAGAAAAATTACAGACAACTTAAAAAAATAACGATCAAAATATATTCAGTAGATACCGAGATATACGAGTCTACTTAAGTTGGAAACATATGGGAAACTTTTTTATTATTAATTTTACGAAAAAAACTTATTCTTCATAAAAAGTTCTGCATGCTCTAAAACCTAAGATTCAATCATCATATATCAAATTTTATCAATATTGTACGAGGTATGTCAAAAAATATGAATTTCGTTCAAGGGTAAAGTACCTTAATTTCTCTGAATATCGAAAATTATTATTATGAAAAGTTGTTTGGAATTAAAAACCAAAATAAAATATGCAATTACATGCTTCTAATTGAAAAAAAAAATATTTTCCAAATTTTTCTCTTTATGAATACCCATCATTTTTATTTATTACAAATTAATATAACTCTTTTATTATTCATTTTACGAAAAAAATTTATTCTTCATAATAAGCTCTGCATGGTCTAAAATCTAAGATACAACTATGATATATCAACTTTTATTAATTTTATACGAGGTGTGTCAAAAAAATATGAATTTCGCTCATGAGTATAGTACCTTTAAATTTTACAATATTTCAATTAGAAGGATGTAATTGCATATTGAAACATAGTTTTTAATTCTAAACAACTTTTTTAATAACAATTTTCAATATTGTGAAAAATAAAGGTACTTTACTCCTGAGTGAAATTCATATTTTTTGACATACCTCGTATAAAATTAATAAAATGTGATATCTGATGGTTGCATTTTCAATTTTAGACCATGCAGCACTTTTTATGAAGAATAACTTTTTTTCGAAAAATTATTAATAAAATTAAAGAGTTATAATATATGTAATAAATAAAAACGAAGTTAAGTATCCATAAATTTGAGAAAAATTTGGAATTTTTTTTTCAGTTAGAAGCATGTAATTGCATATTTGGTCTTGGTTTTTAATTGAAAATAACTTTTCATAATAAGAATTTTCGATATTCAGAGAAATAAAGGTACTTTACCCTTGAACGAAATTCATATTTTTTGACATACCTCGTATAATATTAATAAAATATGATATATGATGATTGATTCTTAGGTTTTAGAGCATGCAGAACTTTTTATGAAGAATAACTTTTTTTCGTAAAATTAATAATAAAAAAGTTTCCCATATGTTTCCAACTTAAGTAGACACGCTGCAGAAAATAATAGTAGTTTTAAGTTGCCTTTTTAGTTTTTGAACTCGTGCATTTGTCGGCTCCCAGCTCCCCCTTCACTTACCACGACTAGTCATTAATTGAACTACATTTTTAAAAATTCGTGTAAAATACCAGCTTTTCTAATATGTAAAATGATTTTTACTACGGACAATATTTTTAAAGTTATTCTAAATGTT
This sequence comes from Diabrotica virgifera virgifera, assembly GCF_917563875.1. Taxonomy (NCBI): domain Eukaryota; kingdom Metazoa; phylum Arthropoda; class Insecta; order Coleoptera; family Chrysomelidae; genus Diabrotica; species Diabrotica virgifera. The sequence continues at coordinate 147,338,563 of NC_065452.1, forward strand.
TATAAACTACAAAATTTCACAAATTTGGCATTACGATTTTTGACTATATTAGATAATTTGTTTGATCTTTTTTTAGTACATTTTGATAGCATCAGTTTTCTACTTTCATTTGGCATACGCAGAATTACCCTGTCTTCATTATTGTCTGTCTTATGATATTGCAAAATAAAGGTCTCTGGGATAAACAATTAGAATAACTCTTAAACTAATTAATGGATCGGTCTCAAATTTTAAGAGTTTGTTAAGTACCCCAATACCCAACTTTGGGTGAAACACTACAGTTCTAAGGTAATTTTAGTAAAATTTATTAACAAATAACGATTTTCACTTATTTTGCAGTTTGCTTAGTAACAAATTAACTTTTTAACTTTCAAAAATCGGCATTTTGAAGGTTTTTTAATGTTCTAAAAAATTAAATTTTGTAATTTTATGTCGACTACAGTAGACTCCCGTAAGTTCGACCTCGGTTAGTTCGGTCTCCGCTTAGTCCGGCCGGCTCTCTGAGCATTAGTCACACACTTTGCACATCAAAAATCATTATATGTGTTTGTTTCCATGGAGGTGCTCGGATTATCTACTATTGCATCAACTGATGGAGCAGATGTTTCCTCACCCCCTTCTGTATGGAATTCAACTCCCATATCCTCTTCCTCGGATATTGGAACTTCGTGAATTTTTAATCTCATCTGGACTACTGAACCGGCTTCTGGATAAACTATACTGTCTAAATCAAGCAGCTCGTCTATGTCACAATTCGTCTGGCTCAGAAATAGGTGGGAATTGTCTACTGTCGATGGATAACACTCAACAAATTCTTTTAAACCTCCGTTTAATACCACGGGATCTTCTTTGTACTGTCTACCTGTATCCCACTAAAAGATATAAAATTGTTAACACAACTTTTTCGTTATAAGTTTTGCCTGAGACACCAAACTGAACATGATGTTAAAACCATTTAACTGATAGACTAATGTAAACAAAATGTCAACAAAACATCGAGTGAGTAACAACATAACTTAGTCACCTATTTGGTATGTTATAAATTTCTTTCTAAGTAGAGGAGAATAGCTTTGGATGAGGTCATAATAACAGCAAATAAAATTTTAATAATCGAAAAATGTACGAAATGTGAGATTACATAATAATAGGCTATTTATTATGTTCAAAATAAGAGAGCTAAAAGAAACTACAACGTTAACGGGATTTTATTGTCTCCTATGGTCAATGGACCTCTAAATTTGAAAAAACCGCGGAGTGCTACCATTTAAATGGGTGCGTTTTTGAGAAAGGGGTGAATTAGTCCCTAGGCACAGGGCGAATTAGGGTGAGTTCTATGCACTTTTGGTACAGACACGTCTACAGGAAAATTGCTCTAGGTTAAATTTACTATCGAAATATTACATGTTAAAGTAAAAAATATTTTTTTACAAAAATGTATTCAAAAGAAAAGCAAGAAAAAAACACGAAAGAAAGTAATTTTGTTTTTTTGCTACATAACTTTTTTCCACAGGAATATAGGTATAGTCATTGCTTCAGCGAAAAGTAACTTCCACCCTTCCTCTTTAAACCGAAGTTTGGTAAAAGTATCTAGGATTTACAGTTTCCGAAAAATAATTTTTCAAAGTTCGCCGCTCACAGCATTTTTGGGCCATTTTCCCCATTATTTGGCAAACATTGTTCTGTAACTTTTTGCTACGCATTTCTAGGTATACGCAATGGTACACTTAGTAGAAAGAGTCAATTACCTTTAAAATGGTCTATCGTATAAGGTTATACGGCTCTTTTTAAGCAAGTTATGCTTTTTCAAGGTTTTATACTTTTAATGATTTTTGATATTTTTAATGATTACTTTTTAAATTTCTCATTATGATTTTTTCCCTTGTACATTTAGGTATATATATATTCTGGAATAAAAAAGGTTATTTTCTTTACTTTAAAATGGTGTTCCGGAAAGTACTCTAGGACTATTTTTAAAGAAGATATCAGTAGGATATCCAAGGGTATCCGTAATTTGAGAAAAATTAAATTTTTTTTTATTTTTTTAATTAGAAGAATATAATTGCATATTATAACATAATTTTTAATTCCAAATAACTTTTCTTAATAACACTTTTAGATATTGTGAAATATAAAGGTACTTTACTCTTGAGCGAAATTCATATTTACAATTCATATTTAGTAACATACTTCGTACACTATTGATACAATTTTATATCTGATGATTGCATCTTAGGTTATAAACTATGCAGAACATTTTATAAGGAATCACTTTTTTTCATAAAGTTAATAATAAAAAAGTTTTCCATGTGGTTCCAACTTAGTGGGACCTATTGCATGTGTATATGTCACATTTTGAAAAAGCATATCTTGTTTAAAAATAGCCCTAGAATTGTTTACAATACACCATTTTAAAGTCCAGAAAATAAGACCATATTCGACAATGTATATACCTAAATATACAACAAAAAAAGTTATAATGAGAAATTTAAAACTAATCCTAAAATATATCAACAATCATTAAAAGTATAAAATTTTTGAACAACCATATCTGCTTAAAAATAGTCATACAGCCTTCTACAATAGACCATTTTAAAGACAATTTATTGACTTGTCTTCCTATTAAATGTAACAATGCATATACCTAAAGCTACGTAGAAAAAAGTTAGAGACCAATGTTTGAGAAGTAACGAGGAAAATGGGGCAAAATCTCTGTGAGTGGCGAATTTTGAAAAATCATATTTTGGAAACTATAAATTATAGAGACTTTTACCAAACACCATTTTAAGAAGGAAAGATGGAAGTTTATTTTCTGTGAAGCAATGTCTATACCTATATCCCCGTGGAAAAAAGTTATGGGGCAAAAAACAAAATTGCTCTATCATTCGTGTTTTTTTCTTGCTTTTCTTTTGAATAAATTTTTGTAAAAAAAAATATTTTTTACTTTAAAATGTCATCTTTCGATAGTAAATTTAACTTGGAACAATTTTCCTGTAGACGTGTTTGTACGAAAAGTGCATAGAACTCACCCTAATTCGCCCTATGCCTAGGGACTAATTCACTCTTTTTTCAAAAACGCACCCATTTAAATGGTAGCACTCCGCGAGTTTTTCATATTTACAGGTCTGTTGACTATATGAAACAATAAAACCAAGTTAACGTTGTAGTTCCTTTCTGCAATACATAATCAATAGCTTATAAGTACAGGGTTATTCACTATATTTTGACCCACCTGTAAACTGCCTTGTTTACAGAATTAGAAAAAAATGTAAAATACAAAAGTTATTTGATTTTTAAATTATGATTTTTTGACATATATATCATACTAGTGACGTCATCCATCTGGGAGTGATGACGTAATCGACTATTTTTTTAAATGAGAATAGGGGTCGTGTGCTAGCTCATTTGAAAGGTTATTCAATTCTCCATTCAGTAATATAAACATCAAGATAATTATTTATACAGGGTGTCAAATTTTTTTTGAATTAAATTAATTGACACAAAAAGAATAATATATGTAATTTATTTAGTTCAAAATATTTTCTACTGCTGTTTGAAAACAGAAATGAAAGTTTATTGCACAGATAAACATTGCTTTTTGCTTTAATTCAATGTTCAAACTGCCAGGAGGCAGATGGGTGGCAGTTGACCATTGAATTTAAGTGAAAAGTAATGTTTATTTGTTCAATAAACATTTATTTCTGTTTTCTGACAGCAGTAGAATGTATTTTAAATTAAATAAATTATATACATTCTTCTTTTTGTGTCAATTAATTTAATTAAAAAAATTTGTTTTGGACACCTTGTATAAATGATTATCTTAATGTTTATATTACTGAATAGACAATCGAATAACCTTTCAAATGAGCTAGCGCACGACCCCTAAATTCCTCCCCCCTTTCATTTAAAAAAATAGTCGATTACGTCATCACGCCCAGATGGATGACGTCACTAGTATGATATATATGTCAAAAAATCATAATTTAAAAATCGAATAACTTTTGTATTTCACATTTTTTCTAATTCTGTAAATAAAGCAGTTTACAGAGGGGTCAAAATATAGTGAATAACCCTGTACATACAAAAAATTACGTTTTGAATGTGTTAACCCGATAACAAGTACACCATCTAAAAAAGTCTGTAACTTTGTTGTTCTTTACTTCGCATACATTATTCTTTAATTTTTATGTAATACCAGTGGCGGCTCGTGACCTCAGTATGCGGGTAGGCTACACATATAACGTTTAACAATTAACCTCGCTTTAAATTTTTAATTATCTATAAATCTACACTTACCGGCAGAAAAAACCGCCACCCCAAAAAATGGGCCATTTTTAATGTCTTGTATTTCCTAAACCTCATGTCCGATCTAAGTAATTCTTTTAATATGTTATAGCCTTATTCTTTAACAATATCCCTGTAATAATATTGTTGCTAGACAGGTACATTGTCATTGTATACAGGGTGTACGAATCAAACTGTGTTTTTTTCTCAAACTTTGGAACACCCTGTGGAATGTTCTAGCTTTTATAAAATACTGAAATTAAAACCCAACTATAGCCTCAGGTTTTCTTAACATTACGTTTTTTGTTTCATTCGCTTCTGTTGGATAATAAAAAAGTTAGACACTTTAACAACTACCCCTGCTTTTCGTCAATACAGGGTGTTTTTAAATAAGTACGGCAAACTTTAAGGGGTAATTCTGCATAATAAAATAATGACAGTTCGCTTTATAAACGTATGCCCGCAAATGCTTTGTTTCCGAGATAGGGGGTGTTGAAATTGTTCTTACAAACTGACGATTTATTTATTGCTCTAAAACGGTTTGTGATATGCAAATAAAATTTGGTAGATTTTAAGAGGTAGTTATTGCGCATTTTTTGGCATACAATTAAGAATTTTAAATTCACCATTGACGTGCATACGGGATATATCTAAAATGTTTATACCCGTATGCACGCCAATGGTGAATATAAAATTCTTAATTGTATGCCAAAAAATGCGCAATAACTATCTCTTAAAATCTACCAAATTTCATTTGCATATCACAAACCGTTTTAGAGCAATAAATAAGTCGTCAGTTTGTAAGAACAATTTCAACACCCCCTATCTCGGAAACGAAGCATTTACGGGCATACGTTTATAAAGCAAACTGTCATTATTTTATCATGCAGAATTACCCCTTAAAGTTTGGGGGTACTTATTTAAAAACACCCTGTATTGACGAAAACAGGGGTAGTTGTTAAAGTGCCTAACTTTTTTATTATCCAACATAAACGAATGAAACAAAAAACATAATGTTAAGAAAACCTGAGGCTATAGTTGGGTTTTAATTTTAGTATTTCATAAAAGCTAGAACATTCCACAGGGTGTTCCAAAGTTTGAGAAAAAAACACAGTTTGATTCGTAAACCCTATATACAATGACAATGTACCTTTCTATCAACAATATTATTACAGAGATATTGCTAATGAATAAGGCTATAACATATTAAAAGAATTACTTAAATCGGACATCAGGTTTAGGAAATACAAGACATTAAAAATGACCCATTTTTTGGGGTGGCTGTTTTTTCTGCCGGTAAGTGTATATAATATAACACAGTTCGTCAGTTTAACTTTAAATTATCCAAATTGTATTGAAACACAATAAAAATATAATCGACCACTGATAAATTTTATTCGACAAATAACTATTCACAGATTTATTTCTCGTTGGTGAATTATTACTAAATTAATATAAAATTAAAATGCCCTTCAATAGACCGATCTCAAATTTACCTGTTTATTATTCACTTTTCATAAACAAATTTAAATTGTCCTACCTATTTTTATTAAATACTTAACCTACTAATAACAGCCAAAATAAAAAAACAATTTAAAGCAGCTTCACAACACACAAGAGAAACAACTGATACAATTTTGTAGGCTAGTTCGGCTAAAAGATTCTGTGCCTATCCGCCTGCTTTAAAAATTCGTAGAGTCGACCCTCCCGCTAAGGACAAGTTCGCGTAAAGAGAGAGAGATTCGGACGATTCGGTGTTGTCGTCGTTCTATTTCAGGCTACTTTTCCAAGTGCCTGACCTAGGAAGAATATAGAATCTTATGCACTACTACTGATACTACAAGGGGCGTACAATAATTATTATAACTTCGGAGAAAATTTTTTGGATATTTTTATAATAATTTGGATAATTTTTGCTTTTTTATTGTAGGTATTGTGTCAAAATTTATAAATTACAATTTTGAAATAAGTAATTTATATTAATAATTTATATTATTGCACTACATTTGAAGAGGGTAGGCGGCGCCTACCTTGCCTACCCCGACGGGCCGCCCCTGTGTAATACATATACATATTAATTTAGTTTATAAAAAAAAGTGGTAAACCAGGACAACATTATAGTAATCCAGGGAAATAAAGTTTTTCTCAGGACAGAAAATTATGCATCGCACTTAATTATCCAGGCAACTGATAACCTTTTTGTTTATTGTATACCTATAGAAAGAAAACCTACCTGTTTCCTGCCTTGAGTTCGGAGCCGTTTTTTAATTACTAACAATTTAGTACGAAAAAACGCGAGATTTTCGACTTTTTGCACTCCATTAAAAAGCTAAATAGTTGACATAAAATTAAAAAATTTGATTGTTCAAAGATTTGATTGTTCTAAATGTTTATAAACAACAAACTTTAAAAAATTTATCATTAGGATTTTTGACTATTATCAATCTTTTTTAATACAACTTGATAACTCTACTACTTTCATTTAGCAGACGCAGAATTGCCCTATCTAATATCTTTATTATTTTCTGTCCTATGTTAATGCAAAATACTGGTCTCTGGGATAAACAAATATAATAACTTTTAAAGTAATTAATGGATGGGTCTCAAATTTTGAGGGTTTGGTAAATACACAATATCCAACTTTGGGTGAAACACCAAAATTCTACGTTAGATTTAATAAAAGCTATTAACAAACAATGATTTTCACTTATTTTGCGGTTTGCGAAGCAACAAATTGACTTTTTTGCGAAGAAAACTTTCAAAAATCAGCATTTTGAAGCCTTTTCAATGTTCTGAAAAATCAATGTTTTATACACTAAGCATCAAAATTAACACCCCACCTTAAAAATTTGACATTTTTGATGTCTCGTATTTCCTAAACCTGTTGTCCGATTTGAGTGATTTTTTTAGTGTATTATAGCTTTATAGTCCAGGGCGCATCTGTTTTGAGATGGACGTTGAGAGGTGACTCAAATTTTTTTGCAGAAATTGCTTGAAAATAACTCAAATAATAATATTTGAGTTATCCTCCTACTCAAAATGGTCCGGAACATTGTTTAAATAATCAAAATGTCAAAATATGAAGGAAAAATTCGATTTTTTATTGGTTTTTTGATTATAACTTTAAAACTATTCATTTCTGAGAAAAGTTGCACTGACATAAAAGTTGCGTAATTAAATTTCCTACAATACAGAATTGGTTAAAGATTTAAAAAATTGTCACCCTTGTTGCAAAATTGCAATAATTTCGAAAAAAAACCATACAAAAACAAGTATTCGCATATTACGTTTTTAAACCATTTATGCTACACTTAGGACCTTCATATTTTACCCAGAAAAACTTTATGATATAGTAAAACAACACTGTAAATTTCATTAAGATCGGTTTAATAGATTTTGCAAAAAAAAATCATTTTTTTAAAATGTTGCAGGACTGAAAATAAAGCAGATAGCAAGTTGAATTTTTTTTTGCTTATAGAAGTGTACTGTACCTTTCATTTGCAATTTGCAAAAGTAAGATTGATTAATTACCACGGCTTCAGGAAATTTTTTAAATAAATATTAATTTTTGGTGCTACGCGCACGACAGCGGTGTTCGATTCACACAAGTTGATTTCCACCAAAATTTCTTCCAATCTTTATCTAATATATTACATATTTTCTTACTCTATATTTTGTTGTATTTTAATATTTTAATTCCACAAAAATCAAACTAATTTTATTATTGTTTGTAAAATATTGTTTAAACAATTGCATATGTTTAAAAATAATAAACTTTTATTCTCTAAGTTAAAATATATGAACAAAAAAAGTTTTTGCCAAATAAACTGTTATTTCAAAGGATAGAGTATGTGTTTTTATTTTGCAATAAACAAATTTATTTATTTATATCGAAATGTAATAAAAATTAAAATGTATCAATTATTATCAAAGGTCATTGGAATGCCCAATCAGAGCAAACTATCCGCTGTCCTGCGCGTAGCATCAATTTAATGTTTATTTTAAAAAATTCCTGACTCCGTGGTAGTTAATCGATTTCAATTTTGCAAATTGCAAATGAAAGGTACAATAAACTTCTAAACGAAAAAAAAATTTAACTTGCTATCTGTTTTATTTTCAGTCCTGTAACATTTTGAAAAAATGAAATTTTTTTGCGAAAGCTGGATAGCAAAATTTATTTTGCAAAATCTATTGAACCGATCTTAATGGAATTTACAGTATTGTTTTATTATGTCATAAAGTTTTTCTGTGTGAAATATGAAGGTCCTAAGTTTAGCATAAATGGTTGAAAAACGTAAAATGCGAATATTTGTTTTTGTATGTTTTTTTCGCAATTATTGCTATTCTGAAACAAGGGTGACTATTTTTAAAATTTTTAACCAATTCTATATTGTAGGAAATTTAATCACGATACTTTTATGTCAGCACAACTTTTCTCGGAAATGAATACGTTTAAAGTTATAATCAAAAAACGAAGAAAAAAATCGAGTTTTTCCTTCATTTTTTGGCATTTTGATTATTTAAACAATGTTCCGGACCTTTTTGAGAGGGAGGATAACTCAAATATTATTATTTGAGTTATTTTCAAGCAATTTCTGCAAAAAAAAATTGAGTCACCTCTCAACGTCCAAAGTACGTAATATTTTTACAGATGCGCCCTGGTCTATTATTCTTCAAGAATATCGAAGTAGTAATATTATTGCTAAACAGGTAAGTGTCATTGTATACCGGGTGTAACAATGATAGTGTGTTTTTTCCTCAAAGTTTGGAACACCCTGTGGAATATTCTAGTATATACAAAATATTGAAATTAAAACTCGACTGTAGCCTTAGGCTTTTTTAACATTTTGCTTTTTGATGTATTCGCTTATGTGGGATAATAAAAAAGTTAGGTACTTTAACAACTAGCCATGTTATTCATCAATACAGGGTGTTTCTAAATAAGTGCGACAAACTTTAAGGGGTAATTCTGCATGAAAAAATAATAACCGTTTGCTTTAGAAAAACAATATGTCCACAAATGCTTCGTTTCCGAGTTACGGGATGTTGAATTTTTTCTTACAAACTGACGATTTAGGTACTTATTGCTCTAAAACTGATTCGAGATATACAAATGAAATTTGGTAGGTTTTAAGAGGTAGTTATTGCGCATTTTTTGACATACAACTAAGAATTTTATATTCACCATTGGCGTGCATACGGGATTTATCTAAAATGTTTATAACCGTATGCACTCCAATGGTGAATATAAAATTCTTAATTGTATGTCAAAAAATGCGCAATAACTGCCTCTTAAAACCTACCAAATTTCATTTGCATATCTCAACCAGTTTTAGAGCAATAAATAAATCGTTAGTTTGTAAGAAAAAATAAGAAAAAAAACATCCCGTATCTCGGAAACAAAGCACTTGCGGACATATGTTTATAAAGGAAACGGTCATTATTGTTTCATGCAGAATTACTCCTTAAAGTTTGTCGCACTTATTTAGAAACACCGTGTATTGATGAATAACATTGCTAGTTGTTAAAGTACCTAACTTTTTTATTATCCCACATAAGCGAATACACCAAAAAGCAAAATGTTACAAAAGCCTAAGGCTACAGTTGAGTTTTAATTTCAATATTTTATATACGCTAGAATATTCCACAGGGTGTTCCAAACTTTGAGAAAAAAACACACTATCATTGTTACACCAGGTATACAATGACACTTACCTATTTAGAAATAATATTATTACATCGATATTCTTAAAGAATAAAGCTATAATATACCAAAAACATCCCTCAAATCGGACAACAGGTTTAGGAAATACGAGACATCAAAAATGTCCCATTTTTAAGGTGGTGCGTTAATTTTGATGCTTAGTATATAATAACTAAAAAATAGTGGTCACATACCTGGATTATTTAGTGTCCCGAACATGGTATATTTTTTGCTTATTTCGCTGGAGCATAGATGTGAGTTATACTAAACTTGTCAACGTCGCAAATCGTCCCTACAGTTAAACTATCCACATAAACAGCTATGCAGTTGTCGATCAACTGGACGCTCCCTGTCATAATTTGAAATTTGCTAATGCGCAATGTTTATTGCTATTTCGGTTCAGCTGTACATCCCTTTATATTAGAATAATAGTGACTTACCTCTACAATAAAACTTCTTAGTCGCTCTAACTTTGATCCCAAATAATTATATGCAGTTGTATCACTATCGAGCAGAACAATAACGTCAAAGGAATCTCTCTTTTCCCACACCTCTTGAATTGACTCATTCAAACGCAATCCCAATGTGTTAGCTGAGAGGCTATAAAAACAATTGGAGTAAAAAACATAGTAAGAAATATATAACTTAAGAATATTACCATTTCAGTGGAAATACAAGATTTAAAGAATAAAACAGACAAATTAGATTATATTATGTGAGGTCGTTAAGGCTAGCTCTGCCCGTGCCGTGCTTAGCGAAAACGCAGTATCTGCAAAAATCTGAAAAAATTAGATTTACACATTTTTCTAACCCAAATGTGCATATCTATCTTATTTGCTTACTAAAAATGACGTAAGTTAAGCCAAAATACATTAAACACAACGCATTTTATGCCGTATGCCGTATATGCAAAAATGTTCATGGATACTTAGAATAAATGCGTCATCTGAAAAATACTTAGAAAAACGCCGTATTTAAAGGTCACTTGCCGTGTTTATCCTAAGCAGGCACTAGATGCGGCGTTCTGTCTAAGCATTTGACATATTTTTACAGCATGTGTAAAATTTTTAATAAGGTTAGTTTGTTGCCATTTTTCAACGAGAACGGTTGTTTGATATAATTTTTTAAATATGTCAAATAGAACAAAGTTAATACTGCAGAAGGCTATTTTTTCTTTATCAACAGAAAATTTAAACACCTATGTTTGAGTTGTTGGTGATTAAGAAATAATGTGTGGTTCTAAAAACAATGCGGTACTACTAAGTGAGACAAATACTTCCACTAAATGTGGAGTTTCCTGAGGTATAGCGGAGTTTCCTATGTGTATGTATATTGTTGTTGATGCGACATTCTATTATTACGTTACATCAGACATTTTCAACAGCGCAAATTTTATAAAGTTTGTTCGAAATATGAATTTTGGTACGAAGTATTTTGGTCGCCGTATGTCGTAGAATTTCCAAATAAAAAATGTGGTATAAAAGTACATAGTTAAATCAATGTCTAATAATTAATAGTTAAAAATAAACTTGATCGTAAATTTTAATCGTTTCTGGAATGTTTTTAATTTTAGAATGCAAGAAACGCCCCTTAGCGGCAAACTTATTAATTCCAAAATTGTTTCCAGCACTTTTTTGTCCATTTTAATGACACACTTTTATAAAAAATGTTTTTTATTCTCCTTTTTCATCGTTATATTGTATTTATTATAAGTAGACTCCCTCTATAACGAGAACTGAAATGGCAGACTAATTACCTCGTTATACGCGGATCTCGTTATATCAGACAACAATAATATTGTGCATACATAATATACAGGGTGTAACAAAAATACAGGTCATAAATTAAATCACCTATTCTGGGACCAAAAATAGTTCGAATGAATCTAACTTACCTTAGTACAAATATGCACATAAAAAAAGTTACAGCCCTTTGAAGTTACAAAATGAAAATCGATTGTTTCGAATATATCGAAAACTATTAGATTTTTTTTATTGAAAATGGACATGTGGCATTTTTATGGCAGGAATATCTTAAAGAAAAATTATAGTGAAATTTGTGCATCCCATAAAAATTTTATGGGGGTTTTGTTCCCTTAAACCCCCCAAACTTTTGTATACGTTCCAATTAAATTATTATTGTGATACCATTAGTTAAATTCAATATTTTTAAAACTTTTTTGGCTCTTAGTATTTTTTCGACAAGGCAGTTTTTATCGAGTTGCGGCTGCTTTTCTAATTTGTTTACATTAAGATTTTATGGGGGTTTTGTTCCTTTAAACCCCCCAAATGGTTGTGTACGTTCCAATTAAACTATTACTGCGATACCATTAGTTAAACACAGTGTTTTTAAAAATTTTTTGGTTCTTTGTATTTTTTCGATAAGGCACCTTTTATCGAGATGTGGCTTCTATTTTAATATGGTTCAAAGTATACCTAAAAATGTAAATCATAAATAAATTTTCCTATTATTATCAAGTCTCCATTCCATAATCGTACTTTGCCATATACAAATATGTGGTGGATTTGACAAAATATGCAAAATATCTCGATAAAAACTGACTTTTCGAAAAATTACTAAGAGGCAAAAAATTTTTTAAAACATTGAATTGTATAGAAGTATTTAAATTTAAAATAAATGAAAAACCTATTTTAAGATGGGGAAAAAAGATTTATTTCGCGACCGTCATAGCGACCGTCATCTCTTCGACGAACTAAATTTTGTACGTATCTATATTATGTGTATCTATACATAAATTGTATAAAGTATTTAAATTTAAAATAAATGTAAAACCTATTTTTCGATAGGGAAAAAGGATTTATTTCGCGACCGTCATCGCGACCGTCATCTCTTCGGCGAAATAAATTTTGTACGTATACGTATTGAAGTGAAAACTTCTTTAGGAACGTTGTGCACTTTTTGGATGGGAAAAAGTATTAAATTGGCGACCGTCATCGCTTCGAAGAAATAAATTTTTGAAGTGGAAACTTCTTGAGGGTCGTTGTGCACTTTTTGGATGGGGAAAATTATTAAATTAGCGACCGTCATCGTTTCGACGAAATAAATTTTTGAAGTGAAAATTTCTTTAGGGACGTTGTGCACTTTTTATATAGGGAAAAAGTATTGAATTAGCGAACGTCATCGCGACCGTCATCGCTTCGGCAAAATAAATTTTTAAAGTGAAAACTTCTTTTGGGGACGTTGTGCACTTTTTAGATGGGGAAGAAGTATTGAATTAGCGACCGTAATCGCTTCGGCGAAATAAATTTTTGAAGTGAAAACTTCTTTAGGGACGTTGTGCACTTTTTGGATGGGGAAAATTATTAAATTTGGATGGGGAGAAAGTAATAAATAAGCGACCGTCATCGCTTCGACGAAATAAACATTTGAAGTAAAAACTTCTTTATGGACGTTGTGCTCTTTTTGGATGGAAAAAAGTATTAAATTATCGACCGTCATCCCGACCGTCATCGCTTCGATGAAATAAATTCGTGAAGTGAAAACTTCTTGAGGGACGTTGTGCACTTTTTGGATGGGGGGAAAAGTATTGAATTATGGACAGTCATCGCTCCGACGGGATAAATATTTGAAGTGAAACTTCTTTAGGGACGTTGTGCACTTTTCCGATGGAAAAAAGCATTAAATTGGCGACCGTCATCGCTTCGATGAAATCAATTTTTGAAGTGGAAACTTCTTGAGGGACGTTGTGCACTTTTTGGATGGGGAAAAATATAAATTAGCGACCTTTATCGCTTCGACGAAATAAATTTTTGAAGTGAAAACTTCTTTAGGGATGTTGTGCACTTTTTGGATGGGGGAAAAGTATTGAATTAGGGACCGTCATCGCTTCGACGAAATAAATATTTGAAGTGAAACTTATCTAGGGACGTTGTGCACTTTTTCGATGTAAAAAAGTATTAAATTAGCGACCGTCATCGCTTCGATGAAATCAATTTTTGAAGTGGAAACTTTTTGATAGATGTTGTGCCCTTTTTGTATGGGGAAAATATTATATTAGCGAACCTTCATCGCTTCGACGAAAAAAATTTTTGAAGTGAAAACTTCTTGAGGGACGTTGTGCACTATTTGGATAAGGAAAAATTATTAAATTAGCGACCGTCATCGCTTCGACGGAATAAATTTTTTAAGTGAAAACTTTTATAGGGACGTTGTGCACTTTTTGTATGGAAGAAAAGTGTTGAATTAGGGCCGTAATCGCTTCGACGAAATAAATATTTGAAATGAAACTTATTTAGGGACTTTGTGCACTTTTTCGATGTAAAAAAGTATTAAATTAGCGACCATCATCGCTTCGACGAAATAAATATTTGAAGTGAAAACTTCTTGAGGGACGTTGTGCACTTTTTGGATGGGGAAAAAGTAGTAAATTAGCGACCGTTATCGCTTCGACGAAATAAATTTTTTAATTGAAAATTCCTTTAGGGACGTTGTGCACTTCATGGATGGGGAAAAAATATTGAATTTGCGACCGTCATCACTTCGCTGAAATAAATTTTGTACATATATAAATTATGTGTATGTATACACAAAAATAGCATAGGGCATACGCATCGCGTATATCGTATATGATATACATAGATATAGCACTTCTTTTAGGATGGGATAAAAGCATTGAGCTCGTAATTTATATACTATAAGAAGTTTTCACTTCTGTCGGCACTCCCACGAGTGCCTTTAATTTTTTTTACAATATTCAGTATCGGCCAATAGATAAACAGAACAGGAAGAAGGTATAGGTAGGCGGTGGATTTTTATTAAAGCACTACCCTCGATAACCGCACAGATGTTGGGAATTTATGTATACATAGCTGGGGTATTTACTTATAGCCATTACAGCACTAAAAATAAATAAAGAATAATAAATATACATGTATAATACAATAATAAGGATACTTAATGTGATAAGATATGTAGACGATACAGTAATTCTATCAGATAATATTAAAGGTCCCCAAATTCTGCTTGATCGTATTCACGAGGTAGGAGAGGAAATGGGCATTAAAATAAACTCAAACAAAACCAAATTTTTAGTGTTTAGTCGTGACCCACATCCCGATGCAAAGCTTCAATTAAACGGAGTCCAAGTTGAGAAAGTTCACAAAATGACATATTTGGGAACTGTCATAACGGACCAACTAGATCCAGACATAGAAATAAAACGTAGAATAGCAATGACTAAAACTACTTTTATTAAAATAAAGTAATTTCTTTGCAATAATCATCTCAGTTTAGAACTAAGACAAAGAATGGTCAAGTGCTATGTTTGGTCCGTACTTTTGTATAGTGCAGAAGTGTGGACGCTAAAAGTATCGATCATGAACAGAATTGAAGTATTGGAAATGTGGTTTCATAGACGGATGCTGAAGATACCCTGGACAGCAAGAAAAACTAATGAAGAAGTACTAAGGAAGGTCAACAAAGATAGAGAACTGCTAAAGACTGTTAAACATCGAAAAATGTCTTATCTGGGGCATATAGTGAGGGGAAGTCGATATAAAATATTACAACTGATCCTTAAAGGCAAAATAGAGGGCCGTAGAGGTGTAGGAAGAAAACAAGTTTCTTGGTTAAAAAACATTCGTGAATGGAGTCAGACATCAAATGAAGGGCAATTATTCCATATTGCAGAAGATCGACCATAATTCTGATATGGCACGTGAAGAAGAAGAAAGATACATATTTTACGATTTCATTTTTCCTCGTTATATCCAAATATGCCTCGTTATAGAGGTGTTCAGTTCAATAGGAATTTCATGGGACATCTAGTGTACCTCGTTATAAGCGAAACCTCGAAATAACCGTGTTCGTTATAGAGCGAGTCCACTGTATTATAAAATAAGAAAATGCTTAGCGCAAACGCAGTACTGCATTCTTTCTAAGGAGGAAGAAGTTAATTTATGTAGTATACTTAGAAAGAACGCAGTAACATGAGTTTTTAGAGTATATAATATATATTTTGCCAATCGTATGTATAAATATGAATTATATGATATTTATTATGTATACAGGGTGAGTCACCACTAACGCGACGGAAGATTACAGCCAAATGGTAAAAGATTTGAAAAAAATTTTAATTAGTAGTTTGTAAGTTGATAAAATCTACATTTTAAAATTATTTTGAAATATACAGGATGTCCCAATAAATGGCGGCGTATCAAAGTTATATTTTTTCTTATGGAACACCCTGTATTTTATTGCATTTTTAATTGTCCGCAAAAAATAAGGTATAGTTTTATAAGGCTTCCCTATACCTATATACAGAGTGTTCTGAGTTATGTTGACTTTTCTTAAAATGTAAAGTTTTAAAAGAAGGCTTATTCCCAAGTTATTTAAGAAATTATAAAAAAAATACTTTTACATCTAAATAGTTGGATATTGGTTGAATGTATTCCATGATTGATTATTACACATTTATTTACAGGGTGTTCAACATTTACAGTTTCATTATTGGATTATTCAATGTGTCATATGATGCTTATTTTAAATGGAACACCATGTATATTAATTATTTATTATATTAAACGAAGTCACCTCTTTTGAATGTTATATGGATGTCCTATACCTAGGTCTAATAGTTTTTGCGTAATTTACAATTATTTAAATTCTTAATCTGTAAATCGATTTTAAAACCAAAGATGTATCTCATTGTATGACATCGTCATTTTATGACAGTACGGTCTGGTAATTATCAAAAATATAAACATCCATGAATGATATATTCAAATTTAATTGTTCCTAAAAATGAATAACCACGTTATCTACGAAAGAGTAGACATGGTACTTTGCATTGGGGAGTGTTTGCAAAATTGTATCTTACTCTAAAGTTTACGCTCAAAAGTAGGTGTCCTGATAGAAGACAAGCAAAAAAGGACGTTTTTGAGAAATTTTGGAAAGTTAAATAAAAATAAACCAGTTATTTGTGATCACGTCAAGGAACTTGATGTCCTGCTTTCTGTTACGGAAAACTCAAATACCAGTAAAGAAAAAATTTCGGGTAAATCAGTCAAATGACTGTTAGAATACTTAAGAGAAATCACTATTATCCATATAAAACTCAACTATAAAAGTATTAGACCAAACAGGATTATGATAAATGTTTAACTTATCGTTTATGGACTTCAGACTTTATAGAAGATCCTGATTTTTTTAATGTATTGTATACAGACCAATATACCTACTTTTCATAATAATGGTCTAGAAAATAGACATAACTTTCATTTCATTATGATACAGTAAACAAACATTTATTTCGTACAGTTTAAAAATCGAGAGTGCATAAATATTATTTTTAAAATCAATTTACCGTTCAAGAAAATTGTAAATTACGCAAAAACTATGACTCCTACTTATGGAACATCCCTATACCATTCGAAAGACGAACCTGTGTTTAGTATAATAATTTATTAACATACATGGTGTTTTATTTAAAATAAGCACCATATGACACATTAAATAATCCAATAATGAAACTGTAAATTTTGAGCACCCTGTAAATAAATGTGTAATAATCAATCATGGAATCAGGGCCCCCGTAAGTGTAACTGGCGCCTGTGTGCAATAAAGGATTTTGGCGCCCCTTAAGGCATTTTGGATCATGTTTTTCTATTTATTTTTTGAAGGTAGGTAGGTAGGTGCTTGAAATAATGCAAAAAACTGATCCCTAGATGCCATATTTATAGTCCAGTCACTCACGGTAAAATATTGCAAAACTTCCGAATTTTAAAGAATTGCTTGCATTGACATCGTATTTGGCATACACATTACACATACCTAACATGTCAAATAAAAAAAGTGATATTGTAGAGATGTGTGCTTTTGTCCTGTATGTGAGTTTTACCCCTTCTCGGGAGTAAAAAACATAGAAATGTTCAAAAAAGGAATTGGATAAAATGACTGATTTTAAGCAACTTTTTTTCTACAGAGTTTTTTCAGTAAGTTCAGTAAGTATTTTATCGAACAAAATGTTCTTACCAAAAATAAAGCTTATAAAAAAGTGAAAGTGAAACATTATTTTTTTTTGTTTTTTAAGTTTATAACTTCAAAAGTAAGTAAGTTACGCTAAAAATAATGATGGTCCCTTTTTTGATAAAAAAAATCGTGAAAACCACCCCCTAATTAGCGTCCCAAATGAAATTAATCGTTACCGCTTCAGTACAAGTTACTTATGTATTGTTTATATGATCTGAAGTTTCATCGGTTCAAGTGCTTTTTTTGAAAAGGCTGTTTTAGTTAAAAGGGCTTGAACGAGTCGTTAATCGCGCGTGTATGCAAATTTTGAACAGCCATATCTTAACAAATTTATGTTTTACACTAAAACAAAAAATCCAAAATATTCAGAATAGAAAAACCTACATTTTTTACTGCTTGAGATTTTGGGTATCACCGATAATTTTTAAGCTATTTTAAAAAAGCAATTTTTTTCAAGATAAAAACAATTTGGTCCAAAACATTTATTTTACCAAAAAAGGGACCAACTTTATTTTGAGCATAACTTACTTACTTTTGATGCTAAAAACTTTTTTAAAGAACAAATATAAAGCTTGTTTTAAACACTTTAAAGAAGTTTTAATAAAAAAAAAAAAAGAAAAAAAAAATGACTTGTAGTCATAACATTTTAACATATTACATTATGTAAACCATATATGATGATGTTAACAATATTTACAGTGTGCTAGTTTCAAAATACTCGGCAGGATGCACTGAAGATGTTCTGTTTAGAACGAAAACGTTCTGCAATCGATGACATTTTATAGTTTTAAATAAACGATTTTATACCAGAATACATCTCGAAGTTTTTACTTCTTATTGGTTTTTTAAGTTTTAATAAGTTTTCTCCGAAAAGTGCTTCATTTTTTGGTTGTTTCACGTTGAAATATTCGATTTGGAATTTGAAGAATAAGAACCTACTTTTCATTAGCTACAACTGTGCTTCTACTGAGTTTACAGACTTCATATGCCAGTCATTTTTTAAACTTTTTGTAAGCTATTTTTTTGATAAGAGCATTTTTTTCGATGAAGTACTTACTTTTTGAGTTATTTTGGAAAAACCGTCTAACAGGGTTTTTGTTAAAAAATGAACATATTCATTCGCAAACAACTTGAAAAGTATTAACTTAGTGAAAAAATTCTATAGAAACAAAGTTCCTTAGAATTACTCAGTTTATCCAATTCCAGGATTATTTTGAACGTATGTTTCTCACCCCCGAGAAGGGATGTAACCCACCCCCAGTGTACAAGCACACATCGGCACAATATCACTTTTTTTTCTTTGACTTGTTAGCTATGTGTCTGCCAATGTGTATTTCATGTCAATGCAAGCGGTTCTTTAAAATTCACAGCAAAAACCGTGAGTAAATGAACTATTATTTGTAGACTAGAATATCAAAATGAAACAAACATAATAAAATCATAACAAAATAAATTAAAATGCCTGACTTCCGACATGGTCTTACATATAGGCATCGGCAGTAACTGGATGATATCCCTACTAATAAAATTTTGTGTGTATTTATTATACCTTCGTCTTCTTTATCTAATATTTCACAACCATGAAAGTTAATTTCGACCAATCCATCTCTTTCCCTCCACTTGTTCTTGTATTATAAGGCGAAGTAGATGGAATTTAGGTCCTCTAATTATTATATGGCCGAAGTATTCTGTTTCTCTCATGTTTTTTTCTATTTATACGTAATCCTATTTAATTTCTCAACTTTTATTTTAAAATTAATTTTTGTTTTTTTTTGTTTGTTTTTTTTTCCAAATTTCTTGCAATTTTTTACCCTGGGTTTTGGCGCCCCTAAAGGAAGGCGCCCGTGTGCATTGCACACTTTGCACATATGGTAGCGGGGGCCCTGCATGGAATACATTAATTATAAAATAATTACCAGACCGTACTGTCATAAAATGACAATGTCATACAATGCCATTGATTAACTACATCTTTTGTTTTAAAATCGATTTACAGATTAAGAATTTTAATAATTGTAAATTACGCAAAAACTATGACACCTAGGTAGAGGACATCCATATACCATTCGAAAGAGGTAGATTTGTTTAGTATAATTATTTATTAATATATGTACATGGTGTTCCATTTAAAATAAGAATCATATGACACATTGAATAATCCAATGGTAAAACTGTAAATTTTGAACACCCTGTAAATAAATGTGTAACAATTAATCATGAAATACATTCAACCTATATCCAAATATTTAGATGTATGTAAAAGTATTTTTTTCATAATTTCTTAAATAACTTGAGAATAAGCCTTCTTTTAAAACTTTACATTTTAAGAAAAGTCACCATAACTCAGAACACTCTGTACATAGGTATAGGGAAGCCTTATGAAACTATACCTTATTTTTTGTAGACAATTAAAAAATGCAATAAAATATAGGGTGTTCCATAAGAAAAAATATAACTGTGATACGCCGCCATTTATTGGGACGTCCTGTATATTTCAAAATAATTTTAAAATGTAGATTTTATCAACTTACAAACCACTAATTAAAAATGTTTTTCAAATTTTTTACCGTTTCGCTGTAATCTTCCGTCGGGTTAGTGGTGACTCACCCTGTATAAAGTAGAAAACAAAAAAAAATTCTAAATAGTTTTCAACGGCTAGACATTTAAACAAAAACCGATTTTACTCAAATGTGATCTCTCTGCAGATACGGCGCTTTTCCTAAGAACGGCAGAGCTTTCCACACTTCGACATATAGAGATCTTTTGTGCATACCTTAATCTAGTTAAACTCTAGGATGTCAATACTTGAAATCCTAGAGTTGACGAGCATCCTAGCTGACTTGTTTCCTACGTCAGACTAGAGTGACCTCTTCTAGGAATTTTAGTAGTTTGCAGAACAGTGCTACGCAGTTGCATAATATATGCAGCTTGGTCAATGGTTGACCAAGATTGCCAACAAGTAATAGATAGCAAAAATATAGCTAGACAGAAGTGTCTACAAAGGAATTCCCAATTGAATAGAAGGACATATGAAGAACTGAGAAAAAAAGCAAAGAGAATATGTAGAAGGAAAAAGAAAAAAATGTTGAATAGAAAAATACAACAACTTACAGATTATAGTAACAGAAGATAGACTAAAAAATTGTACAACGAAACCAATCAATACACACAAGGATACATGACAAGAACAACAGTTTGCAAGGGCAAAAATGGGGCAATTTCAGCGAGAAAGAGCAGCTAATGAAAAGGTGGAAAGAGTATTTTTAAGAGTTCTTAAACCCAGAAAAACTACAAAACCAAGATGAAGAAATAATTCACCACACAGCAGAACAACTAGTTGAGCAACCAATATTGGAAGAAACTACAAACGTCATAAAACATCTAAAAAATAACAAAGCGCCTGGCACAAATGGAATAACTGCAGAACTGATAAAGAATGGTGGACATGTGCTATGGAAGAGTATCCATAAACTAATCGAGCGCATATGGACACTAGAAGTCATCCCAGAAGATTGGAAAGTAGGAATTGGGAATAATATTTCCTATGTACAAGGAGGGAGACAAACGACTCTGCGAAAATTATAGGGGCATAACAGTTTTAAATGAGCGAAAAAATATTCATAAGGGAACGTGGAGATCTCCAGATGGGGTTACAGTAAACATGATCGATCATGTTATAGTCTAAGAGCTAGTGAACCCTTCGACTAACGGTCGTTCTGTAAGGCTAGAAATTTGTATAGTGATATATCATAGCACACCAAGACTAAAAACCATGACCTGGCAGGCATCAGCCCTGCACGTGTATCTACCAAGTGAATCGAAAAGTGCATAGTTTAGAGGTAAAATAAACTTTCTCCTGTAAGGTTTAAATTTACCTATGTGTTTCAGTAAGTCATTTAGAAGAAATGTGTACAATGACAGGCGATTCTGAAGAGCATAAGACCTTGCCAGGCGAGGGGAAAGATTAGGGGTTTTTCCTAAAATTATTCTTTTTGCATCGAACAAATTTTTTTTAAGTTTTTTTAATCATTCCAAACAGAAAAGGTCTTTAGTGATTTTTCTCTTAAGTTAATAGTTTTTGTTATATAAGCGATTGAAAATTTTGACAATTGCGAAATCGACCATTTTTAACCCTAAATCGGAAATTTATCTAAAAATTTCAATGTTGCCAAGGTACGTAGATATTCTTTAAACATTGATTGATGAAATTCCGAAGAGTTTTTTGCAATAAAATATCGAAAACCCCTTTGTTTTATTAATTGCTGATCAAGCGGGCGCGGCACTGTAGTATAAGTAGTGAGGACGTTTGAGTTTGCATAAATTCATTATCTCGAGAATGGGCAAATTTCAAGAGAAATCCTCAGACAGGTCGATTTTTATTTTTGAATTAGGACTTTTTGGTATATATATAATACTAGTGACGTCATCCATCTGGGCGTGATGACGTAATCGATGATTTTTTTAAATAAGAGTAGGGGTTGTGTGATAGCTCATTTGAAAGGTTATTTAATTCTCTATTCAGTAATATAAACATTGACATAATTATTTATACAGGGTGTACAAAAAAATTTTCTTCTATTTGTCAAATTTAATCAAAGTTAATTTAATAAAAAAAAATTTTTTTGTACACCCTGTATAAATAATTATGTTAATGTTTATATTAGTGAATAGAGAATTAAATAACCTTTCAAATGAGCTATCACACAACCCCTACTCTCATTTAAAAAAATCATCGATTACGTCATCACGCTCAGATGGATGACGTCAGTAGTATTATATATATGCCAAAAAGTCCTAATTTAAAAATAAAAATCGACCTGTCTGAGGATTGCTCTTGAAATTTGCCCATTCTCGAGATAATGAATGTATGCCAACTTAAACTTCCTCACTTATACTATAGTGTCGCGCCCGCTTGATTAGCAATTAAAAAACAAAGGGGTTTCCGATATTGTATTGCAAAAAACTCTTTGGGATTTCATCAATCAATGTTTAAAGAATATCCACCTACCTTGGCAACTTTGAAATTTTTAGATAAATGTCCGATTTAGGGTTAACAATGGTCGATTTCGCAATTTTCAAAATTTTCAATTGCTTATACACAGTGGCGGCTTTTCTTTATGTGCTGCTGAGCTGCAGAACTACCAAACAACCATAGCAAATCTTAATTATTAAAGAATAATTAATATAGTTTTATTTCAAATCTGCCATATTATCATATTAAACATCAACTGTTAATAATAATTCACCAACAACGATGATTAATATTATTTTTTTTACGTATTTACTCCTCTAGTGAAACCGTATAATTTTTTTACGTATTTGGTGCTCCAGTGAAGCAATCTTTTTGAAGCCAGTGAAACCGAAACACTGGCAGCGGTAAAATGCATTTATTAAGCAAACGGCGATCTTAGCCGATGTGCTTCGGCAATCGGCGATGTGCGGCCTCGGAAATGTGTTTGGGAGCTGCAATTCACGACAGTTATTCGTGACCGTTGCATCTGTGCCGTGTTTAGAAATTCTGTTTAATTTGTTTTGTTCGAGCGTGTTTAAAACAATGGAGTTTCAATTTAAATTAGGTGTAAATAAATTTCAAAAACTTCACTAGCAACAACAGTTGATTATAAAAGAACGTGGCCGTCCTATGCCTGATCTTAATATTGAAGTGTCCGGTAAAAGCCGTGGAAAAACATATACGCGTAAATTTAATAAAGACATGTATCTACGAAATCAGTGGATTTGTGGATGTTCCGAAAAAAATGCTTTTTTCTGTTTTCCGTGTGCATCCAATTTAGAAAAATGCAATAAATGTAAGTTAATCAGATTTTTATAGCATGTCGTTATTAGTTACTATTAATTAGTATTAAGGCTAATTTTATTGTTTTTGTTTTCGTATGTTATTCTATTTCTATTATTTTATATTGGCCGTGGTTCATGCAGCACACCCTATAGCAGATGTCACGAGCCGCCACTGCTTATACATATAACAAAAACTATTAACTTAAGAGAAAAATCACAAGACCTTTTCTGTTTGGAATGATTCAAAAAACTTAAAAAAAATTTGTTCGATGCAAAAAAAATAATTTTAGGAAAAACCCCTAATCTTTCCCCTCGCCTGGCAAGGTCTTATGCTCTTCAGAATCTCCTGTCATTGTACACATTTCTTCTAAATGACTTACTCAAACACATACTTTAATTTAAACCTTACAGGAGAAAGTTTATTTTACCCTCTAAATTTGCACTTTTCGATTCACCTGGTAGATACACGTGCACCGCTGATGCCTGCCAGGTCATGGTTTTTAGCCTTGGTGTGCTATGAATTATCACTAGAAAAATTTCTAGCCTTACAGGACGACCGTTAGTCGGAGGGTTCACTAGCTCTTAGACTATTATTATTGACTCTAGACATCACTCAGACGTAATAAACGTATGCAGCAGACGAGGGGCAAATGACGACTCAGATCACTACCTAGTGGAAAGTACAATAAGAGCCAGAATCTCAAACATAAAAAAAGAAAAGGGTCCAAAATTGAAAAATATGAAATAGAAAACTTAGCAGACAACAGCAAAAAGGCCAAATACAAAGAATATAATATAAAAGGAAGGCTAGAAAACAGACCAAAGCACAAGGATATAAACAGAGAATGGGAAGCGTGTAAAAACATCATACAAGACGCTGCCAAAGAGACCTTGGGTCTACAAAAAAAGGTCAAATCAACTGAAAGGAAGTGGTTCGATGAAGAGTGTCGTAACATAACAGAGAGAAAAAATAATGCATATCAACGATTACAACAACGACATAGAACAAGACAGGTAGAGGAGGAATATAGAATGCTAAGGAGGGAAGAGAAGAAAATACATCGCAGAAAAAAAGAGATCACGTAGAAAAAGAACTCCAAGAAATTGAAGAATTAAATAAACCAACAGAAACCAGAAAATTCTACCAAAAACTTAACAAAAGCAGAAAAGAATTTAAACCAAGAACAATGATGTGCAGAGACAAAGAAGTAGATATAGTAACTCAACAGAGTGAAATACTACAAAAATGGACTGAATTCTTCAAAGAAAAGTTTGAACAAAACGGAGATCCACTATACAATGTAATTATACTGGATCAAACGGATACCAGAGAAACAACCCCCCTTCAGTAGCTGAAATGCAAGAAGCAGTTACCAGACTGAAAAACAACAAGTAACCTGGATTAGACAATATTAGCGCAGAATTAATAAAAGAAGGCGGAGACTCCCTATTGAATGCGATCCACGAACTAATAGTGAACATATGGAATTATAAACAACTGCGACAAGACTGGAATAGCGGAGTAATTATTCCACTACATAAAAAGGGAGATCAGCTTGAATGTAAAAACTACAGGGCAATAACGCTACTGACTGTGGCATATAAAATACTGTCAAATATTGTGTATGAGTGATTGAGGCCATATGCGGAACAAATAGTTGGGGGATACCAATGTGGTTTCTGCAGGCAGAAGTTCAAAATAGATCATATCTTCGTCTTGAGGCAAATCTTGGAAAAGACTAGTGAATTTAATATAGACACACATCATCTCTTCATTGATTTTGAGAGTGCCTATGATAGTATCCATCGAGAATCTCTGATCCACGCCCTGAAAGAGTTTAATATTCCAACTCAACTCATTGATATAGTAAAAGAAACACTTAAAGTACAAAGCAAAATTCGAATTCAAAACGCACTAACAGATACAATCCATGTCAGAATGGGCCTACAACAGGGAGATGCCCTATCCTGTATTCTATTCAATATCACATTAGAAAAAATAATTAGAAAGTCAAAAGTCAACACCAGAGGAACAATAATAACAAAAAGTGTACAAATATTGGCATTTGCAGATGATGTTGATATCATAGCTAGAAGCAAAAGAGAAATGATAGAAGCATTTAATGCGATAGAAAGAGCGGCATAAAACAGTGGCCTAAATATTAATGAAATAAAAACCAAATACATGAAGGCCAGCAAATCGACAGGTCAAAGAAACCTACAGAATCTGACAATAGGAGACTATAACATCGAAAGCGTAAAAATTTTTACATATCTAGGTTCACTAGTTACCGCAGATAACAATGTCAGCGAAGAAGTTAAGAGAAGAATACATATTGCTAATAAAACATATAATGGACTAATTAAACATCTAACATCACGAGAAAAACCAAATGCAAAATATACAAAACCCTGATAAAACCGCTCCTTATACAGTATGTCCCTGTAAGTTGTATCCTTATGGAAAACTTTTTTATTATTAATTTTACGAAAAAAAGTTATTCTTTATAAAAAGCTCTGCATGGTCCAAAACCTAAGATTTAACCATCAAATATCAAATTTTTTGAATATTATACGAGGTATGCCAACAAGTTTGAATTTCACTCAAGAGTAAAGTAGCTTTATTTTTCACAATATTGAAAATTGCTATTATGAAAAGTTGTTTGGAATTAAAAACTGTATTCTAGTATGCAACTACATCCTTCTAATTAAAAATTTTTTTTTGAAAAATTATGGATAACATTATTTTCAGTTGTTTTAATTCAGATAACTCTTTTATTATTAATTTTACGAAAAAAAGTGATTCCTAATAAAAAGTTCTGCGTGGTCTAAAATCTAAAATACAACCATCTTTTGTCAAATTTTATCAATTTTATACGAGGTATGTCAAAAAATATGAATTTCGCTCAAGAGTAAAATACGTTTATTTTTCACAATATCGAAAATTGTTATTATGAAAAGTTATTTAGAATTAAAAACTATGTTTCAGTATGTAATTACATCCTTCTAATTGAAATATTCTGAACTATAAAGGTACTTTACTTTTGATCTAAATTTATCTTTTTTGACATACCTCGTATAAAATTGATAAAATTTGATATAAGATGGTTGTATTTTAAGTTTTATACCATTCAGAATTTTTTATTAAGAATCACTTTTTTTCGTAAAATTAATAATAAAAGAGTTATCAGAATTGAAATAACTGAAAAAATAATGATAGTTATCCATAATTTCTCAAAAAAAAAATTTTTCAATTAGAAGAATGTAATTGCATATTAGAATATAGTTTTTAATTTTAAACAACTTTTCATAATAGTAATTTCCAATATTACGATAAATAAAGCTACTTTACTCTTGAGTGAAATTCAAACTTTTTGACATACCTCGTATAATAATCAAAAAATTTGATATTTGATGGTTAAATCTTAGGTTTTTGACCATGCAGAGCTTTTTATAAAGAATAACTTTTTTTCGTAAAATTAATAATAAAAAAGTTTTCCATATGGATACAACTTACAGGGACATACTGTATATGGATCAGAGACATTGACACTGTCGAAAAGCGATGAGAACTTATTAGGTACGTTTGAACGAAAAATCCTCAGACACATATACAGTGTGTCTGCGTAACTTGGAACCATATGGGAAACTTTTTTAATATCAATTTTACGAAAAAAGTTATTCTTTATAAAGTGCTCTGCATAGTCTAAAACCTAAGATGCAATCATCAGATATCAAATTTTATCAACAGTATACGAGGTATGTCAAAAAATATGAATTTCGCTCAAGAGTAAAGTGCCTTTATATTTCACAATATCGAAAATTGTCATTGAGAAAAATTGTTTGTAATTAAAAATTATGTTTTAATCTGCATTTACACTCTTCTAATTGAAAAATTTTTTTTTTGAAAATTTTCCTCAAATCACGGACACCCAACATCATTTTTATTTATGATAGCTCCGTTATTATTAATTTTACGAAAAAAAGTTATCCTTTATAAAACGTTCTGCATAGTCTAACAACTAAAATAAAATTATAGGATATTAAATTTTGTCAATTCTATACAAGGTATGTCAAAAAATATGAATCTCTTATAAAAAGTTGTTCAGAATTAAAAACTATGTTTCAATATGCAATTGTATCCTTCTAGTTGAAATATTGTGAACTATAAAGGTATTTTACTCTTGAGCGAAATTAATATTTTTTGACATACCTCGTATAAAATTGAAAAAAATTGAGATATTATGATTGCATCTTGGTGTTTTGACTATTCAGACATTTTTATACAGAACAACTTTTTTTCGCAAAATTAATAATAACGGAGTTATCAAATAAAAATGATGTTTGGTATCCGTAATTTGAGGAAAATTTTCAAAAAAAAATTTTCAATTAGAACAGTGTAAATTCATATTATAACAAAATTTTTTATTACAAACAATTTTCTTAATAACAATTTTTGATATTGTGAAATATAAAGGCACTTTACATATTTTTTAACATACCTCGTATATTATTGATAAAATTTGATATCTGATGATTGCATCTTAGGTTTTATACTATGCAGAGCACTGTATGAAGAATAACTTTTTTTCGTAAAATCGATATTAAAAATGTTTTCCATATGGTTCCTAGTTACGTAGACACACTGTATAAGGGGGTGAAAGAAAATGACGTATGGCGCAGAAGATATAATTTTGAACTATACGCAGCATACAACGAACCCGACGTCATAACATCCATAAAGATCGGACGTCTGCGCTGGATGGGCCATGTTGAACGGATGTTGGAGACTGAAACATCAAAACATATAATGAGGCAAACACCAGTAGGGAGAAGGTCAAAGGGAAGACCCAAACTTAGATACATGGAACAAGTGGAACAAGATCTGAAAACACTTGAGATTACCCTCTGGAAGAACAAAGCAAGGAACAGAACAGAATGGCGGAAAATCCTAGAACAAGCCAGGGCCCAAAAATGGTTGTCGAGCTACTGATGATGATGATGAACAGTTTTAAATGTCGTCTACATGATATTATCACGAATTATATACAGCCGTCTGGAATCGTTTTCGGAAGAAATGATGTGTGAATACCAGTGCGGTTTCAGACCAAAGCGAGGTCAACTGTAGACCAAATACATATACAGGGTGAGTTTTTAGTGCGGGATCGGTCGATAACTCCATTACGGTATAAAATATCGAGAAAAGTTATTTAGAAAAAATGTAGGCAATGATATTCTCCACGCTTGGAAAATATGTCCATTTCTACAGGGTGATCAGTAACTGCGTGGTATATCAAACATATAATTTTTTAAACGGGACACCCTATATATTTTTTCATATTTATATTCCCCTCATAATTCTTGTTCATATGATATATGGTTTTGTATTACTATACAGAGTATTTAACAAGTTATGACCATTTTTATTTCGAAATCACTATGAGATTAACACCCTGTATATAAAGAAGTAATTCGTAGACAATAATTTGTTTTATGTAATAAGATAAACAATATACTGTAGTTTTTAAATTAAGTCCAATTCACATCATTGACGAATATTTGTATACAGGGTGAACTACAAAACCAAATTACGATTTTCTCTATTTTTTTAAATGGATCACCCTATATTTTATTTTTCAACATTATTATATTTAATATACTCTTTCATTTTTATATAGCATTCCCTATATCTAAACTGATTACTTTCCGAGATATTTTTAGTTTTCTTCAAATTTCGGGAATACATTCAATTTTTCTAGTAGAAATAAGTTAGTTTGAGTGATAATTAAACAAAATTATTTTTATTAGATAAATAACTAACACAAAATATAAACCATAGCAATATGCAGTGAATATACCAATAAATATACCAATAACTTTTGCGAAAATGAACTTAAGACTTTGATATTTCATGAAAAGTTGAGACAATCAGTACATATCATTAACAAAAACATTCTAGGGGTCATTCCATTTCAAATCACTCAATTTTTTTAGCAAAAAAAATTTTGGACCTCCGATTTGTCTGAAAATTGGTATATAGCTTCTGCGGGACGAAAAATAAGATATTTAAGGTCAAAAAATCTTCTTCTTTTTTTCTCAAAATGTTATTTTATGCGATTTTACAGTGATTTGGTGTTTATTTATACAAATTTGCATTTTCTATCGTAAAGTATCAATGGAAAACATAATATTTTAATAGAAGGGGCTCAAAAATGTCATTATATGGCATTATAACAAGTTACTTTGATTCAAAACAAGCTTTTGATTAAATTTTATAGTGTAGAAAACGTTAAAATATCGTTTTTTACATTTTTCTCCATTCCCAAAATACAGCATAATCGATTTGGCTGAAAATTTGCCCACAGATAGACAAAACATAGGACTTTAAGTGGTGAGAAGGATTTGAATTATATTACAATACCAAAAAAGTTACATGCAATATAGTCAAAAATATAGGCGTCTACTGTAAGTACAATTAACTCGAAAATATCGACCTCACGACAAAAATTGTTAAAAAGAAATTGTAATAATTGTAAATACGATTTATTTGGAACAATTTCTGTTCCTACCATTTTTGTCGAAAAGTTAAAAATGGCGGAGATATTGAGCAAAAAAGGTTCTCCTTTAAAATGAAGATGGCGGCTAACGTAACGGAGGAATTCATTCGTGATTTTAAATTTAGGCTACTATTGACTCCCTTAAACATCAGAAAAATAAAATTTTGGGCAGCTCGGCATTCAAGGTCAAATGCTATCCCGACTGGACTAATATATACTTTTGAGTCTGATATTACTGCATGTAACTTTTTTGGTATTGAAATATAATTTAAATCCTTCTAACCACTTAAAGTCCTATCTTTTGGCTATCTGTGGGCAAATTTTCAGCCAAATCGATGATAATGTATTTTGGGAATGGAGGAAAATGTAAAAAACGGTATTTTAACGTTGTTTGCACTATAAAATTTGATCAAAAACTTGTTTTGATTCAAAATAACTTGTTATAATGCCATATAATGACATTTTTGAGTTCTTTCTATTATATTATGTTTTTCATTGATACTTTACGACAGAAAATGCAAATTTGTTTAAATAAACACCAAATCACTGTAAAATCGCATAAAATCACATTTTGAGAAAAAAAGAAGAAGATTTTTTGACTTTAAATATCTTATTTTTACGTCCCGCAGAAGCTATATCCCATAGACAAATCTGAGATCCAAAAATTTTTGCCTGAGTGATTTGACATGGAATGTACCCTAGACAATTCGTCAATTAGTTTAAATTTTATTCAATTTGTTTATCCCAAAGAGCTTTTTTGTGCAATGTTATTGTTCAGAAAATAATAATGATACAGCAATTCTGTGAAACATACGTGAAAGAAGAATACTTATATTTTCAAAAAGTATAAAAAAATCAATCAAAATTTATCATTCCGAAAATATTTTACTAAAGTAGTCATTTTTGGTTTAAAAACAATTTGAATAGATTTGTTAATATTGACTGTAGAGTAAATCTATTTTAGGATTTCAAAAGCTGGTATTTTTAAACGAATTTTCAAAAAAAAACTTTTCGCCTAGGTTAAATGCGGTCATTTTTAGCCACTTTTAGTACTTAATTCACAGTTACTTTTATATACATAAAATAGTCATGTAACAGTGTTAGTTACCATACTCCTCCGAAACAGCTAGACCGATTTTTATGAAATTTCACATGTATATCCTGTAGGACTGAGAGTATGTTTTAATCTATTTGTTATACCCATAAATTATAAGTGGGGTTACCCCCGTAACATTTTTTTAAATTTTTTTGGACAAAGTTGTCTACCTTAATTTTATATAGTGTAGAATTAAAAAATATATACAACCCTTAATTTTCACTCTTCTATTACAAACCCCCATTTTTAATAGCCATCTATATATTTACATCTATAAAATTCTCCTGTCACAGTGTTAATTGTCATACTCCTCTGAGACCGCTTGACCGATTTTTATGAAATTATATATGAATATTCGGTAGGTCTTAGAATCGGTCGTAATCTATTTTTCATATCTCTGAGTGATAAGGGGGGTTCCCCCTTATCATTTTGTAATGTTAGGTGGGGATATGTGTACATAAAGTGCGCTATAAGACTACGAGTACGTGAAAATTAAAAAAATTATGAACAAAATCCATCAACAAGCTCGGGAGATATTAATCGCAGCATATATGTTTGAAGAATCAATTTCATTTTTTGTGTGCACGGATTTTAATAATTCCCCTCCACCGACCACGAATGGATTTCGTTAAGGCGTAATTTTTAAAGCTTTATTAACCACTTTGTTGAAGTTCAAAGTTTACTCAAATTTTTACATATAAACTACATATATACCTTGAGCTTTAAAATGGCGCTAGTTAGGTTGCTTAATTGTTATAAACAAAGTAGCTGTGAATTAAATAAAAAACGTGGCTAACTTTGACCATAATTAACCTAAGCAAAAAGTTTTTTTTTAAATTCGTGTAAAAACACTAGCTTTTCAAATACCAAAATAATTTTAATTTAGAGTCAATATTAACAAAGTTATTTAAATTGTTTATAAGCCAAAAATGACTGCTTTAGTTAAATGTTTTCGGAATGATAATTATGACTTTTTATTGATTTATTTTAAATTCTTTGAAAACAAAACTATTCTTCTTTCACGTAGTTTCCACAGAACTGCTTTATCATTCTTTTTTTTCTGAACAATAACATTCCAAAAAAAGCGCTTTGGGATAAACAAATTGAATAAAATTTAAACTAATTGACGAATCATCTTAAACTTTTTTGTGCATTCAATGGACTGTTTGACTCAACTTTTCATGCAATATGAAAGTCTAAAGGCCATTTTCACAAAAGTTATAGCAAATTTTTTATTTTCGAAATTTTAGATTAATTTTGAAATTTCCGAAGCAACAAATTATCGGACCAAAATTCAAAAACCGCCATTTTTAACCTTTGCTCGTCTGCTAAAAGAAAAGATATCTAATAGCCCTATTTTTACCCACTTAAACGAAAAAACTGCCATTTTTGACATTTATTTGTTAATAACTAAAATTCTCGTCCGAACTGTGACGAGCATTTTTGAATTTATAATGCATTAGGTATATAGTATCCAAAAAACCTATTTGCAAGCTGGCTGCTCAAGTGTACCGAACATGGTATATTTTGCCTCATTTCCCTGGCGTATAATTGCGATTAACGATTATCCCCGTGAGATCTAATTTTCCTTTTAAGCGGTTAATTTTACTGTTAAGGTCGGGGAGCAAGCAGGTCACTCCAGAACAGTGATATCTTCTGCTTCACGGAAGTCTGTAGTCACTCTGCTGGTATGTGAAAAAAAGAATGTGTGTGTACTTTGTACGCACGTAAGAAGTTATACTTCTATTATATGATTTCTTAAAAATAAATATACTTTAAACAGTTTGTTTTAATTTTTTTTAAAACACCAAACTAATTTTGTGCTTACCGCTTTCAAAAAAATAAAAGTATAGGATTGCACTGGATTCGAACTCACGACCTCTCGATCTCTGGCCGAATTAGTCGAGGTATTGAAGCACAAAAAAGGCCTTACTCTCGATTTTTGGCGCAGTAAGACGGATTTTAATGCAGTTTGGTGCGTTGATTTCGTGAGAATGTCAGGAAATTTTGTGAACTATTGTAATGAATAAGAAATCTGAAATTGCATTTGTGCATAAGAAAAATTAATTTCAAAAGTGCATTTTGAAATAGGCAATTATTATAAATTTGCAACCCGGTAAATAGTTAAGCAACATCCCGATTAATTATTTTAATTATTTTTTATCATTTATAAGTCCATATAATAATAGTCTAAGATGTCAATAACCATTAATAATAAACAAAAAAAAATTCCTTATGTGGGAATTGAACCAAGTACCAACGGGTCCGTAGCTAAATACACATACCGCTAATCTACGCAGACACTTGCTAGACAACGGCGATATTAGGTATAAACAAAACAAATTGGTAAGTAAAAATTGTAAAGAAAATTACTACATACATACAGTTCATCTAATTTACTTACCGTTGCACGTCATTATCTACGTTAGAGATCTAAGTTGACATTGTTGCCCAATTACAAAAAATTCTTGAATTCATTTTAAATCAAATACATCACACAATTTTTGCGGTAGTGGATTTTACAGCAAAACCAATTAATATTCAATGTAAATAAATAACAACTTTAAAAATAGAAAACAAGAATTAAGTTATAATCTTACGTTAAAGTACATAATAAAAACAGTAAATATAATGAAACAAATACTTGTAGTAAAGAATATAAACAAATATGAATTGTCATCACCGCAACTGTCAAATAAATGTTACCAATTTATGGCAAAATGTCACCTCCGTTCGATTATAGTTACAGTGTATTCCGAACAAATGTGCTTCATAAAAACGCTTTATAATCCATTTGTACAAATTAAATGAAACATATTATTGTGTATTTCTTTAAGCTAACATTAATAGAAATATTTAAATATTATTTCTACGCGTATATAATAAAATATGTCTAGTGGCTGTAATGCCATTGTACTCGGCAAAGTGATTATAAAAAGAACACACCTACCGCCTAAATATTTCGTGTTGGTATCATGTGACGTCACGGGCTATGACGCGAATGACGTGCAACGGTAAGTAAATTAGATGAAGTATACTTAAATGTATTATAAAATTAATATATTCATAAATTTTAGAAGAAACATTCGTAAATAGGTATTATTAATATCTATTAATGTTACTAAATGAAATATAAATATTTTGACGTTTCACAATTTGACAATTCACTTTTAACTGCAGTGCCTTAAAATTTTTAAAGCATCGGTGCTTTAAAGTAGCATTTTTAACGCTCCTATGGAGTGCTATAAATTGCATTTTTAACACGTATGTAGAAAAATATATTTAAAAACACTAATATATTCTTTCCACACCTTTTCTGGACTGATAACTACATAAATTAAAACATTTAGTAACGAACGCCATACTGCCTGTGTGCGAAGATTACTAAAATTTCACCCTCAATGAAATCGCGCCTAAAGAAGTATAACTTCAAAAAGGCAGTATAACTATTAACTAACCTTTGTTGTTTCTCTTCCCACAAATTTTAACACGCAACAACCATACATTACATAACCAAACCGTCAACCGTCCACACCACAGCTGTGCTACAGCTGCCATATTGGATAATTTTTGACATGTCATTTGAACATCCAATCATAACAAAGTTATAATGCGCATGCGCCCGGATCATAGGTTTTAACATATAAAGATCCCCCCTCATATCTCGCGTAAAGAAGTATAACTTCAAAAACCTTTATTCTTCGCAACAATCACAAGTGTTTTCAAAAGAAATAAATATTGGTTTGAAATAAGTTGTGATTCCGTATAAGTTTGGTTGTGTATAATTGTACATCTAGAGCTGTAACCGACCTTTCGTAAAACCAAATAGATTTATTAGTCAGGAATGCTCTTTGAGCAATGAGTGAATGCGTAGAGACTTCTCGTTTGCCGTTGTTTAATAGTAGAGCATGGCCATTTGCGCGTTTGAAAGTATAAGATTCCTAGAGCCTTCTAAGAATCCATATCTGTCGATTCTTCTTTTTAACACTTCTTGTTTTTATCTCTCATTTTGATTTAAAGTATGTCTGTAACTATTCTTTCTAAATTTTTGTTTCATATTATTTATCAACGGCATTTTTTACATCTTTCATTTGTGTCTTGATGATTCATGTTTATAGCCCGAATATATCGGCGTAGTGAGAAAATCATGCACAAATTATAGAAAATCATATTAAATATAAATAAAATGTAAGATTAGTTATCAAATAAACTTTCATAGGTGAATAAGAATATTTTACAAAAACAAATTACAGAAAAAGAAGAAAAGTTAGATCGCATGTACCTAACGATAATTAGAAAAGAACGTCACGAATACTTGACGTGTCGCCATTTTGTGGGCGTGTGTAAGGTCAGAGTTGAGTGGTGGGAGTATCCCATGCTATGGACTGTACGTTTGAGTTCATCAGACGAATGGATCCTGAATAATTTATCGAGTTATTTATGCGTACAAATTTCTGACTACATTCCGTAGATCTCTGTAATGATTTTCTCACTACCACCTATACAGGGTGTTTGGTAAAGAATGGGCCATAGCTTAACATTAGATTCCTGAGGTTAAAACAGGTCGATTTAAGCTAACTTACCTTAGTACAAAAGTTGATAATAACCGAAATACAAGGTGTCAGAGTTAAACTTTTATTTTATTTATTTTTGAATATTTCCTGACAGGCATGGGACAACAACACGAAATTTGGTAAGTGGTGCTGGTACTATAAACCCTACTAAATTATGTTAAACAAACGTTTCTGGCTACTACCAGAGGCGTACGACGGGGAAAAGTGAATGGTTGACCCTTCCCAAATTCTACATCACTGGCGGAATTTCTATTTTAGTGCTATTTTTTGATTTTCCAATACTTTCGATGTAAATAACATACTCTCCATTTGTAACTATAAAGCCATTAGTTTTCGAGATATTTGAAGCTAAAAACGAAGGAGCTAAAAACATTAATCAAAATAAGTGTGCCTTTTCATTTTTAACTTCAAATATCTCGAAAACTAATGATTTTATCGTTACGAATGAAGAGTATATTATTTGCATAGAAAGTATTGGAGAATCTAAAAATTATGCTAAAATAGCAGTTTCATCAGTGGCGTAGAATTTGGGAAGGATCAACCATTCACTTTCCCCTGTTGTACGCCTCTGGTATTAACCACAAACGATTATTTAACATAATTTAGTAGGGTATAAAGTACTTAAACTTTCTGCCAAGTATCATAAGGATATGTCAAATAGTTTTATAGTACTGGGCACACATAGTTCTTAAAGTTTTAATTAAAGAATAAATGATTTTAAAAAAATGAATACTTTAAAATAATTTGACATATCCGTGTGATACTTGGCAGAAAGTGTAGGCACTGTACACCCTACTAAATTATGTTAAATAATCGTTTTTGACTACTACCAGAGGCGTACAACAGGAGAAAGTGAATGGCTGACCCTTCCCAAATTCTACGCCACTGATGAAACTGCTATTTTAGCATAATTTTTAGATTCTCCAGTACTTTCTATGCAAATAATATACTCTTCATTCGTACCGATAAAGTCATTAGTTTTCGAGATATTTGAAGTTAAAAATGAAAAGGCACACTTTTTTGATTAATGTATTATGCACCTTCGTTTTTAGCTTCAAATATCTCGAAAACTAATGGATTTATCGTTAGGAATGAAGAGTATATTTTTTACATAGAAAGTATTGGAGAATCAAAAAATTGCACTAAAATAGCAATTCCGCCAGTGGCGTAGAATTTGGGAAGGGTCAACCATTCACGTTCCCCCGTCGTACGCCTCTGGTAGTAGCCAGAAATGTTTGTTTAACATAATTTAGTAGATTGTACAATACCAGCACCACTTACCAAATTTCGTGTTGTTGTCCCATGCCTGTCAGGAAATATTCAAAAATAAATAAAATAAAAGTTTAACTTTGACACCCTGTATTTCGGTTATTGTCAACTTTTGTACTAAGGTAAGTTAGCTTAAATTTACCTATTTTAAACTCAGGAATCTAAGGTTAAGCTATATCCCATTCTTTGCCAAACACCCTGTATATCAACAAGTTCTATGCTGCTCGTTTTTCCTACTATCGGTAAAAATTGTCGACATTCAAGCCTTAAATAAAACTAACCACGAAAAGACATGTAAAATGAAAAGAATTGATAGATCTTATGAAATAAAATAACGGTTAAAAGAAGAACTGATAGATTTGGCTCTAGAAATTTCAAATTTTCTCACACTTGAGGGATGTGCTGGTATGGTATGTGCGTGACCTGTTTATTATTCTTCTCGTAAAAAAATCACTGTCTAGAATGTGTTCATAGAATGGATGTACACTCGAACTACTACTTATAGCTCGTATACACAACAACGATTTAACGTAGCGATGTGAGTGACTGCAGTTCGTTGGTGTGGACGCAAATCAACGCAGATTTTTGGTTATTTGGTCGATTTGCGTCCTCACGTTAGATAAATCGACACCAACGAACTGCACAGTCACATCTCTACGTTAAATCCTTGTCGTGTATACGGGCTATTAGTTATCCTACTATCTTTAGAGGAAGTTACTCAGATGTATTGAGTTTTCTTAAGGTTCAAATACTAGCCTAATAAATATGTAATAAATAAGCACAAGAATTCTACAGACGGATATAATATGCATAACGTTGTAAATAATGTATTTTTGAAATATAACAGAATTACGCTAAGCGACATACAGGATGGGGCATTAGTGTGACAAAGTCCAATTACTCGTTTGTCGTAAGAGATACGAAAAAAAGTTATTTACATAAAAGTTGGGGCATGGATAGGACCATAATTTAACAATATTTTCAGATATACAGGGTCACCCGTATTGACAGGGTGACACAAACTTATGTTTTTTTTAATGGAACACCCTGTTTATTTTTACATTTTTCGATTCTTCTCGATACCTTCTTTCTCAAAATATAGGGTTTTGTAATATTATACGAGGTGGTTTAAAAGATAATTACGTTTTATTGTTAATTTCATAGCAATATTCACACCCTGTAGAATTGTAGTGATTTGACATCAAAGTTCCTATTTATGGTCAAACGATTTTTAATATACAGGGTTGGTCAAAACTCGAAATGAGTATTTTCTGAGTTTTCTTAAATGGAACACCCTGTATTTTAGTATTCTAATGAAATGATATTTTATGGTACTTTTTTATTTCTTAAGCATTCCCTATACCTACCTGCTTTAATTTTTGAGTTATTCGTGATTCTTTAATCCAAACATTAATTGCAACAAAAATTACGTGAAATTTTATTAGGTGGCCGATCCTTAATTTATTAATTTTGGATAAGATATCCAAATACCTACGTAGTTAAGATTTTTGCTGCGTAAAATATGAATAAAAACATAAAAGATTGTACCTAGTTGCCTATGACAATAAATTTGCTAAAACATTTGACATTATACTATTTTTATAGTTCCAGTTGCTTTGTTACCATTACTAATATTAATTTTTTTTAATGAATAACTGATGAGTAACTGATCAAAAACGATTCTGTGCTAGGAGAGTATAACAAAAATGTGCTACTAGCAATAAGAATTTTTCATCAGCAATTCCCTGATAGACGAAAACCAAGAAGAGAAACTTTTGAAAGTACACTAAAACGATTTCAACAGTTTAGGTCTAGATAGTTATATTATAAAAACGTTCTTTCTAATATGCAGATCCTCAGTTACACTAAGGATTACATTTAATTCATTTTATTCATTTAGAATAGTTTTATTCTATCAGATTTCTCGTAATTTAAGTATCCTATGCATTGAAACCGTTTTAGTATACTTTCAAGAGTTTCTCTTCTTGGTTTTCGTCTATCAGGGAATTGCTGATGAAAAATTCTTATTGCTAGTAGCACATTTTTATTATACTCTCCTACCACAGAAACCATTTTGATCAGTTACTGATCAGTTATTTATTAAAAAAATTAATATTAGTAATGGTAACAAAGCAACTGGAACTATAAAAATAGTATAATGTCAAATGTTTTATCAAATTTATTATCATAGCCAACTAGGTAGAATCTTGTACGTTTTTATTCATATTTTACGCACCAACAATCTTAACTACGTAGGTATTTGGATATCGCGTCCAAAATTAATAAAGTAAGGATCAGTCTAGATTAGTATCTACTTTTTTTAGAAAAATTATTTTTGATTGAATATTTGCACAGCCACCTAATAAAATTTCACGTAATTTTTGTTGCAATTAATGTTTGGATTAAAGAATCACGAATAACTCAAAAATTAAAGCAGTTAGGTATAGGGAATGCTTAAGAAATAAAAAAGTACCATAAAATAATAGAGAGTTATCAAGTAACCCTAGGAGAATACGGTAACGCTATTTTACTGTATACTTTACATGTTATTTATAACGTTACCGTATTCTCATAGGGTTACTTGATAACTCTCTATTATTGCATTAGAATACTAAACTGTTCCATTTAAAAAAACTCAGAAAATACTTATTCCGAGTTTTGACCAACCCTGTATATTAATATTAAACTTTTCGCTATATTATTAATGTTTAACAGTAGTAGACTATATTAAAAATTGTTTGACCATAAATAGAAATTTTGATGTCAAATCACTACAATTCTACAGGGTGTGAATGTTGCTACGAAATTAACAATAAAACGTAATTATCTTTTAAACTACCTCGTATAATATTACAAAACCCTATATTTTGAGAAAGAAGACATCGAGGAGAATCCAAAAATGAAATGTAAAAATATACAGGGTGTTCCATTAAAAAAACATAAGTTTGTGTCACCCTGTCAATACGGGTGACCCTATATATTTTTAAATTATGGTCCTATCCCTGCCCCAACTTTTATGTAAATAACTTTTTTTTCGTATCTCTTACGACAAACGAGTAATTGGACTTTGTCACACTAATGCCCCATCCTATATGAAAATATAACGTTGCGTAAGTTTATACAGGGTGTAACAAAAATACGGGTCATAAATTAAACCACATATTCTGGGACCACAAATAGTTCGAATGAACCTAACTTACCTTAGTACAAATATGCACACAAAAGAAGTTACAGCCCTTTGAAGTTACAAAATGAAAATCGATTTTTTTGAATATATCGAAAACCATTAGAGATTTTTTGTTGAAAATGGACATGTAGCATTCTTATGGAAAGAACATGTTAAAGAAAAATTATAGTGAAATTTGTGCACCCCATAACGATTTTATGGGGGTTTTGTTCCCTTAAACCTCCCCAAACTTTTGTGTCCGTTCCAAATAAATTATTATTGTGGTGCCATTAGTTAAATTCAATATTTTTAAAACTTTTTTGCCTCTTAGTATTTTTTCGATAAGGCAGTTTTTATCGAGTTGAGGCTTCTTTTTTAATATGTCTACATAAAAAATTTATAAGGGTTTTGTTCCTTTAAACCCCCCAAATGTTTGTGTACGTTCCAATTAAACTATTACTGCGGTACCATTAGTTAAACACAGTGTTTTTAAAACTTTTTTGCCTCTTTGTATTTTTTTGATAAAGCATCTTTTATCGAGATGTGGCTTCTTTTTTAATATGGTTCACAATATACTTAAAAATGTAAATCATAAATAAATTTTCATATTATTACCAAGTCTCCATAATCGTACTTTACCATATACAAATATGTGGTTCATTTATCAATATTCAAATATCTCGATAAAAACTGACTTTTGGAAAAAGTACTA
Organism: Diabrotica virgifera virgifera; assembly: GCF_917563875.1. Classification (NCBI taxonomy): domain Eukaryota; kingdom Metazoa; phylum Arthropoda; class Insecta; order Coleoptera; family Chrysomelidae; genus Diabrotica; species Diabrotica virgifera. The sequence continues at coordinate 147,379,707 of NC_065452.1, forward strand.
AAAGACAAAAAAGTTTTTAAAAGCTTGTGTTTAACTAATGGCGCTACAATAATAATTAAATTGGAACGTACACAAAAGTTTGGGGGGGTTTAAAGGAACCAAACCCCCATAAAATTTTTATGGGGCGTCCAAATTTCATTATCATTTTTTCTTAAAATACTACTGTCATAATAATGCCACATGTCCATTTTCAATAAAAAATCTCTAATAGTTTTCGATATATTGGAAGAAATCGATTTTCATTTTGTAACTTCAAAGGGCTGTAACTTTTTTTCGTGCACATTTGTACTAAGGTAAGTTAGGTTCAATCGAACTATTTTTGGTCCCAGAATATGCGATTAAATTTATGACCTGTATTTTTGTTACACCCTGTATATGCCTGGAAAAAATGTATTGTAGAAGTTAAAGTTCTTCTGAAAATTATAGGTTTGAAACTATTTTCTTGTGGCATTTCTATACTAACCATTATATTTAATCAAAATAAACCACAATTTTAATTCTCAAATTTAATTTCAAAACAAATCTTAATAGTTTGTCATGCCTTGCGGTATAATTCTACCGGCCATTGTTCTCCGTCTTCTCTCTGCAACTTTACCATTTCTGGTTTAATCCTAACAACACCGTCATCTTGGAACAAGTTAGTTGTATAGTTATTCTAATTTTTACGTAATATTTATATCTGTTGTGATCTAGCCAAAGTTGCCACAACAAAAATGACTACAATATGGAGGGACTGTCAAATTTCAAGGGCGTTAAAGGTGAGGTTAATCAACTGCTTAATATTCCTAATACTGTCATAATATTCCTAATAAACGACATCACGTCGACCACTACACTCTCTCCGGGGGGTCAAGATTGAAGAGAGAGATAATACAAGTGATGATATTGATGTTCAAAAGAACATCAATAAGTCTGTAAAAATTGCTGCTATTCAGAGAACTGCTGGACCAGCTCAAAGTAGAAATGTCCCTGCAAGTCTTGCTACAACAAACACAGGTCCGAATACAAATGTCCATAGAAGGCTAAGAGAAACCCTGCTGGAGGACTTTCTAGCCCTCATAAAAGAGCGAAATTGGAAACCATTCCTGAGCCTAGGATTGAGGATTTCGATTACCACGAAAAATATCAAATTTTGAAAGACAAACATAAAAATCTCAATGAAGAATATAAGACACTAAAAAATCAGTATTCTTCGCTAAAAGATGCACTTCAATCGTTTGCTTCGCTACGTTTGCTTCAATAGTTAAAGAAGTTCAATAAAAAATTGCAAAAAAAAAATAATGAAACTTGCTTGAAAGTTTTACCGTTTCCAAAAAAAATTAAATTGTTCACCATATAAGCGAACTTTTATTTTCATAAAATTAACTAATTTGGCATCATGGCATGGGTACTAAACTAATTTGGCATGGTACAAGAACTGTTTGTGATTTAGTTTATTGACACCACAAATGTACCAAAATAATTGTACCACCCCATGTTTGAAAATCCAACAAAACAAGAATTTGTTTGTTTGTTTAGGATGAAGACAGGGTTTAATGTAAATACTTATGGCTAAAATGCTGCAACTATTTTTGAATTGTGATTGTCTATGTTTAGATTTTTGTATACATAGTTGTCAGATTTCAATTTGCATACCAACATGTATTTTGGTTTTTTAGCCAAACGACTGTTTTGCTCTACGTGGTGCCCTCTACCTATACCTTTAAGGAACGCACTATTTTCGGGGACACCCTGTATACTGACTGGAGGTTTTTAGCTATACTAAATTTGTATAATACATTTGTTTATATAGAACTGAACTGATGTTCTGGTTTCTTGAAAATTGTGGTTTATTTCAATTAAATACAGTGGATAATATTACTAAGGTATGCATAATTTATTTTTATCTGTTGCTAACTGTATTACTATATATTGAACTTTTGAACCAAATAGTGCTTATAATGCCTTTTGAAACTAAATACAATATAACAAAAGTGCCTTTTGGCCAAAACGTTTTTAAGAATTGGTCATCTGATTTAAAGGAATCTGTTGGATAACAGTTAAAAATGTCTATAATAAATTTTGAGATTATTACATAGTTTACAGTATTAAATAATTGCAATAATGCAGCTGATTGATATATGAAATTAAAAACTATATACATTTGTTATATTCTGGTAAATGAAATCTTTAAAATGAAAAATCATAGTCTTTCACATTTGCACTTACTATAAAATTGCAAATTGTGTTAAAAGGCTCACAAAAAAACATTTTTGCAAATACAGAAAAGTAAATAGCCTATGGATACTCTAGCTCAAATTGGGCAATTTTCCCATTTTTAAATTACCATTAGCAAATCTAAGGTTCATTCGGCACTTTTTTGCTTGAATGTTCTGATTCATAGCCATTTTGTTCCATATTTTATTGTAATCTAAGTATTGTTTCCACTCCATTTAATGGAGTGGAAGCAAGCAGTGATATGTCCTCTTTATAAAAAGGGGGACAAAGCAGAATGTCAAAATTATAGGGGCGTGGCACTATTAAATGTAATATATAAGATATTAGCAGTCCACATCAAAAACAAGCTAGCAAGAAGTCTTAACAATAGCATAGGTGAATACCAGTGTGGCTTTAGAAAAGGGAGAAGTACTATAGACAACATCTTTACTTTACGAGAAATACAAGCTGAGAGCTATGAATATAATAAACCCACAATGGCACTCTTCTTAGATTTTAAGCAAGCTTTTGATAGAATAAAAAGAAAAGAAATATATAAAGCGTTAAAAAATCTAGAAGTTTCACCAAAAATAATAAGAATGATAAAGCTTGTACTTACGAAAACAGAAAATAAAGTAAAAGTAAATAACAAACTAACAGAAAATTTCGAAGTGAAAGAAGGAGTACGACAAGGGGACCCGTTGTCATCACTGCTATTTAATGTAGTATTGGAAATGATAATAAAAGAGGCTAATATTAACAGATCAGGACATATATATTACAAAAAACATAAATGTTTGGCATTCGCGGATGATGTAGTAATTCTATCCAGAAGCAAGGAACAATTAAAAGAGGTAGTAGAACGACTAGAAAAGGCAGCTCGAGAAAAAGGACTTTATATAAATGAAACAAAAACTAAGTACATGGAATGGACCGACAAAAAATTTGAACAAGGGCAATATTTAATGATAACAACGAATGAAGGAACAATGTATAAATTTGAAAAGGTAGACAGATTTGAATATTTAGGGACCTTATTTTCTAGGAAACCAAATATCCGGGATGAAATACACAAAAGACTAATGTCAGGGAATCGTTGCATGTATGCACTAATAGAATACTCAGAAGCAAAAATATATCCAAAGCAGCTAAATTAAGAACGTATAAAACTGTGATATGACCAATAGTTACGTATGCCTCAGAAACTTGGACTATGACAAAAACCGAGCAATCAATGTTACTAGTATGGGAAAGAAAAATACTTAGAAGGATATTTGGGGGGAAAATAATCAACAATCAGTGGACACGAAGAACAAACAAGGAGTTAGAAGAATTGTATAAGGAGCCTAATATAATTGCAGTTGTAAAATCACAAAGACTTAGATGGTTAGGACATGTCCAGAGAATGGCCCAAGTTAGAATGCCTAAAATCATGTTAAGCGCTACAATAGGTGGTAAAAAGAGAAAAGGAAGACCTAGGACCAGATGGAGCCATGAAGTTAATGATGACCTGAAGTATCTCAATGCAACCAATTGGACAGAAAAAGCGAAGAACAAGCAAGAATGGAGGAAGATTGTAAACCAAGCCATGAGCCTGCTTGGCTCGAAGTGCTAATGTATATATATATATATATATATATATATATATATATATATATATATTCCATAAGTATTGTTTCCTCACTTCCTTTTCTTCTTTTGGCTTCATAACCCTGGACGGGTCTTTGCCTGTCTGGCCATGTCCTACCACTCGGATCTCTCGTTTGCCCATATTCTCCATTGTCTTATGTTTATGGTTTTCAGGTCGTCTTCCACGTCATCCAACAATCTCGCTCTGGGCCTTCCTTTTTTCGCCTTCCTATCGGTTTCCATTGTAATATTTTCTTTGTTGTTTTTGCATCGTCTTCTCTCTGCGCATGTCCCAGCCATGACAGTCTTTGACTTTTCACAAATCGTACAATATCGTAACCTTATTTCAATTCATTAACCTCGTCGTTTCTCCTGATTCTCCATGTTCCGTCTTTCTCTTGCACCGGGCCATATACTTTTCTCAGTATTTTTCTCTCGAATGTCCTGAGTTCGGCTTGATCCCTTTTCGTCATTAACCAGGTTTCACAACCATGGGTTACTAAGGGTCTAATCAATGTTCTGTAGATATAGTCATTTTGGTTCCTTTGTCTAATAATTTCGATGTCATCAATCATCATCAATCTTTTATTATTACCATAGACCATAGTATGTAAGATTCCAGCTGGAAATACGTGCATCAATTTCGCTATTTACGGAATTCTTCTGATACCAGGGCGCATCTGTAAAAATATTAGTATATTTGGATGTTGAGAGGTGACTCATATTTTTGCAGAAATTGCTTGAAAATAACTCATATAATAATATTTGAGTTATCCTCTCAATCAAAAAGGTCCAGAACATTGTTTAAGTAATCAAAATGTCAAAAAATGAAGGAAAAATTCGATTTGTTTCTTGGTTTTTTTATTATAACTTTAAAAGTATTCAATTTCGAGAAAAGTTGTACCAACATAAAAGTTGCGTAATTAAACTTCCTACAATATAGGATTAACTGAGAATTTTAAAACTTCTCACCCTTGTTGCAAAATAACAATAATTTCGAAAAAACAATAAAATAACAAGTATTCGCATTTTACGTTTTTCAGTCATTTATGCTTCACTTAGGACCTTCATATTTCACCCAGAAAAACCTTATGATATGATAAAACAATACTGTAAATTTCATTAAGATCGGTTTAATAGATTTTGCAAAATAAATTTTGCAATCCAGCTTTCGCAAAAAAAATCATTTTTTCAAAATGTTACAGCACTGAAAATAAAGCAGACAGCGTTATTTTTTTTTACATATAATAGGATACTGTACCTTTCATCTGCAATTTGCAAAATTAAAATCGGTTAACTAACACGGCGGCGTCAGGAATTTTTTTAAATAAACATTAATTTTTGGTGCTACGCGCAGGACATCGGATACGTTCGCTCTGATTGGGCATTCCAATGACCTTTGATAATGATTGATAAATTTTAATTTTTAGGAGATTTCGAAATAAATAAGTAAATTTGTTTATTGCAAAATAAAAACACATACTCTGTCCTTTGAAATAACACTTTTTTTAGCAAAAACTTTCTTTGTTCATATACTCATATTTTAACTTAGAAAATAAAAGCGGATTATTTTTAAACATATGCAATTGTTTAAACAATTTTTCACAAACAATAAATTAATTTGATTTTTGCGGAATTAAAATATGAAAATACAACATAATATAGAGTAAGAAAATAATATATTAGATAAAGATTGGAAGAAATTTTGGTGGAAATCAACTTGTCTGAATCGAACACCTCTGTCCTGCGCGTGAACCGATTTTAATTTTGCAAATTGCAAATGAAAGGTACAGTATTCTTCTATTTGCAAAAAAAATTAACTTGCTGTCTGCTTTATTTTCAGTCCTGTAACATTTTGAAAAAATTAATTTTTTTGGGAAACTGGATTGCAAAATCTATTACACCGATCTTAAATAAATTTACAGTATTGTTTTATCATATCATAAAATTTTTCTGGGTGAAATATGGAGGTCCTAAGTGTAGCAGAAATGGTTGAAAAACGTAAAAGGCGAATACTTGTTTCTTTATGTTTTTTTCGCAAGTATTGCTATTTTTCTCGAAAGTGCATACTTTTACAATTATAATCAAAAAACGAAGAAAAAATCGAATTTTTCCTTCATGTTTTGACATTTTGATTATTTAAATAATATTCCGGACCTTTTTAAGTGGGAGGATAACTCAATTATTATTATATGGGTTAATTCCAAGCAATTTCTGCAAAAAAAATAAGAGTCACCTTTCAACGTCCATCTCAAAACAGATCCGCCTTGGACTATGATTGATTTCTGTGCCCAGGTATGTGAAGGCATCCACACGTTCAATAGTATAGTCGTCTATTGTGATATAATTGTCATTGTCAGGTTTTCTTTTGACGATCATATACTTCGTTTATTTTAAGCCTCCTTTTTTGTGCTTTAGGATCAATTTCTTTGAACGCTTTCATTAGTCATGGCTTGTTCCTAATAATTATACCTACATCGTCTGCATATGCAGTAATTGCCTGCTGCTCTTCACCATAAGTCCATTTCTGTTACTAGTAACAGTTTATCTGTTCTTTGGTTAAGTGGCCAAACTACACTGCCATATGTGATGATACTTTTAAGTATGGTATTGTATATGAGCTGTTTGTTCGCTTTAGATATTGTTTGGTCCCACACAATGTCGTTCATCTTGGATAAAGCCTTTCTACCCCATCCTCTAATGTAATGGACTGCTTTGTCCCTCCAATACACATGGCTTCAGTTTTCTTAATGTTGACTTCGAGACCCCATTTGTTATATTCTTTTATTAGCTTCCGCGTCATGTAACTCAAGTCGTCATGATCCTGAGCAATCAGAATTTGGTCATCAGCGAAACATAACGTGTATAATGTTGTATCGTCATTGAGAGGGATTCCCATGCCATTACACTTTATTTTCCACAGCTTGAGTGATTGTTCCAGATAAATTTTGAAAAGGGTAGGCGAAATACAGCAACCCTGCGTAAATTTTTCCATGACCTTAAATCACTCAGACATCCTTGATCCAGTTATAATTTTTGCAGTCGTTTCATTACACAGATTTTGGGCTGCTTTGATAAGACCATGTTTAATGTTGGTTAGCTAGATGTTGGACCATAGTTTGCTGAGGGGCACACTATTATATGCTTTTTGTAAGTCTACGTACACCACGTGAACTTCTTTATTGACGGCTATTTTTTTCTCAATAACTTGCGTAATAGAGTACAGGTGGTCTTACTGTGTATAATAGAACTCGTTAAATACGGGGTGTTGATTAACTGGAGGTGAGGGTTGGTTTGATAAAACACTTGTTCATACTTATTTATTGAGCACTACTAAATATATTAGTAACTAGTTGGTGTGCTTACAGTATAACCATCTGATGATGTATTTGCTTTACGAATGATAATTGATAACAGATCGAATTAGAATGAATCACGCTTCTTTTGCTGGATGTATAAGTAAAGTGTAAGGTGTTGTTGTTTTGAATGCTGATACATCGTGGCCGTGAATTACAATAATATTGACTAGCTGACAAAGCGTTATTGCCGATTAGTGTACTTGTGTTGAGAAATCTGTGTCATCTACTTAATTGAAAACAAACGTGTTGTTTGTTTTAAAGGACATTTAAAAATTAAATGACTGTCTTGCTCTTATTTTAGGATGCTGATAATCCTGATACTACCGCCCAGCTCTAAAGCCAGCTTGCTCCTCTGTTTCGTAATCTCTCTAGTCATTTTCTATTTTGTTCTTAATAAGTTTCCCACACACCCTACTTATTGTCTTTAACCTTTCCTTGCCTTTAATCGTCTTGCGTGAAACCCTTTGGATTGAACCTTTTTGGTACCAAAAATGGCAGAATAACCTTTAGATTTTCTTATACGAATTTTCATGGGGAAACGGCCCAATTTGAGCTAAAATGCGCATAGGCTACTTACTTACAGATATTTTTATATTGTGCCCACAAGTTAAAACTCATTAAAAAGAGAAAGTGCACATAGCTGGATCCCACAAAACAGAATCATTGCACAATATGTGGGAAATAGAAGGTTTGGCAGCCAAAGATTAGTTATGGGTAAGCTATGAACTAATTATAATGCAGAACATAACGACACATCTTGAAGAGGTCTGAAGCAGTAGCAGCCACTCATGATGGCTGATGATATTTTAAAAATACTGATGACTTGATATTGAAATAATTTTTAATATTCCTTAGATTTATTTATTTCTCCTATACCAGTACAAAAAATAACCAAATTATGTCAAAATATCTTATTTGTTATAGTAGTAATGAGTGATGTTGACGTAATTTTCCAATACTCATTAATATGTCCATTCTGTATATGATAGCAAAAAAATGCTTTCACAGTATCAGATATTTTACTGTTACGAGTGATGACGGAATCAAGAATGACGAAATCATGTCCAAAGGATCGTATTGTTTATCGTTACAAATAGTAACAGTGCATTACGTTCACATCTTCGAATTTCGTTTTTACTAACAAAAACGTAGCCTTTTATGATTACATTAAATGATAATGATATGTTCCAAATTTTTATTAAACCCTTTTATTACGTATCTCCCAGAAAAATTACGAATTCGTAATTATTAATCCGGGATCCGAGGGAGTGTGATGTGGCACTCTTCAGTTTACGTCGGCAAAGACAAATAGAAAATATATAATAGTGAAAAGAAAAGAGAGCACTGTCGGCAGCTCACGTTACTGTGAAGTTAATAAATATTCACTTTTGATACATTCGGTCGGACCGTTCCCATGGAGCTTGTCTCCTCGAATATCGAAGGTACACACCATCAGTGTTGGCGGTAGATATTTTAGTAAGTTGGATAATTCATATGTACATAAAGGGTTGTCTACAGCTAATGCCGTTTCCCTTCCGTCAGCCAGGACTTCCATTTTTTTTCGATCTTCTCAGTCTCCGCCTTCCAATCCTTTCTTAGATATGGCTTCGTCTTCGTTTTTCCAAGATCTTCTCGGTCGTCCTCTTCTTCTTGTTCTTCTTGGGCTCCATTCTGCAACCTTGTTTATCCAAGTGTTTTCTGCTCTGCGTGCGTGGCCGTACCATTTTAGTCTTCTCTCATCTATATATTGCAGGGCATCTTTTTCCACTTGCATTCTTCTCCTTATCTTATTTGTTATTCTGTCTCTTCTGGTGAGACCACAGCATCTTCTCCAGTATTCCATTTCGGTTGCCAGAATGCTTTTTTGGGTTTTTTTGTTTTTCCCTTGATGTTCTTATTCCAGATTACATTATGGAGTTGTCTGATGCAAGATCTTGTTTGTCCCAATCTATTTTTTATTTCTACTTCTGTTGTTCCGTTTTTCGACATTATAAAGCCCAAATATTTAAAATTCTTCGTTCCTTTTATTTCAACTTGTTCTTCTATTTCCAAGTTTTTTACGTCTTCTTCCGATATTGCTAAGTATTCCGTTTTCTTCATATTTATTTCCAGGCCCACCTTTTTGTATTCCTCTTTTAGTTTTCTTACCATGTAACTGATATCCTCTTCATCTTGAGCCATCACCACCTGATCGTCTGCGAAACATAATGTGTAAAGGTAATCGTCCCTTATCGGTATTCCCATACCCCTACATTTTGTCTTCCAAGTTGTTAGTGCATGTTCTAAAAATATTTTAAATAGAGTTAGTGACGTTGGGCATCCCTCTAGTAAACATTTTGTTGTTTTGAAGTTAGCAACTACCTTGTTTCCGATTTTTATATTTACTTCATTTCCACTGTACATGTTCTTGATGGCTTGTGTTAGGTTAGGTGGTATCCCTATTTTAGTCATTGCTTTGTACAGTTCTTTCCTTGGCACGGTGTCGTATGCCTTCCTAAGGTCTATAAACGCCATGTGTACATCTTTGTTCTTAGCTCTTTTTTTCTCTATTGTCTGTTGTATTGTATGGATATGATCTAGACATGATTTCCCTGCTGTGAAACCTGCTTTTTCTTCTCCGATTTTACCTTCTATATTTTTCTCTATTTTGTTCCTGAGGATCGTGCCATACAGTCTTCCCATTGTAGCGATGACGGGTATCCCCCTGTAATTTTCGCAATCTTTTCTGTTACCTTTTTTGTATATTGATGTTATGTAGGCTTCCTGCCATTGTTTAGGGATGTCCTCTCCATTTATTGCTCTTTCCATGATTCGGCAAATCATTATTCTTAGTTTTTCTGTTCCGTATTTGATTAGTTCCTCCACAATTCCTCCTGGTCCTCCAGCTTTATTGTTCTTCATGGAATTTATTGCTTGTTTCATCTCTTTGTCTGTTATGACTATTTTTTCTTCCTCTGTGGTCATTATTTTTTGTTCGTCTCCATCGATGCTGAATTCTGGTCCTAGCTCTATCACTAGATTTTTATAGTGGTTCTGCCACTCGTCGTCTTGTATGTATTGTATAAAAGTTGTCTCTTTCCTGTTAGTTCCCCATTAGTTTCCCATTGTTCATTTTTTTCTTTCGTTGGAATAACTTCTGTGTTCTTATCTCTATATTTACGGAGGTCTTGTGGATCTTTTGTGCTTAGGTATTTATGGTATAGTTATTTTCAACGAAAACTTTTCGTTTATAAATTTGCAAAAGTCTGTGTGTTATTGCGTCGCCGCTCCTGCAATACTTAGAGCAGATGTATAGATGGATTCTTATGTAGTTTTGTCTTCTGATTCCAAATCTGAAAACGGCATTCCGATATCTCTAACCGTCTTCGAGATAAACGACCTCAAAGTCTAAAATGTGACGTCACAATCCGGTTATCTCCTACAGACGCACTAAATGTCAGCTCAAATGGTTGATTAGGAAGTAGGCTACTTTTTTTTAAATCTCGATTTTTGTCAAGCATAGGTTATTTACATTTGAGTTTGACACTTCGTGAATGTCAAACTAAATTTTAAATTAAGTATTAATAAAACATCAATGACATTTGATAGTGAATTTAATTATTATATATAAAATAAATAAGATGTTCAAAAATCCAATTTGAGTATAAATATTTTAAAAGCAATAATTTATTAACAGTTTTAAAAAGGTTTATACCAGTATAAATACGGCCTCCCCTTTATGATAAATGGACTGTTCCATTTCTAGTCATTCGCTAAAGTCAACACAACTGGCTAGTGATTGTAGAAGGTAATTTTTTTGTTTTTTGAGAATTTTGCCGAAATTGGCAAAATTACTAATTATTTAGTAATAATTATTAACTATTTAGAAATTATTTTTTTGTCGAATTGGCAAAATTATTGACTAAAATCACTAGTCAGTATTGTGTCTGTGTACATCCTTCTAATGGAAAAAAATATTTGAAGATTTTTCTCAAATTATGGATACCAAGAACATTTTCATTTATAACTCTTTTATTTTTAATTTGACAAATAAAAGTTATTCTTCATAAAAAGCTCTTCAGGTTCTAAGATTTATGATGCAACCATCATATATAGGGTGTCCCAAAAGTAGTGGAACGGTCGAATATTTCGCTAACTAAACATCGGATGGAAAAACTGAAAAATACGTGTTTTAATCATTTTCAAAAATCTATCCAATGACACCAAACACCAACTCCCAGTACACACCCTGGAGGTGGGGTGGGGGGTAACTTTAAAATCTTAAATGGAAACCCCTAGTTTTTCTTGCAGATTTGGATTCGTTACGTAAAAGTAAGCAACTTTTATCCAAGACATTTTTTCGAACTGTGATGGCGCTATAATTGGGAAAAACGATTTATCCTGATACCATAGGTAAATTATAGAAACGGTCTAATATCTCGAGAAATACACTTCCAAATAAGAAACCAAAAAACAGGTTTTTAATATTTTTCGAAAACCTATCGATAAACACTAAACATGACCCTCCAATCCACCCCTGGAGGTGGGGTGGGGGGTAACTTTAAAATCTTAAATAGCAACCATTAGTTTTTCATGTCAAATCCGAATCTGTAATAAAAAGTGGGGGTTGCTATTTAATATTTTAAAGTTACCCCCACCCCACCTCCAGGGGGTGGGTTGGAGGGTCATGTTTAGTGTTATTCGATAGGTTTTCGAAAAGTATTAAAAAAATTTGTTTGGTTTCTTATTTGGAAGTGTATTTCTCGAGATATTAGACCGTTTCTATAATTTACCCATGGTATCAGGATAAATCGTTTTTCCCAATTATAGCGCCATCTATCCACAGTTCGAAAAAATGTCTTGAATAAAAGTTGCTTACTTTTACGTAACGAATCCAAATCTGCAAGACAATCTAGGGGTTTAGATTTGCGATTTTAAAGTTACCCCCCACCCCACCTCCAGGGGGTGTAGTGGAGGTTGGTGTTTGGTGTCATTGGATAGATTTTTGAAAATGATTGAACAAGTATTTTTCAGTTTTTCGATCCAGTGTTTAGTTAGCGAAATATTCGACCGTTCCACTACTTTTGGGACACCTTGTATAAAATTTTATTAATTTTATACGAGGTATATAAAAAATATGAATTTCGATCAAGAGTAAACTACCTTTATAGTTCATAACATTTAAATTAGAATGATATAATGGCACATTAAAACATAATTATTAATTCTAAACTACTTTTCATAATAGAAATTTTCCATATTATGAATTAAAATACGTAAATATACAAAGTTTTCGTTATGACAATGCGCGCATTTTCAGCTTGTTTTCTTTTATTTTCTCTAAGGTGTCTTCGTGGAATTCCCATTTGTAATTTTTATTATGAAATAATTCATACAATGATAAAAAATCCAACACAACGTAGTTAGACCACTCCATAGTAAAATTACCACGGCATTGACCGTACCAGTCTCTAGCCGAGTTAAAAGAGTATGTATCAACTTCTGACTTCCTTTGAACCGTATTCATTTACCGACAAACGATGGGAGACTTCACGCCGGCCCACGGATCGCAAATCACAAATTTTGAGGGAAATAACGCTATTTCACGTTGCGTTGATTCCGATCTTTACTTTTTATCTTTTCCTATTATATATATTCTATTTCTCCAGGCGTGCCACACTACGTTCCGTTGGATCCCAGCTTTATGCGGTTTAATACTAATGAGTATGCATTTTTGAGCGTTTTATCTTAATCAAATGTATAAGCATTGTGTTCATTTATAATATTTGTATATAATGGTATTTAAAAATGTAGAAGTTGTTGGGATACCTCGCGTAATATTTTTTTAAGTTATGTTATAATGTCAGCTGTAAAAAGGTGTTTTACGAATCAACTTTTGTGGAACGATCGATCAACAAAATTTCTGTGAATTTTCAGAACCTTTCTGATTTTTTCTAATCTGTAGTGGTACCTTAAAATATTAAATCAGTTCACTCGTTTGCACTGAATGCTGTTAAGAAAAATTAAGCAGTTGGGAAAATAATATTATGTTTTTCCAATAATGTTTTACTCAGGAATCCGGCTTAACATTTACTTCATATACAAGTTTTGAACAAAATGTTCAGTGTCAAGATGTTAATTCACGAAATTTAACCATACAGTAACACTTCATCAATAGATTAAGTTGATACGAATCCAATTCGCTCATCCGGAAGAAAAGTGCCAGCTCAAAAATACATAATTCAAGTTATCTTGTTAAATTGACTCCAAATACCCCATATTTGCCCATACTTTTACCAGGAAAAATGTCACATAGATGTTTACTTTCAACTTCGAAAGATGGCAGTAGTGTCATTCCTTTGGCGGTAAAACGAATACTTTTATTCCGGAACAATGACACTTTTGAGGTTATGGTCTGACATTCGACGTGAACGTATCGTTTTTGATCACGAAAACTATTAGTCCAGAGAAATAAGGTTTTTGTCGGGGACACTTGAGCAGCCAGCTTGCAAATGGATTTTTTGGGTACTATATACCTAAAACATTATAAATACAAAAATGCCCGTCACAGTTCGGACAAGAAACTTAGTTATTAACAAATAAGGGTCAAAAATTGCAGTTTTTTCGTTTAAATCGCTACAGGTAAAAATAGGGTAATAAAATATCTTATTTATAATATTCTTCTTTTTGTAGATGAGCCAAGGTTCAAAATGGCACTTTTTGAATTTTGGTCCGATCCTTTTTTGTTTCGGAAAGTGCAAAATAAGACTAAAATTTCAAAAAAAATGTGCTATAACTTTTGCGAAAATGGCCGTAAGACTTTCATATTGCACGAAAAGTAGAGTCAAAACATTCCATATAATGCACAAAAAATTTTAAGATGATTTGTCAATTAGTTTAAATTTTATTCAATTTGTTTATCGCAAAGAGCTTTTTTTTCGCAATGTTATTGTTCAGAAAATAATAATGACATTGCAATTCTCTGGAAACCGCATGCAAGAATAATAGTTATATTTTTAAAGTATTGAAAAAAAATCATTAAAAAGTCGTTTTTATCACTCCTAAAAAAGTTTAGTAAAATAGAGTCATTTTTGGCTTCTAAACAATTTGAATAACTTTGTTAATATTGACTATAGAGTAAATCTACTTTCGGATTTCAAAAGCTGGTATTTTTATACGAATTTTCAGAAAAAAACTTTTTGCCTAGGTTAATTAGGTTCAGCCACTTTTATTATTTAATTCGCAGTTACTTCTATATACATCAAATTCTCCTGTAACAGTGTTAGTTACCATACTACTCAGAAACGGCTTGGCCGATTTTTATAAAATTTTACGTTTATCCTGTAGGACGTGAAGAGGTTTTAATCTATGTTTTATACCCATAAGTAATAAGGGGGGTTGCCCCCCTGACATTTTTGTTTATTTTTTTGGACAAAATTATCTACCTTAATTTTATATGATGTAGAATTAAAAAATACATACAACCCTTAATTTTCACTCTTCTAGAGAATCACCAACCCCTATTTGTTAATAGCCATCTATATATTTACATCTATAAAATTCTCCTGTCACAGTGTTCGTTTCCATACCCGAGACCGCTTGACCGATTTTTATGAAATTATATGTGTATATTCGGTAGGTCTTAGAATCGGTCGTAATCTATTCTTCATATCCCTGAGTAATAAGGGGAGTTCCCCCTAACATTTTGTAATGTTAGGTGGGTTGTGTGTACATAACGTACTCTAGAGACTACGAGTACATACAAATTAAAAAAATTATGATCAAAATCCATCAACAAGTTCCAGCGATATTAATCGCAGCATATGTTTGCAGAATCAGTTTCATTTTTTGAGTGCACGTATTTTAGTAATTCCCCTACACCGACCATGAATTAATTCCGTTCGGACGCCATTTTTAAAGCTTTATTAACCACTCTGTTGAGGTTCAAAGTTTACTCAAACTTTTACACATAACCTATATATCTTCAATTTCAAAATGGCTCTAGTTAGGTTGCTTAATTGTTATAAACAAAGTAGCCGTCAATTAAATAAAAAAAGTGGCTAACTTTGACCGTAATTAACCTATGCGAAAAGTTTTTCTTTTAAAATTCGTATAAAAATACCAGTTTTTCAAATTCTATTGTAGTTTTAGCCTATAGTCAATATTAACAAAGTTATTCAAATTGTTTATAAGCCAAAGATGACTCTATTTTAGTAAAATGTTTTCTGAGTGATAAAAATTACTTTTTAATGATTTTTTAAAATGCGTTGAAAATATGACTATTCTTCTTTCATGTTGTTTTCACTGAATTGCTGTATCGTTATTATTTTCTGAACAATATACTTTGCGAAAAAAAAGCTCTTTGGAATAAACAAACTGAATAAAATTTAAACTAATTGAGACACATCATCGTCTTAAAAATGTTTGTGCATTGTATGGACTGTTTGACTCAACTTTTCATGCAATATGAAAGTCCTAAATTCATTTTCGCAAAAGTTGTAGCAAATTTTTTATTTTCGAAATTTTAGTTTTATTTTGAAATATCCGAAGCAACAAATAATTGGACCAAAATTCAAAAAACGCTATTTTAAACCTTGGCTCATCTACTAAAAGAAAAATATTATAAATAAGACATTTAATTACCCTATTTTTACCTGTAGCGGTTTAAACGAAAAAACTCTCATTTTTGACCCTTATTTGTTAATAACTAAATTTCTCGTCTAAACTGTGACGGGTATTTTTGTATTTATAATGTATTAGGTACCCAAAAAAACCCATTTGCAACCTGGCTGCTCAACTGTCCCAAACATGGTATATTTTTGCCTTATTTCCCTGGTGTATATTGTATTTGATTTTTTTCTTTGTTAAATCAGATACCATAGTTTTTTTGGTTTTGCTTCTTACACAATTAGAAACATTCACTTATCCATATTCTTCGCTTTTAATTTAAAAATTTTAGCAGTTACCGTTTAAAACTGACAGTTAAATTAGGATCTAAAAACTCTATTTGTCTCTCCTGAAAAATGATGTTTTTTGAGTTGTAACACTTTTCTTCCAGAGGAGCGAATTGTACTTTTGTTGATAAAATTGTTTAACTTAACTTGACTTATAGGAACTTTATTTGTTGTTCTTGCAGCAATTAGCTGATTATTTTGTATTATATTTTGAAAACGCTTTTAATATAATTTAGTTGTGATATATATGTTGTACATAACTGTATTTATTTATATATAAGTAATGCTCCCCACAAACGTATTATACTTTAGTTTACATGTATCTACAGTAGCATTCGTAATTGGCTAACCTCAGCGCAGTAACCCTACTCTTCTTTGATATAGAACAGTTTTAATGAATGACTATATTGTAATCATTTATCTATTTTTGTATTTTAATCTCTACATCTCTTTTGAAGTTGCAACCATTTGTTATCATCATTAATTAATTTCTCCACTGCTGAACGTAGGCCTTCCGTAAAATTTACCACTTATTTATATCTTGAGCTTCATGTAGATTCTGTGTCAGGGATGTTTTCTGGTTGACTATTTTCTTTACGGTTTTCTTCTTCATGGTAAAAGCAGGTAGTGATTATAGTTGAAGATATGTTTTTCTTTGTTGGTTTGGTAATTTCAGTACTCAAAAATATCAGTATGTCCTATCTCCTGGTGGTTTAAGGCCCAACAGTTTTTGTTTTTCATCAACAATATTGTCATTGCTCTGTTTTGATCATTGGAGCAAAATTAAAGAATCCCGATGAAACATTAGGAAGAAATAATTCCATACCCAGGCCCGTGAGACCTAAAATCATTGTAACATTACAAAATACCGGTGGTGAAAGCATGCAAAAGACAAGATCCTTAAAAATACAAAAATAGAAATTCAGTGTATACACGGGAATACAGTATTTTCATAAATTTTGTTATTGAGTAGCTTTAAAAGAATCCAAGTCTTTCTGCATTTACGAGATTGGGCACAAAGTGTTTAAAAGTTGGCCGTTTAAGCGAGGCTACTGTATGGTATTTTTTAAGTTGTTATTTTATAAGGTTTTAAAAAATATACTGTTTTTTCTGCATCAATGGAAGAGTTGTGTATCTTGAGTCAAAAGTTGAATAGTATTTTTTCATTCAACTTCAAAATTAAACATAAAGAAGGACTTTTGGATAATCCTTTAATTTCCTGAATACAATAATTTATTGCCTTATTATTTATATAAGGTCATTTTAGCCTTACATAGTAAAGATAAGCATATTCCATATAGGAATTATAAACTTACATATTTATTACAATCCTCATTGGGAGGCAACTCAAAAACTGGAATTATAAATATTTATTACAATCCTCATTGGGAGGCAACTCAAAAATTTTGATGATTTTTAATCTGTCTCCTTTCGAGGAGACATGCAGTCAAAATCTTAATGCAGTACGATTTGCTAGTACTATCAAAGAGGTTAAGACAAAGATTGTTTTCTAAATACCTATGTAAGTTTAGTAAGTTAAGTATGATATTATTTTGTGTTATCTTTTTGTTACTTTGTAATTAATTCAATACATTTCAATTTTTGACGTTTTTATTATGATTTTACTATGACTACAATAAGTAACCTTGCAAAGAAATATTTAAATATCCAGAAGGTCATAGCTAAAACACGGGCAAGTTTCAGATTTTTATTGGTATAACCTCTTGTAGCGTGTCTAAAAAGGTAAAGAACCTTGCGTGGCCAGTATGATGTCTGGATCTCAATCCTAAAATAAACTGTATTTTCTTCCATTCACACTTCTAACTCATAGTCAAGTATAATATATATTATTTTTCTCAAATAATTGACTGTCCATTGGTGCATTAATATTTGAAGCAATGTATAACTGCGTACCTATATATACATAGAAACACGATTTTACTGACTTAGAATTTTTAAGCCTTATTAAAAATAACGCAAGTGCTTTATGCAGCGTGTCTTTTATAGCATTTGTGTGACACATTTTTCAACAAATGTACATAAGAAGAATATACGTACTAATTTTTAAAGTTGCGAAAGAATCACCTCACGATAAATAAATGTAAAAACGTGGGCTTAAGTGATTTTTTTAATACTTTTTTCATGCTCTGTAGATATATACAGGGTGTCCCCGAAAATAGTGCGTTCCTTTAAGGTATGGATATAATACACCATGTAGAATAAAAAAGTCCTTTAACATTTTTTTCTAAAGTTAACCGTTTACAAAAAAAATACATTGTTCGCCATATAAGCGAACTTTTATTTTTATAAAATTAACTAATGTGGTATTACTGTACAAAATCTGTTTGTGACATGGTTATTGACACCAGAAAAATGTAGGTCAGACAGGTACACCTGTAAAATAATTATACCACCCCATGTTTGAAAATCAAACAAAACAAGAATTTGTTTGTTTGTTCAGGAGGAAGACAGGGTTAATGTAAATACTAAAGGCCCATGCCCCAACTATTTTTGAATTGTGATTGTCTATTTTTAGATTTTTGTATACATAGTTGTCAGATTTCATTTTGCGTAACACAATGTATTTTGATTTTTTGACCAAACGGTTGAATTTAGAAAAAAATGTTATAAGACTTTTTTGCTCTACATGGTGACTTCTACCTATACCTTTAAGGAACGCACTATTTTCGGGGACACCCTGTATATTGCCTGCCAGGTTTTGACCGTGTCGTTTTTCATTTCTTGTAAATCTAGATTATTGCCATATTATATTAAATTTTGTTAAAAAACGACGTGTTACAAAATGTGGAGGGTAATTTTTTAGTAAATTATGTTAATTTGAAAGTTTTTAAAAAATAACAATATTATCTGCATTTAAAATGATATTTTCCATTATAGTTGAGTAATAGCTGGTACATAAGTTTGAGAAACAATCCTTTTTTGAAGAATTTTCAATATTTTTTATAACATTAAAGGTACTTCACCATAATCTGATTCGAACAATGCCGTAATTAAAAAAAAACTTTGTTTTAAATGCGACGAACAACCATAAAGTAAGATTGTATTAAATATATATCGCTACTTTGGAAGAAGACCGTCATATCTCGAAAAAAGTATAAAATAGATTATGTTAGTGAACAGATTTTTTTGTATAATAACGTCATAAAGTTAGTTTACGCCTATGGTTGCCAGATGACGAAGTGTCGTTATTGCTATTCAAAAAGTTTGTTTGACATTTTTCACAATATTGTCATATCTCAAAAACACAATAAGTTAATACAACATTTTCTGTGACGAATAATGCATTATTTTGAGTTGTCAGTTTTGTAACATAGTTTTAATATGAATGAATATCCTTGTTTTAAGTCTACTAGATAGTAACGTATTCTATACGTTATATCGTTAGATGCCACGTTTTTTTAAGAATTTTTTAGTTGAAATGTTATTCTCCCGGATTGTTTTTCAAAACTTTTGCAGTAGGTATTTATTGACTCCCTAAAAGGAATTAAGAATTCTCAAGAAATTGAGATCCCCAAAAGAAATCTCTGTGTCTCAAGAATTTTGTGTACTTAAGTAATATTCCTGTATAAAATAGGTGTATTCGCGGAGCAAATCCTGAACTTACCCAGAGGGAGAACGCCTAATGAGCAGGCGTTCTCCCTCTGGATAAGTTCAGGATTTGCTCCGCGAATACACCTAATAAAATAGTTTGACCTCAAAAAAATGGAAAGAAAATGTTTATTATATACAGGGTGATTGATTAGTAGGGTAAAGCTCAATAGCTCCGCTATAGTAATAGATGCAATAAAAGTTAATAACAAAAATTTTAGCCACCTTTGAGCTTCACATTACAAAATTAGTTAGAATGTTACAGGGTGTTCGATAACACAGTGGCAGACCAAACTTATGTTTTTTTTTTAAATGGAACACTCTATATTTTATTTTAAATTCGAAATCCTGTTAACTTCTCCATCACAAAAAGGTTTGTTATGTTATACAGGGTATTTACAAAGATATAACCAATTTTATATGAAAATTGTAACAGGTTAACTCCCTGTATAAATAAAAATAAGAAAAACAACAATGGTTTATTAATGCCATATTTTTTAACGTATTCTCAAAATTTTCAAGAATGGTCGATATTGCTAATTTTCTTTATATCAAATACAGGGTGAGTCAAAACGCAAGTACATTATTTTCTCAGTAATTTTAAATGGAACACCCTGTATTTTATATCACTATTGAAAAGTACCATTACCGTACTTTAATTTTTAGATAACATTCCCTATGTCTAAATTTATTAGTTTTCGAGATATTGTCATTTTTCAATGGACCAGTAGCGTGGCCACCCAAATCACCAGAATTTAATAAACTGGACTGATTTTTTTGGGGTTACGTTAATAATGAAGTTTATAAAATACCTCCAACAACAAGGGATGAGATGAAAAATAGAATACAAAGTGTATTTCGATGTGTTAATTTACAAATGCTCCGTAGAGTAAGTAGCTCATTTAATGATCGTTTTTAGGCGTACATAAATGTGTTAGGAGATAATTTTGAACACCTTATGTAATTAAATATTAAAAATATTTTATTAAAAGTAGCTTCTAATTTTTTCAAACATGTTTTTTTGCAAAATGTATTACTGATAAATTATGGTTCGTTCTTTATTTGTTACATTGTTACATTTACATACAAAAGTAGTGTTTAATTGTCTTCACAAAATATTGTATTTTGTGTTTGTGTGTTTTTTTGTAAAATTTATTACTGATTTTCTTTGTTTATTTGTTGCATTTACATAAAAAGATAGTTTTTAATTGTTTCAAAAATGTTGCATGTAGTGGTTGTGTTTTTGTTTGTAAAATGTATTACTAATAAATTATTTTTAATTCTTTATTTGCTACATTGTTACATTGATTACCGGATTGATAATCGGTAATCTTCAATAGGGCTTTTCATCGATTGTCATTTGTTTCGAGCTTCTGTCATATGTTATATAATCTGTGTATAATATTAATATACACGGATTATACGACATATGACAGAAGCTCGAAACAAATGACTGTGAATGAAAAGCCCTATTGTCAATTCAGTCATGGCTTACTTAAAATTTAGATAAATTTAAACACCTAAAATAATTTGCTCTGAAAAATGAAAATATCTCGAAAACTAATAAATTTGGGCATAGAGAATGTTATATAAAAATTAAAGTATGTTAATGTTACTTTTCAATAATGATATAAAATATTGGGTGTTCCATTTAACATTACTCAGAAAATAATGTACTTGCGTTTTGACTCACCCTGTATTTGATATAAAGAAAATTAGCAATATCAATCATTCTTAAAAATTTCGACAAAAAATAAAAAAAATGGCATTAATAAACCATTCCTGTTGTGCTTATTTTTATTTATACAGGGAGTTGAACTTGTTACGATTTTCATACAAAATTGGTTATAACTTTGTAAATACCCTGTACATTACAAACCTTTATATTTTTGTGATGGAGAAGTTAACAGGATTTCGAATATAGAATAAAATATAGGGTGTTCCATTTAAAAAAACATAAGTTAGGTCTGCCACTGTGTTATCAAACACCCTGTAACATTCTAACTAATTTTGTGTTGTGAACCTCAAAGTTGGTTAAAATTTTTGTTATTAACTTTTATTGCTATCTATTACTATAGCGGAGCTATTGAGCTTTACCCTACTAATCAATCACCCTGTATACACTCTCAAATTTAACATAACCAGAGCATCTGTATTCTTACAGTATTTGAAGGCCTTGTAGAGTACAGAAATATTTAAATACATATTCGCTATTTTTTGAAGTATTGTATTGGTAGCTTAGAGTTAAGTAATTCCAGTAGGGGTAAAATTAAACAATGTAAAAGTTAATATTGGAACTACGTCTGTTTTAATAAATAAGTTAATATTTTTTTAAATCTCGTTTTGTTTTCAGTTTAAGTTTATATTATAAATTAACAAGAATTAATAATTATTTTAAACTGTTATACAGTACAACAAAAAACATTTGTAAATACCTTTTAAATAAATATATCCAATTCTTATGTATTTGTTACTGAAATCTTATCTGGTATCAGTTTTTATGTATCACTTAGTTCTCTCACAGTAGATCTATTATACTTCCAAATGCAGAAAATCGGATATATACAAAATAAAAACATTTACATAAATTATACTTTTATTTATTATCCAAATTGAAGCGATACGGCTCTTCTAACAGGACAATTCACTAGTTCCAGATATCCAGGACTATAAAAAATACTTCGTCCTGTTTTATTGATACGCTCATGCTTGTTTTAATTCAGTTTTTAGCCTTAACTGATCTTGCCTTATCTTAACATAATACACACATCAAAATAATCTAGTGGACAAAAACAAAATGTGAGATTACAAAAGGATTTCAAATGTTTTTAAAGAAAGTTATCCGAATATAAGTGAGAAATCATTAAAATACAACAAATATGCATATTTATGTTTCGTGGACCTTAAAAAGGCATTTGACAAGATCACATTAAACAACGTTATCCATTTATTATACGCAAGAGAGCTACCTCTAGGAATAATTAAAACGATCGATCGTTGGATGAAATGATGAAAAAAAGTAAGAACTAAAAAAGGGAGAAACATAAAACTTAGAATCTGCTATGCAGACGATGCAATACTAATCTCTCAAAGTTAAGATGATTTACTACGAATGTTGCACCAATTTAATATAACTGCCAGATAATTTAACATGATAATTTTCCCAAAAAAGACAAAATACATTAGACTAAGAGCCGGGATAGGTGAAATTTGCTAATCATTTTAGGCACGATAAAAGTCTATAACTTAAATAGTAGAACCTAAAAGAAAACGTTTGAACACTGTGCCGTCACTTTTCATTGGCACATGCGTCGACAGTGGCACATCAAACTTTCCACTTTTGGACCGGATAAATAAATTATTTATAGATTGACGGCATTCAGACGCAAGGAAGATATAAAAACTATGCCGTACAAAAATATTGGTTCTGCAGCTTATAAAAAATTTCATTTTTCGCATATTTTCATTGATAAAAAAATTATAGAAAACTGTACGGCGTGTATGATTTTAAGTAAATATATTTATTTCACAACTATATTTTGCTATGCCGTACAAATTCACTAGCCCAAATGCAGTTTTAACCCTTGCTCAACCCTTACTTTTTACGTAGAATAAGCTAATTTATTTCAGGCACCCTAAAACCAAAACATTTAGAAAAATAGTCCCCAAATTATTATGCCGTACATTTTGAATGGCACATTCAATGTGTCACAGTAGGAAAATGAATTTTCCGTTTAAGGTTTAGTAAAAAAATTATTGTCTTTTTAAATTTATTAAAAATTGACGATTAAAAAGCTAATCCCGTATAAATATTGTGGCACGATGAAGCAAAAGCCTCCAAAATCGTTTGCATATCAACTGCAATAATTTTTTTCATGCATTGTTTTTAAATTTTTCTACGAGCGGCTACCTCACAATATATTTTGTTTACTTTGCCTTACAAATTATTTTTTAACTTTCAATAAAGCCTTGTATATTTTTAAAATAATTCAACACAAGAAAGTGTTTAATACATAATAACCCGAAATTAAAAAAATAATATTCATTTTTATTTAAATTATACTTCTTTAGGCGCGATTGGTTATTCATCAAAAGAAAAGCAACTTCTTACGTTCGTACACATTTCGTATACACAAAGTACCTCTTTTTTTTATACAGTGAGCACGTAAAGGTTGGAATAAATTAATTTTCTCGAGAATGGACGATTTTGGAAAAAAATCCCGAAAGAGGTCAATTTTTATTTTTTAATTACGACTTTTTGGCATATATATCATACTAGTGACGTCATCCATTTGGGCGTGATGACGTATTCGATGATTTTTTTAAATGAGAATAGGGGTCGTGTGATAGCTCATTTGAAAGGTAATTCAATTCAACTTTTGTTCTGGGGAACCTCAAGCCACGAATCTGAGAATTCCGTGCATTCGTGTGAACCTGCTTCAGTTAATAGTAAAAATAGTACATTTAAATATTCAGTAACTGGGATCAATTATAGTATTAAACATATTTTGAGAATAACAGTAAACGTTTGTCAAATTTTTGTGTGCATAGGAATGCCTGGAACTTTGACAAAACAGGGTTCCATTAAAAATGAACGGCATTATAGTTTTTCATCATCATTTGATTTTGTTAATGTTATAAAGTGTGTTATGATATTAAATATTATTGTAGTAGCTGGGAAATGGATTTTAAAAATAGTAAAATTGAAAAAAAAATTATTTGTATTCACCATCAATTTTTTTTATGTCAATATATTTGTACGGCATTTTCACATACAGTTTATAAAGTATAATAACTAGCTTCTAAAATTTATGCCGTTCAGGAAATAATAATTTTTCACTACAAAAAATGGTGTTTAGTATAGAACACGCAAAATTATGGAATAATTATTTTTTGCCAAATAATTTGTACGGCACTCATGTTTTTCATCATTTTAGAGCACAAGTAATACTCTGAAATCAGTGCCGTACTTTTCTAAATAATTTTTGTCAATAGGGGTTGAAATGAGACAATTTACATAAGGGTTGAAACTGTTTGAGCCAGTAGATTCGTACGGCATAGTAAAATATAACTTTAAAATATATATATTTACTTATTATTATGCATGCCGTACAGTTTTCTATAATTTTTTTATCAATGAAAATATGCGGAAAATGTAATTTTTTTTATGTTGCAGAACCATTATTTTTGTACGGCATATAGTTTTTATGTCTTTATTTTTAATATCTTCCTTGCGTCTTAATGCCGTTAATTTAAAAATAATTTATTTATCCGGTCCAAAAGTGAAAAGTTTGATGCGTCACTGTCGACGCATGTGCCACTGAAAAGTGACGGCACAGTGTTCAAACGTTTTCTTTTAGGTTCTACTATTTAAGTTATAGAATCTTATGGTGCCTAAAATGATTAGCAAATTTTTCCTATACGGCTCTTAGTCTACATGGTTATAAAGGGAAACCTACTAAGATGTAAGTGAGAGCTGGTAGGTGAGATAATAGAACAAGTGATAGTTTAAATATGTAGGCATGACACCAGGGCCCCCGTAAGTGTAACTGGCGCCTGTGTGCAATAAAGGATTTTGGCGCCCCTTAAGGCATTTTGGATCATGTTTTTCTATTTATTTTTTGAAGGTAGGTAGGTAGGTGCTTGAAATAATGCAAAAAACTGATCCCTAGATGTCATATTTATAGTCCAGTCACTCACGGTAAAATATTGCAAAACTTCCGAATTTTAAAGAATTGCTTGCATTGACATCGTATTTGGCATACACATTACACATACCTAACATGTCAAATAAAAAAAGTGATATTGTAGAGATGTGTGCTTTTGTCCTGTATGTGAGTTTTACCCCTTCTCGGGAGTAAAAAACATAGAAATGTTCAAAAAAGGAATTGGATAAAATGACTGATTTTAAGCAACTTTTTTTCTACAGAGTTTTTTCAGTAAGTTCAGTAAGTATTTTATCGAACAAAATGTTCTTACCAAAAATAAAGCTTATAAAAAAGTGAAAGTGAAACATTATTTTTTTTTGTTTTTTAAGTTTATAACTTCAAAAGTAAGTAAGTTACGCTAAAAATAATGATGGTCCCTTTTTTGATAAAAAAAATCGTGAAAACCACCCCCTAATTAGCGTCCCAAATGAAATTAATCGTTACCGCTTCAGTACAAGTTACTTATGTATTGTTTATATGATCTGAAGTTTCATCGGTTCAAGTGCTTTTTTTGAAAAGGCTGTTTTAGTTAAAAGGGCTTGAACGAGTCGTTAATCGCGCGTGTATGCAAATTTTGAACAGCCATATCTTAACAAATTTATGTTTTACACTAAAACAAAAAATCCAAAATATTCAGAATAGAAAAACCTACATTTTTTACTGCTTGAGATTTTGGGTATCACCGATAATTTTTAAGCTATTTTAAAAAAGCAATTTTTTTCAAGATAAAAACAATTTGGTCCAAAACATTTATTTTACCAAAAAAGGGACCAACTTTATTTTGAGCATAACTTACTTACTTTTGATGCTAAAAACTTTTTTAAAGAACAAATATAAAGCTTGTTTTAAACACTTTAAAGAAGTTTTAATAAAAAAAAAAAAGAAAAAAAAAATGACTTGTAGTCATAACATTTTAACATATTACATTATGTAAACCATATATGATGATGTTAACAATATTTACAGTGTGCTAGTTTCAAAATACTCGGCAGGATGCACTGAAGATGTTCTGTTTAGAACGAAAACGTTCTGCAATCGATGACATTTTATAGTTTTAAATAAACGATTTTATACCAGAATACATCTCGAAGTTTTTACTTCTTATTGGTTTTTTAAGTTTTAATAAGTTTTCTCCGAAAAGTGCTTCATTTTTTGGTTGTTTCACGTTGAAATATTCGATTTGGAATTTGAAGAATAAGAACCTACTTTTCATTAGCTACAACTGTGCTTCTACTGAGTTTACAGACTTCATATGCCAGTCATTTTTTAAACTTTTTGTAAGCTATTTTTTTGATAAGAGCATTTTTTTCGATGAAGTACTTACTTTTTGAGTTATTTTGGAAAAACCGTCTAACAGGGTTTTTGTTAAAAAATGAACATATTCATTCGCAAACAACTTGAAAAGTATTAACTTAGTGAAAAAATTCTATAGAAACAAAGTTCCTTAGAATTACTCAGTTTATCCAATTCCAGGATTATTTTGAACGTATGTTTCTCACCCCCGAGAAGGGATGTAACCCACCCCCAGTGTACAAGCACACATCGGCACAATATCACTTTTTTTTCTTTGACTTGTTAGCTATGTGTCTGCCAATGTGTATTTCATGTCAATGCAAGCGGTTCTTTAAAATTCACAGCAAAAACCGTGAGTAAATGAACTATTATTTGTAGACTAGAATATCAAAATGAAACAAACATAATAAAATCATAACAAAATAAATTAAAATGCCTGACTTCCGACATGGTCTTACATATAGGCATCGGCAGTAACTGGATGATATCCCTACTAATAAAATTTTGTGTGTATTTATTATACCTTCGTCTTCTTTATCTAATATTTCACAACCATGAAAGTTAATTTCGACCAATCCATCTCTTTCCCTCCACTTGTTCTTGTATTATAAGGCGAAGTAGATGGAATTTAGGTCCTCTAATTATTATATGGCCGAAGTATTCTGTTTCTCTCATGTTTTTTTCTATTTATACGTAATCCTATTTAATTTCTCAACTTTTATTTTAAAATTAATTTTTGTTTTTTTTTGTTTGTTTTTTTTTCCAAATTTCTTGCAATTTTTTACCCTGGGTTTTGGCGCCCCTAAAGGAAGGCGCCCGTGTGCATTGCACACTTTGCACATATGGTAGCGGGGGCCCTGCATGACACTATTTAGCTAGAAACAGCAGAGGTAACCATTCGAAAAATCGATGGTAAGACACTATTGGACAGAGCTAGAAGTACATATTAAGTGCGTGTCGGCGACAAATTAGCAGCAAAACGCATGCGCACTTTAAAATTATATAAATAATATCGTTAATAGATACATATACAAGGTATATTTACCTAGTATAATTTAATAATTAGTTATTAATATTAATTAAAAGTAAATATACCTTGTATATTTATATATTAACGGTAATATTTATATTAAGTGAGGTTAGAAATTGTCGGCGACAATTTGTCCACTGCACCCGCGAACGCAACTATTATACAGTGTGTCTGCGTAACTTGAAACCATATGGGAAACTTTTTTAATATCAATTTTACGAAAAAAAGTTATTCTTCATAAAGTGCTCTGCATAGTCTAAAACCAGAAACGCAAAGATGCAATCATCAGATGTCAAATTTTACCAATAATATACGAGGTATGTCCAAAAATATGAATAACACTCAAGAGTAAAGTGCCTTTATACAGGGTGTCCCGAAAAGATTGGTCATAAATTATACCACACATTCTGAAGTCAAAAATAGTTCGATTGAACATAACTTACCTTAGTCCAAATGTGCTCATAAAAAAAAGTTATAGCCCTTTGAAGTTACAAAATGAAAATCGATTTTTTTCAATATATCGAAAACTATTAAAGATTTTTTATTGAAAATGGACATGTATCATTCTTATGGCAGGATCATCTTAAAACAAAATTATAGTGAGATTTTTCTACCCCATAAAAATTTTATGGGGGTTTTGATCCCTTAAACTCCCCAAACTTTTGTGTACGTTCCAATTAATTCATTATTGTGGTACCATTAGCTAAACACAACGTTTTTAAAACTTTTTTGCTTCTTAGTATTTTTTCGATAAGCGAGTATTTATCGAGATGCGGCTTCTTTTTTAATATAATTACATAAAATTTTTATGGGAGTTTTGTTCCTTTAAACCCCCCAAATGTTTGTGTACGTTCCAATTAAACTATTATTGTGGTACCATTAGTTAAACACTGTTTTTAAAACATTTTTACATTTTAGTCTTTTTTGATAAGTCACCTTTTATCGAGATGTGGCTTCTTTTTCAAAATATATCTAAAAATGTAAATTATAAATACATTTTCAGATTATTAACAGGTCTCTATAATCGTACTTAACCATATACAAATATGTAGTGGGTTCGATAAATATTCAAAATATCTCGATAAACACTGGCTTATCGAAAAAATCCTAAGAGGCAAAAATGTTTTAAAAACAGTGTGTTTAACTAATGGTGCCACAATAATAATTAAATTGGAACGTACACAAAAGTTTGGGGGGGTTTAAGGGAACAAAACCCCCATAAAATTTTTATGGGGTACACAAATTTTACTTTAATTTTTATTTAAGATACTGCTGTTATAAAAATGCCACATGTCCATTTTCAATGAAAAATCTCTATGAGTTTTCGATATATGAAAAAAAAATTAATTTTCATTTTGTAATTAAAGGGTTGTAACTTTTTTTGTGTGCACTATTGTATATAGGTAAGTGAGGTTCAATCAACCTATTTTTGACCCCAGAATCTGTGGTATAATTTATGACCAATCTTTTCGGGACACCCTGTATTTCACAATATCAAAAATTTTTATTAAGAAAAGTTGTTTGTAATTAAAAATTATGTTATAATATGCATTTACACTCTTCTAATTAAAAAAAAAAATTGAAAATTTTCCTCAAATTACGGATACCCAACATCCATTTTATTTAAGATAACTCCGTTATTATTAATTTTGCGAAAAAAGTTATTCTTTATAAAATGGTCTGTATAGTCAAAAAACTAAGATGCAATCATAAAAAATCAATTTTTTTCAATTTTATACGAGGTATGTCAAAAAATATGAATTTCGCTCAAGAGTAAAATACCTTTATAGTTCACAATATTGCAACTAGAAGGATGCAATTGCATATTGAAACATAGTTTTTAATTCTGAACAACTTTTTATACTAACAAATTTCAATATTGTGAAAAATAAAGGTACTTTAGAGCGAAATTCATATTTTTTGACATACCTCGTACAAAATTGACAAAATTTAATATCTTATAATTTTATCTGAGTTGTTAGACTATGCAGAACATTTTATAAAGAAAAATTTTTTTTTTCGTAAAATTAATAATAACGGAGCTATCATAAATAAAAATGCTGTTGGGTGTCCGTGACTTGAGGAAAATTTTTAAAATTTTTTGTTCGATTAGAAGAGTGTAAATGCAGATTATAACATAATTTTTAATTACAAACAACTTTTGTCAATGACAATTTTCGATATTTTGAAATATAAAGGCACTTTACTCTTGAGCAAAATTCATATTTTTTGACATACCTCGTATACTGTTGATAAAATTTGATATCTGATGATTGCGTCTTAGGTTTTAGACTATGCAGAGCACTTTATAAAGTAACTTTTTTTCGTAAAATTGATATTAAAAAAGTTTCCCATATGGTTCCAAGTTACGCAGACACTGTATACGACTGAGATGCAAGGTGGACAACATAAAGAACTGGGTAAGAAACAAGAATAGAATATAACGAACACATAAGCTCAATGGCAACAAATAGAGTAGAATAACACTGAACAACCTGAAAAATTCAGAAATAGAAAAACGATTGCGAGCAGAATTGAATAAAGAACTCTTAGAACAGAGGGGGGAACAATACAAGAAGAATGGAATAATATTAAGATAATAACATGGGAAGCGGCTAAAAGAGTGAGGAATTTAAAAACATCAAAGTAAAGAACTGTCGTTTGATGAAGAATGTAAACAAGCGGTAGACAAAAGAAATTAACTACGTGCAGTAAAGAGCATACAACAGTGCAAATAAACGTAGCAGAAGGGCTAACTTAAAGCAAAATAAGAACGGATAGAGGAAATAGATATCACAGTGAGAAACTGGTACCAAATAGTATAAAACATAGAAAAGTGTAGAACTCATTGGGAAGCCAAAAACTAAGTAGCACATAAAACAACATCCAAAAATGTTAAGGCCGCGTCCCACCATCAAATAATTTGAGCAAACTGAAAGTGACAGTTAGTGACGTCACATACCAGACTGAAAAAAATGGGAACCTTCTCTGGTAACACCTCCGAGGCTTCTACAATTTGCAAGCCATAACGGATGCGGAGACTAAGGAAGATGGGGGAATTTTACAATTTATAATTCACGTCCCATCTGCTCAGCGCGGTAAAGTTCCAACGAGAATGGTTCCCTTCGTACTCCAATCGGAGTAAACATGTAAATAAAAAATGAATAACCATTTTGAATTCCGTTGCAACACGAAACTACAGCCGCATCATCATTCCAGTTCAATCAGAGAGTGGTTTTGTCCTAGTTGGGTCAGAGAGAGCAGCATATGTGCTTCCTGATGAGAGACTAATAAGTTTCGAAACCGGTAGAGGTGCTTGTTGCACTCTCTGATTGAACTGGAATGATGAAGCGGCTGTAGTTTCGTGTTGCAACGGAATTCAAAATGGTTATTCATTTTTTCATTGGGAAGCCTTTATCCAGGAATGGATGAAAACAGGCCCCTTTTGTATGTAATGGAATCCGTGTTGTAGTGCATAACCTGTCCATTTTCCTGTATTCCGTATAGTGGTAAAGAAATAGTTTTGGCTAAGAATCCCCCAGTCAGCCAATAATGTCCCAAAAGTGAAAAAGATTGGTACGTGGAACATTCGAAGCATGCATGTACCAAGCAGGCAAGGCAGCAAATATTATTCAAGAAATGACTCGCCTAAACATAGATATTTTAGGATGCAGTGAAGTTCGATGGCCAAATTCTGGAATAAAAATTATAGGTGAACACCATATCTATTATTCGGGAGAAGACACAAAAAGAAACAGAAATGGCGTAGCGATGATAGTAAAAAGGGAAATAGCCAAAGCAGTAATAGGATTTACGCCCATATGAGACAGAGTTGAAGATTAATTCAAGTCCCTCTAATATAAATATCATTCAGCTCTACGCACCGACATCCAGGGGCGTCATTTGGGCGTCCAGGGGGGGCCTTTGCCCCCCCTGGCCCTAAAAAATGACTGAAATTTACAAAAAATACATCAATATTCATCATAACATCATATATAATGTATTGTATATATAGTGCTTGCCCCCCCCCCCAAACAAAATTTCAAATGACGCTCCTGCCGACATCCCAATCAACTGAAGAAGAAATAGAAAATTTCTACCAGACTCTAGAAAACTCTCTAAAGCTGACAAAAAAACATGAGCTAACTATTATCATGGGCGATTTCAACGCCAAAATAGGACAAGGTATAGTCGAGAATGTTGTGGAGTCATATGGTGTTGGCACAGGGTATTTTCTGCGTCCTATTCCTCTCTTGCCTTCAATTTAACCCTCGATTATAAGTTGAAGTATTTTTCGTTTCACATGATGTGATCCAGATACGCCGTTTTCCTTTTCTTGATTACTGTTTCGAAAAGTTAGCGTTCTTGGTTAATTATTTTAAGGACATCTATATTTGTGACTTTCGCCGTCCATGGTATCTTAAGGATACGGCGATAAAGCCACAAGCCTCATTTCGAAAGCTTCTAATTGCTTATATTCCTCGTTTTGAGTGTCCAGCCCTCTACGCCATATAGCAGCACCGACCATACATAGCACTTAGTAAACCTTACTCTCAATAATTGAAGATCAAACTCTGAACAGGTATACATTCCTGAATTTTCCCTGTCCGATGCCCAGTCTTCAAAAAGCCACGTTTCCAGGTATTTGCTCACACTTTTAATAGACTTGGTATTCAGTGTTATGGTGGAGTTTTCAAATGTGTAAAGTTTCTGGAGATGATCATGAATTTATTCTTTTTGGTATTAATCTCTAATACCATTCACATAATCCTTAATATTTTTAATAGAAAGATATTAAGGAGGATATTGGGACCCATTTGCGACAATGGTATATGGAGAATAACGTTCAACCACGAGTTACATTAATATTACAAAGAACCCTCTGTAGCAAATTATGCAAAGATACAAAGATTGTTCGACGTCGGCCAGTAGGAAGACCAAGGAAGAGGTGGATAGACCAGTGGCGGCCCGTGAGGTAGTGCCATAGAGCCATGGCACTACCTTACTAACTATGCAGAAGCATATTTTTATTTTTAAAATATTTTAATGCCTGTTAATTTTTTGTATGTATTTCTTTTTATCTTCATAAATTATATAAAATCTGGCAACTGTGCGCCACTTACAGCGGAGATTATTCGGCTGGAGAATCTCGAGCCAAAATTGGTACTACCACGGCTGAAAAGAGAAAGATTTTAGGAGCATCCTATACAGGGTGTTTCATTGGGAAACGGAAATACTTTAATGGTGAATAGAGGTCACCGAGGCTGTTCTAGGTACACTAAATTTTTTGCCCTACCGACTTTTATATCCGAGTTACAGGGTGTTTTATCGATTTTGCTCATTTCTTTCCTAAGTCATAACTTTAAAACCACCCTGTATATTTTTTTAATATTTACACATATGTCTCATTCAAAACCCAAACGACCGACATACTAATCACAAGAAAAATCCAGGTCCGGATTAACAAAAAATTATAAAGTAATTGTGACCTTAAAACAACACCCTGTATATTGCAATTTTGAAAATCTGTTTGCATATTTGAAAAGAGCACAAAAAACTAAGTCTAATGGTTCGCTTCGATTTTTCGGCCAGACAATTTTTTGACTTTAATTTTGAAATTATATTGAATTTTGTAAGAACTTAAACATTAAGAACATTAAAAAGCAGGTATTATTAACTTTTAATTATAAATTATTAAAGTTATTGAATAAATACTCATTTTAAAATGAATCAAGACTTATTTACCACATTGGAAAGACCCATTTATTAATCACAAGAAAAATCCAGGTCCGGATTAACAAAAAACATAAAGTAATTGTGACCTTGAAACAACACCCTGTATATTGACATTTTCAAAATTTGTTTGCACATTTGAAAAGACCACAAACATCCGAGTTTATCGGTTCACTTTGATTTTTGTGCAAAAATTTATTAACTTTAATTTTGAAATTAAATATATTTAAATTTTTAAGAACCCTGAAATTCATAAGCAGGATTTTAAAGCACTTTTCATAATAAATCACTCAAGTTAATGAATAAATACTAATTTTAAAAATAATCAGTTATTATTTACTGCGTTAGAAGGACTCACTTACTAATCACAAGAAAAATCCAGGTCCGTATTAACAACAAAATACAAAGTAATTGTGACCTTAAAAAAACACCCTGTATATTGAAATTTTTAAAATATGTTTGCACAACTGAAGAGAGCACGAAAAACTAAGTTTAATGTCCCGCTTTAATTTTTTGTGCACACAATTTTTAATGACATTACTTTTGAAATTATATCGAAATTTTTATTATGAGTTCCCAGAGTTTTTAAAAATTTCGA
The DNA here is from genome assembly GCF_917563875.1 of Diabrotica virgifera virgifera. Classification (NCBI taxonomy): domain Eukaryota; kingdom Metazoa; phylum Arthropoda; class Insecta; order Coleoptera; family Chrysomelidae; genus Diabrotica; species Diabrotica virgifera. Next base: position 147,413,795 of record NC_065452.1, read on the forward strand.
CATAATTTCAAAATTAAATTCATTAAATTGTCCGGCCAAAAAATTGAAGCGAACGATTAAACTTAGTTTTTTGTGCTCTTTTCATACCTCTGTGCAAACGGATTTTGAAAATTTCAATGTACAGGGTGTTGTTTCAAGGTTACAATTACTTGATATTGTTTTGTTAATCCGGACCTGGATTTTTGTTGTGATTTGTAAGTGGGTCGTTCGAATGTCGTAAATAAGTATTGATTATTTTTAAAATGGGTATTTATTTAATAACTTTAATAATTTATTGTTAAAAGTGCTTTAAAACTCTGCTTTTTAATTTTAGTGTTCTTAAAAGTATCAATATATTTAATTTCAAAATTAAAGTTATTAAATTTCCTTCATAAAAAATTAAAGCAAACCCATAAACTCAGATTTTTGTGGTCTTTTCAAATGTGCAAACAAATTTTGAAAATGTCAATATACAGGGTGTTGTTTCAAGGTTACAATTACTTTATGTTTTTTTGTTAATCCGGACCTGGATTTTTCTTGCGATTAATAATTGGGTCGTTCCAATGTGGTAAATAAGTATTGATTAATTTTAAAATGAGTATTTATTCAATAGCTTTAATAATTTATAATTAAAAGTTAATAATACCTGCTTTTTAATGTCAGAGTTCTTAAAAAATTCAATATAATTACAAAATTTTAAGCCATAAAATTGTCTGGCCGAAAAATTGAAGCGAACGATTCGACTTAGTTTTTTGTGCTCTTTTCAAATATGCAAACAGATTTTCAGAATTTCAATATACAGGGTGTTGTTTTAAGGTCACAATTACTTTATAATTTTTTGTTAATCCGGACCTGGATTTTTCTTGTAATTAGTATGTCGGTCGTTTGGGTTTTGGATGAGACACATGTGTACAAAATATCAAAAAAATATACAGGGTGGTTCTAAAGTTATGACTTAGGAAAGAAATTGGCAAAATTGATAAAACACCCTGTAAGTCGGTTATAAAAGTCGGTAGGGCAAAAAATGTAGTACACCTAGAACCGCCTCGGTGACCTCTATTCACAATTAAAGTATTTCCGTTTCCCAATGAAACACCCTGTATAAGTGGCAGAGGAAAGAGCTATATTGGACTATTTAGTATACCTTAAATGGGAATCTCGTGCCTGGCACAAGATTTTGAGTTTCTTAAGTGCTGGCTTGTCGCTTTTGTTATGTCTATTTTCTGTTAAAGTTTTTGTATTTATAATATTAATATTATTATTAAACTTTTAGTGCATCATGATCGTGGGGTAGTATAAATAATATTTTGATTATTAGCTTAATTTATTAATTGACAATGAATCAGATTAGTATATTAAAAAACTCTTTTGGTGTTTTTTTTTACGAATTTTATAAGGTTTTGTGGAGCTTTCGAGTTAGCTTAAAGAGGTCACGACGAAGAAAAATTCACAAAATAGAGGCATATTTAAGGAACTGGTTAGTTTTAGCGCCGAATTCGACAACGACTTAAAGGTTCATAATATTTAAAGTTCCAGATCTTTCAAAGGTCTACCGTCTCCTGACATGTAGTTGCTTCTAATTTATTTATGTCGGAGAAGTTTTCTGCTTACAAGCGTCGGTTCCCCGAATCATTTTTTAATGAAACATGGAGACAATTTTAATTTTTAAACAAAACTCGGTTTAAAACTGAATTAGTACTGTATTAGTGAGACGAATTAAGTACTACCTCTGAGCCTCTGGGGCTATTCCGCTATGAGTTTTATTAAATGAGGAAGGTTTAAGAAGCACATTGGAAGAAACTATTTAACTTTTAAGCATTTTAATTACCATTCCTATATCAATATCTGAAGCAGAACGCTGTTTTTCGATGTTAAAACGAATTAAAACATTAGTTAAAAATACAATGAAAGAAGAACGACTTAGGTATCTGCAGAAAAGCATTTTGTAAATGGTATTGATGATTTTAATAATAAAGTCATTGAAAACTTTGCAACCAAAAAAAAAAACAAAAAGAATGTATCGTAAACTTTAAAAGTGGTATTAACACAACTTTGTGCATGTATGTAAATAATGAAATAGTATTATTTTTATAATTTTGTAAATAGAGACTAAATCGTAATATGTACAAGCTAGTAATATTAGCAGTAAATAATGGTTGTAAGTTGAGAGTTTTTTATTGTTAATGAATTTACGGAACTGTTTTGATAAATTTTGAACAATTTTTGGCACCTCAGATGAATATACATAAGGTAAAAGTATCAGCGCCTATTTTTTTTTTTAATTTTTGTTTTATAACTTTTTTGACAATATCGTGACGGTCCAGTTAGCTGGGGCTCAGTCGATCAACAAGTTTAGTGGATTTGCGGTCGCTGGTTCGAGCCTCAGCTAGGTCATGAAATTTATAAAAGGCCAACGCCGTAGTATAAAACTCAATAGAGTCTACGGCTTGGTCTGGAATAAACTGGCGTCTGATCGGCCTATGGAGGAGCGGTACAGGAAGGGATAAGGGCTTCCGGCTTGGTGATACTCCTCCATAGATCCCTACCGAAGGGCGTTGACGCCTAAGAACGGTGTATACATACATACAATATCGTGAACCCGTCACTAAAAATTTTGGCAGCTGTGCAAATTCCGGCACTACCTTCTTAACGTGGTACGAGCCGCCACTGGGATAGACGAAGTGAGAACCGATGCTAAAAAGATATTGGGGATAAAGAGTGAACAACTGGAGGAGAGCAGCCAGGGACAGAGATACTTGGAGGCGGATGCTGGGGAAGGCCAGGGCCACCTTGGGTGTAGCGCCATAGGAAAGATCTGTATCACTTCGACCCTAGGTGACAAAGGAATAATGAACGCATGTATCAAAATTCAAATTTATTATAACAAAAATACAGTTATATACATTATAATATATTATATTTTACCTATATATTATTATATGCTTAGAGATAATTCTAGACTCTAGACGATTCACAGAATGGTATTTACATAAAAGCTGACCAAAATGAATATTTCATAAACTAGCATTTCGGGCCAATTTTTGTCCCTAAAGCAGGTAGTTATATAATGACGATATCTACCACTATCCCCTCCTTAAACAACCTAATCATACAAATTTGACAGCTGTCACTACGTAACACGAGCTGTGAGATATTACATTATAACATTACATATTGTATATTGTACTACCCTTTTTTACGATTTGCGATTTCTTTATTTTTTAATTCAAGTGATTTTTGGGACAGTGAAGGCCGCGTCCCACCATCAAATAATTTGATCAAACTGGTTTGAGCAAACTGAAAGTGACAGTTAGTGACGTCACATCCTGAGTGTTCATTGTGAATAATAATGAAAAATTTTAATTTTAAATAAAGTACAAACAAGTTAGACAACTCAATACAAAAAATTTGATCAAACTAGACTGATAGTGAGAGCACAGATTTTTAGAATTTCAAAAAAACTGCAATTGTGACGTCACTTTGACGTACTTCCGGAGTTTGCTCAAACTGTTTGATCAAATTATTTGATGGTGAGACGCGGTCTTTATGGGTAGTTAGAATATGTCAGAGGAAGGTAAGTAATCAATTTTAAACCATTTTTTTAAATCTTGCCCTTCTAGAACTTCAATCAAAATTAATATAAGTTTTGTGTACAATTTTCAATATAAACGAATGTTTTTAGTTACACTCTATTCATCTATGCATCGATACTGCATAAGAGTTATTTCATAATAAATATTAGACTATCTACTTTAATAAACAGTTTTCAAAGTTTTCACAAAATTAAATAAAAACGAAAATACTGTGAGTAGTGCAAGGTAATTTATGAATTTATAATAACTCCGCCTGGAATGATTGTTGGGTGGATCGAGTAGCTTGACGGTCATTCTTGCCGGTCCCAAGCCCGGAAAAAGGGGGAGGGTTAGGTCGTAGGGCCAGCAACCCTACACCCGTAAAAAAATAAACAAAAGCTAAAACACCCAGAAATTGGCCTCGGAAACGGGACAGTTTTAATCAAAGACGAACACGGCAACGAAAATGGACATTGAATATTGGTTTTTGGAATATACAAGGAATTAGAAATAAACAAAGAGAAATTCTTATGGAAGTAGAAAAAAGAAACTTGGACCTGATTATCCTCTCGGAAACAAAGAAGAAGGGAAACGCCTGTGAAGATCTTAAGAATTATATACACTGCTACACGGGAGTATTAAAAAGTGAAAGAGCGAAAGCAGGGATATCAGTAATGATTAACAAACGATGGAAAAACCAAATACAATCATGGGATGCTATAAACGAAAGAATAATAAAACTGACCCTCTCAATTAGAGGAAGAACGATTACAATCCTAGGGGTATATGCTCCCAATGACGATGCCCAGATAGCAGTAAAAGACAATTTTGAAGAAATATTAAAAGATCAAATAGAACAGGTTCCGAATACGCACGAATTGATTATAGCAGGAGATTTAAATGCCAGAGTAGGCAAACAAGACCACAGTAATGTAGTGGGAAAATATGGAGAAGAAAAAATTAACGACAATGGGATAAGGTTGATCAATCTATGCGAGGAGTATGAACTTAAAATATACAACACATTCTTTGAACATAGGGACATCCATAAATTTACTTGGTACCAACATACACGTGGACTTAAGTCAATCATTGACTATCTAATCTCGAGACAAAATGCAAAATTTAGCATCCAGGATGTTAGAGCTTTCAGAGGGGCTGATTGCGGATCAGACCACTGCTTAGTAATCGGTAAAATTTATGTTCCATTTATACCAAAACAAAATAACTCCGAAGAAAAAGAACACAAAAGGAATTCATATGATAGATTATAAATTTGAGAAGGTAACTGAAATTGAGTACCTTGGAGTAACGTTACAAATAAAGGAGACGAAGAGAGAGAGAGAGAGATAGATAAATGGTTGTTAAAAGGTAGCAAAGCAGTAGGTTCATTAAACGCACTGTTGGAGGCAAAAAACGTGTCCAGGGCAGCCAAGATCCGAGCATATGAAACAATAGTGAGACCAACGGTGTTGTATGCATGTGAAACTTGGACAATGAACCATAAAGTAGAAAAAAGCTAGAGGTTTGGGAGAGAAAAATATTGAGAAACATTTTTGGTGGTATAAAGGAGGCTAACGGGGAATGGCGCAGAAGAGCAAACCAGGTGCTAATGGAGATGTATAAGAAATCTAAAATAACTCAGAAAATCAAGGCACAGAGAGTTAGATGGTTGGGTCATGTTTTACGAATGTCACAAGAAAGAAACGTCCTAAGAGTTTTATCAGCAGAAGAACAAGGGAAGAAAAGAAGAGGGAGACCACGAAGGAAGTGGTTTGATGCCGTCCGGACTGACCTAGAAGAAATGGGTACAAGAGACTGGAGAGGACAAGTACAGGACCGCAAAAAGTGGAAGAAATTAGTCAAGACTATCGAAGCCAAGGGCCTCTAAGGCCTGTAGTGCTGTTATATATATAATCAATTATTATTAATATTAATTAATAGTAACTATACCTTGTATATTATATTTATCTATCAACGGTATTATTTTAAAGTGTGCATGCTTCACTTGTCGTGGACTAGTCCCTGACTGTCACCGCGAACATACTTATTATACAAATTTACTATGACTACAAATAAAATTTATAAACAATACTGAAACAATTATAACCCATTCAGCCAGGTTTCATTTATTTCTTTTGATTTTAACTTTTACTTTAACTTTGGAAACAAAACGAAGTGAACTGATGTTCTCGGTATGTTTTTTCAAAAAGAGAATTATTGATAAAGCGTTTTTTAATGTACTCCCGAGATTTATATAAAACCTTTGTAATTTCTATAATATGGCACATGTTTGGGAGTCTTATAAAACGTTAAGGTGCGTTATAGGCGCGAAAAGGGGTTTAAACAACGTGTTACAGAACATTGTTTATTTGCTTAAATAAAAAACTATGGAATTAAAATCTCACAAATGGGCAACCATTTTCGTTTATGTTTTACGGGGAATATCTTGATTATAATCCCAGGCAACCAAGTGACGTCAATAACGTCGAGAAAACGTCAGTATTTGGTTGAATATATACACGGGATTTACGTAAAATTAATGACGTTAAAATCCGTTTAAAAACACGTTTTCATTTCAGACAACCTTACGCCCGGTTTCATAATCAACTTAAAGTGAACATTAACTAAAGTGAACATTAACTAAAGTTCACTGTAAAGTTGACATTTTCCCATAGAAATTGCATTGTAAAGGTAAAGATAGTGCAAACACTCCTGACCACGGCGCAGTAGAAGAAATTTGGTTTAGTCCCCACTTTCATGCGAAACGCACTGTATCTACAATAGAACCTTTCTGTCTTTCTGTGAATATTGACATTTTGACTCCGCCTTCGCGCAGCTCCATGTCAGGAGTGTTTACACTATCTCTACCAACTTAAGTTTAAAGTCCCCTTTAATTTTTTTATGAAATCGAGCGTAAGTCTGACGTCAGAAAATTGGGAGGAGCTTAAAGACGTACTGCTTATGACTCCAAAAAATTTTCATAAGAAATTTTTCATTTATTGTTTACGTGCTTTGTGTGGTAAAATAAGACTCTTCATTTAGATATTTAGTTGAAGAAACGTGTTAATTAAGAGATGTTTATTCGTTTTTCTCAAGTGAGTTAGTTTAATGCAATAATCCTTCTTCAAAACTGTCTGAGGTTATGTTTTAATTTGTTTTGGTGTTTATTTTCTGAACAACTGGTGAACCAATTATGTATTATCGAGCTTAATTAAATTAATTTGTTAATAAATTATTTATTAGTTTATATGTTGTTTCAGTTTTGACACAGTAAGTATATATAAAAAGTGAAAATTCTATATAATGTTGCATTAAGGGTATTGTAATTCTATACAATTTCGAGAGTCTTCCATTTGGTTTTACTTTCAACCTATGGCCTACATTTACAACAGTTAAATGAAAAATTGCAATGCTCATACGAATGATTATTGTGTATTTTTAAAAACATAACCACAAAATGAAAAATAATCTAAAAAACGACATAAAAACTACGTTTTTGATATCACGTATTTCAAACGTGATACAAATGACGTCAATTATGATGGGACAAATTCACGTGATTTTCGACGTCGAAAAAACGTGATAAACTGACGTGCTTTGGTGATAATTATGACGTCTTTTTAACGTTTTGTAAACGTTGTTTGGTGGCCTGGGATGTAAATACTTTCATTTTGTAGGCCTTTAGTCAGTAATACATAGAAAACCATTGCTGTAGTCAGTGTTGCCAAAGTCAATTCATACTGTAATGTCAATAATTAAAAAAAAAAAAACTAGTAGGACTAGTCTCTGACTGTCTCCTCGAACATACTTATACAAATTTACTATGACTACAAATACAATTTATCAACAATACTGAAACAATTATAACCCATTCAGCCAGGTTTCATTTATTTCTTTTGATTTTAACTTTTACTTTAACTTTGGAAACAAAACGAAGTGAACAGATGTTCTCAGTATGTTTTTTCAAAAAGATAATTATTGATAAAGCGTTTTTTAATATACTCCGAGATTTATATAAAACCTTGTAATTTCTATAATATGGCACATGTTTGGGAGTCTTATAAAACGTTACGATGCGTTATAGGCGCGAAAAGGGGTTCAAACAAGGTGTTACAGAACATTGTTTATTTGCTTAAATAAAAAACTATGGAATTAAAATCTCACAAATGGGCAATCATTTTCGTTTATGTTTTACAGGGAATATCTTAATTATAATTAAATACTTTCATTTTATTCTTTTTGTTTGTTTTACGGGGATTCCTTATGTTTTGTAGGCCCTCTTAGTCAGTAATACATAGAAAACCATTGCTGTGGTCAGAGTTGCCAAAGATAATTCATACTGCAATGTCAAAAATTAAAAAATAACACTAAAATTAACGACTACGATGTTTCAACGAAAAATAGAAAGCCTGAATATAGCTTGCAGGCGGCATTGTATAGCACTCACGTCCGCAAATAGCAATGTTTCTGAAACAAATCCTAAGCAAGCTCGTGGTACCTAGTCATAGAATAAAACACTTTTTTAATGTTTGCCGCAGGCACAGCCAACAAATATGTTAATTTTGTTCATCAATTCGATTCAATCACCAGAACATCAATTCAGTTCTATATAAAAAATATATGATGCAAAGGACACCGCACACAACTTATGGAAAATACAATGTTACTTAAATTTAGATGAATCAATTCGTCTCAAAATTACAATCATTTCATATCATTACGCCAACTCTAAATTTTGATTAATAACGGTGTAAATTGTAATTACATTTGATCTAAATCACATGTTTAAAAGTTCATAAAACTGTCATTTATAAATACTATTATGAGCTGGCGCAATGATATGAAATTATTGTAATTTCGAGGCTATTCTATTTTTTATTTCATTTGAGTGACATTATATTTTCCATACGATGTGTCCTTTACAATAATTACACAAACATTCATTTTACAAATAGTACATAATTAATAATAAATAATTAATTATAATTAATTCAGACAGGTTTGTTACATTTATTTATTTCTTTTAATTTTGGTTTTTACCTCTTTTACTTTCGATGCAAACCGTAATGAGTTGATACTTTCTAAACATGTCTCCTGAAATGGAGAAATATTAACAATCATAAGTGTCTTTGAATTTCCTCCTAAAGACGACTGTAGTAGATATGTCAGTTTTGAATTTCGGTAAGGTACATGCTTATCTTGATTGTGTAGCGACATCATTACGGTTTGCAGAGCAGACAAGCTCTTATTGATATTTTTTGTTTCGGTTAGACGAGCTCCTTGATTTACCTTTGCTGATTCTGACCCCGCCAAATCAACCAGATTGACAGAACCGGTCCAAGTTGCATTGGTTTCTTCGTTTCTCCCCTTGATAGTGATTTTGGTAACAGCGTGCGAACGTGAGCTATGCTGATTAACGTCTGTGGCCGCTACAGCTCTATTTTTTTGCGCTTTTTTCATGTATTTTTTAAAATCTGCAAACGAGAAAATCTCCTCGTCTTTTAAATTTGGCACTTGGATCCCTCGTCCTTCATTGTACATAATTTCTAAGTTCTGGTTTGAATCAGAATCCAGCAGGTCCCTTACATTTTCATTATATATTTCTAAAAAACTGGCAGTAACGTCATACTGCCATTTACAACTTTTCAGGTCTTTAATCGTGTCAAAAATTAAATTAATGGTCCTCGGAATCATTCCTAAAATACACAAAACGAATTAATTTAAAATATTACATTGACATTGCTCAAAGAGCTGAAGACATAAGGGGCCGTCCATTAATCACGTGATGTTTTTTTTGGCATTTTTTAACCCCCCCTACCCCTTGGTGATACATGGTGAGGTTTAAAACTAACCCCCCCCCTACCCTATATCACGTGTATTTTTTAGTATCTACAAAAAATATATTTTTTAAATAATTGTAAAATACACATCATCTAATTTTATTATAAAAAATTAAAGACCACAATAATAACGTTTAGAGGTAGACAGAAAGGTAGCAGGTTGTTTTTGACTGACATAAAATAATGAAAGAAATCTGAGAAACTTTTTGTACTAAATTAGTATTACATATACATATTACTAAATGTATTATACATAATATGTAATTATCATGCAAATGAGTTAATGATAATATTATCATCCCCAGCAATTTTATTTCATATAATATTAAAATAAAGAATTCAAAATGCCACGAATTAAAAGATATGTTTTGGATTTAAGTAATATTTAAGGTACACTTCAGTCCACGAGTCTTTACTCGTGCGTCATTAATAGGGCTCTTCATTCACAGTCATTTGTTTCGAGCTTCTGTCATAATATGACATATTATGTTGTATAATCTGTGTATAATATTAATATACACGGATTATAGGTATTTTTTCATACGATAAAGATTGTACGAGCTTCTGTCATATGTGGTATAATCCGTGTATATTAATATTATACACAGATTATACAACATATGACAGAAGCTCGAAACAAATGACAATCGATGAAAAGCCCTATACCTGGCGAGATAAAACACATATTTTTGATAACTCAAATTTTAACCCGTGATAGGATAGGTAGTTACTTACTGTCACTTGCTATTGCGTTTAGTAAATTTCAATTTCCGACTTTTTCATCGACTTATTTCGTATGCTTTAATTAAATGATGAAACACGGGTAAAGACTCGTGGACTCAGCTGTAGGTATGTACGCTATGCATATTTTATTTGTAAAGTAATTACATTTACTTTATCAATGTTATAAAAAATGTAAGATTTAACAATACCATAATACTGCAAATAAAACTACATAGGTGAATTCTTAGTATTAGAACAATGTCCATAAAAATATATAGTCACTAACAAATTTTAAATTATCTTTTTAGTAGTAGAATAATAAAAGAGAATATTGAAAGACCTCTTTGCTTGGCTCTTTCGGCGGTAATCTAGTAAAAGATCATTGGCCCACTTCATAAATTCTTCCTTTGTATATTTTTGTTTCCCGTTAACCCACAATTCATTAAATTCTTTTTGAGCGACACCAAGATTTTTACTTTTCTTATACTCTGTAAATAGTTCTTTATACAGATCACCTAGACATTGTGATGAAAAAAGTACGAAGTTAAAAACGGTTTAAACGCATGTATTCAGTGACAAAATAACGATATAAAACTGACAGGATTTTGAGAATTTCCAATTCATAAGATAGTAGGTAAAACACATGTAAGACTAAAGGCTCATAAATAAAAAATCGGAGACGGCGACAGAGTCCCGGTCAGTTATCCTATTTAGTGGAAACATATGCTAGATTCACAACAAAACGATTTGAAATGGGTCGCTTTTATCATAACATTCAAGATAATTTAGGTGGAACCAGTTTGCTGGGTTGTGTATATTATGAAAGGGAAATGGATTTTTTTTTAATATTAGTCACAGCAATGCCGCTTTCGATTTTTGTACGCATTTGACAAAAAAGTAAATACACGTAACGGGTTGAGTATCGGGCATTTTCCGAAAAAAAAAATACACGTGATATATTACTTATATTACTGAACCCCCCTACCCCCTTGTGATGTTTCGTGATTTTTCATGGACCCCTCCCCCCCCTTTCGAGCATCACGTGATTAATGGACAGCCCCTAAACAGTTTTGAAAAAATAATAAAATATGCGGACATCTGAATTATCACGTCTCTACTGGACTCATGACAGTCAGGGTAATAGTTGGCATTCGGAAAACTCTCATACATACTGAAAGACAAAAGATACTACAAAACCTTCGAACCAAAGTGTTTGATTCTTGTATCCTTCCTGTTCTCACTTACACGCTCAAACCTGGACATTCACAAAAATGAACATGGACAAGATTTGAAAAACTCGGCAAACAAAACCCGGAACAAAACAAAAATAAGGATAGACCAAGAGGCGGCGCTGAAAAATCTATTTGAATTTACTAAAGCCAGATGTTTCACAGTTGATTACTGTGAGTGTGTAGAGAAACATACTGCGGTCGGTCAACCGAAACGTAGAACAGGGGTTACTGAGAGGGTATCAAAGTTGCTTTGCTACGAAGGTAATTATTTCCATTTACTAAGGCTGAAAATCAGTACACACATTCTAAATTAAATATAAATAAAAGTTATTATAGTCGGTCAGCTGTATGACGGGACAGAGCCGGTCGGTCGGCCCCAATAGTCGATTGAGGAAATGAAGCATTTTGGCTCGCAATTTTTTCGTCCAGCATGGATTTACTTGAAATTTGCACAGAAGGTAGGGAATAGTCCAAGGATAATTTTTTATATCATGCCGCTATCATACGCTAAAACCTTGGGGTGGTTGCCACCCCATCTCGGGGGTGAGAATTTTTTATTACATTTTAACCATGTAATTCGATGGAAAAAGTGATTCTAAGAAAAAAATGTTTTTTACATTTTCTTCGTAAAACTAATATTTTTCGAGTTATTCGCGCTTGAAAATAACAGTTTTTCGACGAAAAAATCGACTTTTTTAGAGGGTTTTTTGAGAATACCTCGAAAAATATGCATTTAATCAAAAAAATTGTTGATATAGAAATTGTATCTTTTAGTAACACAAACCAAATTCTTTTCCTATAATATCTTTAAGACCAATACAAACCGAAATACGGCATGTTAAAAGTTAGCTTTTTTCGTCAAATAATGGGACAAATTTGCATTTTTCGAGGAAAACTTAAATAATCTTTTTTCAAGCATACAATTAGACCTTTCAAAAAAAAATAATAAAAAGTTTTTAGCATGCAAATTAAGCGACACAAAAAAAAGTCGGTACCCGCTTTTCTCTACGAAAAAATCATTGAAAACAACCCACTAACTACCATCCTAATTCAAAATTGGTCTTCACCTTTCTGTAGTTCCTTTTATATTTATATTATCAATACACTCAAGGAGTTTGACCTATTTAAAATGCCTAATTTTGGAAAAATTAGAGTTTTAAAAAAATTGATTTTTTGCAATTTGGTATTTTTCACCTTTTACTTCAAAATAATTTCGAAAATACTAAAGTTATGAAAAAAATTATAAACTACTAAATTGTAGCTTTTTTAATGACTAAAATTACCCTGTGCACATATTTTCATTACAGTGAATAGTTAGCCAAATATAGCTGTTTTACGGAATCTTATAACTAAGACATGTTACGGAATTTAATTTACCCAGTCTTAAAGCTCTTTAAAAATCCTACAAAATCGTTTTTAAGGGGTCTCATTACTGAGAGGGTATCAAAGTTGCTTTCCTACGAAGGTAATTAAATCCATTTACTAAGGCTGAAAATCAGTATACAGTGAGATATAACATTTTTCCAAAATTAGGCATTTTAAATAGGACAAACTCCTTGAGTGTATTGATAATATAAATGTAAAAGGAACTACAGAAAGGTGAAGACCAATTTTGAATTAGGAAGGTAGTTAAGGGGTTGTTTTCACTGATTTTTTCGTAGCGAAAAGCAAGGACCGATATTTTTTGATTATAAGTCGCTTAATTTTCATGCTAGATACTTCTTATTTTTTTTTGAAAGGTCTAATTGTATACTTGAAAAAAGATAATTTAAGTTTTCCTCGAAAAATGCAAATTTTTCCCATTATTTGTCTTTGAATATTTCAAATTATGCATTTGACGAAAAAGCTAACATTTAACATGCCGTATCTCGGTTTGTATTTGTCTTAAAGATGTTATTGGAAAAGAGTTTGGTTTGTGTTACTAAAAGATACAATTTTGATATCTAAAATTTTTTTGATTAAATGCATATTTTTCGAGGTATTTGTAACAAAAATACTACTTTGCAGTAGTATTTGTTGAACTAAAATGATAAGATGAAATGAATGAAGGAAGGGTGATGAACTGATAATGGAAGTATGGAGAGACAGAGGCAAACTGAATAGAGTTGGCTAGCTATAGATGCAAGAGAGCAACTTGACACTCAAGGATGGATACGGCTCGTTTGCATGCCTGTCGAAGAACAGTAGATCAAAGTAGAGAGTGATGATAACTAAGAAGGGAAATATTAAGATAAGAATATATGCTCAGAAAATAGATTAAATAGATATAATAATATAATAAAAATAGAAGAATATAGAAAATAAATAAAATAGACTGAATTATGGGCGCCAGAAGTTTGGATAGACCAAACTTCCAGGTATCTTACACTGCTGTTAAATATTAAATATATTAAATTATTAAATTCAAAAATGGGAAAAAAAAAATAATTGGTATACAAAACAAATAAATATTTATTAAATATAACTACTTAGATTTTTGACAACCTCTGAGTTAGAAAATACAAATTATGTAACTATAAAATGACAATTTGAAATAATTACCTATCTAAGTATAAATATAATTACCTATTAAATTAGTATTGGAGTAGCTTTTCTAGGAAGCATACCCCCAACTTACATATACTAGGTTAAATAGCAACCTTCACCAAATATTGTACGATTAAAATACGTACAGCAACGCTAAACTACAAACGAATGAACATTAATATAAACTCTCAAAGAGTTAAATAGGCACCAGCCTCCTTAATGTGAATCTACGGTCTACTTGATATATAAAAATCAGTTGCTTCGACGCGTAGTCACTAAAAATTTATCACAAGTAAAATGGATAGCTATTCAAAGGGAATAGCGTCCAGGGATATAATTAAAAAGTTAAATAAATGAAGTTAAGTAAAAAGTTAAGCAAATAAGTTTAATTAATTAGAATGATTGGCTAAAGTACGTTAAAGTTATATGAATAAGTTAATAAATTAAGCAAATTAAGAGGAAAAAGTATATAAATTTAAATTGATAAGTGGAGACAAGCAAGGTTAGTACTAAAAATATAAAGTTAATTAAGTAAATAAATGGTACAAGTAAATTTCAGGTAATATATAAAGGTAAAGAGAATCTCATATGGGGAAAAGATGATCTGAGCTCAAACCTCTTTGACCAGAGAGTTTACTGGTTTGGGGAACACTATCAACTATTATAGATATATAAAAACAATATGCAACTTAAATATTGAAACAAAATATGTGCGATAAACTATAAAACTTAATCATCAAAATAAATGTCCCGAGTCTTATACAAAAAATGAATGTGGTGTAATAGTGGAAGTGACAATCACTAGCAGATACCAAGTGTCCCAAAACAAACCCAATATGGTCCCCGAGAGTGTCCTTGCTACGGATTCCAAAATCCCTGGTAGGCGAATTAGCACAGGGATGGTGCTAGCTTGTACCAATTAATATACCGATGCCCTTCTGGGGTGCAGAGGGCAGGATACAAAGTAGGTATGTGGGAGGTTCTCCAGGCTGGTCTCCAAATGACCTGGCTTGGCGTAGAACGGTTGCTCCCAGTTGTGAGGGGAGCTGACGGACTGGTTACAGTTTAATATTTCCCCCAAGTGGCTAAAAACAAACATGTCCCGTTTTAGTTTCAATGTCAGAATCCAAGGAAAGGTCAAAGAGCCAAAGGAAAAGAAATGAGATATCTTTTTTTTTGTCAGAATGAACAACAAAAAGAAGATCATTAGCAAAAACAATGATGGATTTGACCTTGATTCACATTACACACATTAATTTGGGATTTAACTTTAAATTCAATATTTAATACAGAATATGATTTTTACCTGAAAAATATGTCTATAAAGGGTATTTTTTTTTATTATTAAAAATGGTATGGGATAATGTAATGTGTTGTAAATTTTAAGAAAAATACTGGCTTTTGGAACGAATTTAAGGTGGCTAGAATACACACAATCTAATAGAATAGAGAATAATGAATGTAATCTGTAAAATTTGAATTCAATATTATGAGGTTGACATAACCCCGCAAATCAAATGATATAATTTACAGGATATGTGACAAGATAATCTTCATCTGAGTGTATATTTTCGAACTATGGATATAATTAAAGATACTAAATTCAAAGAACAACTTCGATTCATACATTTACAGAAATAAATTCAATAGGAATTTAATATGACATGATAGCGGCCATATTCGTTACTTTTTCTCAAACTTTTTAAGAGTAAAAAAAAATTTACCAGATGACATGACTTCCAATTCCTCCGGGATCTCCCAAAACTTAGTCTCCTAGCTTCTCCAAAACACCACCAATAATTTGCCACTAAATATCACTTATAAAAGCTTGAAACTATTGTATTAAAATCTCCGTCCTTTTCAATCAGTCATCTGCCACTCCGTTCTAGCTAACCAAGCGAAGTGTCAATTATTTTTCGTCGTTAGACGAGGAGCCTCACAGAACGAAACTTACATGACAGCGAATGGTGTCTAATACCAACTGAAGTACTTGTGCCAACTAATAGTTAAGTATGACGTCAGTCAAAGATTTATTTTAATTAGATCTTATTATTTTTAAGTATAATTTAATGACAAACCGTTATTAAAATTTAAATAAAATAACTATAAAGATAATTAAAGTTAACGGACTGTTATATTCCCCTTCTACTCGGAGAAAAAAAATTTTAAGCAAAATTTTTTTTTTAATTCAAAATATTAATAACCAAGTGGTAATAATCTATCATTCTACGTTGACCCGCAAGATTACAAGTAACCACAAATTAAGGATCAGGGAAAGAAGGATGATCACTACACCAAAACTATGAATCGTAAAAGATGACTCGAAGTCATATTAAAATGTCATCGACATTTTGTCTGCAAACCAAAACATAAGCTAAATAATGTACTAAAGTTCATAATGACAAATAAATGTCGAATTGGCACTAAATGCAAAATTGAACAATCCATGGACATCAAATTTATAAAGAGTATATCCAAGGACGAACAACCAGGCAAAGGTATGAGCCAATTCGCACCATAACACAAGTAAATATACTAAAGTAAGACAAAAGAAATCAACAACTGAAATAAGTGAAGAATCGAACACTTCATCCAAAATTGAACTACCAATGGACACCAGATTCGTAATAGCATATCCAGAGAAGAACAATCAGGAATATTTATGGAACAATTCTCACCAGTGCCAAATAATACAAATAGTAAGCATATCAAAGTTATCCAAAAACTCATTAATCAAAATAAATGTGGAATCGGACACTTAATCCAAAGTCGGACTATCAATGGACACCAGATTCATAAAGCATATCCACAGAAGGACGACCAGGAAGATTTATGGACCAATTCACACCAATGCTAAATCACATAAATTAATTAGGCCTATGTACAACCACAACCGGTAATACGAGCCTATACAACCAAATAAACAAAATAAGTGAGGACTCGGATGCTTTATCCAAAATCGGACTATCAATGGACACCAGATTTATAGGAGCATATCCAAAGAAGAACGATCAGGAAGATTTGTGTACCAATTCTCACTAATACTAAATAAACTAAATTAGCTCTATCAACTAAAGTAAGTCGTTGACTAACTAAAATTGGTCCGTGCTGTTGTTCACTAGCTATAGCATGTAGCTACAATAGATGCATGGGAATAAGAAATACAGATAACGTACCAATTGTAATAATAAAATCTAAATGGTGAACTTACAAGTTCTATGACACCATAATAAATGATAGAAAAAAAAAATATGACGAGAACGAGCAACCAATTTTGAATAAAACTGTAGATTCATACGTTCTCGCATACATAGAATTATCCAGGAAATATTCCTGAATCTCAACAACAAAACTAATGCCTCAGGAAAGAAGAGGGAATCTACTAAAATAAGCAATTCATTTGTCCAAACACCTCAAATACTAAAAGGACCCTACTACCTATGAAGTACGGGACATAATATAAACTAAATATTCCCTATCAAATGCTAAAAAATGTAACTGGAATAATTACACAAGGATGGTCAGGACATGTGGCCAACATTTCCTGACCAGAAATATTTTGATGAATAAACATCTGCGTACTCTGCTATGAAAACATAGGTTACGAAATCGGATAGCAGTGATCAGTTGCTGAATTTCGAACCCACGCATTCACTAGGTTACCTAGGAACCCAAATTACAGAGCATTGGCAGACTAGTTCTTAAGAAGAAATCCATACATACATCAGAATTCCAAACTAATTCCAGAATCATACTCAGGGCATAAGGATATAAATTATTATAAAGTATTTAGGATATCTGTGACAAATGTTGATAAAGTAAACCAATATAAAATTAAGAACCACCCCATCTTTCCAATATGGCAAATCTAATAACAAGATAATAAAAGATACATATAAAAAAAATAGTATGTAGTCAAATATCAAAAATACAACACACAACCTGAGATAAGTAGTGTATAATATTATTAGTTCCATAGTTCCATACCAAATATCAATATTAAACCAACGTACTCGCATGAGCTTACATATTCAAATATATAAATATACAATAATCAACAACCCTTCTATGCTAAGGGGGTAGGTGCACAATCTAAAAATTACAAGTAGGTTCTTATTAACTGGGTAATCCTACTAACAGTATAAATAATTAATAATGTTGATGCATAATAATTAAAGTGCAACATTAATAATGAAAAAAAAAATGATAAGCTCATACATAAGCGTACTAAAAAAAATAATTAACCTAATGATTCATAAATTGGAAGTCATCTAATAACCATGCCAAAAGATAAAAATGGAGATATGTACCTGCTCTATCTGGTGAATAAAATATTAAACTAAAATACTGAATCTTAATAAGGATCGAGCTAAAGACAAATAGAGGAAGAAGTTAGCTCAAACAACCCTATAAAGTTAATCTTCTTCCGAAGATGATGAATCAACCTCATCCATGGTGTTATCAGGCAGTAAATCCTTTATGTGAAATTGTCCAATTCGTTTGTTAGTCGAATTGTCCTTCAATTCATACACTAAAGGAGATATTACCTTCACAACCGTACAGGGAATATATTTCTGGCAAAATTTTGCCGAAATAGCATCACCCTTATTAGACTTTACAAAGTTTCGCTTCAACACTCTATCTCCAACGAAGAATCGCAGATCTCTTTTCCTCAAGTTATACTGTTGCTGGTTCCTTAGATAGGAAGTTTTTAACTTCTTCCGAATGTCAGAAAAAATTTGAGGTAGAGTCTGGAGATCTTCTAAGCGATGAAGATTATCGGATATCTGAGGGAGATTTGTGGAAGTGTCGGAAATTGTACCAAAATAGTCACCAGATAAAGCAACATTTCTACCAAAATTGAGATATGCAGGAGAACATTGGGTAACCTCATGGACAGAGGTCCTTATGGCTTGAGCTATGGAATGGATATATTGATCCCAAGCTCTGTGATCTGGGAATGTATAGGACCTTAGGGCTGTGACAATACTGCGATTCACTCTCTCAGTATGATTGGCTTGAGGATGGTAGGCAGCATTATAAAAGGTCTTCTGAACCTTATATTTAGTTAGAAGGTCTTTAAAAGCCTTTGACACAAACTGAGGACCATTGTCACATGACACAATTTGGGGAACACCAAACAACAAAAAGACTTGTTCCTCTAAATATTTCAAAATTGCTGGAGTTGTGGCCTGACGAAGAGGACAAACTAAAGGAAATTTGGTGAAATAATCCACAACTACCAAGCAATAAGTATTACCCTTATAGCTACGAGGATAGGGTCCAATGAGATCCAACGAGATCATCTGCCAAGGAAAATTAATGTTCCTAATGGAACCCATGAGTCCAGCTTGTGGTAAATTACTGGGTTTACAAGTCGCACAAACTAAACACTTAGAAATATACTTTTTGATAGACTTGCGCATGCCAGGCCAATAATATAATTCGGCAATACGATGAAAAGTTTTATAAAAACCAAAATGTCCAGCAGTAACTTCGTCATGAAACATACGTAAAATGTTCTCCCTATTTGGCGTAGGTACAACGATTTTCCATTCTGACATATTGGATAAGGTCTCTATAGGACTTAAGATATGTTTGTAGAGTATATTGTTCTCTACCTTAAAATCAGGATAATTTTGTGGGTCTTGAGTAACCCTATCAATCATATTCTGATACCACTCGTCAGGAGTTAAGGTGGACAAATCTAAGACATTAAGATCATGGACACGGGAAAGAGCATCAGCAACCACTACACCGTTGGCCTTTCGATGAACAATCTTATATGAATAGGCAGCCAGTTTGCATATCCATCGGGAAAGTCTCTGAGATGGGTTTTTCATACTATGAAGCCATACCAAGGAACTGTGGTCCGTAATTATGGTGAAATTACGGCCCTCTAAATAATAACGAAATGCTTCCAACCCATGTATGATAGCTAAGAGTTCTTTCTCAGTGGTGGAATAGTTTTTCTGGGCCTTATTCAATTTCTTACTCGTGTAAGCTATGGGATGTTCCGAGCCATCTTTCAACTGGAACAATACGCCACCAGAAGCAGTATTAGAGCAATCAGTCATCAAATAAAAATGTTCATTAAAATTAGGTGACATCATGACTGGTGCGCTAGTTAAAGCCTCTTTAACGCGCCTAAAAGCTTCATCAGCCTCAGGAGTCCAGGTAATGGTCTGCCCCTTTTTCCTGTTCTTCAAAAGATCCGTAAGAGGTGACAACAAGGTAGAGTACGAAGGTACAAACCGGCGGTAATATCCACACATTCCCAATATCCTACGGACTTGGGTGGTGGTCTTAGGTATAGGAAAATTCTTAATAGCAACTATTTTCTCAGGATCAGTCCTTAGACCCTGATTATCAACAACATAACCCAAAAACTTAAGACTAGGGCGACAAAACTGACACTTATCCAGATTAATTGTTAGATTAGCTTCCTTAAGACGTAAAAACAATTTATCTAAAATTTCCATATGAAGGGAAAAATCAGGAGTGACTACTAAAATATCGTCCAAATAATAGAAAACATAGGGCTCTAACTGTGGACCAATGACTAAATCCATCAGACGACACATTGTCTGAGGAGCAGAAACAAGACCGAAAGGCATGGTGACAAACTGGAATAATCCTTTACCACTGACAGCAAAAGCAGTATATTTCTTGCTCTCTTCACTCAGTGGGATCTGTAAAAAGGCCTTAGACAAATCAATCGAAGAGATGTATTTGGCATTCTGAAGTTTGCTCAAAATCACGTCGATTCGGGGAATTGGATAAGCATCCCTGTTAGTGGTGATACTGTTTAGTTTTCGACCATCAAAGCAGATCCTGAAGGATCCATCCTTCTTCTTTGTTAACCAGAGTGGGGAACAATAGGACGACGTTGAATGTTCTATGATATTTAAAGCAAGCATCGAATCTACTTCTTTTTCTAAATCTGCCTGCCAGGCTTGAGGTATGGGATACTGATATAATCTGAAAGGAGTAGGATTTCCCACCTCAATAGTGTGAGATATTAATGAAGTACGACCTAGTTTGTCATTTGAAGAAATAGTAGTAAACCGAGAGATCATATTCTCCAATTGCCTTTGTTCAGAACTAGATAAACTGGAAAAATCATGAATAGCACTAAGGGTAGACAGATTAAATTCAGATATGGAAAAAGAAAAATCAGAACAACTTAAGGTGCTATTAAAAGCATTGAAGAAGTCCATACCTAAAATTATAGAATTCTGTACAGAAGGAATAACATAAAATGTAATTTTCCTACATAAATTTGCCACTGTGATTTCAATTTGGAGTTTGCCTGTAATAGATTGGACTGTACCATCTGCAGTAGATACTTGCAAAGATGAAATGGGCATAATGGGAATATTAGCATTTTTCAATAAATTTAATGAATGTGCTCCTATCAATGAAATATTAGAGCCACTATCTAATAAAGCTAAACACGATTGTCCTAAAATTTGAATAGGTAGATATGGCCTATTATCATTTTGTTTCCTAACTAATAAAGAGTTAATATCTAAATCTAAAATATTTGGTTGGATACAACCATTATATGGAACTACTTCACCATCAAAATTATTATTATACTTAACACTACCAATTAAAGAAGAATTTGTGGCTTTGCAACCCTGTGAATCATGTGCGTTCAACGTATCATGACTAAAACTTAATTTCTGGACTGATTTTGATTTGTGGTGTGTGCTTGTTTCCTGAACGATACTCTCTTCCCTTTCCGACTGGAAGATGGGTTTGAGTTGCTGGGTGTGCTTGGGCCAGCGGTCTCGTTTTCTGATGGGGTTTGATTCCCTGATTGGGTGTTGGACGGAGAAACGCTCAGGGGACGGACCTCCGACATTTCGTTTCCCGAACACTTGAAACAATTTCTTTTGAGGGTATTTTCCCTACCACAACCGTGGCAGAAAATACGAGTTTGAGGGATACCACAATCATTGAACTTATGATTAGACTGGTGACAATTCCAGCAAACAACGGAACTAAAAACAGAAACATTATGTTCAGGGCCCTTATTTTGCCAAGAATGTTGTCTAAAGGAAGTTGGTTGAGAAGAAGAGTTAGAAGAGGGTCGAGATGAAGATGGAGGCTGAGAAGACCAGGATAACGTTTCCTCCAAACGTTTGCACTTTACAGTGAGATCATCAATACTCTGGATGTCCATGAGAGCTAACTGTTGATGGTAAAAAGGCAATAAACATTTTAAGATGATTTTTATTTTGGTCAAATCAGATAAAGGAGTGTCTAAACGGCTACACATGCCTAAAATAGTGTTAATGAACATAGTGACAGACTCCCCTGGTTTCTGCTTACGGTTTTTGATTTCATCCAAGAGATCATCCTGGTATGAGTAAGGAAGAAAATCTGACTTCAACTTGCGAACCAGATCAGACCAACAAGATAAATTACCTCTATTATTCATGAACCAGGTAAAAGCAGGACCGGTAAACAATTCAGCTGAAGCAGCAAACAAATTTTCTTCAGAGACACCTCTAGATACTCGAAGACATTCAACCTTTTCTAAAAATGAAATCACATCCGTGTGCTGTTTTTCACCGGAAAATAAAACACCCCATTTGTGTACTTGAACGGGTTTGGAGTATGTAAAACTAGGAACGACACTGACTGGAGCATTAGGAGTAGATGTGGCTATGGGGTTAACTTTAGAATCAAGCTCACCCTCCAATGTAAGGATTTTAAGAGAAACAGACTTTTTAAAAGGTTCCTGCTCTTCCGTGGTACACTGTAACAAGTGTACCCGGCCAGAAATATGAGCTAGACGAGATATTAATCTAACATATTCATTGTCCTGTACAGTTCCCCTAAACTTCTCTATTTTCTTCGACAAGCTATCCAACGTTTCGGATATTCCTTTCCGTTGGTCCTCAAAAGGGATATGTACAGCCGAAAGTTGGGTGAAACTCCTATTGCCTGCTTCTTGCTTCAAAGCACCCCGCAGAAGATTGCGTTTTCTATCGACGGTTGCTGACTCCTCTGGTACTATGTCCCTAATTTTCAACTCATAGTCCAATTCGTCCACCAGAAGATGTTCAACTTTAAAAGCACACATGATGAAAGCAAAAATTATTGACAAGCAATCCAAAAGTCAGAAATACGAAATATACTTAAGTTTGTACGCAAAATATATAGGGACGGAGAAAATATTAGCAACACACCAACAAAATCAAAAAAATGGCCAGCAAAATATATATATATCAAATAAATACTGTAAATAAGGTATAATCAAGTAAATATAGTACCTAAATATTGGAAAAAAAATTTTAGTTATTATACTTGTACCCAAAAAAAAAATATGTAAGTATTAACGATCAACTGTACATACAAATACACCACTGGCTGAAGGAGTAAAATTTGCAATAATATAATATATATGTCAGTTACTTATACTTCGTTTCAAATTCAACCTAGAATGTAAGCTGTATGACAAACTATAAAAGAGGTTTCAAAATCTCAACTAATTAATAGATACAGCAGTGACAGTATACCTGTTAAGTATTAATAAGTAATTAAAAACAAAATAAATCAGAACAGAATGTATAAAAAGATATCAGAAGGGAATAATATAAATAAAAGAAAAAAATGAACTAAAAGAACTACTGTCTTAGAACCTATAAAAGGTTGGCACCAAGTTGGGCTGCCGATGTAACAAAAATACTACTTTGCAGTAGTATTTGTTGAACTAAAATGATAAGATGAAATGAATGAAGGAAGGGTGATGAACTGATAATGGAAGTATGGAGAGACAGAGGCAAACTGAATAGAGTTGGCTAGCTATAGATGCAAGAGAGCAACTTGACACTCAAGGATGGATACGGCTCGTTTGCATGCCTGTCGAAGAACAGTAGATCAAAGTAGAGAGTGATGATAACTAAGAAGGGAAATATTAAGATAAGAATATATGCTCAGAAAATAGATTAAATAGATATAATAATATAATAAAAATAGAAGAATATAGAAAATAAATAAAATAGACTGAATTATGGGCGCCAGAAGTTTGGATAGACCAAACTTCCAGGTATCTTACACTGCTGTTAAATATTAAATATATTAAATTATTAAATTCAAAAATGGGAAAAAAAAAATAATTGGTATACAAAACAAATAAATATTTATTAAATATAACTACTTAGATTTTTGACAACCTCTGAGTTAGAAAATACAAATTATGTAACTATAAAATGACAATTTGAAATAATTACCTATCTAAGTATAAATATAATTACCTATTAAATTAGTATTGGAGTAGCTTTTCTAGGAAGCATACCCCCAACTTACATATACTAGGTTAAATAGCAACCTTCACCAAATATTGTACGATTAAAATACGTACAGCAACGCTAAACTACAAACGAATGAACATTAATATAAACTCTCAAAGAGTTAAATAGGCACCAGCCTCCTTAATGTGAATCTACGGTCTACTTGATATATAAAAATCAGTTGCTTCGACGCGTAGTCACTAAAAATTTATCACAAGTAAAATGGATAGCTATTCAAAGGGAATAGCGTCCAGGGATATAATTAAAAAGTTAAATAAATGAAGTTAAGTAAAAAGTTAAGCAAATAAGTTTAATTAATTAGAATGATTGGCTAAAGTACGTTAAAGTTATATGAATAAGTTAATAAATTAAGCAAATTAAGAGGAAAAAGTATATAAATTTAAATTGATAAGTGGAGACAAGCAAGGTTAGTACTAAAAATATAAAGTTAATTAAGTAAATAAATGGTACAAGTAAATTTCAGGTAATATATAAAGGTAAAGAGAATCTCATATGGGGAAAAGATGATCTGAGCTCAAACCTCTTTGACCAGAGAGTTTACTGGTTTGGGGAACACTATCAACTATTATAGATATATAAAAACAATATGCAACTTAAATATTGAAACAAAATATGTGCGATAAACTATAAAACTTAATCATCAAAATAAATGTCCCGAGTCTTATACAAAAAATGAATGTGGTGTAATAGTGGAAGTGACAATCACTAGCAGATACCAAGTGTCCCAAAACAAACCCAATATGGTCCCCGAGAGTGTCCTTGCTACGGATTCCAAAATCCCTGGTAGGCGAATTAGCACAGGGATGGTGCTAGCTTGTACCAATTAATATACCGATGCCCTTCTGGGGTGCAGAGGGCAGGATACAAAGTAGGTATGTGGGAGGTTCTCCAGGCTGGTCTCCAAATGACCTGGCTTGGCGTAGAACGGTTGCTCCCAGTTGTGAGGGGAGCTGACGGACTGGTTACAGTTTAATATTTCCCCCAAGTGGCTAAAAACAAACATGTCCCGTTTTAGTTTCAATGTCAGAATCCAAGGAAAGGTCAAAGAGCCAAAGGAAAAGAAATGAGATATCTTTTTTTTTGTCAGAATGAACAACAAAAAGAAGATCATTAGCAAAAACAATGATGGATTTGACCTTGATTCACATTACACACATTAATTTGGGATTTAACTTTAAATTCAATATTTAATACAGAATATGATTTTTACCTGAAAAATATGTCTATAAAGGGTATTTTTTTTTATTATTAAAAATGGTATGGGATAATGTAATGTGTTGTAAATTTTAAGAAAAATACTGGCTTTTGGAACGAATTTAAGGTGGCTAGAATACACACAATCTAATAGAATAGAGAATAATGAATGTAATCTGTAAAATTTGAATTCAATATTATGAGGTTGACATAACCCCGCAAATCAAATGATATAATTTACAGGATATGTGACAAGATAATCTTCATCTGAGTGTATATTTTCGAACTATGGATATAATTAAAGATACTAAATTCAAAGAACAACTTCGATTCATACATTTACAGAAATAAATTCAATAGGAATTTAATATGACATGATAGCGGCCATATTCGTTACTTTTTCTCAAACTTTTTAAGAGTAAAAAAAAATTTACCAGATGACATGACTTCCAATTCCTCCGGGATCTCCCAAAACTTAGTCTCCTAGCTTCTCCAAAACACCACCAATAATTTGCCACTAAATATCACTTATAAAAGCTTGAAACTATTGTATTAAAATCTCCGTCCTTTTCAATCAGTCATCTGCCACTCCGTTCTAGCTAACCAAGCGAAGTGTCAATTATTTTTCGTCGTTAGACGAGGAGCCTCACAGAACGAAACTTACATGACAGCGAATGGTGTCTAATACCAACTGAAGTACTTGTGCCAACTAATAGTTAAGTATGACGTCAGTCAAAGATTTATTTTAATTAGATCTTATTATTTTTAAGTATAATTTAATGACAAACCGTTATTAAAATTTAAATAAAATAACTATAAAGATAATTAAAGTTAACGGACTGTTATATATTCTCAAAAAACCCTCTAAAAAAGTCGATTTTTTCGTCGAAAAACTGTTATTTTCAAACGCGAATAACTCGAAAAATCTTAGTTTTACGAAGAAAATGTAAAAACATTTTTTTCTTAGAATCACTTTTTGCATCGAATTACATTGGGTTAAAATGTAATAAAAAATTCCCGCCCCCGAGATGGGGTGGCAACCACCCCCAAGGTTTTAGCGTATGATAGTGGCATGATATAGAAAATGATCCTTGGACTATTTCCTACCTTCTGTGAAAATTTCAAGTAAATCCATGCTGGACGGAAAAATTGCGAGCCAAAATGCTTCCTGTCCTCAATCGACTATTGGGGCCGACCGACCGGCTCTGTCCCGTCATACAGCTGACCGACTATAATAACTTTTATTTATATTAAATTTAGAAGCAAACGAATGGGAAAGATACTTGACGGAACTGTTTAAAGGAAAGGAAAATCATAATCAAAATAATAACCTACCTGAATTAAGACACGAAATTGAAATCAGTTTTCAGGAAGTTGGGGTAGCCATAAATTCACTCAAAAATAGGAAGTCACCAGGACCAGACGGAATAACCAACGAGCTTCTAAAATACGAAGGAGAAAGTATAACCCTAGAGATGACAAAACTTATACAAAAACTAATATTGCACTGCAAGATACCAGACGCATGGAGAAACAGCATAATGATACCAATGTTCAAAAAAGGAGACAAAGAAGACCCCAACAATTATAGAGGTATAAATCTACTAAACACCGCACTTAAGCTAACCACAAAAGTCCTAACCAACAAAATCAATAAACTAACAACTTTATCAGATGAACAACAAGGATTCAGATCCGGAAGATCCTGCGTAGACGCCGTATTTGTACTGAGACAAATCACAGAAAAGGCCATTGAGTACAATAAACCAGCATATCTATGTTTTATAGACCTGACAAAGGCTTTCGATCGCATCCAAGTCGAAGACGTCTTACATTTACTGTATGGAAGAAACATACCAATCAATATTATACAAACCATCGAAAACATCTACTTTCATAATCGAATACAGGCAAAGATAAATGGAAAACTAACGCAGTTTATACCAGTACAAAGTGGAGTCAGACAAGGTGACTCATTAAGCCCACTGCTCTTTAATATAATAATGGACGAAATAATAGAAGCAGTACGTAAAGGTCATGGTTACAGAATGGGGAATAAAGAAATCAAAGTATTGTGTTATGCAGACGACGCCGCATTAATCGCC
The DNA here is from genome assembly GCF_917563875.1 of Diabrotica virgifera virgifera. NCBI lineage: Eukaryota > Metazoa > Arthropoda > Insecta > Coleoptera > Chrysomelidae > Diabrotica > Diabrotica virgifera. The sequence continues at coordinate 147,441,297 of NC_065452.1, forward strand.
GAGACAGAAGACGATCTCCAAAGATTAACACACATCTTTAATACAACAGCCAAGAAATAAAATATGATAATATCAGCAGAAAAAACCAAATGTATGACAACATCTAAATACCCACTACGATGTAAAATCGAAATTGATGGGAAAATAATAAAGCAGGAAGCAAGGTTTAGATATCTGGGAATAGATATAACCAGTTACGGAGATGTTGAAGAGGAAGTACGACAACAAAGCTTAAAAGCAAGTAAAGCGGCGGGATCTCTTAATGACACAATCTGGAAGAACAAACACTTAAGACAAGACACAAAAGCAAGAATCTATAAAGCAGCAATTAGACCTATATTAACATACACGGCGGAGACAAGGCCTGACACATCTAAAACGAGACGACTACTAGAAACAACAGAGATGAAAATACTCCGACGAATATCAGGAAAAAGTCTGTTGGATAGGGAGAGGAGCGAAAACATAAGAAGATCATGCAATATAGAAGACATAAATGGATGGGTGACAAAACGGAAACAGGAGTGGAACGAACACATTAGTAGAATGGCAGAGGATAGGATAGTACGAATAGCACGAGATAAGTCACCAAATGGACGAAGAAGTATTGGCAGACCAAGAAAAAGGTGGTGCGATAACCTAAACAATTTAGGAGGATAATATTGAAGAAGAAACAGGCTTTAAAGCCTACATACAAGAAGGAAGAAGAAGAAGTGTACTGTTTTTTAGCCTTAGTAAATGGAAATAATTACCTTTGTAGGAAAGCAACTTTGATACCCTCTCAGTAACCCCTGTTCTACGTTTCGCTTGACCGATCGCAGTATGTTTCTCTACACACTCACAGAAATCAACTGTGAGAAATCTAGCTTTAGTAAATTCAAATAGATTTTTCAGCGCTGCCTCTCCGTCTAGGATATTTAATCTAGTCGCAACATAGTCCCGTGAGAAATTCTCGCTCGCCGTGATTTGATGATGGTATTATAGGTTTTTTGGGTCGCTGAATCCAATGGAAGTGGTCTGGAAGCCTAAATATGGTGCGTTTAATTGGTATTAACAAATTATGGTAAAATTAGATATTTTTCAGGGATTATTAGAAGCCCTGTAAATAAATTGATAGTGTTAAGGTCTTCTCTGGTGTATTTTTGGTCGCTGAATCAAATTCGACTAGTCGCGTTTGCTCAAAATATGTTCTTATTTTGTTAATGACAAAATAATTGTTTATTCGCCGAAAAGCTCGAAATAATGCGCTATCTACAGCAAGTTTGTAGTCTTTGTCATAGTATTTTTATACGATAAATCAATTGCCACTAGTCGTGATAGCTTAAACCACGTTCCGACTTTGTTATTAATAAATTATTGCAAAAATAACCGTTTATAGTACATTTACTCACGGTTTTTGCTCCAAATTTTAAAAACCTCTTGGATTAACATGAAATTTGACATACACGTAGCTAACATGTCAAACAAAACAATGTGTGCTTTTACCCTGGGGGTGAAAAAAGAAACCTTTAAAACAAGTCCAAAAGTGGATAAACTGATTAATTCTAAGCAACTTTTGTTCTATACAGTTTTTCACTCAGTCAATACTTTTCGAGTTATTTGCGAGTGAATATGTTCATTTTCCAACAAAAACTCCACCTTTTTAGACGGTTTTTCGCAAATAACTCAAAAAGTAAGTACATATTTAAAAAAAAATTCTTAGCAAAAATGTAGACTGTAAAAAAGTGAAAAAAATGGTGTAAGTGTGAGGTCCGTAGACCCAGTAGAAGCAGAGTTGTAGCTAATGAACAACAGGTTCATATTCGTCAAATTCCAAATCGAATATTTCAACATAAAATAACCAAAAAATAAAGCAATTTTTGAGGAAAACTTATTTGAACTTTTATAAAAAAAACTTTATTCTTGTTTTTTGAAAAAGTATCTAGTATCAAAAATAAGCAAGTTACGCTCAAAATAAAGTTGGTCCCTTTTTTTTGGTAAAAAGAAACGGGAAAATCACCCCCTAATTAGCATCGCAGATGAAATTAATCATTATCGCCTCACAAGTTGCTTTACTTATGTTGTATTTATATGATCTGTAAGTTTCATCAGTTCGACAAGTGCTTATAAAACCCCCAAAAACGTGTTTTTCTTTGTTGAAAAATGAACATGTTCACTCACAAGTATTGTCTTAGTGAAAAAACCGTATAGAACAAAAGTTGCTTAGAATTAATCAGTTTTTCCACTTCCGGACTTATTTTAAAGGTTTTTTTTTCACCCCCAAAAAGGGACGAAACTCACCACCAGGGTAAAAGCGCACATCGGCACAATATCAATTGTTTTGTTTGGCATGTTAGCTACGTTTATGCCAAATTTCATGTCAATCAAGTTGTTTTTTTTTAATTTAGATTAAAAACCGTGAGTACACGTACTATAAACCGTTATTTTTGCAATAATTTATTAATAACAAAGTCGGTACGTGGTTTAAGCTATCACGACTAGTGGCAATCTATTTAGCGTATAAAAATACTATGAAAAAGACTACAAACTTGCTGTAGATAGCGCATTATTTCGAGTTTTTCAGAGAATAAACAATTATTTTGTTATTAACAAAATAAGAACGTGTCGTTCCATTTCAAATCACTCAATTTTGGAGCAAAAAAAATTTTGAACCTCCGATTTGTCTGAAAATTGGTATATAGCTTCTGCGGGACGTAAAAATAAGATATTTAAGGTCAAAAAATCTTCTTTTTTTCTCAAAATGTTATTTTATGCGATTTTACAGTGATTTGGTGTTTATTTATACAAATTTGCATTTTCTATCGTAAAGTATCAATGAAAAACATAATATTTTAATAGAAGGGACTCAAAAAGGTCATTATAAAATATGGCATTATAACAAGTTACTTTGATTCAAAACAAAGTTTTGATCAAATTTTATAGTGTAGAAAACGTTAAAATACCGTTTTATACATTTTTCTCCATTCCCAAAATACATCACAATCGATTTGGCTGAAAATTTGCCCACAGATAGACAAAACATAAGACTTTAAGTGGTGAGAAGGATTTGAATTATATTACAATACTAAAAAAGTTACATGCAATATTATAGTCAAAAATATAGCCGTCTACTGTAAGTACAATTAACTCGAAAATATCGACCTCACGACAAAAATTGTTAAAAAGAAATTGTAATAATTGTAAATACGATTTATTTGGAACAATTTCAGTTCCTACCATTTTTGTCGAAAAGTTAAAAATGGCGGAGATATTGAGCAAAACAGGTTCTCCTTTAAAATCAAGATGGCGGCTAACGTAACGGAGGAATTCATTCGTGATTTTAAATTTAGGCTACTATTGACTCCCCTAAAGATCAGAAAAATAAAATTTTGGGCAGCTCGGCATTCAAGGTCAAATGCTATCCCGACTGGACTAATATATACTTTTGAGTCTGATATTACTGCATGTAACTTTTTTGGTATTGTAATATAATTCAAATCCTTCTAACCACCTAAAGTCCTATCTTTTGGCTATCTGTGGGCAAATTTTCAGCCAAATCGATGATGATGTATTTTGGGAAATGTAAAAAACGGTATTTTAACGTTTTTTACACTATAACATTTGATCAAAAACTTGTTTTGATTCAAAATAACTTGTTATAATGCCATATAATGACATTTTTGAGTCCTTTCTATTAAAATATTATGTTTTTCATTGATACTTTACGAAAGAAAATGCAAATTTGTTTGCATACTAGCCATACTAGCAATAACTGAGACTAAGAAAAAAGGTAAAGGTGAAATAAAATTAGAGAATGAACACACAATGATATATAGTGGAGTCCGAGAAGATCAAAGAGCAGCTGCAGGAGTAGGATGTATAATACATAAAAGTATGGAGAAACAAATAGGTAATTGGAAAGCATGGTCCGAAAGAATATTGAGTATCGAAATTAATAATACAGAGAATAATCGCATAAAAACTGTAATAGTAGTTTATGGCCCAAACGAAGACGACACAGCATACAACAAAGATGAATTTTGGCATGAGCTGACACTGATAACAGAAAGCGCTAAAGGAGAGATATACATAATAGGCGACTTCAATAGTAGAGTTGGAACAAGAGATGAGTTATACACAAGATGCATAGGACAGTATGGAGAGCAGACTAGAAATAATAATGGGAGAAGAATGCTTGAATTTTGCACTATCCACAACTTGATTATAACTAACACATTTTTTAAGCACAAACATATCCATATGTACACAAGAGAAGTAAAGAGCCGTAACGAAAAATCCATAATCTATGTACTAGTTGAAAGCAACGACAGAAAAAAAGTTATGAATACTAAAGTACATAGATGCCCAGAAATAGGTAGTGATCACTATATGGTTGTTGCAAAGATAAGAGAGAAAACAATAGACATAAAAGTTAATCGACCAGATAATCAAACAATGGTAACGGTGGAGACAATTAATACTTATAAACTCAGAAATAAAGAAACAGCAAGATACTATGAGAAGAAAGTAAACGAAAAACTCAATAATACAATAGAAACGAACGAAGAGAATATAAACCAAGCGTGGAATTGGTTTAAACACCTATTACTAGACTCAGCTAAAGAAGTATGCGGAATAAGTAAAACAAATCCCACGAAAAAACAGACAGCTTGGTGGACAGAACAAATAAAAACACAAGTAAAAGCTAAGAAAAAAGCATGGAAACAATATCTGCAAAACAAGACAAACGAATACTACAACATTTATAAAAATGAAAGAAAAAAGTAAAGCTACTAGTAACTGCAGCTAAAAAGGAAACATGGACAAAATTTGGTGATAAAATGGAACAAGACAGTAAAAGTAATCAAAAGCTCTTCTATAGAACACTAAAAACATTAAGAACAGAGAACAAACAAAAAGTACACAATATTAAGAGTAAAAATGGAAACTTATTAGCAGAACCAACTCAAATAACGAATAGATGGCAAGAATACTTTGAAGAACTATTGAACCATGACAACAATACAGAAACCAATACTGAACCAGAAGAAAGACCTGAAGAAAATGTAGAAGAACCAATAACATTAGAAGAACTACAAGAAGCCATAAAACAGCTAAAATATGGAAAAGCTCCGGGAATTGACAAAGTAACGGTGGAAATAAAAAACATGGGACACCAAGGTACTGAAATACTACTAGAAATAATGAACAAAGTATGGAAAGATGAAATATTACCAGAGGACTGGAAAACCGCATTGATAGTTCCCATACATAAGAAAGGTGACAAAAGAGAATGTAATAACTACAGAGGATTGACATTGCTATGTGTATCCATGAAAATATTAGAGAAAATCATAGATAAACGAATAAGAATAATCGCGGAAGATACACTAGACGAGTCACAAAGTGGTTTCAGAAGCGGAAGGAGCATACAAGATCATATATTCACGCTAAAACACATAGGCGAAAAAGCGCTTCAAGAGAAAAAGAACATATACTTAGCCTTCTTAGACCTAGAAAAGGCCTTCGACAAAGTACCCAGACAGAGAGTGTGGAAAGTGCTAAGAGAGAAAGGTGTAGGACATAAAATGATACGAATCATCCAGAAAATATATAGTCAGAATGTGAACTCGGTGATTAGTAACAACAATAGATCAAACACTTTCACAGTAACAGGAGGACTAAGACAAGGCGGAGCTCTTAGCCCAACGCTGTTTATATTGTTTATGGACCAAATAATTAAAAGATGCACAATAGAAAGCAGAAAATTACATGTTGGACACAGATATCTTCGTAGAGTAGAAATATCAGAAGGAGTGTTTGCAGACGACTTGGTGTTAATTGCAAGAAGTGAAAAAGATTTACAACACAACATTGAAATATGGAACAGAGTATTCATCGAAAATGAAATGGTAATAAACAAAAGCAAGACCAAAGTACTACAGATCGGTGAAGTGAGACAGGAGCTAAGAATAGAAATTGAAGGAACACAAATTGAACAAGTGAAAACTTTCTCTTATCTAGGTGTAATAATTGACCAGGCAGGCACTCAAGATGCTGAAGTAAACAATAGAATAGACAAAACAATAAAGCTGTACCATACAATGAATAAAAAATTTATCAGTAGAAAAGAAATTTCAAGAGAAACAAAAATAAAAGTGTTCAAATCAATCTATAGACCAGTACTAACCTTCGGCAGCGAATCTTGGGTCTTAACAAACCGACAAAAAAGCAAGATCCAAGCCATGGAAATGAAGTTCCTGAGAAGAGTAAAAGGCGTCACTAAATTAGACCGACTACGGAATGTAGACATAAGAAGAGAGTTAAAAATACCATCCACATTGGAGTATATAGAGCAAAGACAATTATGTTGGTGGGGACATCTACAACGAATGAAAGAAACTAGACCAGTTCGAAGAGTATGGGAAGCAAAAATATCAAAAAATAGGAAGAGAGGAAGACCCAGACAAACATGGGATAAAGCAATAGGAGCCATTCTGCAAAAGAAAAGATCAAACTGGATAGATGCCAAAGCGATAGCACAAGACAGAAAAGAGTGGAAAAAATTTGTATATAGATAACTGATACTTTTATAGAATTAATGAAATTAATTTTAGAAATGTAGAATTAGATGTAAAAGTGTAATTTGTATATTTGTAAGTACCTATGTAAAACTAGATATGTTAATTTGGTAGATTAATGTTGCAACCCTACACCATTGTATGGTAGAAGGGATATGATTATATATATATATAATATAATTCAAATCCTTCTAACCACCTAAAGTCCTATCTTTTGGCTATCTGTGGGCAAATTTTCAGCCAAATCGATGATGATGTATTTTGGGAAATGTAAAAAACGGTATTTTAACGTTTTTTACACTATAACAATTGATCAAAAACTTGTTTTGATTCAAAATAACTTGTTATAATGCCATATAATGACATTTTTGAGTCCTTTCTATTAAAATATTATGTTTTTCATTGATACTTTACGAAAGAAAATGCAAATTTGTTTAATTAAACACCAAATCACTGTAAAATCGCATAAAATAACATTTTGAGAAAAAAAAGATTTTTTGACCTTAAATATCTTATTTTTACGTCCCGCAGAAGCTATATACCAATTTTCAGACAAATCGGAGATCCAAAATTTTTTGCCTGAGTGATTTGACATGGAATGTACCGAACATATTTTGAGTAATCGCGACTAGTGACATTCGATTCAGCGACCAAGAATACACCAGAGAAGACTTTAACACTATCAATTTATTTACAGGGCTTCTAATAATTTCTGAAAAATACCTAATTTTACCATATTTTGTTAATAACAATCAAACGCACAACATTTGGGCTTCCAGACCACTTCCATTGGATTCAGCGACCCAAGAAACCTATAATACCACCATCAAATCACGGCCAGCTAGAATTTCCCACGGGACCCCCTATGTTGCGACTAGACTAATAAGGGTGATAGGGGAAATGCCGAGTAGTATGGGCTTGACAGAAGATACTTGTTGGTTGTCTCCTAGAAGAGGAATTCACTCTGCACATCTTGTGTCACTGTAAAGGACTCAGAAGCCTGTGGTATCTAGAACTGTGGAGAGGAAAAAACAAGCATCAGTCTATATGAAAGGACCCCAAGTAAGACTGTAGAAGCTCAGCTCATTAAGAGAAAAGAGCTGAATTAGGATATTTAAGTGACAAAGGGAACCACAATAGATCTGTAAAAGTAGCATTGTGTCAGTACGAGACCCACCCGTATCTTTATTTAAACTGTTGTGGAAAGAGGGGGTATTTCGTGAATTAAATTTATGATTTTTATTTACTTTATTATCTACAAATATCTTAAAGCAACACACAAAAAAATTAAATACAGTGGAACCCCGTTAACTCGGATTAATCGGGACCGCGGCCGATCCGGGTTATCGAAAATCCGGGTTAGCCGGAGAAAATGGTAAAAACTAATAAAATATGGTATGCTTACAGATAAACTCCGTTATAATTGTCACACAGACACTGGTAAACCACGTTCGCATTCCACCCAAAACCACACATACAAAGCGTCGTCAAGAGTCTCATTCTTAGCTTTATTAGCTTTGCACCGATTGTCCAAACTGTCTTTTGTTATCATTTTGAAAAAAATTCTTCGATTTTAGTTCTATTTTTCTTCCAATCCGATACTGTAGATGTACCGACACCATATAATGCTGCAAGATTCACCTTTATCAATTCTACTTAATGCTTCTAGTTTCTTTTTCATTGTCACTACAACATTTTTACGTTTTGTTGCCCTTATAGACAAAAAACACGCACACAAAATCTGAATAGATTTACGAACGATTACAGAACGGAAGCGAATAATACGACTTTACTACACACAATACCGTCTCTGATGTTATGTTATTTAATAACAGTGATGACTAAGCCCATTGTTAAAAAAAGAATTTTAATAGTCTTTTCTAAACAATGCTAAGACAGTTTCAAATAAATAAAGGATAATACAGGTGCCTGTTGTTTTCGATAACACGACAATGAATGTGGTGTGCCATGAGTCATTTTTACTATGGTATATGTAGGTAGTTCAAATTACACAAATACCCATTATCTCTCAAATATTATGTTACATAGAGTTGGTACAAAACCTCGTGAACCTTGAAAATGCGTATGTATAACCGAAATAAAATGAAGCCAAAAACATAGGACTATTTTATTTGCTGCGAATTGCGCGACAGGGTCCCATCTGCACCCTGATATTTTCAGTAATGTCGGATTCAATCGTTTCGTTCGTATATTGACGTCACCAAATGAATGAATTAGGTTCACGTGATTTTGTAACAGCTAATACATTTTTATTGTTGAAATGTTTGTCTGATAAAAATCGGTCCGGGTTAGCCGGAGTTCCGTCCGGGTTATCGGAGGCCGACTTATCGGGGTTCCACTGTAATGTTATTTTTATTTTCATTGTAAAAGGTTAATTTGAAGAATTCAAAAACTATACGGTTATATGCTTATCATCAGTGGCATATAAAGTCTACACCGGGATAATAGAACGGAAGCTCAGGAAAGAACTGGAAGGAAAGCTAGAAGAAGAACAAGCGGCTTTTAGGAAGGAAAGAGGAACAACATATAATATATACATACTGAGAAATATAATTGAAAGGAAAAACGAAATAGGAGAAGATTTATATATTACGTTTATAGATATTAAAGCTGCTTTTGATTCTAAAATAGAGAAGTAATATGGTCAGTAATGAAAGACCTGCAAATCCCGCAAAAGATAATAAGCGTGGTAAAAAGTACATATAGAATCGTACTCGCTAAAGTACAAATAAACGGAAACAGATAGCCAATAATAAACCTAAGGAGAGGAATAAAACAAGGGGACAGTCTCAGCCCAGTTTTTTTATATTAGTAATGGACAGAGTAATGAAGAGCGCTAAAAGAAGGTCAAGGCAATTACAGTCAACAATAGGGTATAGAAATTTAGTACCAGTGAGAATGGAGGGATTACTATATGCAGATGACCTAGTAATAATAGCAGACGATGAGAAAATGCAAAAATTAATCGATATCTGGGTGGAAGAAATAGAAAATTTAAAAATGGAGGTAAATGTAAAAAACGAAGACCATGATAGTAACCCAAAATAAAAGGGAAGAAATAGACCAAACGATATTTAGGTGCAAAAAAGGAATAATAGAAACAATCTCGACGTTTGAATACCTGGGAGTAATAATATTAGAGGATGGAAAGCTAGATCAAGAATTTTTTTTATTTTTATTTAGCGTATGGACTTTCACAGTACGATAAATACACAAATATAATATATATTATTCAAACACTAAAATATAATGAATGAATCTAAATATTAATGTCGAATTTGCATAGCCATTCAATTGCTTCTGGGGAGCATTCCACAAAGTCCTGGAGGTTTCCACGGTAGGCACGATTTAGGCAATCTGAAACACAATGACTTATGGTCTGTCTATGCGATCCACAGTCGCATTGTGGACTTTCCGCACGACCCCATTTGAACAGAGAATCAGCACATTTACCATGTCCGATACGTATGCGATTAAGCCTCGCCCAGGTGGACCGAGGCAGACCCGATCCGATGAAACCCTGGGTTGGGGTGGATATCTGAATATATTCTGCTGCTATTGTTGGCATCCATCTTGTGGACCATTGCCTTTGTATATCATAGGAACCACCAATTGTTCGGGCAGATCTGATTGGAGGATTTCTAGACCTCAGTCGCTGGTGCTCTTTTGAAATGTCTGGTATGTCTTGATGGATTGGTAATTGTATGTTGGCTACAATTTTCTGATACTCTCTCACTAATGCTGCTGTACGGCGTAGATCTGGTGGAGCAATATTGCTCAAAGTAGGCAGCCATCTCACTGGGGTTGATTTTATTGTTCCAGTGATTATTCTCATGGTTTGATTAAGTTGGACATCGATTTTGTTTGTATGTGCACTATTTAACCATACTGGTGCACAATATTCTGCCACTGAAAAAACCAAAGCTAGAGCAGAGGTCCGAAGAGTATCTGCAGAAACACCCCAAGTTGTTCCAGCAAGTTTTGTTATTATATTGTTTCTTGTTCTCAGTTTACCGGCTGCGTTTGTAAGATGGCTTTTGAAGGTGAGTTTCTATCAAGTGTGACGCCTAGACAGTGTCTAGAAGTGTCTAGTGCCTAGAAGTGTGACATCAAGAAATCTCATACAGAACGAAAAAAGCAAATAAGATCTACTATGGACTAAATAAAACAATATATTTGGAAAGGAGGAAATAGATAAAGAAATAAAACTGAAGGAATACAATGCAATATCTGTACCAACTTTAATATATGCAAGTGAGACATGGGCAAACAATGCAAAACTAGACAGTACAATAAACGCAGTGGAGATTAAGCAGCTGAGAAAAATAGCAGAAAAAACGAAATTGGACAGAATAAGAAATGAAGATATTAGACAAAGACTGAAACAGGAATCGATAATAACCAAGATCCAAAAAAGAAAATTAAAATGGTATGGACACATTAACAGAGTGGACCAGGGAAGACTACCAAAGCAGGTGATGGAATCATAAAGATATGGTAATAGAAGGAAAGGGAGGCCAAGGAAAAGATGGATCGATCAGATTATAGAAATTGGACAGGAAAAAGGAAAAACACATCAACAAATAAAAGAGTTAGCAAAGGACCACAAGAAATGGAAGATATGGATAGAGGATGAATAAAATCTCCGACGCCCCTGAGGGGCTTAAGGAGTTTCGAGAAAGAAGAAGAAAAACTACATTGACTCTAGTTTATGATGGTGATAATATCACATAATACACTGCGCGTCATAGAAAACGGGCACCCTAAAAATGGGTAATTTTTGATGTCGCGTATCTCTTAAACCTGTTGTCCGATTTAAGTGATTTTTTGAATATGTTATAGCCTTATTCTTTGTCAATATCCCTGTAGTAATAGTTTTGCTAAACAGGTAAATTTTCATTATATACCGGGTGTACGAATCAAACTGTGTTTTTTCTCAAAGTTCGCAACACCCTGTGGAATATTCTAGCATTTATAAAATATTGAAATTAAAACCCAACAATAGCCTCAGGTTTTCTTAACATCCTGTTTTTTGATTCATTCTCTTATGTTGGATAATACAAAAGTTATGTACTTTAACAACTAGTCATGTTCTTCATCAGTATAAGTTGTTTGTAAATAAGTGCGACAAACTTTAAGGGGCAATTCTCCATGAAAAAACGGTATTGCCCTAAAACCGGTTGAGATATGCAAATGAAATTTGGTAGGTTTTAAGAGATAGTTATTGCGAATGTTTTGACTTGCAATTAAGAATTTTATATTCACTATTGGCGTGCATACCGGTAATATGACCGATCTTATTACCCGTATGTACGCCAATGGTGAATATAAAATTCTTAATTGTATGTCAAAAAATGTGCAATAACTACGTCTTAAAACCCACCAAATTTCATTTGCATATCTCAACCGGTTTTAAAGCAATAATAAATCGTCAGTTTGTAAAAAAAAAAAGAATGTGTGTGTACTTTGTACGCACGTAAGAAGTTATACTTCTATTACATATTATGTGATTTTAACGAAATTGATATAATGTACTTTAAACAGTTTATTTACATTTCATTTAAATATTAAACGAATTTTAATACTTACTACTTTCCAAAAATTTTTATTAAGACAATACCAAAAATTTTAAAAAATAAAAGAATAAAACGCACACAAACGCATTGAAAAATGCCACAAAGAAAAAATGATTTCTGAACGATAATAATTGTTGGCAAAAATTTTAAATACGCATTTTCTGAAAAAAATTATATAACAAATATACTTACAATCATAAAATGCATAAAAAAATAAAAACTTGCATCGGGATTCGAACCCGCGAATTTGGGGACGCTGTGATTCGTAATCGAAGCCTAGACTCATTCATCCAATTACACATTATTTGTCATGTGGAAAAATAGGGCAACTGAACGTTTTACTGTTTGCCAGTTGTTCTGAATTTACCTAATCAAATTATGTAGTTTGATTTTTGTGGAAGAAAATATTAAAATATGACAAAGCAGTAAGAAAACAATATATTAGATGAAGATTGGTAGAACTTTTGTTGGTAATCAAATTAAGTATGTAAATCAAAGCATTACATACCTACTAGATAAATAAATCTACGCCAAAAAATCATAATTTAAAAATAAAAATCGGACCTAATTTCGGATTTCTCTCTACAATCCCCATTCTTGAGAAAATAAATTTATTCCAACCTAATCCAAATGTACAGGGTGTTTCATTGGGAAAGTAACATACGTTAACTGTAGAAAGAGGACACTTAGGCGGTCTCAAAAATACCATACTTAATGGGTCTTACTTCATTAGTAACAGAGATACTGGGTGTTTTATCTATTTTGCCATTTTATTATTTGGTTCATAACTTTTTAACCACATCGTATATTTATTTTATATTTGGCACGCAAATATCCTTTAAGGTGTACAATAAATTAATTTATTTACAAATGTAAAAAATCCAGGCCCGGATTAAAAAATATTAGAAAAATATTCCGACGCAAAAACAACACCCTGTACATTAAATTTTTTTAAAATGGATTTTGCATTTGAAAAGAGTATGAAAAACTAAATTTAGTGGTATACTTTAAATTTTCGGCAAAATGATTTTTCTGGTCAAATTTTGAATTTGAATTCTGAAATTATGTGAATTGCGAGAGCTCTAAGTAGAAAAAAAATTAAATACAACTTACAACTTGTTAACCGCACTGTATATTTATTTTATATTTAATACGCGAATATTCTTTTAGGTGTCCAATAAATTATTTTCTTTACAGTTATAAAAAATCCAGGTCTGGATTAAAAAATATTGTAAAATGTTCTGACCCAAAAAAACACCCTGTATATTAAATTTTTTTAAAATGGATTTTGCATTTGAAAAGAGGATGAAAAACTAAATTTAGTGGTATATTTTCAATTTTCGGCAAAATGATTTTTCTGATAAAATTTTGAATTTGAATTCTGAAATTATGTAAATTGCGAGAGCTCTAAGTAGAAAAAATTAAAATGCGACTTAATTTTAATTAATACCATTATTTAATCTAAATTGGTACTTAAAATGTTAAAACATTTCAGTGTTTTTTTTATTATCTGTGACAAATAGTTTATGGCGAATATTCATCTTTAAATATTAAATAAATAATAAAGAGTCAATAAAGAATACATCACTTTAATCACCAAAGTATCTAAAAATTATAACAAAACAGAGAAAATGTGCAGCATAACTATTCAAAACTAAAGTACTTATTCAAAATTACCACCATCAAAAATTATTATTATGTGTCAAAATGTTAATATTTTACCAATTTAGATTAGATAATGGTATTAATTAAAATTAAATCATATTTTTTAATTTTTTTTTCTTTGAGCTTCGCAATTCACATAATTTCAGAATTCAAATTCAAAAGGACATCGCACACATCTTATGGAAAAATATAATGTCACTCAAATTCAATAAAATTTATACGAATAGATTCGTTTTAAATTAACGGTCAAATCTTATCATTGCGCCAACTCTTAATTATGATTAATTACGGCGCAAATTGCCATTAAAGTTTATCGAAATCACATTTTTGGAGTCAGTAAAACTGTCAGTTACAATCACTATTGCTCTGTGTGCTATTCAAAAGAGCTTAAACCCCGCTGGGCCTAAGCGGATTAGTGAAACTAATCCGCTGATTTATGGAGTACCGACAATTTGGGTATTATAAAATATTTTTTCTCTCTCTAACTTATGTACGTATCCATTTGATTTCAGATTTATTTATATCAATTTCTGCTCTTATTATTGAAAATATGGAGTTGGGGCAATGATAAGATTTGACCGTTAATTTAAAACGAATCTATTCGTATAAATTTTATGGAATTTGAGTGACATTATATTTTCCATAAGATGTGTGCGATGTCCTTTTACCAGAAAAATTATTTTGCCGAAATTTCAAAGTATACCATTAAATTTAGTTTTTCATCCTTTTTTCAGATGCAAAATCCATTTTAAAAAAATTTAATATACAGGGTGTTTTTTTTTGGGTTTGAACATTTATACAATATTTTTTAATCCGGACCTGGATTTTTTTTGTAAATAAATTAATTGATTGGACACCTAAAAGAATATTCGCGTGTTAAATATAAAATGAATATACAGTGAGGTTGACAAGTTGTAAGCTGTATTTCAATTTTTTTCTACTTTTTCTACTTAGAGAAAAATCATTTTGCCAAAAATTCAAAGAATACCACCAAATTTCATTTTTCATCCTCTTTTCAACTGAAAAATCCGTTTTAAAAAAATTTAGTGTACAAGGTGTTGTTTTTGGGTTGGAATATATTTCCAATTTTTTTTTAATCCGGACCTGGATTTTTTACAATTGTAGATAAATTACTTTATTATACACCTTAAACGATATTTGAGTGCCAAATATAAAATAAATATACAGTGTGGTTAAAAAGTTATGAACCAATTAAAAAATGGCAAAATAGATAAAACACTCAGTATCTTTGTTATTAATGGAGTAAGACCCATTAAGTATGGTATTTTTGAGACCGCCTAAGTGTCACCTTTCTGTAGTTAACGTATGTTACTTTCCCAATGAAACACCCTGTATAATTACAATATGATTATAATAAAAACTACTTACCAAATTAGAATGAGTTTTCCTTGTCCAAAAGTCCAAAAATATATATGAAAACTATTTAAAAAGGCAGTATAACTATTAACTAACTTTT
Organism: Diabrotica virgifera virgifera; assembly: GCF_917563875.1. Classification (NCBI taxonomy): domain Eukaryota; kingdom Metazoa; phylum Arthropoda; class Insecta; order Coleoptera; family Chrysomelidae; genus Diabrotica; species Diabrotica virgifera. Next base: position 147,456,596 of record NC_065452.1, read on the forward strand.
GTTTGTTGTTTCTTTTCCCACAAATTTCAAAACGCAACAACCATAAATAATCAAACCACACATAGAGAAATAAAAACTACATTCTTTTTATTTCTCTATGAAACCACAGCTGTGCCACAGCCGCCATATTGAATAATTTTTGACATGTCATTTGAACATCCAATCAGAACAAAGTTATAATGCGCATGCGCCCGGATCGTAGGTTTTAACATATAAAAATTCACCCTCATATAGCGCGTAAAGAAGTATAACTTCAAAAATTCAACATCCCGTATCTCGGAAACGAAGCATTTGCGGACGTACGATTATAAAGCAAACTGTCATTATTTTTTAATGCAGAATTACCCCTTAAAGTTTGTCGCACTTATTTAGAAACACCCTGCACTGAAAAAGAACACGGCTAGTTGTTAAAGTACTTTTGTACTATCAAACATAAGCGAATGAATAAAAAAACAGAATGTTGAGAAAACCTGTGGCTATAGTTGGGTTTTAATTTCAGTATTTTATAAATGCTAGGATATTCTACAGGGCGTTGCGAACTTTGAGAAAAAAACACAGTTTGATTCGTACACTCGGTATACAATGAAAATTTACCTCTTTAGCAAAAATATTATTACAGGATATTGACAAAGAATAAGGCTATAACATATTAAAAAAAGAATGTGTGTGTACTTTGTACGCACGTAAGAAGATATTCTTCTATTATATAATAGGTAATTTAAACGAAGTAAATAGACTTAACAGGTTATTTGTATTTTATTTAAAAATCAAACTAACTTTCTTATCTACCACTGTCAAAAATTTTTATTAAAACAACCAAAAATAAAAAAAAATATGAATCGCCCAGGAATTGAACCCGCAACCTTCCAATCTCAGTGCTAACGCATTTCCCACTACTCCAGCGAGGCCCTAGAAATAAACATGTAAGTTTCGGATATAATTACACAACACGGCGACATATAGTGTAAAAATGTTATGCTTAGATAATATTTTATTATTTTACTACAGGGAAACACAAATCCAAAAACACAAGAATTATAATAAATAATACATTTCCTAAAACCACTAATATATTCTTTTAATGACTTAGTTGCACGGTTACAGATACATACATACCTATCTTGAAAGATTAGCAATGAGCTACATACTGTCAGAACTACATACTGTCAGTGTGCGCAGGCGCGCGGATCATGTACAATTTTATCCTCAATCGATTCGCCGCTAAAGAAGAATATCTTCAAAAATCACTTAAATCGGACAACAGGTTTAGGAGATACGCGACATCAAAAATTACCCATTTTTTAGGGGCCCGTTTTCTATGACGCGCAGTGTATATTATATAAATAATATATTATATAGCTTACCCGTGTGTACAGGAATTTCTGAGCCTTGCATGGTGTAGGTTTTCCCAGATCCAGTTTGTCCGTAAGCGAAAACACAGACGTTGTATCCATCAAGGGCCGATTGCACCAATTGGGATAATTCTACAAAAAATTCTTCCTGTGTTGCACTTTCCTGGAAAACTTGGTCAAAAGTAAATTCTAACTTTTGTTCGGTAGGTTTTGACGAACACTGGGACAATTCCTGGGTACTTTTAATTTCAATGGTGCTTTCATTTAGATAATTTATATAACATTTTGCCTTTTCATGTTCAGCTTCATTAATTGGGGGTCTTACCCTACAGAAGACTCGGATGTTGCCTAAAAATTAACTCATGAGTAAAATATAACACACCATTAAACAAATACAGTAGAACTCCGCAAATCCGAACCCCTCTAATCCGAACCAACGGAAAGTGAAAAAAAAAAATAAAAAAACCAAGACAAAAACTTAAAAACATGTTTATTTATTTATTTATTTATTATACGGGATAACCCCATTAACAGAAAAATTACAGTTAAATATTAATACATTTCCAAAAGGTAATAATAAATTCAATGTGTTAAATATGACTTAATTAATCTAAAAAATAGAGAATTAGAAAAGTATAAAAACACTGAAAAATTTCATATGTCACGAACATTAATATATAACATAAATATTGACTACAAAAAAATATACAACATACAAACATAACACTTAAGAGTATAAAAATAACAGCACAGGGCAAGAGATCTTTTTAATTGATTTAAGAGTTATATTAAATAAATCAAGTTCGTAATTATTTAACAATCCCATATACCTATCAAGTGGGTTGTGAACGCCATACAATGTTCTATGTATTTTAAACATATTATGGTAACGGAGAGCTTGATAAGGAACATTAAAATTAATCTGACTTAAAAGATTGGGAGAATCTATAAGTCCATTTATGATCCTAAAAATGAAAACAGCACCTGCTATGTCACGGCGTACCTTAAGTGGAGGTAGGGACAACTCTTGTTCAAGAAAAGAATAATCGTGATTGACAATGATAGTTTGTGTATAGTAAGCACATGATCTCAAGAATCTATGTTGTATTCTCTCGATAGTATCAATATGAGTCTGGAAATAGGGTGACCAAACCACAGAACTGTACTCCAAGAGGGACCTTACTAAGCTACAGTAAACAAGCCTAGTAGATTCAATAGAGAAGAATTTGCAATTTCTTGTAACAAATCCCAAAAGTTTAGATGCCTTCACAGATACAGCATTTATATGCTCCACAAAAGAAAGCTTCTCATCCAAAACAACACCCAAATCCCTAACGGAAGATACATATTCAAGTGGCTGATTATTAATGATGTAACCTGATTCAATTCTACTGACTTTCCGAAAGAAGCTTATAAAACAGCATTTCCTGGCATTCAAGAAAAGTTTGTTTCGAACACACCACTCCTGCAGTCTATCAAGATCCTCCTGCAACAACGCCTGGTCCAACAAACCATCCACAGGTCTCCAGAATTTCAGATCATCAGCTAGCATTAAGCATTTACTATTCAAAAAGCAATTATTTATATCATTAACAAAGATGATAAAAAGAAGCGGAGAAGTGTGGCCACCCTGAGCAACTCCGGAGCTTACTGTAATAATGTCAGATAAATAGCTACCAATCTTCACTCGTTGAGTACGCCCCGATGAGGAGTTCTTAATCCACTCGACAAAGTTAACATCAAAACCCACAGACACCAGCTTTTCCAAGAGTATCTGGTGATCAACACGATCAAACGCTTTCGAAAAATCCGTGTATATGGCATCTATCTGTTTACGATCCTCCATTTGACACAATAAGTCAGACTGATACTCGACCAAGTTCATCGCAGCAGACCTTTTTATGCGAAAGCCATGCTGCGAATCGGAAATTAATCCGTTACACAACCAAGAAAGCTGCTTGGCCACCAGGCTGTCAAAAAGCTTGGGTATTGCAGACTGAATGCATATGCTGCGATAATTTTCAATGTTATCCTTTTGCCCATTTTTATATACAGGTATAACGTAGCTCTCCTTCCAAGCAGCCGGAAACATAGATGTCGCTAAAGACCTGTTAAACAGTAAATGCAAAGGTATGACTAGAGTACAGACACACTTTTTCAAAAGATAATTAGGCACACCATCAGGACCAGCTGACAGCTTATTGGGAAGATCACTTATACTGTCAAAAATTTCAATTATGGATATCGCAGCAGGTCTAATACATGTACTTATATTGCTACCCTCAGGGTAGCAGGGCACCCGGAGCTGACCATTATTAGGCAAGTAAACAGTTTGAAAGAACTTCTTAAATAAATTTGCTATATCTTGACCGTTAGATGCTGATTGGTCTAAATAAAATAAAGAGCTCGGTAAGCTATGAGTAGATCGCTTGTCATTAATGAACTTCCAAAATGATTTAGGGTTATTTTTTAAGCTAATGTCTACTCCACCCATATATCCACTAAAGCATGTATCAGACAAACGCTTACACTCAGCCCTAAGGCGAGAAAACCTAACATATTCAGCATCAGACTGACTTCTCATGTACATAGAGTGGGCACGTTTTTTCTCCTGCGTTAAATTCCTGAGTTCGTGGGAAAACCATTTAGGGAAGGTAGATGTTCTGAATCTTTTTAATGGTACAAACAATGCTATCCCCGTCAACAGAACATCATAGAACAAACCCACAGAATTATCAAAACCCTCAACCAGACAGTTCTGCCAATCCATGGATGCAAGGAAGTTATTGAGCTCAGCGTAGTTTCCATTTACAAAATCATAAAAAAATTCATCATATTTTAAATTTTTTGAATCAGTTAAATCTAAGTTTAAAAAACACTCATAACCCACATGGTGTTGGCTAGGGTCTACCAAAGGATCTTTTGCTTTCAAAGACATTTAATTCCCTAACATTTGAAAAAACCAAATCTAAAAATACATTACGATTATTAGGAACATTAATGTGTTGAAAGAATTTTAACAACCCTAACTCTTGAGCAACATCTATTGCAGGATCCCCTCCAGGACACTGAACCATTAATCCATACTCGTCATTCAGCCAAGTTGCATTGGGTAGGTTGTAATCGCCAAATATGTATATGTTAAGTGAAGTGTAACGTATGGTAATATCTTCTATAGATTGACAATGCAAACTGTAAGTATCTCGTGAAGATTGTGGGGGAATGTATACTCCACCCACCACAAACCTTGTTGTTTTATATTGGCATAGGATATAGATTTGCTCAACTCTGTCCTCATTAATAGAGATACGTTGAGATTGTATCTTCTTGCTCACAAAAACCAGAACACCACCACCGCTTTGTTTGGGACTCGTCCTTAAAGATCTGTCAAATCTGTAGATATTAAAGCCAACACATGTAATCTCACAATCGGTTATATTATCATTAAGGTTACTTTCAGCAAATATTATAATGTTTATTATACAGAGTAAAGCCAGATAATTGAACAATGTAGGTTTAATAGGACTTACTTTTAAAATGACTTACAAATAAATGCGTACTTTATACTTAGTGCTTATAAAGGTTAAACATAAACATACGTCGGTTCTCTTGTAGTCAACGTATGTCCAATTGTCCAAATATATCGCCACACTCTTACGAGAACGTTTACAGCCCTAAGGCGCAATCTTAAAGAAGTGGGTCACTTTCTTCTGATGCATGGTGTTATAGCGACTTGACGCAGCGATGTTGAACCATTTACGCATAAACATACATCGACCGGTAACGCAGCAGAGTTTTGCTCCACATAACGTAGAGCCACATCCAGAGCTTTAGTGGCATCTGCGTATATCACTCGACCTGAGAGGGAAACTTCTTCCTCGCTTTCTTCATCTTCATTAGGGTTGCCTTGAGGTTGAACCAACTCTACAATGACTTAATCCGTAAATTCTTGGTACCCATTGTCGTCAGCTTCAATCCATTCTGTAATTGCACTATCTTCTTCGTTTTCACACCCTGGAAGTTATACAACTTCTAGGAGGTTATCTTGTAATGAAGATTGGAAAAATGGACCTTCTTTAGATCTAGCCACAACTTTTTCCACAATTTTCTAATTAAACTATCAGGCAGTTGTCCCAGACCTCAGCCACAGAATAAATAGCATCTTTTAGTGATTTTTTTTCAGGTTGTCAGTAATGAAACTTTCCTCGCCTTCTAATACAGTCCGTACCAAATTTTTTGTATGATACAGATTTGTAAACTGCAGAACACCCCGGTCCATGGGTTGCACTAGCGGGGTCACATTTGGTGGTAGGAAAACAGCTTTAATTTCGTCACATATAATCTCCATTACCTCAGGGTGTAAGGTAGTATTGTCTAAGAAAAAGAGGGCTCTTTTGGGAAGCCCCACTTCCTTATTGAATTTTCGAAACGGATGGTTTAACTAGTTTTTTAAATCATTCCTTAAAACGTACACTATTCATCCATGCTTTTCTTTTGGCCCTGAAATAAACAGGCAAAGCGTTCATGTTATTCAAAGCTTGTGGTTTTTTAGATTTGCCAACGACCGTTAACAGTGGCATCAATCTGAGATGGGTGTGAGAGGGAAAGAGTGAGACCGGTGCAGCGACTCAAAATTAACGACAACGAAAGCTTTGAATAAATTATAAGTTAACTTTCAGATAATCCGAACAGGCTGTCCCCCCAATTAGTTCGGATTTGTTGGGTTCTACCGTATAAGCAATTTTATTAAAATTCTAGATTTACTTTATTATCGGACACTGGAATTTTGCTTCTTTCAAGTATGTACACGAAAGATTGTCACCCTAATTTGTATCTCATGCTGAAATTATGCGATCCTACTGTATATTCAATTCAAATGTTAGAAATATGTGCTTGTTTGAGGATTGTTCAAGCCATTTTATATTGAATCGATTTTAGTTTTTTGTTATACAGGGTGAGTCATGAGGAACTGTACATACTCCTACCTCGTATAGAGGCCCCTATGGGGAATAACAAATGACCATTAAAAAGTGCCTGCTCCCATTGTTTAATAATATACAGGGCGAGTTTCGCATTTTGACAGAAATTTGTATTCGTCATAATTTTTGAACGATCAGATCGATGTGTCTCTTATTTTGGCCAATCGTTACACTATTACCACCTAATCAACTGATTTATTCAAACTAGAAAAAAATCAGGTCCGGCTTTAAAAAAATTAGTTCGTTTGGGTCTTTGAAAAAATTTAACCCTGTATACGCTTTTTGAAAACTCTAATATGAATTTTACAAATTAGACAAATAGGCAATTAAAATGGCATATTTATTTTTTTTCCGCACACTATTACTTAATTTTTTATAACAAAATCAAATTTGACTATGAATTAAAAGTTTGGTAAAGTGAACCATAGATTTAACAAAATTAACTTTTATTACCAAAATTAATTTTTTTTAACAAATATTTAATTTATGTTACCACCCAATCAACTGATTTATTCAAACTAGAAAAAAATCAGGCCCGGATTTAAAAAATAAGTTCGTTTTGGTCTTAGAAAAAAATTTCACCCTGTATACGCTTTTTGAAAACTTTAATATAAATTTTACAAATTAGACAAATAGGCAATTAAAATGGCGTATTTATTTTTTCCCCACACGATTACTTAATTTTTTATAAAAAAAAAATCAAATTTGACTATGAATAATTAAAAGTTTGGTAAAGTGAACCATAGATTTAAAAAAATTAACTTTTATTACCAAAATGAATTTGTTTTGAACAAATATTTAATTTATGTTACCACCCAATCAACTGATTTATTCAAACTAGAAAAAAATCAGGCCCGGATTTAAAAAATAAGTTCGTTTTGGTCTTAGAAAAAAATTTCACCCTGTATAAGCTTTTTGAAAACTTTAATATAAATTTTACAAATTAGACAAATAGGCAATTAAAATGGCATATTTATTTTTTCCCCACATGATTACTTAATTTTTTATAAAAAAAAATCAAATTTGACTGAATAATTAAAAGTTTGGTAAAGTGAACCATAGATTTAAAAAAATTAACTTTTATTACCAAAATGAATTTTTTTTGAACAAATATTTAATTTATGTTACCACCCAATCAACTGATTTATTCAAACTAGAAAAAAATCAGGCCCGGACTTAAAAAATTAGTTCGTTTGGGTCTTAGAAAAAGTTTCACCCTGTATAGGTTTTTTGAAAACTATAATATGAATTTTACAAATAGGACAAATAGGCAATTAAAATGGCATACTTATTTTTTTCCCCACACGATTACTTAATTTTTTATATAAAAAATCAAATTTGACTATGAATAATTAAAAGTTTGGTAAGTGAACCATAGATAGATTTAAAAAACTTCACTTTTATTACAAAAATGAAGTTTTTTTGAACAAATATTTAATTTATGTTACCACCCAATCAACTGATTTATTCAAACTAGAAAAAAATCAGGCTCGGATTTAAAAAATTAGTTCGTTTGGGTCTTAGAAAAAATTTCACCCTGTATACGTTTTTTGAAAACTCTAACATGAATTTTACAAATAGGACAAATAGGCAATTAAAATGGCATATTTATTTTTTCCCCACACGATTACTTAATTTTTTAATAAAAAATCAAATTTGACTATGCATAAAAAGTTTGGCAAAGTTTTTGCATAGATTTAAAAAAATTAACTTTTTTTACAAAAATTAATTTACAAAAACAATGTTTTTCTTATAATTAAAAGTTTTACCATTTTTTTTTTCTATAACACGTCTAGATCTAAAACTCCCCATAACACTTCTTTTGGACTCTATAGTTTAGCATAGACGTGATCAAATAGATAAATTTTAAATTTTTTCACTTAATTTTTGCGATTTAACTTTGCAATTCACGAATCTGCACCGTTTATTTTTAAAAATTCATAACTTTTACGAGAAGAAGACTGAAAGTCTACAAAAATTTTTCATAGTCTTCACAATGGTAAGAGATATGTGCTGTAAAAATTTCAGAAAAAAAAATATTAAAATGGAACAGAGTTGTAGCGAGTTAAACCGTGATTTCATTTTTTTTTCAATTTTTGGTTAAAATTCCGATTTTGACAAATTTGATTTTTTAATAAAAAATTAAGTAATCGTGTGAGGAAAAAAATAAATATTCCATTTTAATTGCCTACTTGTCCAATTTGTAAAATTCATATTAGAGTTTTCAAAAAGCGTATACAGGGTGAAATTTTTTTAAGACCAAAACGAACTAATTTTTTAAATCCGGGCCTGATTTTTCTCTAGTTTGAATAAATCAGTTGATTGGATGGTAACATAAATTAAATATTTGTTAAAAAAAATTAATTTTTGTAATAAAAGTTAATTTTCTTAAATCTATGATTCACTTTACCAAACTTTTAATTTCATAGTCAAATTTGATTTTTTTATAAACAATTAAGTAATCGTGTGCGGAAAAAAATAAATATGCCATTTTAATTGTATATTTGTCTAATTTGTAAAATTCATATTAGAGTTTTCAAAAAGCGTATACAGGGTGAAATTTTTTCTAAGACCCAAACGAACTAATTTTTTAAAGCCAGACCTGATTTTTTTCTAGTTTGAATAAATCAGTTGATTAGGTGGTAATAGTGTAACGATTGGCCAAAATAAGAGACACATCGATCTGACCGTTCAAAAATTATGACGAATACAAATTTCTGTCAAAATGCGAAACTCGCCCTGTATATTATTAAACAATGGGAGCAGACACTTTTTAATGGTCATTTGTTATTCCCCATAGGAGCCTCTATACGAGGTAAGAGTATGTACAGTTCCTCATGACTCACCCTGTATACACACTTTATCTCGAACATTCAATATATTAAGTTACGAATAATATTTGCTTCTCGATATAAACGGACATTCTTCCCCGTGAAGACGAGTCGCCTGTGTTCATTTAGTTAATAGGTCATAAATATTTCGTTCTTACTGTATTATACACCAATAACGAGGAATCCAAAGAATGTACTACAAGTCAAGGCGTCAAACAGGGATGCGTGCTAGTCCACTGCTATTCTCAGTGGTACTGGATGAAGCAATAAATAAAGCCAAGAGAAGAATGAGAAAAGTAACATTAGGATACTGGCAAATGAAAGAGACGCAGCTACTATTTGCAGACGACATGGTATTGATAGCAGAAAACAGAGAAGACTTACAGAACAATCTTGAAATCCTATAAGAACTATCCAACATAAATATGAAAATTAATACAGAGAAAACAAAAACAATGATAATTTCAAATACGAGGAAGACACACGCAATAGAATTAGACGGGAAACAACTAGTGCAAATGGAATATTTTAAATACCTAGGAGTAATAATTGAATCAAACAGTAAACAAGACATGGAAATAAACGAGAGAATGGGACGAACAGGAGGCTTATTTAACAGTATGAAAATATTTGTGGGGAAAAAAGATACCGGAGAAAGTAAAAACGGCAGTCGTTAGATCAGTAGTTAGACTAATAATCATGTATAGCAGTTAGACATGGACATTGACATGAAAATAGACGTATTTGACGTATTTCATTGACATGAAAATAGCAAACACAAAAAGGACAGACAAAATACGAAACGAAACAATCAGAGAAAACTTAAAACTAGAACCAACCAATGAAAAAATAGTAGAGGGACAGCTTAAATGGTTCGGGCACGTTTGTAAAATGTCGAACGGGAGACTAACAAAACGAGTGTTCGGAACGAGAGTGCAGGGGAAAAACAAAAAAAGAAGACCAAGAGTTATGTGGGTAGATGAAATCAGGAAAGCAGTCGAGAAGAAAGGTTTGACATTGGAAAGTGCAAGAAACCTAACACAAGATCGAAAAGCATGGAGACTACAATGCCAAACTTAACTCCACCAGCCTTACACCTTTTTTTTTCACAATTTTTTTTATTACATATTTTAATTTACAATCTGCTTCATCGAAGCTATAAGCAAATAGTTTGAATGTTAAATACATGAGGGAGAAGCTGCCCTGTGGAAACCCTCCTATTATAATTTTTTACATTTGATCACAATATGTATATTTAATTTATTAAATCTGTTGGCCATAGTTTCTTCAGTCGTCTTGCGAATTCGGGAGGAGTGTTCAGCAGTCTTGCTTCATCATTTGGATGACTTCTCAGTTCATCAAAGTAGCTCTTTGTGATCCTTGGAATTTCTTCCTCTACCAAGGGTGTAGCTGAGTCCTCGTGTAGGGTTTTATTGCTTACATACCAGGGTGCGTTGAATATCATCCTCAATATTTTTGATTGGACTCTTTGTATTATCTTGATATTTGATGGTTTTGAGCAACCCCAGAGTTGAACACCATAGGTCCAAATTGGTTTTATCATAGTTTTATACAGGAGCAGTTTATTTTCAATATTGAGTTTTGATTTTCGACCAATAAGCCAGCTCATTTGTCGTATTTTGATGTTGATCTGGGTTTTCTTGGCTTGAATGTGCGGCTTCCATGTTAATCTTTTGTCAAGGGTTAGTCCCAAATATTTGACTTGTGTGCTGACTGGTAATTGTGTATCATTTAGTGTTATTGTTGGACATACATCCCTTCGGTTTGTAAATGTAACTTGGGTTGACTTCGTTTCATTTACTTTCACCTTCCATTTGTTGAGCCATGTTCCCAATTGGTCAAGGTGGTTTTACAGTTGTGCAGACGCGATAATAGGGTCCTCATTGACAGCGATTATGGTGGTGTCATCAGCGAATGTTGAAATTTGGGTTGTTTCAGTGGTTGGGATATCTGCGGTAAATAATAGGTAAAGAAGAGGGCCCAGGACACTACCCTGTGGTACACCTGATTTAATGGGAAAATATGTGGAAGTTGCTGTGTTATATTTTACTTGGAAGTAACGATCTTGAATGTAGGATTTCATGATTAGGTAGTGGGGGGTTGGAAGAATACATTTGAGTTTGTATAAAAGTCCAGTATGCCATACTCGATCAAATGCCTTTTCTACATCTAAGAATGCCGCTGTGCAATATTTTTTTTCCTCAATAGCAGTAAGGATTTTTGTTATAATTCTATGAGTCTGTTGTGTTGTGGAGTGATTGGTCGATAGGATGATGTTTTATTTGGAGGTTTACCCGGTTTGTGAATCATTATTATTTGCGCAAATTTCCATGTGATTGGGAAATATGTCAGTCTGAGTGCACTATTGTATATTTTAGTTAGCATGACCAATGCTCTTCTCGGAAGATGTTTCAGTATTAATCCTGTTATTAGGTCAAATCCAGGTGCTTTGTGGTTATTGCATTTTTCTATTTCTAGTTTAACTTCTGATGTATTGAATGGTGTTATTGGGAGCGTCATAGGGCAAGCACTATCCAGGAAGTCTCTTATTAAGTTTTCATCATCATTATTCTCTACTTGGTGTTCTTTAAAAATACCAGCTAAGTATTCTGCAAATGCTGAAGCTTTTTCCTCGTCTGATCTTCCCCAAGTACCATCATCTTTCTTAATTGGCGAGTTGTGTTCTGTAGGTGTGTTTTGTGTTTTGTTGCCTTCCATATTGGGTGATCTTCTTTAGACAAGGTACTAATGTAGTGTTCAAATGTGGCATTGCGAGCCTCATTTAGCGCTGTTTTTAATTGTCTGGTTAATCGATTATATTCGTGTTTGTCATTAATGTTGCTGCTTCTTTGTCATCTACCTCTTGCTCTTCGTTTTTCGACTATTAGTTGTCTAATATAATTCGAAGTGGTATTTTTGTTTTCATGCTTTGGAGTTGATGGTGTAGCTCGATATGCAGCTTGCTGAATTTGACAAGTGAAGTGGTTTATAGCCTTATCTATGTCATCTTTTCTTTGAGTCTGATTCCAAGATTTATATTCGTGTCAAGCTGGTACTTGAATTCACACCAATTAGTTTTAGGGGAAGTCAACTTGGGTATTTCAGGTCGTTTGATTATGTGGGTGCTGATTGTTGCTATGATTGGTGTGTGGTCAGACGAGAGATCCCAATTTGCTTCTATGTTTGTGTATTTTGCTGCAATTCCTTTTAGGATGAAGAAGTCGAGTAGATCTGGTAGTCTATTTGTATCGGACGGCCAGTACGTTGGTTGTCCCGTCGATAAGTAGGTGCAGTTTGTGTTGTTGATGGCATCTAGTAGGCTTCTGCCTTTTGGTGTAATGAGTCGTGAACCCCAATTCGTATGCTTAGCATTCCAATCACCTCCAACAATGAATTTGTTACCTAGCTTGTTGAATAGTTCTTCGTATTCTTCAGTTGTGATTCTATGTCTAGGAGGGCTATAAATTGCAGCAATTTCGAAGTTCCAAGGCGTGGCATTTATATTAAGTATTGTTGCTTGTAGCTTATCTGTTTTATGTTCCGGCATTTGATGATGTTGTATATTGTTCCTTATAATTATTGCAGATCCTCCATGGGCTGTTCCATCTGGGTGACTAGTGTGGTAGACTGAGTATTGAGGTATTTTAATTACGCTTCTTTCTGTGAAATGCGTTTCGGATACAAAGAGGATGTCTATTATGTTGTCCTCTAGGAATTGGATTACTTCTGCTTTATGGTTTGCTAAACCATTTGCGTTCCATTCGGCTATTCGAACAGATCTAATGAATTTTATTAATTAATGTTGTTAGCGTGGTAAGGATCATGCTGTTTTGATTCATTAGTTGGGTGAACATTGCTTTAAATTCGTTTAAGAATAAGTTCATCTGAGACCCTATGTCAGCTACTTGATTTCCTGCTCTTACTGCTTAGGCATAGGATTGGGTTCCATTCTGTTGTTGGTACTGTGATTGTTGACTCTGATACTGTGAAGTTGGTGCTGGGTTAACATTTTGATGTGGGTTATGATTATTATGGGTTGACTGATTTCCACGTTGTCTATTATTTCTTACATTTTGCAAGTCCTTGTAAATTACGCAGCCTTTATAGTTTGCAGTGTGTTCTCCGTTACACAGGGCACATTTTGCTGGTGTATTTCTGGGTTTTGTACATTCTGGCGTTGGATGACTTCCTCCACATTTCACGCATGCGTAAGGTCTTGTACAATACGCTTTTGTGTGTCCATAACGTTGACAGCGCTGACACTGTGTTATATTTTTCTTTCTGTGAGGAGGTTCAAAGCTGACTTTCATATTGCCGATAGAATCCAGTGTATAAATGTGTTTGTTGTTTTCTTTCGGTTCTAGGTCCACATAGAACATTGACAGTGGTGATTTATTGACTCTGTGTAATACGTTAATGATATTACGGACAGTATGCCCTGATTTAGCTAGTTCACTTTTTATTTCTTCAACTGGCATCGAGTGGTGTAAATTTCTTATAACTACCCTATAAGCTCTATCTTGTTTTGCTTGGTATGTGTGGTGAACTATTTTGCTACTATTTAAATGCTGTATAAGTTTTCTGTATGACTCAATAGTTTTTGTGTTTATTTTTATTGTGTCATTTGGGAGAGCTTTCGACTGGTAGTCTTCTGCTTTAATGACTGTCGATAGGTTTTCAGTCATCTTTTTGATATCATTTACCCCATAGATAAATATAGGTGGAGGTTTAGGTGTTACTGGTGTGTTATTATTATCAGTTAAGTTTTCTAATGGTTCAAATCTGTTGTTTGTACTCACTTGCATTGTTGTTGTGTTACCATCTTTGGGGTTTGCTTTTCTTTTTTTTGTAATTTTTTTGACTGTTTGCAAATCATGGACATTTTATATGGTTTCGTCGTCTTCGTCGCTTGAGTTTTCCATGACAAGTTCCTCTCCACTGAGGATGTATTGGGAAGCATTTGATGTATTTGGTTGATCCATTTGAGGTGCAGGGAGGTTTTGGTTATATTGGTGATTATTGTTTGGGAATGGAGTAGGCGGGATATACTGGTTTGTTGTCTGTTGGCTGCTCGGGAATCCATAAAATGGGGGCGATATTACTGGAGGTTGTTGAGGCTGTGTATATATTTGGGGCACATTATACAACCCCCCATTTGGCACTTGATTTTGGTGGTACATTTCCTTAATATAGTACGCCACTGAGTTCAAAATTAATCACATAAATAGTAATTTAGAATTAATCACTCAAATCGTTTTTTACTTTTTATTTCACTAATTACCATAAACTAGTCCCGGCCGATAGCCGAGACCGGCACAAAAACTTGGAACTTGGATCTCGAGAGCGATATGGTACGTCTTTACTGCTCGGAATCCAAATACACACTAGCCTTACACCTAAAGGTAGACTAAGTAAGTAAATATCTCGTTCTCGTGGATCGGCAACTGACTTTCCTAATGCATAAAAAAGACCGGTAATTATTTCTTGTATAAGGGCTTGTTTATATGTAGGCGATTTGTCAACGTCGACTGCGCGGTTTACCTGTTTTACTTGATCTCACCCTAATGCCGCCTTTGAAGTTTCACCCTAATACCAAGTAAAACAGGGGCAAAACAGGTAACCCGCGACGTCGACGTTGGCAAACCGCCGGCATATAAACAAGCCCTAAGATATAGACTGACAACCTGTTCGACTAAGTAAACAAGAATCAGGTTTTTTCCTTCCATGCCAAAAGTAATAACAGAGTTGACATCTCAGACCAGAGTTAATTCTCCCATTGCTGATTCGTCCATCACTAATTATTAGTGATGGGCAGAATCGAATACTTTCAAGGATCGAGAACTTAGTACGCAAGAACTGCTAAGAATAAAAATTTTTTTGAGTACTGTGAACCAGATTCACTTTTAAAGATGATTTAAAATATAAATTCTGTTTTAAATTCATCAATTTGTTTACAAAAATGTGACAGGTTGAATTGAGCACCATCACTAAGTTAAATGTTACTTTTTCTACAATCACTATTCACAATGCACTTTTCTGCACAGTTTTATGTTAGCAAACTTGATATTTTCTCACAGTATAAGATATTTGACATTAGTGTGCAGAAAAGTGACGTTTCTGTGCCGGAAAGTTCTTTTCTGCACAGTTGACTACCTCATTCTGAGTAACGTTATATTCTGTTTACATCCGTGGTTAAAGTTTAGACAAATATATAACCTATAAGACAATTTATTATATTTAACTATAGAATAGAAATTAAATTATGGATGTTACAACTGTTTTATTTTACAATTTTATTCTTATTGAACATTTTATAATTATCAAATAACCAATAAGGATTTAGCAACCTCTGCAAGATACGTTGAATGAAGTAGGTTTTGTGTAAATCCGTAACGGCATAAATATAACGTTAAAATATGACTCTACTGTATTATAATTTTTTAAAATAGTTTAAATTTAAACAAATTAAGGCAGTGCATTACTGTTTTAACTGATTTCTGTTCAATTTGTTTACATATAAGGAATTTAAATTGATTAGTATTAATTACATACAGTTTAAAATTTATCACATATTATTATAATTAATCTTCGTTTGGAAATTGTGATTTTTATTTTTAGGAAAATCTGTGGTTGTATAAAAAGTATAGTGTGTAACACGTGCAGAAAGGTGATTTCTCACTCGTTTGAATTGCGGCACTCGCTTGCGCTCGTACCGCAACTTTTCAAACTCGTGAGAAATTAGTACCTTTCTGCACTTGTTGCACAATATACTATTATATACCTACTTATTTATTATATACAAATAAATAAAACAAAAAAATACGAAAAAATATTTTTAGAAACGCTTTTCTTTAGTTACGAGTGACTAAATTTAAACATATTATAAAAAAATCAACTAAAAAGCAAAAAATAAAAAAAATTTAAAAAATCTAACACATTCGTCAAAAAAAATGCGTGGCACATCTTCATCGAATAAACGGTTTTCGCGCCACGCTTTTCTTTAACGGTCTTAAACTTTTCAAACATTAAAATATATCGTCATGTTTATTAAAATATGTATTGTTATATTTCTATTTGATATAAAAATTAAAATTTGATAATTATAAACAAAATTCAATTTAATATAAAATATTTTCAATTTGCTCAACCACGGGCATATAAATTTAGAACACCCTGTATACAACAAATTGTTATATTTAATTTTAAGAAGTGATTAGACGAACTCGGGACAGTGCGCTTACAATAAACAAAGTGAATGACGCGGACCATTATCGTTCTTCTCGGAAGGTCGATCATTAGCCTATGCTAAATAAACTCAGTGAAATAGATGATAGTTCATTATCGTTTTTCGCGGAAGGTTTCGATCATTAGCCTATGCTGAATAGACTCATTTGAAAGAGAGAATAGATGATTAAAATTTGTAAATAATAGAAAGTAAGTTAGAATGGGAATTAAATATTTTCTTTTGAAATCCATTAAGCATATTTAGAAAGATTAAAAATTGGTTTTGAGGAATATGACGAATGAGAGTTGGTGGTGGAAGATTGATTTGTGAATTTGGAAGGGATATTTAGAAAGTAGGGGAATAAATGACAAAGTGAGATCAGAATGTTTTGAGCTGTCGAGAAGTGAAGTCGAGTAGTAGACCGTAGTGTACGGATAGTGAGAAAGCCGGTAGTTCCGTGAGTGTGGAGTATCTATCGTGGAACGAGAAGTAGGCCAGGTTGAGAGTAAAAGAACCTCCTTGAGCCAAGAGTGTTTGTTCCGGTAGCTGATAGCAGTTTCGAAAAAGGTAGAACACAGCATCACGACCGAACAGGAACGAGAGCTATTCGAGCTAGTTCTTCAAAGGAGTACATTACTGGAAGCCAGGACGAGGTTTGATCGCAGCCAAGGATAGCAGGAACGGGTGTTATGTGAGGACATTTTCAGTTTCACCAGAAAAAGGTCAGTCTCATTTGTTTGGACATGAATGTATGGGTTTTTCGTATTAAATTCCACATAAAAATTTGAATAACATAATCAATAATATCAGAAAAGCTTCATCAAACTTAAATAGAGTTGTTAATAATAACTCATAATAGTTAAATGTTAATAAAAACTTTCAATTGATTTACAAAAGGAAATAAGGTTCCCATTTTCAAATGTTATGTTTAAGAATAATAAGAAATAGCAAATATTAAGCATTGATTGCCTTTTTGAATAAAATAAAAAAATATTTTTGATTACAATTGTAACCCATATGTGTATTTTTTTACTTTTTTCTTTTCTATTCCGATTAGGAGCCACCAAGAAATACTAGAAGCCACGAAAGTAAGTAATCAATTTATAATTCGCCCTGAGATTGAAAGCATATTGATATGTGATCTGGTTAATTAATTGGATTAGTATTAATACATTGATTAAATTAAGTAACATATAAGAATATTATCTCATATCAATAATCAAGATCACATCAACTGTCGTCCAACGTGGAGGGCATTGTAAAGTATTTCTAGTGGCAAATTTGAAGGATAGAAAGAGTAAAGCCGGTATTTGAAAATTTATATGCCTGTGGTAAAAAGTGAGGTATTTACATTTGATAACTGATTTAATATTTTATTTTACGATATTTACATTTGATAACTGAGTTAATATTTTATTTTACGATATTTACATTTGATAAATGATTTAATAATTTATTTTTACGATATTTGCATTTGATATATTTATTGACAATTTATAATATTTGGGTGAGAAAAAGTCGTCTTGGTAACATACTAGTAAAATTTCATATTTGGCGGGGACAGTACTTCTTGAAAACAAATGTCTGTGACAAGAAGCCAAAGCAAAGACAACAAAAAACAAAAAGAACATTCAAATCAAGAGAATACTTCAGACCAAGAAGATATTTTAGACACGACAATCATGGCATCAGAACAGCAAGAATTATCAGGAATAGATAAATTATTACAAATGATGCAACTCCAGTCACAAAGAATGGAACAGAAAATGGATGACAATCAAAGAGAAACAAAACAAGCAATAGATGAATCACAACGAAAAGTGGATCGAAAAATGGATGAATCACAAAAAAAAATGGATGAAAATCAACGTGAAACGAAACAAGCCATGGAAGAAACATCAAAGAAAATGGATAAAGTGGATCAAAAAATGGATGAAACACAGCAAAAAATGGATGACAATCAAAAAGAAACAAAACAAGCAATAGAAGAGAACAATAAGAAAATAGAGGAACGCATAGAAAAGTATGAAAAGGAAATAAAAGGATGTTTGACAACAATGAAAAACGAGATAGAACAGCAAGAAATGAAAATTAAAGATCACATGCAAGAACAAGAAATAAAAATGAAGGAGTTAACGAATTGCCAGAAAAAAGAAATGGAAAGTTTGGAAAACAAGTTGGAAAATGCTATTCAAGTAGACAGAGAAGAAGTGGAAAAAAGAATCACAGAAATAGAAAAACAAGTCACGGAAAACAGGACGCAACAGAATGTCGGAGAAAGAAGAGAAATGGTTATACATAGCACAGATGACGTGAAGATAAGGTTTGGCGGGGATGTAAGAAGATTACACCCAGTGCCGTTCATAAATAGCCTGAAAAAGAAAATACAACACATCGGAAATTTCGATACAGCAAAAGAAACTATCAGAAACCATCTCAAATATGAAGCAAGCCTATGGTTCGATAGTAAAGAAGAAGAATTCGGCAATTGGCAACAATTTGAACAAAAATTTTTGAATTATTTCTGGGGAAAGGTCCAACAATTGGAAATTAACAAGGAATTGCAAAATGGGAAATACAATGATAGGATGGGTGTATCAGAAAGGACATATGCTTTGCAAATTTACAATAATGCAAAACATTTACAATATAATTACTCATCGGAACAATTAGTCGAACTGATTGCAAGACATTTCGAGGAAACGCTGGAAGACCATATCACATTGCAAAATTACAAAGACATAGATAGTTTATGCCAATTCCTACAAATAAGAGAATCACGTCTAAGAGAAAGAAAATCAAGAAGGTCGCGAGAAGATTACAGGCCCCGAGAAACACAAGATTACAGAGGTAGAAATCAAAATAGGAGTGACTATACAAGACGAGATTTTAATCCCAGAAGGGAAAACGAAAATAGAGACAACGGAAGAGGAAATTATGAACAAAGAAATAGGCAATGGAATGAGGACAGAAATCGAGAATACCAGAATAGAAACAACACACGCTCAAATCAAGAAAACAGAAATAATGGTAGACAAAATGAACAGGGATATCGAGAAAACCGAAACAGATCCGACAGACCAAGAGAAAATAGAAGAGAAATAAATAATACCCAGACAGATGAATATGACGGAGAGAGACATTATGACGAAAATATAAACAACGATGAGCAACCGGCGTCTTTTCACGACGGCGCTCACTAAAAACCAAAAATCAAACAGGAATCTTTTGTCACCCCAAGGAGTTTATTAAATTGGCAGGAAACAACGAAAAGAAAAATGGAGTTAATTTAAAATTTGTGGATGGATTTATCAACGAGAAACCAATTAAAATTATGATAGACACTGGATCTGAAATAACATTGGTCAACAGAAAACTAATAGAAGAAGTTAACTTAACAAACTTAATTTATAAAATACCTAGGGTAAATTTAGTGGGCGCAAACAAACGGACATTGGCAACTATAAATGAAGGCATACGAGTAATGGTACGACTGGGCAAGAATATGTATGCACTACAATGTGTAATAATGCCAAACATGTCACATGACATGATAGTAGGAGTGGACGAATTGGCAGAAAAACATGTAGTGATAGATTTTAAAAATAATACGATGAAACTAACAGAAGAAAAAGAAAAAGAACAGGACAAGGAACATGAGAAACAAAATACGGACGAATCAGATAAAGAACAAACAGTGGAAATGAATTTTGCAGCGAAGCAAGGACAAAGAAGAAAAAGGAGGAAAGGTCAGAAAAAGATAAAAGAAAATGAAACCTGTGGCTCCTCAAAAGAAGAGTTGAGCCCAGAAGAAGAAAATTTGAGAGTATCAGAAACAAAGGAAACCTGGGATTCCTCAAAAGAAGAGACGGACTCAGGAGAAGAAGAAATAAAGAAAAAAAATGAAAGTGAAAAGAATATTATTGAAACAGTGGTATTTGAAGAGGAGGTATATGCAAACGAGGATGCAGAATGCACGGTAAACATGTGTGAAGAATCTGAGAAAAAAGACAGAAAATTGATATGTGGAGAAGGGAAAGAAAAAGAATTGCGGTTGATGTTAAAAAACTACGAAAATTTGATCAATGAGGAAAACAGAGTGGCTAAAAAGTACGAACATTCATTTGAGGTGAAAAACTTGGGAAATTTTCGATCAAAGACTTACCCGATTCCATACAAGTATCGACAAGAGGTGAAAGAAGAAATAAATAAAATGTTGGAAGATCAAATCATCGAAAGATGTGATTCACCGTATGTTAACCCGATTGTGATAGTAAAGAAAAGCAGTGGAGAATTGAGATTATGTTTAGATGCCAGGAATATCAACCAGCACACTGTATCACAATATGAATCACCTCTAAACATCGAGGCCATTTTTGGAAGAATCACCGGGTCACACATATTTTCGAAAATTGACTTAAAACACAGTTTTTGGTTGATACCGTTAGCTGAAAAGTGTAGAAACTACACCGCTTTTTCTATTGATGGTATTGTCTACCGGTTTAAGGTAGTGCCGTTTGGATTGCAGAGTGCTTGTGCTGCACTCGTCCGAGCTCTACATACCATTTTGAATCGCCACGAAGATTTCATAGTTCATTATATCGATGATTTATTAATTTTTTCACAAGATACTCAGAGTCATCTGAAACACATAGAAATAATTCTGCAAGAATTGGACACAGCGGGATTGAAATTAAACATTGAAAAATGTAAATTTTTTCAAAAAGAAGTCATTTATTTGGGTTTTCAATTGGACACCAAAACAGTAAGATTATCCGAAGACAGAGTCAAGCTCATAGATGAATACCCAAGACCAACGAATTTGAAAACATTGAGAGGTTTTCTTGGCACGATTAATTATTTTAAAAAACTGATTCCCGATTTGAGCCAAAAGGAAATCCCTCTGATAAAGTTGCTTAAAAAAGGAATAAAATGGAATTGGAAAGAAGAACAGGAGGAAGCTTTCGAAACATTAAAACGAGAATTCGCAAAAGGAACGAAAATATACCACCCCATTTACAATTTACCTTTTATACTCCGAACTGATGCGTCCATACAAAAATTTGCAGGAGTTCTGTCTCAAATACAAAACGACCAAGAAGTGCCGATATGTTTTATATCGCGAGTGACTAAAACACATGAGAGAAAATATAGTGTTACAGAATTGGAGTTTGCCAGTGTACTATATTGCGTAAACAAATTGAGGTTTTACTTATTGGGAGCAAAATTCACAATCGAAACAGACCATGCAGCTTTAGTACATATCATGAAGAATAGATTAGTAAATAATAGAATACATAGAGGCATTCTATTATTACAGGAGTATGATTTTGAGTTCCGATATATAAAAGGAAAAGACAACATAATAGCCGACGCTCTAACACGGGATGAGGACACGGGAAAAAAGGAAACAATTACTCTACAGGTGGGACTAAATAGATTAATACAAGAAGAAGGGATATATTCGTTAAATGAGATAAGGACAAACCAAGAAGACCTAGAGGAAAGAGAGAAAAGAAGAGCGGAAGTAGAAAATGACATATATTTTAAGAGAATAGACGGAAAGGAACTATATTTAGTGACACAGACATTGGCCGAAAAGATAATAAAGAAATTACATGAGGACAATGGGCATATCGGTAGCAGAAAAGTTTGGCTCGTTTTTAGGGAAAATTACATCAGCCGACAGGATTACCGCATTGCAAAGGAAATTACCCAGAAGTGCGATGTATGTCAAAAATATAAGAGTCGAAATTTCAAAAACGAAAATGTTGCCAAAAATATTGTAGCCCGAAACAAACTAGACATTGTAGCAATAGATATGTTAAGCGATCTAATTATGACCACTAAAAGGAACAAACATATTCTGGTAATGGTGGATGTGTTTTCAAAATACGTAAAATTATATAGTTGCCGCACCACAAAGGGGGAGGAAATATTAAGAAAAATCGACAATTTTATAGCCATAGTAGGAACACCAAAAAAGATCCTACTGGACAATGCAACGTATTTCCGAAATGATCGTTTCAAGGGACAACTTCGAGAACGAGGAATAGAGACAAATTTTGTCAGTATCAGGCATCCACAGAGTAATCCTTCGGAACGATTCATACAGGAAGTGACGAAATTTCTTCGCATTGCAACAGATGGTCAACATCGCCACTGGGACAGGAAAATGGCGGAAATAGAAAGGTATTTAAATACAATTCCGAGCACAGTAACAAAAGAGACCCCAGAATACATCATGAAGGGTGTACTGCCGATAAGGCCATGGGAAGATCAACAGCCAAAAGAATATCAACAGGTGATTGAAACCGTACAGAGAAGATTACGGCGAAGCAACGAAAAATATATCCAAAGACAGGAAAACAATAGAAAAAGAAGACCAGTGACTTTCCAAAAGGGTGAAAAAGTACTCGTGAGGGCATTACGAGTATCAAATCTTCCTGGGGGCATTTGCGCAAAGTTGATGCCTGTTTTCGAAGGCCCGTACATCGTGAATAATGAAAATGGGATAAATAGTTATGAGTTGAGGCACAGGAACTCGGAAAAGATCCGAGGAATTTATAATATTCACGATGTATACAAATATCACGAATAAAAGACAGAATTACATGAAGTAGATAGTAAGTTAGGGTATAAGACATAGATTAAAGTAAGGAAATATACAGGGAGTTGGTTTGCCTCGAGAAAATTTATTTAAAAATGCAGATAAATTTTATCGAATACAAGGCGGGGATTTGTTATATTTCTATTTGATATAAAAATTAAAATTTGATAATTATAAACAAAATTCAATTTAATATAAAATATTTTCAATTTGCTCAACCACGGGCATATAAATTTAGAACACCCTGTATACAACAAATTGTTATATTTAATTTTAAGAAGTGATTAGACGAACTCGGGACAGTGCGCTTACAATAAACAAAGTGAATGACGCGGACCATTATCGTTCTTCTCGGAAGGTCGATCATTAGCCTATGCTAAATAAACTCAGTGAAATAGATGATAGTTCATTATCGTTTTTCGCGGAAGGTTTCGATCATTAGCCTATGCTGAATAGACTCATTTGAAAGAGAGAATAGATGATTAAAATTTGTAAATAATAGAAAGTAAGTTAGAATGGGAATTAAATATTTTCTTTTGAAATCCATTAAGCATATTTAGAAAGATTAAAAATTGGTTTTGAGGAATATGACGAATGAGAGTTGGTGGTGGAAGATTGATTTGTGAATTTGGAAGGGATATTTAGAAAGTAGGGGAATAAATGACAAAGTGAGATCAGAATGTTTTGAGCTGTCGAGAAGTGAAGTCGAGTAGTAGACCGTAGTGTACGGATAGTGAGAAAGCCGGTAGTTCCGTGAGTGTGGAGTATCTATCGTGGAACGAGAAGTAGGCCAGGTTGAGAGTAAAAGAACCTCCTTGAGCCAAGAGTGTTTGTTCCGGTAGCTGATAGCAGTTTCGAAAAAGGTAGAACACAGCATCACGACCGAACAGGAACGAGAGCTATTCGAGCTAGTTCTTCAAAGGAGTACATTACTGGAAGCCAGGACGAGGTTTGATCGCAGCCAAGGATAGCAGGAACGGGTGTTATGTGAGGACATTTTCAGTTTCACCAGAAAAAGGTCAGTCTCATTTGTTTGGACATGAATGTATGGGTTTTTCGTATTAAATTCCACATAAAAATTTGAATAACATAATCAATAATATCAGAAAAGCTTCATCAAACTTAAATAGAGTTGTTAATAATAACTCATAATAGTTAAATGTTAATAAAAACTTTCAATTGATTTACAAAAGGAAATAAGGTTCCCATTTTCAAATGTTATGTTTAAGAATAATAAGAAATAGCAAATATTAAGCATTGATTGCCTTTTTGAATAAAATAAAAAAATATTTTTGATTACAATTGTAACCCATATGTGTATTTTTTTACTTTTTTCTTTTCTATTCCGATTAGGAGCCACCAAGAAATACTAGAAGCCACGAAAGTAAGTAATCAATTTATAATTCGCCCTGAGATTGAAAGCATATTGATATGTGATCTGGTTAATTAATTGGATTAGTATTAATACATTGATTAAATTAAGTAACATATAAGAATATTATCTCATATCAATAATCAAGATCACATCAGTATAAAACATATGATGTACAAACATGAAAAGTAGTCGGAGTCGGCAAAAAGTTTGAAACTTTATTGTTTATTTATGAAGCATAACGTAAACAATTAACGTAAAAAGTGAAATTATGTATAGTTCATATAATTAGCTACAATCTGTAAAAGTTTCAAGTTTCTTTATTGTAAAAAACAAGAGAATTTAAACATTTTTCGTTAAAATCGTTTTTTATTTAAACAAGTAATAAACAAAAAAATTTTTTATTGACTATTCGTGTATTGTTCCCGCAAATGCATATGTCTGCAAATTTTTAGTCATTTGCATTGAAGAAAAGGCAGTCAAATTAACGTCCAAATAAACGCCGATTTATATATAAACAAATACACTCACCGGCACAAAATTCCGCCACCCAAAATTTTTGATTAATTTTGACAATTTATAACTTTATTATTTGTGCTCCGATTTTCAAGATTCTTGCACCAGTTTGTAGGTACATGTATTGATATATCGTTTCGTATTATTCCGGTAACACAAAAATTTTGCTTGCATGGCATTATACAGGGGTGAATGGAAGCGTTGTATTTTCTCCTATCTTTAAGTTTGGTACAGTTATGGCCCTGGTAGATGGTACTATCAGGCTATTCCCCAGGCAAGGATAACACATCTTTATTCGATGCCAAACATATTGCGAGCAGTCGTTGCTGAAAGAGGTGGATATACACGCTATTGAATTATTTTGTTTTGTTGTTAACTTTGTTTTGTTTTATTAATTTTAGTGCGTTTGATATTTTTAATTAAAAAAACCTTCAAAGCAGTTTTTTTATTTACATGTCTTACAAGAAAAGAGATATTCGGATAATTCAAAAAACAAAACCTTAGTGATACCTCCACGATAATACAAAAGGAGTATGAAACAAAATCAGGCCTCCAATTTTTCCACAGAATTTTTTAAAGTTAGGAGAAAATACAAGGGGTCCGGACAAATAATCCCGGACAAAAAATCCCCACAAATAGTCCCCGGACAAAAAATCCCGATCAAAAAGTCCCCACAAATTTTTTTGGACAAAATATCCCCACAAATAATCCCGGACAGAAAATCCCTAAGAAATGTTTGCTGTTGAATAGTTCTCTAAAAGTTTTGCCGTGAATGGTGGAAGATATGGGAAATAAGCTAAGGATGTGGGAATGATGTTGTAATTGGCTTAAATCTTTTGATCACTCTGCTTTGAGTAACTCTGTTCAGAACATTGTCTATTCATGATAATAACTAACAACTATACTGAAAACAATAATCTTGATTATACTAATGTAAAAATCCGTTCCACGCATCGCCATAAAAGTTATTCAAAGCTTTTCGATTATTTTGACTTTTTTGTTGGTTTTGGGAACAAATTTATGGGCATTACTATTCGATATCAGGTTTTCAGAAAACGTAATTAAGGATCTGTGTGCATCCATAAAAAAACTTTAAAAATTTATCCATAAATCAAACCAGACATGGCTGTTCGGGGAGATGCCAGATGGGAGAAGATCTGTAGGGCTGCCTAGAAAAAGGTGGAAAGATGCAGTCTGGCGGCCTAGAAAAAGGTGGAAAAGTTATAACGCCATTGATGATGAGGATGACTAAATATTTTTGACGTTAAACTTACAAAAAGGAACAGAATTTTTTGCATTACAATCAAGATTATCGTTTTCTGGACCAGCAGTTATCATCACGAATAGACAATAAGTACAACATGATTCCCAATGCCTTAGCTTATTCCCCATATCTTCCACGATTTTTAAAAAACTCACAATTGGAATTCGACATTTGGTAATCGAAATTACAATGTATGCTTAATTTTAATCGCTAATCATTATTTTCATGCCGAAAACTGGTTTCATGGCGATTGCTATACTTTTAGAGAACTATTCGGTAGCAAAAAATTTTCTTGAGAATTGTTTGTCCGGGATTATTTGTGGGGATATTTTGTCCAAAAAAATTTGTGGGGATTTTTTGTGGGGATTTTTTGTCCGGGGATTATTTGTCCGGGGATTATTTGTGGGGATTTTTTGTGGGGATTTTTTGTCCGGGGATTTTTTGTCCGGGGATAATTTGTGGGGATTTTTTGTCCGGGATTATTTGTCCGGGGATTATTTGTCCTAGCTTCAAATACAACGCTTCCATTCACCCCGTATAATGCCATCTAAGCTAAAAATTTATGTTCCGGAATAATAACAAAAAACATATATACATGTACCTACAAAATGATGTAAAAATCTTGAAAATCGAAGTACAAATAAGAAAGTTATAGACTGTCAAACTTAATCAAAAATTTTGGGTGGCGGAATTTTGTGCCGGTGAGTGTATATGAGCGTTCAAAATTTGAAACTTTATTGTTTATTTATGAAGCATAACGTAAACAATTAACTTAAAAAAGTGAAACTATGTATAGTTCATATCATTAGCTACAATCCGTAAAAGTTTCAAGTTTCTACATTGTAAAAAACAAGAGAATTTAACCATTTTCCATTAAAATCGTTTTTTTTTATTTAAACAATTAATAAACATAATTTTTTTTTATTGACTATTCGTGTATTGTTCCCGCGAATGCATATGTCTGCAAATTTTCATTCATTTGCATTGAAGAAAAGTCAGTTAAATTAACGTCTAAAGATTTGATGCAAACTATTGAAGTAAAGAAAAGCGTTTAAAAAGCATACCTTTTAAATCTTGTACGGTGTTTTGAAGTTGTCTCCTCGCTATCTCACTTTGCAAATAATCTTTACGTAACTTCTCGTTTGTAGTTTTTAAATCAATACATTCATTATTACTACTTCTTAATTCATCTATTAATCTGTTATTTTCTTCTTGTAATTTATTGCACTTCGTTGTAATTTCAGTATTTAATGTTCTTAGTGTTGCATAATCAGTTTTTACAGTTTTTATTTCTGTTTGTAAATCACAATTTTCCGTATCTTTATTGCCAATTATTTCATCAAAATTTTTTCTAATCTCTTCAGTAGCTAAAGACAAAGAAAAAAGCTGAATTTAGCAAAAAATATACATAAAAAAAGTATTTTTTGGCGCTACAAAACAGCCAAAGAGCACCAAAGTAATTATTGAGCCCCAACATTACCTACCAAATTTTAAAATGTCTCAAAAATAATATTTGGCAACCAAAAATATTTGGTGCTCAATAATACTGAGCACCAAAAAATAAGAACGAATTATCAACATGTACACACAACAAGCCAGCTCCTAGAATGCAACAGAAGAGCCACTAACAATGGATTAGAATCTTTTAATAGGGTTATTAAACACAGTAACACACTTTGAGACCGCTGTCTTCTTTCTCGTTTTTTATTGCTTCTGAAAAGGTAACTGATTGGTCAAGTAAATATAAACTGCGAAACTACATGGTTTCAAAGCAGCCAAATGTGACTTTAAAACAATGGACAAATACCAGTGGGCTAAAATCAGAACACTGGTAGAAAAAACCACGGAATACAGGGTGTCCCGAAAAGATTGGTCATAAATTATACCACACATTCTGGGGTCAAAAATAGTTCAATTGAACCTAACTTACCTTAGTACAAATGTGCTCATAAAAAAAGTTACAGCCTTTTGAAGTTATAAAATGAAAATCGATTTTTTTCAATATATCGAATACTTTTAGAGATTGTTTATTGAAAATGGACATGTATCATTCTTATGGTAGGAACATCTTAAAACAAAATTATAGTGAAATTTGTCCACCCCATAAAAAATTTATGGGGGTTTTGTTCCCTTAAACCCCCCCAAACTTTTGTGTACGTTCTAATTAATTCATTATTGTGGTACCATTAGTTAAACACAACGTTTTTAACACTTTTTTGCCTCCGAGTATTTTTTCGATAAGCCAGTTTTTACCGAGCTGCGGCTTCTTTTTCAATATATTTACGTAAAAATTTTATGGGGGTTTTGTTCCTTTAAACCCCCTAAATGTTTGTGTACGTTCCAATAATTAAACTATTACATATTTTGGTACCATTAGTTAAACACAGTGTTTTTAAAACTTTTGCCTCTTAGTCTTTTTTCATGTCACCTTTTCTTGAGATGTAGCTTCTTTTTCAAAATATACCTAAAAATGTAAATTATAAATAAATTTTCAGATTATTAACAGGTCGCTATAATCGTATACCATATACCTACAAATATGTGGTGGATTCGACAAATATTCAAAATATCTCGATAAACACTGGCTTATCGAAAAAGTACTAAGAGGCAAAAAAGTTTTAAAAACATTGTGTTTAACCAATGGTGTCACAATAATAATTTAATTGGAACGTACACAAAAGTTTGGGGGGTTTAAGGGAACAAAACCCCCATAAAATTTTTATGGGGTGCACAAATTTCACTTTAATTTTTTTTTAAGATGTTGCTGCCATAAAAATGCCACATGTCCATTTTCAATAAAAAATCTCCGAGAGTTTTCGATATATGAAAAAAAATCGATTTTTATTTTCTAACTTCAATGGGCTGTAACTTTTTTTGTGTGCACTATTGTATATAGGTAAGTGAGGTTCAATCAACCTATTTTTGACCCCAGAATATGTGGTATAATTTATGACCAATCTTTTCGGGACACTTTGTATAATGTACCTTTACATATGGCATTTATTGACTTTCACAAGGCTTTCGACAGTATTGAAACCTGATCCTTTTTGTCAGCCTTAAGGGAAGCTCGAATAGACTCACGGTACACTACACTCATTAAAAACATTTATGAACAGGCCACATTCCACATCAAAATCAATGAAGACGAAAAAACCGAAAAAATACGCGTTGGTAAAGGTATTAGACAAAGTGATACTATTTCACCAAAACTTTTTACCTTAGCATTTTAAAATGTATTCAAACAGCTCGACTGGGGCGAAAAAGGTCTAAACATTGATGGTGTATGTTTGAGTCATTTGAGGTTTGCGGACGACATAGTATTATTCAGTACAGATATCAAGGAACTGGAGCAAATGATGAAGGAATTAAACCAGCAATCAAATAAAATAGATCTCAAAATGAATCTTCAGAAAACAAAAATAATGAGTAATGTACAAACTAATCTTTTTATTGACAACGTCAGTCTTGAAAATGTAGACCACTATATTATAATCTTGGACATAACATTAAAATCGGCAAAGAAAACCAAATAGCCGAAATAAAAAGATGCATACAATTGTCTTAGGTAACTTTCGGCAAGTTAAGCTTTATCTTGAAGAATAAAGATATACCAATGTGTCTAAAACATAGAGTTTATGACAAATGTATCTTGAATGTAACTACATATGGATGAGAGACCATGGCCTTTACAAAGAAAACCTTAGAGTAGCTCAGTACAACCCAAAGAGCGATGGAGAGGGCCATGCTAGGGATTAGTTTGAGAGACAGAATTCGAAATATCGACATTCGTGAAAGAACAAGGATTACTGATGTCGCAGAATGTATAGCAAGGCTCAAGTGGCAATGGGTCGGACATGTTGCCCGAGATAATCCCGAAAAATGGACAGAGACTAACAAACTGGAGACCAAGAGAGAACAGGCGATGAGTAGGCAGACCACAGAAGAGGTGGGTAGATGATATCAAACAAGTCGCGGGCAAGCAGTGGATGAGAATTACCAAGAGTAGAAATCGATGGAAGCAAATGGAAGAGGCCTATGTCCAGCAGTGGACGAACAAGGCTGAAGAAGAAAGGGCTAAACTACCTAAGAGGGTGCCCAAAAACATGAATATGAAGACAAAACTCATTTTAGTCATGGACCAAATTTGATGATTACATGATACAGTGTTTTAGTGAATGTAAAGTGTTTTTGCCGAAGAAAAAAGATGACTGGGTGCAAGGTACTTCTAATTTATTGTCCAATGTTCATCAAGGAATATATGTGCGAACATGTTTTTGGAATGACCATTTGGCTTAAGGGGTCATATACGTTTCTCGAGCTTAAAAAGTAGTCTAAATGTAATGATAAATTGTACGAAAACTATTGGGCTAATTGATTTCATTTTTTTTTTAATTTTAAAGGTGGAGCATAAAACATATGTTAAAAGTTAAAAAATAATTAAAAACATGGCGGCTGCGTCCAGTGGCGTAGAACATGTTTTTTTGGTGAGGTCAAACGGTGGGCATGATAATAGTCCGGTCGGCAGGTTGTGGAAAAGGGGCGTCACGACGAAAAATTCCGAAGTTAATGAAATTTTAGGATGTTGTTTGTACATGTTTACTGATGTCAAATCCAAGTTTTCGACCTCGAGGAGGTTGTGGAAAATTTTTGACGGCCGAAAAACCTCGAAATTTTCAGACTTGTTTCAGTTTGTCGCTCTTAACTCTAAAACGGTCAATCCTACGTGAAAAGCTATCATATAGTAATTTAAAGACGGCACAATTTCCCGTCGATCAAAAAAAAAGTCCGGAATCGGTCCAATAGATAAACTTTTACGGGCGATCAAAAAATGACAATTTTTTCTAATTTTGTTAAAATCTAGCATAACCTCATTTTCAAAGTGCTGTAGCTTTACAGCATCACTCCCAATTGCCAACCCCCTCCCTAAAAGTTGTAGAGCATCAACAAGAGAGTTCAAAAACCACAAAAATTTTAAAATTGGCCTAATTTTTGAAATTTTAGAACCTGTTTTTTTAAAATTGGCGTTTCTCGAAAGTAGCTCCCACCTGGTTTTATGCTCTTTCCTGGGGCTTATTCAACCCTATAACCCACAATCGTCTCTGATACCATTCCGTATCGACCTAGGGACGTAATAAGGATTTACCTATGTATGTAGGATTATTGAAGATATATGTATTTAAATCTACCGTATCCATATTATCAGGATATTTCATCGGTCAGGATTTATTATCCTTTAGTAGAAAATATCTGTAGGTATAGGCCAGTGCAAATAGCGTAAAAAAATGGGTCAACTAAGAAATAATCCCGTTGTTCCAATTTTTAATATGTTTTTTGAACTGGTTCCCTAATGTAAAATCTTTTATTCTATCAAACTTACGGTAAAAGATAGAAGGTTATGAATATGAAACATATCTTGCTTTGAGCGAAAAATGCGCCTCTAAAGCTGAAAGAAGGCTGAAAAGTTCTTAAATACTTTTTCTTCAATTCTTAATGAAACAAAAACGAATGTATTGATATATAAATAAAAACTGATTGAACATATTTAAGTTGAATTTGTATTTGATACACAAAGTGATTAAAAAAATAAGGTTGCACCTACATTTTGCGGTTTATTGATAGAATTGATAATATATACAAATATAAATACACGTAAATATTATACCGCAGAGTTAACACATTCAGTGCAGGACCCTAAAACCCGATTCATATTTTCAAGTTAATTTAAAACTTCAAACTCCTTACTTTTGTTGCATTTATTTAATAAATTCATGTATATTTTATAACGGTTGTCAATATTATTTAATAAATACTACTAAAATCTGACTGATGTTATGACGAAAAGCAAAATAAAATTAAAATAAAATAGTTGTAAAAGTTAGTGTTGTTTTGAATAAGAGGAAAAATATCCAAAATGTATATGTGAAAAAAAAAACTAATTTGATTGGAAATTTTCATTTTATTTGCCAGAAAATAAAAACACTTGAATCAATAGCTAATCAGCCCTATTCTGTAACTTTTAACAAATCGAATAGAAATGACCAAGTCGAATCGTAATTACCCAAAATCGGAATGTTTGATATCTATCGCATCATTTTTGTGTTTGGATTGGTATTCTGTAACTCATATCGTAATCGAAATCCCTGACTTCTATTTCACGCGGTTCTGAGGTGGTGGCAACCCCGCATTAACTAGCGAAATTATTGTTCTGTGACTGGATCTAAATTTACAATATGACATCGTTGCCATATCCTCAATGTTTTCATACTATCCTCAAGTTTTGAAAAATAAATAAAGTATTAAAGTTAATTAAAATTGATATAAAAAAGAAGATAAACTGATAAATAAAAAAGATAAGTGAAGATAAGAAGTATAAATGGTTTTAAATCAAAGATATTTAAATTGATGTTACTAATTCATTATTATTAATATATAATTTAAAATCGATATTACTAATAATATGCAATCTTTAAGATTCAATTAGAGCTGAAATAACTGCTAAACAAATTTTCCAAAAAATGGCATCTTTTCTATAATTTGTTCAGACTATGAGCGTTGACTGATAAATATACAAGTATACTGGCATTGTTTAAGAAAGGAGTCTAGTTATAAAATGATACTGGTATAATATATTTATCCATCAACGCATCAGAAGTCTATCGTATGCTATTCTTGTACATTATACCGTTGATTGAAATTGTACAAGAAATTACCAACAAAATGATGGCAACACTGCGAGAGGCAAACGTTCATTCATGTGCCAAGCCAAATAGCAAATAAATAAGGTTAGGTCCAAGGTCCAATTCATACTCGTACAACATGTCTAAATTAAATATATAATTACAAATAACACCACAGACTAAAAATTAAGCAGCTAAAAAAGGTACAAACACTATAAATAATTATAAAATAAGTAGTAATCAATTATTTTTATATATAAAATATAAACGTCAAAACAAAACAAAATGCGCTTGCGTCAACCACAATTCCGATAATCGAAATCTCATCTCGACAGGGTAAATGCTGTCGAAGTGATTTCTATTCACATTACGATTGTAGAGATTCCGAAGTAGTTATGGAATACGGATTTGGACTATTTCTATTCGACTTGGCCACTTCTATTCGATTTTACTGACTTCTATCATCGAAATGAGTTACAGAATAGGCGTGATTGTTTATAAAAATTGAACACATTTTAAAGGAATTCCCTGACTAAAAGTTCACTTATCTTTTACAGGTATAAGTTGAAACTGTTTTCTATGCAACAATAGGTTAATCCTTTCAGTTGGCAAATGACCTTTTACTGAATAGTTTTAAGGTGAATAGTTTTACTAATATAATCTTTTTGAGCGAAATGAAGTGTTTTGAAGTTATTACATTTATTACCATTTGGGTATGACCTGGTTCTCCGCATATACGAGTACACCTACATGCAAAGGTAAATCCTTATTACAGCCTTAGGTCTTTACTAGGTCTTTACTAGGTCTTTAGGAGCTACTTTCGAGATATGCCAATTTTAGGAAAACAGTATCTAAAATTTGAAAAATTAGGCCAATTTTAAAATTTTTGTTGTTTTTGAACTCTCCTGTTGATGCTCTACAACGTTTAGGGAGGGGGGTAGGCAATTGGGAGTGATGTTGTAAAGCTACAGCACTTTGAAAATGAGGATATGCCAGATTTTAACAAAATTAGAAAAAATTGTCATTTTTTGATCGCCCGTAAAAGTTTATCTATTGGACCGATTCCGGACTTTTTTTTTTGATCGACGGGAAATTGTGCCTTCTTTAAATTACTATATAATAGCTTTTCACGTAGGATTGACCGTTTTAGAGTTATGAGCAACAAACTGAAACAAGTCCGAAAATTTCGAGGTTTTTCGGCCGCCAAAAATTTTCCACAACCTCCTCGAGGTTGAAAACTTGGATTTGACATCACTAAACATGTACAAACAACACCCTAAAATTTCATTAACTTCGGAATTTTTCGTCGCTAAAAGTACTTGCCGACTGGACTATAACTGCTTAACCGTTCGTCCGATTAACGTAATTTTTGGCATACATATTCTAAATTAGATTCACTATCGTGTGACGAGAGCTTTTTTGATTAAATTTAACCATTTTCGAATAGCAATAAAAAAAAGACAATTTTTTTGGTGAAAATTACGACTTTTTTTTAAATTTCGACCATTTCCGTAATTTTTTTTTTCTTCTTAAATTCCTCTCGTCACACGAGAACTATGACTCTAAAAAATGATAAAAATTAAACAATTTTTGTTTCAGATAAATATTACAAGCTGAATCATGCCCACCGTTTGACCTGAAAAAAAAACACGTTCTACATCATTGGAGGCAGCCGCCATGTTTTTAATTATTTTTAAATTTTAACACATGTTTTATGCTCCTTAAGAGTCCACCTCTAAAATTAAAAAAAAATGAAATCAATTAGCCCAATAGTTTTCGTACAATTTATCATTACATTTAGACTACTTTTTAAGCTCGAAAAACGTATATGACCCCTTAAATACGCTATACCACCTTCTGAAACAAAAAACTTTCCTTTAGTAATGAAAGGAAAGCAGGGGCGACTGACACGGGCCAAAGTAGCTCTTACAGTTCATTAATATAATTATGATGGTTTTTCTGTGATATTTTGTATCAATATAGGTTAGAACAGATTTTTAGTTTTACATTGGTTAGTTCTTGTTGGTTTATTGGTGTTACTTTCGAGGCAGCGTAGAACTACTGATGTTTTTATTTTTAATACTTGAATGTATAATTTTGTATGCCTACGTTGTTTAATGGGCTTAAATATATATTTTGATGCCGATTTTTGGTTATTTTGCTGTTCAAGTAATATTTGTCGTGTCCTTCACAACCCAATACTTTAACGCTTAAAAATAAATAATTTGATATTAAAATTTTGGTGCTCAACTATATTTGGTGCCAAAAGACAAATGTTTCTAAATCATACAGATTTTACATTGGTGTTCGGTTAAATACAAACCTGTGGATGGAAGAGTTGTTAAAGGAAGAGAAAAGTAACGACAGCGCTAAACTATTTGGATACCTAAATGCTAAACAAAGGAAAGGCAAACCAATGGTTAAAATTGATAATGGATAATGGGAAACACCATGAAGCCATCATTAAAAAATGAAACAGAAAAATACACCTGGCACAGATAAATTTCCCAACAAAGTAATAAAAAACGGAGGAGAAAAAATATTAACATGCATCTATAAAATAATAGTTAGAATATGGGAAGCAGAAGAAATACCTGAGTGAGGATTGAAAGAAGGCAGAATGATACCAATATTTAAGAAAGGAGAAGTAAACAGGGAAGTTGAGAAAGGAGAAGAGGAATATCTCTACTGAGTACAATATACAAGATTCTAACAGCCCTCATAAGACCAAAAGTCACTCAATTCACAGAGAAAAAATTGGGGACTATCAGCAAGGGTTCAGAGAAGGCAGATCCACTACAGATGCAATCAACATAATTACCCAAACAATCGAGAAATACCATGAACACAACATATAACTCCACACCCTTTTCGTCGACTTCAGACAAGTCTTTGACTGTATTAGAAGAAATAAATTATTTATTGAAATGAAAAATCAAGATATACCAGCAAAGCTAATCAGATTAACAAAAACTATAGATGGATCTCAAGTTAAAGTAGCAACAGAAGAAGGTAGCATAAAATAAATTGGGATAGAAATAGGAGTGCGAATGCAGAGGCAACATGCACGTAGCAGGATAAAGTGTAACAACCCAAATAGAAAAGGAGAATATCGAGGGGTTCGAGCGAAAACCCGATAACTAACAAAACCATTGTTTAGAGATAATCTCGATTAAAGATTTTAGGAAGTTTGAAGAAGATTTAAAATCGTCATAGGAAGTTTTATCAAATATTTGTTATAGCCAAATGGCGGAGAATTTAATATTTAGTTAGAATAATTTATTTTAAGTTTAATTTATAAAAACGTATTTCCAAAAAAAAAACGTGATATTTATCGGGTTTTACCTCGTTGAATGAGTATAACATTTGACTTTATTGGTTTTTATTTTAAATTTTTTTAATTATAAAATAAAAGTTAATTGTATATTATTCCAACAAAAATAAACTAATCTACATTCTTTTTAGAAAATTAAAAGGTAAAATGTGTCTTCTTTCGATTATTCTCACATCATTATGTCTGGAATTCGATCTACGATATAATTACCGG
This sequence comes from Diabrotica virgifera virgifera, assembly GCF_917563875.1. Lineage (NCBI taxonomy): Eukaryota > Metazoa > Arthropoda > Insecta > Coleoptera > Chrysomelidae > Diabrotica > Diabrotica virgifera. The sequence continues at coordinate 147,492,990 of NC_065452.1, forward strand.
TTTTTAAATTTGTTATTCAAGCATGCACCTCTTCTGGAAAATATTTTCTTGGCACATCTTTATCAAATCCGTTTTATTTGCTTCACTTATTGGAAAGGTACTTTTATATAACTTTGGTAAATTGCCCGGAGTTGGAAAGTCTATGGTTGCTTTTTGGGATGAAATTTGTTTTAGCCTTTTAGGGCGTAGAGTAGGAGTTTTTGAAGTGAAAACTTCTTTAGGGACGTTGTGCGATTTTTGGATAGGGGAAAAAGCATTGAATTCGAGACCGTCATTGCGACCGTCATCGCTTATGCTATATATTGTTTGTATGTATATATAAATTGTATAGAAGTATTTAAATTTAAAATAAATGTAAAACCTATTTTAGCATGAGGAAAAAATATTTATTTCGCGACCGTCATCTCTTCGACGAAATAAATTTTATACGTATCTATATTATGTGTATCTACACATAAATTGTATAGAAGTATTTAAATTTAAAATAAATGTAAAACCTATTTTTCGATAGGGAAAAAGGATTTATTTCGCGACCGTCATCGCGACCGTCATCTCTTCGGCGAAATAAATTTTGTACGTATATGTATTGAAGTGAAAACTTCTTTAGGGACGTTGTGCACTTTTTGGATGGGAAAAAGTATTAAATTGGCGACCGTCATAGCTTCGAAGAAATCAATTTTTGAAGTGGAAACTTCTTGACGGTCGTTGTGCACTTTTTGGATGGGAAAAAATTATTAAATTAGCGACCGTCATCGTTTCGACGAAATAAATTTTTGAAGTGAAAATTTCTTTAGGGACGTTGTGCACTTTTTAGATAGGGAAAAAGTATTGAATTAGCGAACGTCATCGCAACCGTCATCGCTACGGCAAAATAAATTTTTAAAGTGAAAACTTCTTTTGGGAACGTTGTGCACTTTTTAGATGGGGAAGAAGTATAGAATTAGCGACCGTCATCGCTTCGGCGAAATAAGTTTTTGAAGTGAAAACTTTTTTAGGGACGTTGTGCACTTTTTGGATGGGGAAAAATTATTAAATTTTAATGGGGAGAAAGTAATAAATAATCGACCGTCATCGCTTCGACGAAATAAACATTTGAAGCAAAAACTTCTTTAGGGACGTTGTGCTCTTTTTGGATGGAAAAAAAGTATTAAATTATCGACCGTCTTCGCGACCGTCATCGATTCGATGAAATAAATTCGAGAAGTGAAAACTTCTTGAGGAACGTTGTGCACTTTTGGATGGGGAAAAGTATTGAATTATGGACCGTCATCGCTTCGACGAAATAAATATTTGAAGTAAAACTTCTTTCCCATATAGCACACAACGTCCGATGTACGTCCATATAACGTACATTTAAAGTCCAAACGTCCATGGACCAAAACTGGACGTACTATGTACGTACATTACGGGACGTCCATTGGACGTTTGATTTCAACGTACATTGGACATCCATTTGTGGTCCATGGATATTTTACACAAAACGCGACTATTATATTAAGTCCCAATACAAACTAAATGAGAATCTTCTTGACAACGTTGTCGCTCTTCGCGCTATCGGTCGTGAAAGGTAGTATTAGGCAGGTACTTTTAGGGGATTATCGCTGTTAATTGTTGTGGAATACTGAAGGAGGGTTTATTTATGATAATTCACAGAATGGCAAACCTGCTTGTAATATACAACAACGGTACTGACTCTAAAAATAGTTTGGGAACAGAAACAGAACAGAGATTAAACCTCTTTTAATGTGCATGCTTCCTAAGGCGTCATTATCTGAATCTCGTCTTTATGAAAATACATCCTGTGATATATTTGTGTTTTCTGTTTATCGTGCAAGTGCAGTCGTGCATTAATAAAGTTCCTAGTTCCTATAATAAAGTATATATTATAATGAAGTTATAGTAAAGAGAAATAAAAAAGGTCTTTTGTGTAATATTTTTAAGTATAAGTTTAGTATTATAAGGAACAATTTCCTATAAAGGCTTTTTGCTATGTATTCACAAAATTATGGATACTAGATTGCTTTCTGAAAAGTGCCCTACAAATGTCCATAAGACGTACATTGAATGTACATAAGGTGTACACTGAAAGCTCCAATACAACGTACAATGTACGTTTGTAACGGACGTTCTATGGACGTCCAATTTTGTGAACTCTGGACATTCGTTGGACGTCCATCGGATGTCCATTGTACCTTAGCGGGACGTCCATTGGACGTTCCAATGTACACAGATGTACGTCCATTGGATGTCCATAAAACGTACTTGTGCTATCTGGGTTAGGGACGTTGTGCACTTTTTCGATGGAAAAAAGCATTAAATTAGCGACCGTCATCGCTTCGATGAAATCAATTTTTGAAGTGGAAACTTCTTGACACCGTTGTGCACTTTTTGGATGGGAAAAAAATATAAATTAGCGACCTTTATCGCTTCGACGCAATAAATTTTTGAAGTGAAAACTTCTTTAGGGAAGTTGTGCACTTTTTGGATGGGGAAAAATTATTAAATTGGCGACAGTCATCGCTTCGACGAAATACATTTTTAAAGTGAAAACTTCTTTAGGAACGTTGTGCACTTTTGGATGGCGGAAAAGTATTGAATTAGGGACCGTCATCGTTTCAACGAAATAAATATCTGAAGTGAAACTTATTTAGGGACGTTGTGCACTTTTTCGATGTAAAAAAAGTATTAAATTAGCGACCGTCATCGTTTCGATGAAATCAATTTTTGAAGTGGAAACTTCTTGAGGGACGTTGTGCACTTTTTGGATGGGGAAAATATTATATTAGCGAACCTTCATCGGCTCGACGAAATAAATTTTTGAAGTGAAAACTTCTTGAGGAACGTTGTGCACTTTTTGGATAAGGAAAAATTATTAAATTAGCGACCGTAATCGCTTCGACGAAATAAATTTTTTAAGTGAAAACTTTTATAGGGACGTTGTGCACTTTTTTATGGAGGAAAAGTATCGAATTAGGGCCGTAATCGCTTCGACGAAATAAATATTTGAAGTGAAACTTATTTAGGGACGTTTTGCACTTCTTGGATGGGGAAAAATATTGAATTTGTGACCGCCATCACTTGGCTGAAATAAATTTTGTACATATATAAATTATGTGTATGTATACATAAATAGCATAGGGCAAAAGCATCGCGTATATCGAATATGGTATAGGTGTAGCACTTTTTTTAGGATGGGGTAAAAGCATTGAGCTCGTAAATTATATATTATAAGAAGTTTTCACTTCTGTCGGCACTCCCACGAGTGCCTGTAATTTTTTTTTAATTCAAACCAATATCTTCTGATATTTTTATTAACTGGTTACCGTTTTCCGCTATTGTCTTCTTTAGGATATCATCCAGTAGAATCACTGGTAACTGCAGCATATTATCTCATCTGAAAATATACACAGCGTTTTTTAAAAAACTTTTGCCACACTGGAATTCATTCATGGTAAGCTGGTGGAAAGAAACATTTCTTACTAAATGTTCGTTCCTTTCTTTGGGAAGTTTTAGGGACAAATCTAGTCCTAATTAGTTTGACAGTTATATTGTACAAAATAAAAATTTTTCTAGACTAGACTACTACTACTAGACAACAGTAATTTCTACAGAGTTTCAATAGTCTTCAGACAACTTTTCAGTACACTTAAAAAAGCGTACACTTAAAAGCGGCTGGCCTGGACGACATACGAACAGAGCAAATAAAGAACTTTGGACTAAAAACCGTAGAGTGGCTCGTAAAAATGATGAATTGCTGCATCCGTACATTACAAATCCCCAAAATCTGGAGAAAAGCTAGAGTGGTAGCCCTCTTAAAACCAGGGAAGGATCCGGCGGATACAAAGAGTTTTAGACCTGTATCTCTCTTGTGCCACCTTTTCAAGGCCTTTGAAAGAATGATACTGAACCGGATCGCAGAATATGAAACATTACGATTATTAGGAACATTAATGTGTTGAAAGAATTTTAACAACCCTAACTCTTGAGCAACATCTATTGCAGGATCCCCTCCAGGACACTGAACCATTAATCCATACTCGTCATTCAGCCAAGTTGCATTGGGTAGGTTGTAATCGCCAAATATGTATATGTTAAGTGAAGTGTAACGTATGGTAATATCTTCTATAGATTGACAATGCAAACTGTAAGTATCTCGTGAAGATTGTGGGGGAATGTATACTCCACCCACCACAAACCTTGTTGTTTTATATTGGCATAGGATATAGATTTGCTCAACTCTGTCCTCATTAATAGAGATACGTTGAGATTGTATCTTCTTGCTCACAAAAACCAGAACACCACCACCGCTTTGTTTGGGACTCGTCCTTAAAGATCTGTCAAATCTGTAGATATTAAAGCCAACACATGTAATCTCACAATCGGTTATATTATCATTAAGGTTACTTTCAGCAAATATTATAATGTTTATTATACAGAGTAAAGCCAGATAATTGAACAATGTAGGTTTAATAGGACTTACTTTTAAAATGACTTACAAATAAATGCGTACTTTATACTTAGTGCTTATAAAGGTTAAACATAAACATACGTCGGTTCTCTTGTAGTCAACGTATGTCCAATTGTCCAAATATATCGCCACACTCTTACGAGAACGTTTACAGCCCTAAGGCGCAATCTTAAAGAAGTGGGTCACTTTCTTCTGATGCATGGTGTTATAGCGACTTGACGCAGCGATGTTGAACCATTTACGCATAAACATACATCGACCGGTAACGCAGCAGAGTTTTGCTCCACATAACGTAGAGCCACATCCAGAGCTTTAGTGGCATCTGCGTATATCACTCGACCTGAGAGGGAAACTTCTTCCTCGCTTTCTTCATCTTCATTAGGGTTGCCTTGAGGTTGAACCAACTCTACAATGACTTAATCCGTAAATTCTTGGTACCCATTGTCGTCAGCTTCAATCCATTCTGTAATTGCACTATCTTCTTCGTTTTCACACCCTGGAAGTTATACAACTTCTAGGAGGTTATCTTGTAATGAAGATTGGAAAAATGGACCTTCTTTAGATCTAGCCACAACTTTTTCCACAATTTTCTAATTAAACTATCAGGCAGTTGTCCCAGACCTCAGCCACAGAATAAATAGCATCTTTTAGTGATTTTTTTTCAGGTTGTCAGTAATGAAACTTTCCTCGCCTTCTAATACAGTCCGTACCAAATTTTTTGTATGATACAGATTTGTAAACTGCAGAACACCCCGGTCCATGGGTTGCACTAGCGGGGTCACATTTGGTGGTAGGAAAACAGCTTTAATTTCGTCACATATAATCTCCATTACCTCAGGGTGTAAGGTAGTATTGTCTAAGAAAAAGAGGGCTCTTTTGGGAAGCCCCACTTCCTTATTGAATTTTCGAAACGGATGGTTTAACTAGTTTTTTAAATCATTCCTTAAAACGTACACTATTCATCCATGCTTTTCTTTTGGCCCTGAAATAAACAGGCAAAGCGTTCATGTTATTCAAAGCTTGTGGTTTTTTAGATTTGCCAACGACCGTTAACAGTGGCATCAATCTGAGATGGGTGTGAGAGGGAAAGAGTGAGACCGGTGCAGCGACTCAAAATTAACGACAACGAAAGCTTTGAATAAATTATAAGTTAACTTTCAGATAATCCGAACAGGCTGTCCCCCCAATTAGTTCGGATTTGTTGGGTTCTACCGTATAAGCAATTTTATTAAAATTCTAGATTTACTTTATTATCGGACACTGGAATTTTGCTTCTTTCAAGTATGTACACGAAAGATTGTCACCCTAATTTGTATCTCATGCTGAAATTATGCGATCCTACTGTATATTCAATTCAAATGTTAGAAATATGTGCTTGTTTGAGGATTGTTCAAGCCATTTTATATTGAATCGATTTTAGTTTTTTGTTATACAGGGTGAGTCATGAGGAACTGTACATACTCCTACCTCGTATAGAGGCCCCTATGGGGAATAACAAATGACCATTAAAAAGTGCCTGCTCCCATTGTTTAATAATATACAGGGCGAGTTTCGCATTTTGACAGAAATTTGTATTCGTCATAATTTTTGAACGATCAGATCGATGTGTCTCTTATTTTGGCCAATCGTTACACTATTACCACCTAATCAACTGATTTATTCAAACTAGAAAAAAATCAGGTCCGGCTTTAAAAAAATTAGTTCGTTTGGGTCTTTGAAAAAATTTAACCCTGTATACGCTTTTTGAAAACTCTAATATGAATTTTACAAATTAGACAAATAGGCAATTAAAATGGCATATTTATTTTTTTTCCGCACACTATTACTTAATTTTTTATAACAAAATCAAATTTGACTATGAATTAAAAGTTTGGTAAAGTGAACCATAGATTTAACAAAATTAACTTTTATTACCAAAATTAATTTTTTTTAACAAATATTTAATTTATGTTACCACCCAATCAACTGATTTATTCAAACTAGAAAAAAATCAGGCCCGGATTTAAAAAATAAGTTCGTTTTGGTCTTAGAAAAAAATTTCACCCTGTATACGCTTTTTGAAAACTTTAATATAAATTTTACAAATTAGACAAATAGGCAATTAAAATGGCGTATTTATTTTTTCCCCACACGATTACTTAATTTTTTATAAAAAAAAAATCAAATTTGACTATGAATAATTAAAAGTTTGGTAAAGTGAACCATAGATTTAAAAAAATTAACTTTTATTACCAAAATGAATTTGTTTTGAACAAATATTTAATTTATGTTACCACCCAATCAACTGATTTATTCAAACTAGAAAAAAATCAGGCCCGGATTTAAAAAATAAGTTCGTTTTGGTCTTAGAAAAAAATTTCACCCTGTATAAGCTTTTTGAAAACTTTAATATAAATTTTACAAATTAGACAAATAGGCAATTAAAATGGCATATTTATTTTTTCCCCACATGATTACTTAATTTTTTATAAAAAAAAATCAAATTTGACTATGAATAATTAAAAGTTTGGTAAAGTGAACCATAGATTTAAAAAAATTAACTTTTATTACCAAAATGAATTTTTTTTGAACAAATATTTAATTTATGTTACCACCCAATCAACTGATTTATTCAAACTAGAAAAAAATCAGGCCCGGACTTAAAAAATTAGTTCGTTTGGGTCTTAGAAAAAGTTTCACCCTGTATAGGTTTTTTGAAAACTATAATATGAATTTTACAAATAGGACAAATAGGCAATTAAAATGGCATACTTATTTTTTTCCCCACACGATTACTTAATTTTTTATATAAAAAATCAAATTTGACTATGAATAATTAAAAGTTTGGTAAGTGAACCATAGATAGATTTAAAAAACTTCACTTTTATTACAAAAATGAAGTTTTTTTGAACAAATATTTAATTTATGTTACCACCCAATCAACTGATTTATTCAAACTAGAAAAAAATCAGGCTCGGGTTTAAAAAATTAGTTCGTTTGGGTCTTAGAAAAAATTTCACCCTGTATACGTTTTTTGAAAACTCTAACATGAATTTTACAAATAGGACAAATAGGCAATTAAAATGGCATATTTATTTTTTCCCCACACGATTACTTAATTTTTTAATAAAAAATCAAATTTGACTATGCATAAAAAGTTTGGCAAAGTTTTTGCATAGATTTAAAAAAATTAACTTTTTTTACAAAAATTAATTTACAAAAACAATGTTTTTCTTATAATTAAAAGTTTTACCATTTTTTTTTCTATAACACGTCTAGATCTAAAACTCCCCATAACACTTCTTTTGGACTCTATAGTTTAGCATAGACGTGATCAAATAGATAAATTTTAAATTTTTTCACTTAATTTTTGCGATTTAACTTTGCAATTCACGAATCTGCACCGTTTATTTTTAAAAATTCATAACTTTTACGAGAAGAAGACTGAAAGTCTACAAAAATTTTCATAGTCTTCACAATGGTAAGAGATATGTGCTGTAAAAATTTCAGAAAAAAAAATATTAAAATGGAACAGAGTTGTAGCGAGTTAAACCGTGATTTCATTTTTTTTTCAATTTTTGGTTAAAATTCCGATTTTGACAAATTTGATTTTTTAATAAAAAATTAAGTAATCGTGTGAGGAAAAAAATAAATATTCCATTTTAATTGCCTACTTGTCCAATTTGTAAAATTCATATTAGAGTTTTCAAAAAGCGTATACAGGGTGAAATTTTTTTAAGACCAAAACGAACTAATTTTTTAAATCCGGGCCTGATTTTTCTCTAGTTTGAATAAATCAGTTGATTGGATGGTAACATAAATTAAATATTTGTTAAAAAAAATTAATTTTTGTAATAAAAGTTAATTTTCTTAAATCTATGATTCACTTTACCAAACTTTTAATTTCATAGTCAAATTTGATTTTTTTATAAACAATTAAGTAATCGTGTGCGGAAAAAAATAAATATGCCATTTTAATTGTATATTTGTCTAATTTGTAAAATTCATATTAGAGTTTTCAAAAAGCGTATACAGGGTGAAATTTTTTCTAAGACCCAAACGAACTAATTTTTTAAAGCCAGACCTGATTTTTTTCTAGTTTGAATAAATCAGTTGATTAGGTGGTAATAGTGTAACGATTGGCCAAAATAAGAGACACATCGATCTGACCGTTCAAAAATTATGACGAATACAAATTTCTGTCAAAATGCGAAACTCGCCCTGTATATTATTAAACAATGGGAGCAGACACTTTTTAATGGTCATTTGTTATTCCCCATAGGAGCCTCTATACGAGGTAAGAGTATGTACAGTTCCTCATGACTCACCTTGTATACACACTTTATCTCGAACATTCAATATATTAAGTTACGAATAATATTTGCTTCTCGATATAAACGGACATTCTTCCCCGTGAAGACGAGTCGCCTGTGTTCATTTAGTTAATAGGTCATAAATATTTCGTTCTTACTGTATTATACACCAATAACGAGGAATCCAAAGAATGTACTACAAGTCAAGGCGTCAAACAGGGATGCGTGCTAGTCCACTGCTATTCTCAGTGGTACTGGATGAAGCAATAAATAAAGCCAAGAGAAGAATGAGAAAAGTAACATTAGGATACTGGCAAATGAAAGAGACGCAGCTACTATTTGCAGACGACATGGTATTGATAGCAGAAAACAGAGAAGACTTACAGAACAATCTTGAAATCCTATAAGAACTATCCAACATAAATATGAAAATTAATACAGAGAAAACAAAAACAATGATAATTTCAAATACGAGGAAGACACACGCAATAGAATTAGACGGGAAACAACTAGTGCAAATGGAATATTTTAAATACCTAGGAGTAATAATTGAATCAAACAGTAAACAAGACATGGAAATAAACGAGAGAATGGGACGAACAGGAGGCTTATTTAACAGTATGAAAATATTTGTGGGGAAAAAAGATACCGGAGAAAGTAAAAACGGCAGTCGTTAGATCAGTAGTTAGACTAATAATCATGTATAGCAGTTAGACATGGACATTGACATGAAAATAGACGTATTTGACGTATTTCATTGACATGAAAATAGCAAACACAAAAAGGACAGACAAAATACGAAACGAAACAATCAGAGAAAACTTAAAACTAGAACCAACCAATGAAAAAATAGTAGAGGGACAGCTTAAATGGTTCGGGCACGTTTGTAAAATGTCGAACGGGAGACTAACAAAACGAGTGTTCGGAACGAGAGTGCAGGGGAAAAACAAAAAAAGAAGACCAAGAGTTATGTGGGTAGATGAAATCAGGAAAGCAGTCGAGAAGAAAGGTTTGACATTGGAAAGTGCAAGAAACCTAACACAAGATCGAAAAGCATGGAGACTACAATGCCAAACTTAACTCCACCAGCCTTACACCTTTTTTTTTCACAATTTTTTTTATTACATATTTTAATTTACAATCTGCTTCATCGAAGCTATAAGCAAATAGTTTGAATGTTAAATACATGAGGGAGAAGCTGCCCTGTGGAAACCCTCCTATTATAATTTTTTACATTTGATCACAATATGTATATTTAATTTATTAAATCTGTTGGCCATAGTTTCTTCAGTCGTCTTGCGAATTCGGGAGGAGTGTTCAGCAGTCTTGCTTCATCATTTGGATGACTTCTCAGTTCATCAAAGTAGCTCTTTGTGATCCTTGGAATATTTCTTCCTCTACCAAGGGTGTAGCTGAGTCCTCGTGTAGGGTTTTATTGCTTACATACCAGGGTGCGTTGAATATCATCCTCAATATTTTTGATTGGACTCTTTGTATTATCTTGATATTTGATGGTTTTGAGCAACCCCAGAGTTGAACACCATAGGTCCAAATTGGTTTTATCATAGTTTTATACAGGAGCAGTTTATTTTCAATATTGAGTTTTGATTTTCGACCAATAAGCCAGCTCATTTGTCGTATTTTGATGTTGATCTGGGTTTTCTTGACTTGAATGTGCGGCTTCCATGTTAATCTTTTGTCAAGGGTTAGTCCCAAATATTTGACTTGTGTGCTGACTGGTAATTGTGTATCATTTAGTGTTATTGTTGGACATACATCCCTTCGGTTTGTAAATGTAACTTGGGTTGACTTCGTTTCATTTACTTTCACCTTCCATTTGTTGAGCCATGTTCCCAATTGGTCAAGGTGGTTTTACAGTTGTGCAGACGCGATAATAGGGTCCTCATTGACAGCGATTATGGTGGTGTCATCAGCGAATGTTGAAATTTGGGTTGTTTCAGTGGTTGGGATATCTGCGGTAAATAATAGGTAAAGAAGAGGGCCCAGGACACTACCCTGTGGTACACCTGATTTAATGGGAAAATATGTGGAAGTTGCTGTGTTATATTTTACTTGGAAGTAACGATCTTGAATGTAGGATTTCATGATTAGGTAGTGGGGGGTTGGAAGAATACATTTGAGTTGTATAAAAGTCCAGTATGCCATACTCGATCAAATGCCTTTTCTACATCTAAGAATGCCGCTGTGCAATATTTTTTTTCCTCAATAGCAGTAAGGATTTTTGTTATAATTCTATGAGTCTGTTGTGTTGTGGAGTGTCTCTCTCTAAAACCAAACTGGTGTGTGGGTATTTCTACATCTAGGTTAATGTCATTCTTCAGTCTACCAAGTAGTAGTCTTTCGAAGATCTTAGACATTATCGGCAACAAGCTGATTGGTCGATAGGATGATGTTTTATTTGGAGGTTTACCCGGTTTGTGAATCATTATTATTTGCGCAAATTTCCATGTGATTGGGAAATATGTCAGTCTGAGTGCACTATTGTATATTTTAGTTAGCATGACCAATGCTCTTCTCGGAAGATGTTTCAGTATTAATCCTGTTATTAGGTCAAATCCAGGTGCTTTGTGGTTATTGCATTTTTCTATTTCTAGTTTAACTTCTGATGTATTGAATGGTGTTATTGGGAGCGTCATAGGGCAAGCACTATCCAGGAAGTCTCTTATTAAGTTTTCATCATCATTATTCTCTACTTGGTGTTCTTTAAAAATACCAGCTAAGTATTCTGCAAATGCTGAAGCTTTTTCCTCGTCTGATCTTCCCCAAGTACCATCATCTTTCTTAATTGGCGAGTTGTGTTCTGTAGGTGTGTTTTGTGTTTTGTTGCCTTCCATATTGGGTGATCTTCTTTAGACAAGGTACTAATGTAGTGTTCAAATGTGGCATTGCGAGCCTCATTTAGCGCTGTTTTTAATTGTCTGGTTAATCGATTATATTCGTGTTTGTCATTAATGTTGCTGCTTCTTTGTCATCTACCTCTTGCTCTTCGTTTTTCGACTATTAGTTGTCTAATATAATTCGAAGTGGTATTTTTGTTTTCATGCTTTGGAGTTGATGGTGTAGCTCGATATGCAGCTTGCTGAATTTGACAAGTGAAGTGGTTTATAGCCTTATCTATGTCATCTTTTCTTTGAGTCTGATTCCAAGATTTATATTCGTGTCAAGCTGGTACTTGAATTCACACCAATTAGTTTTAGGGGAAGTCAACTTGGGTATTTCAGGTCGTTTGATTATGTGGGTGCTGATTGTTGCTATGATTGGTGTGTGTGGTCAGACGAGAGATCCCAATTTGCTTCTATGTTTGTGTATTTTGCTGCAATTCCTTTTAGGATGAAGAAGTCGAGTAGATCTGGTAGTCTATTTGTATCGGACGGCCAGTACGTTGGTTGTCCCGTCGATAAGTAGGTGCAGTTTGTGTTGTTGATGGCATCTAGTAGGCTTCTGCCTTTTGGTGTAATGAGTCGTGAACCCCAATTCGTATGCTTAGCATTCCAATCACCTCCAACAATGAATTTGTTACCTAGCTTGTTGAATAGTTCTTCGTATTCTTCAGTTGTGATTCTATGTCTAGGAGGGCTATAAATTGCAGCAATTTCGAAGTTCCAAGGCGTGGCATTTATATTAAGTATTGTTGCTTGTAGCTTATCTGTTTTATGTTCCGGCATTTGATGATGTTGTATATTGTTCCTTATAATTATTGCAGATCCTCCATGGGCTGTTCCATCTGGGTGACTAGTGTGGTAGACTGAGTATTGAGGTATTTTAATTACGCTTCTTTCTGTGAAATGCGTTTCGGATACAAAGAGGATGTCTATTATGTTGTCCTCTAGGAATTGGATTACTTCTGCTTTATGGTTTGCTAAACCATTTGCGTTCCATTCGGCTATTCGAACAGATCTAATGAATTTTATTAATTAATGTTGTTAGATTTAATGTTAAGATTTGATGCGAATTTTACAAATAGGACAAATAGGCAATTAAAATGGCATATTTATTTTTTCCCCACACGATTACTTAATTTTTTAATAAAAAATCAAATTTGACTATGCATAAAAAGTTTGGCAAAGTTTTTGCATAGATTTAAAAAAATTAACTTTTTTTACAAAAATTAATTTACAAAAACAATGTTTTTCTTATAATTAAAAGTTTTACCATTTTTTTTTCTATAACACGTCTAGATCTAAAACTCCCCATAACACTTCTTTTGGACTCTATAGTTTAGCATAGACGTGATCAAATAGATAAATTTTAAATTTTTTCACTTAATTTTTGCGATTTAACTTTGCAATTCACGAATCTGCACCGTTTATTTTTAAAAATTCATAACTTTTACGAGAAGAAGACTGAAAGTCTACAAAAATTTTCATAGTCTTCACAATGGTAAGAGATATGTGCTGTAAAAATTTCAGAAAAAAAAATATTAAAATGGAACAGAGTTGTAGCGAGTTAAACCGTGATTTCATTTTTTTTTCAATTTTTGGTTAAAATTCCGATTTTGACAAATTTGATTTTTTAATAAAAAATTAAGTAATCGTGTGAGGAAAAAAATAAATATTCCATTTTAATTGCCTACTTGTCCAATTTGTAAAATTCATATTAGAGTTTTCAAAAAGCGTATACAGGGTGAAATTTTTTTAAGACCAAAACGAACTAATTTTTTAAATCCGGGCCTGATTTTTCTCTAGTTTGAATAAATCAGTTGATTGGATGGTAACATAAATTAAATATTTGTTAAAAAAAATTAATTTTTGTAATAAAAGTTAATTTTCTTAAATCTATGATTCACTTTACCAAACTTTTAATTTCATAGTCAAATTTGATTTTTTTATAAACAATTAAGTAATCGTGTGCGGAAAAAAATAAATATGCCATTTTAATTGTATATTTGTCTAATTTGTAAAATTCATATTAGAGTTTTCAAAAAGCGTATACAGGGTGAAATTTTTTCTAAGACCCAAACGAACTAATTTTTTAAAGCCAGACCTGATTTTTTTCTAGTTTGAATAAATCAGTTGATTAGGTGGTAATAGTGTAACGATTGGCCAAAATAAGAGACACATCGATCTGACCGTTCAAAAATTATGACGAATACAAATTTCTGTCAAAATGCGAAACTCGCCCTGTATATTATTAAACAATGGGAGCAGACACTTTTTAATGGTCATTTGTTATTCCCCATAGGAGCCTCTATACGAGGTAAGAGTATGTACAGTTCCTCATGACTCACCCTGTATACACACTTTATCTCGAACATTCAATATATTAAGTTACGAATAATATTTGCTTCTCGATATAAACGGACATTCTTCCCCGTGAAGACGAGTCGCCTGTGTTCATTTAGTTAATAGGTCATAAATATTTCGTTCTTACTGTATTATACACCAATAACGAGGAATCCAAAGAATGTACTACAAGTCAAGGCGTCAAACAGGGATGCGTGCTAGTCCACTGCTATTCTCAGTGGTACTGGATGAAGCAATAAATAAAGCCAAGAGAAGAATGAGAAAAGTAACATTAGGATACTGGCAAATGAAAGAGACGCAGCTACTATTTGCAGACGACATGGTATTGATAGCAGAAAACAGAGAAGACTTACAGAACAATCTTGAAATCCTATAAGAACTATCCAACATAAATATGAAAATTAATACAGAGAAAACAAAAACAATGATAATTTCAAATACGAGGAAGACACACGCAATAGAATTAGACGGGAAACAACTAGTGCAAATGGAATATTTTAAATACCTACGAGTAATAATTGAATCAAACAGTAAACAAGACATGGAAATAAACGAGAGAATGGGACGAACAGGAGGCTTATTTAACAGTATGAAAATATTTGTGGGGAAAAAAGATACCGGAGAAAGTAAAAACGGCAGTCGTTAGATCAGTAGTTAGACTAATAATCATGTATAGCAGTTAGACATGGACATTGACATGAAAATAGACGTATTTGACGTATTTCATTGACATGAAAATAGCAAACACAAAAAGGACAGACAAAATACGAAACGAAACAATCAGAGAAAACTTAAAACTAGAACCAACCAATGAAAAAATAGTAGAGGGACAGCTTAAATGGTTCGGGCACGTTTGTAAAATGTCGAACGGGAGACTAACAAAACGAGTGTTCGGAACGAGAGTGCAGGGGAAAAACAAAAAAAGAAGACCAAGAGTTATGTGGGTAGATGAAATCAGGAAAGCAGTCGAGAAGAAAGGTTTGACATTGGAAAGTGCAAGAAACCTAACACAAGATCGAAAAGCATGGAGACTACAATGCCAAACTTAACTCCACCAGCCTTACACCTTTTTTTTTCACAATTTTTTTTATTACATATTTTAATTTACAATCTGCTTCATCGAAGCTATAAGCAAATAGTTTGAATGTTAAATACATGAGGGAGAAGCTGCCCTGTGGAAACCCTCCTATTATAATTTTTTACATTTGATCACAATATGTATATTTAATTTATTAAATCTGTTGGCCATAGTTTCTTCAGTCGTCTTGCGAATTCGGGAGGAGTGTTCAGCAGTCTTGCTTCATCATTTGGATGACTTCTCAGTTCATCAAAGTAGCTCTTTGTGATCCTTGGAATTTCTTCCTCTACCAAGGGTGTAGCTGAGTCCTCGTGTAGGGTTTTATTGCTTACATACCAGGGTGCGTTGAATATCATCCTCAATATTTTTGATTGGACTCTTTGTATTATCTTGATATTTGATGGTTTTGAGCAACCCCAGAGTTGAACACCATAGGTCCAAATTGGTTTTATCATAGTTTTATACAGGAGCAGTTTATTTTCAATATTGAGTTTTGATTTTCGACCAATAAGCCAGCTCATTTGTCGTATTTTGATGTTGATCTGGGTTTTCTTGGCTTGAATGTGCGGCTTCCATGTTAATCTTTTGTCAAGGGTTAGTCCCAAATATTTGACTTGTGTGCTGACTGGTAATTGTGTATCATTTAGTGTTATTGTTGGACATACATCCCTTCGGTTTGTAAATGTAACTTGGGTTGACTTCGTTTCATTTACTTTCACCTTCCATTTGTTGAGCCATGTTCCCAATTGGTCAAGGTGGTTTTACAGTTGTGCAGACGCGATAATAGGGTCCTCATTGACAGCGATTATGGTGGTGTCATCAGCGAATGTTGAAATTTGGGTTGTTTCAGTGGTTGGGATATCTGCGGTAAATAATAGGTAAAGAAGAGGGCCCAGGACACTACCCTGTGGTACACCTGATTTAATGGGAAAATATGTGGAAGTTGCTGTGTTATATTTTACTTGGAAGTAACGATCTTGAATGTAGGATTTCATGATTAGGTAGTGGGGGGTTGGAAGAATACATTTGAGTTTGTATAAAAGTCCAGTATGCCATACTCGATCAAATGCCTTTTCTACATCTAAGAATGCCGCTGTGCAATATTTTTTTTCCTCAATAGCAGTAAGGATTTTTGTTATAATTCTATGAGTCTGTTGTGTTGTGGAGTGTCTCTCTCTAAAACCAAACTGGTGTGTGGGTATTTCTACATCTAGGTTAATGTCATTCTTCAGTCTACCAAGTAGTAGTCTTTCGATGATCTTAGACATTATCGGCAACAAGCTGATTGGTCGATAGGATGATGTTTTATTTGGAGGTTTACCCGGTTTGTGAATCATTATTATTTGCGCAAATTTCCATGTGATTGGGAAATATGTCAGTCTGAGTGCACTATTGTATATTTTAGTTAGCATGACCAATGCTCTTCTCGGAAGATGTTTCAGTATTAATCCTGTTATTAGGTCAAATCCAGGTGCTTTGTGGTTATTGCATTTTTCTATTTCTAGTTTAACTTCTGATGTATTGAATGGTGTTATTGGGAGCGTCATAGGGCAAGCACTATCCAGGAAGTCTCTTATTAAGTTTTCATCATCATTATTCTCTACTTGGTGTTCTTTAAAAATACCAGCTAAGTATTCTGCAAATGCTGAAGCTTTTTCCTCGTCTGATCTTCCCCAAGTACCATCATCTTTCTTAATTGGCGAGTTGTGTTCTGTAGGTGTGTTTTGTGTTTTGTTGCCTTCCATATTGGGTGATCTTCTTTAGACAAGGTACTAATGTAGTGTTCAAATGTGGCATTGCGAGCCTCATTTAGCGCTGTTTTTAATTGTCTGGTTAATCGATTATATTCGTGTTTGTCATTAATGTTGCTGCTTCTTTGTCATCTACCTCTTGCTCTTCGTTTTTCGACTATTAGTTGTCTAATATAATTCGAAGTGGTATTTTTGTTTTCATGCTTTGGAGTTGATGGTGTAGCTCGATATGCAGCTTGCTGAATTTGACAAGTGAAGTGGTTTATAGCCTTATCTATGTCATCTTTTCTTTGAGTCTGATTCCAAGATTTATATTCGTGTCAAGCTGGTACTTGAATTCACACCAATTAGTTTTAGGGGAAGTCAACTTGGGTATTTCAGGTCGTTTGATTATGTGGGTGCTGATTGTTGCTATGATTGGTGTGTGGTCAGACGAGAGATCCCAATTTGCTTCTATGTTTGTGTATTTTGCTGCAATTCCTTTTAGGATGAAGAAGTCGAGTAGATCTGGTAGTCTATTTGTATCGGACGGCCAGTACGTTGGTTGTCCCGTCGATAAGTAGGTGCAGTTTGTGTTGTTGATGGCATCTAGTAGGCTTCTGCCTTTTGGTGTAATGAGTCGTGAACCCCAATTCGTATGCTTAGCATTCCAATCACCTCCAACAATGAATTTGTTACCTAGCTTGTTGAATAGTTCTTCGTATTCTTCAGTTGTGATTCTATGTCTAGGAGGGCTATAAATTGCAGCAATTTCGAAGTTCCAAGGCGTGGCATTTATATTAAGTATTGTTGCTTGTAGCTTATCTGTTTTATGTTCCGGCATTTGATGATGTTGTATATTGTTCCTTATAATTATTGCAGATCCTCCATGGGCTGTTCCATCTGGGTGACTAGTGTGGTAGACTGAGTATTGAGGTATTTTAATTACGCTTCTTTCTGTGAAATGCGTTTCGGATACAAAGAGGATGTCTATTATGTTGTCCTCTAGGAATTGGATTACTTCTGCTTTATGGTTTGCTAAACCATTTGCGTTCCATTCGGCTATTCGAACAGATCTAATGAATTTTATTAATTAATGTTGTTAGCGTGGTAAGGATCATGCTGTTTTGATTCATTAGTTGGGTGAACATTGCTTTAAATTCGTTTAAGAATAAGTTCATCTGAGACCCTATGTCAGCTACTTGATTTCCTGCTCTTACTGCTTAGGCATAGGATTGGGTTCCATTCTGTTGTTGGTACTGTGATTGTTGACTCTGATACTGTGAAGTTGGTGCTGGGTTAACATTTTGATGTGGGTTATGATTATTATGGGTTGACTGATTTCCACGTTGTCTATTATTTCTTACATTTTGCAAGTCCTTGTAAATTACGCAGCCTTTATAGTTTGCAGTGTGTTCTCCGTTACACAGGGCACATTTTGCTGGTGTATTTCTGGGTTTTGTACATTCTGGCGTTGGATGACTTCCTCCACATTTCACGCATGCGTAAGGTCTTGTACAATACGCTTTTGTGTGTCCATAACGTTGACAGCGCTGACACTGTGTTATATTTTTCTTTCTGTGAGGAGGTTCAAAGCTGACTTTCATATTGCCGATAGAATCCAGTGTATAAATGTGTTTGTTGTTTTCTTTCGGTTCTAGGTCCACATAGAACATTGACAGTGGTGATTTATTGACTCTGTGTAATACGTTAATGATATTACGGACAGTATGCCCTGATTTAGCTAGTTCACTTTTTATTTCTTCAACTGGCATCGAGTGGTGTAAATTTCTTATAACTACCCTATAAGCTCTATCTTGTTTTGCTTGGTATGTGTGGTGAACTATTTTGCTACTATTTAAATGCTGTATAAGTTTTCTGTATGACTCAATAGTTTTTGTGTTTATTTTTATTGTGTCATTTGGGAGAGCTTTCGACTGGTAGTCTTCTGCTTTAATGACTGTCGATAGGTTTTCAGTCATCTTTTTGATATCATTTACCCCATAGATAAATATAGGTGGAGGTTTAGGTGTTACTGGTGTGTTATTATTATCAGTTAAGTTTTCTAATGGTTCAAATCTGTTGTTTGTACTCACTTGCATTGTTGTTGTGTTACCATCTTTGGGGTTTGCTTTTCTTTTTTTTGTAATTTTTTTGACTGTTTGCAAATCATGGACATTTTATATGGTTTCGTCGTCTTCGTCGCTTGAGTTTTCCATGACAAGTTCCTCTCCACTGAGGATGTATTGGGAAGCATTTGATGTATTTGGTTGATCCATTTGAGGTGCAGGGAGGTTTTGGTTATATTGGTGATTATTGTTTGGGAATGGAGTAGGCGGGATATACTGGTTTGTTGTCTGTTGGCTGCTCGGGAATCCATAAAATGGGGGCGATATTACTGGAGGTTGTTGAGGCTGTGTATATATTTGGGGCACATTATACAACCCCCCATTTGGCACTTGATTTTGGTGGTACATTTCCTTAATATAGTACGCCACTGAGTTCAAAATTAATCACATAAATAGTAATTTAGAATTAATCACTCAAATCGTTTTTTACTTTTTATTTCACTAATTACCATAAACTAGTCCCGGCCGATAGCCGAGACCGGCACAAAAACTTGGAACTTGGATCTCGAGAGCGATATGGTACGTCTTTACTGCTCGGAATCCAAATACACACTAGCCTTACACCTAAAGGTAGACTAAGTAAGTAAATATCTCGTTCTCGTGGATCGGCAACTGACTTTCCTAATGCATAAAAAAGACCGGTAATTATTTCTTGTATAAGGGCTTGTTTATATGTAGGCGATTTGTCAACGTCGACTGCGCGGTTTACCTGTTTTACTTGATCTCACCCTAATGCCGCCTTTGAAGTTTCACCCTAATACCAAGTAAAACAGGGGCAAAACAGGTAACCCGCGACGTCGACGTTGGCAAACCGCCGGCATATAAACAAGCCCTAAGATATAGACTGACAACCTGTTCGACTAAGTAAACAAGAATCAGGTTTTTTCCTTCCATGCCAAAAGTAATAACAGAGTTGACATCTCAGACCAGAGTTAATTCTCCCATTGCTGATTCGTCCATCACTAATTATTAGTGATGGGCAGAATCGAATACTTTCAAGGATCGAGAACTTAGTACGCAAGAACTGCTAAGAATAAAAATTTTTTTGAGTACTGTGAACCAGATTCACTTTTAAAGATGATTTAAAATATAAATTCTGTTTTAAATTCATCAATTTGTTTACAAAAATGTGACAGGTTGAATTGAGCACCATCACTAAGTTAAATGTTACTTTTTCTACAATCACTATTCACAATGCACTTTTCTGCACAGTTTTATGTTAGCAAACTTGATATTTTCTCACAGTATAAGATATTTGACATTAGTGTGCAGAAAAGTGACGTTTCTGTGCCGGAAAGTTCTTTTCTGCACAGTTGACTACCTCATTCTGAGTAACGTTATATTCTGTTTACATCCGTGGTTAAAGTTTAGACAAATATATAACCTATAAGACAATTTATTATATTTAACTATAGAATAGAAATTAAATTATGGATGTTACAACTGTTTTATTTTACAATTTTATTCTTATTGAACATTTTATAATTATCAAATAACCAATAAGGATTTAGCAACCTCTGCAAGATACGTTGAATGAAGTAGGTTTTGTGTAAATCCGTAACGGCATAAATATAACGTTAAAATATGACTCTACTGTATTATAATTTTTTAAAATAGTTTAAATTTAAACAAATTAAGGCAGTGCATTACTGTTTTAACTGATTTCTGTTCAATTTGTTTACATATAAGGAATTTAAATTGATTAGTATTAATTACATACAGTTTAAAATTTATCACATATTATTATAATTAATCTTCGTTTGGAAATTGTGATTTTTATTTTTAGGAAAATCTGTGGTTGTATAAAAAGTATAGTGTGTAACACGTGCAGAAAGGTGATTTCTCACTCGTTTGAATTGCGGCACTCGCTTGCGCTCGTACCGCAACTTTTCAAACTCGTGAGAAATTAGTACCTTTCTGCACTTGTTGCACAATATACTATTATATACCTACTTATTTATTATATACAAATAAATAAAACAAAAAAATACGAAAAAATATTTTTAGAAACGCTTTTCTTTAGTTACGAGTGACTAAATTTAAACATATTATAAAAAAATCAACTAAAAAGCAAAAAATAAAAAAAATTTAAAAAATCTAACACATTCGTCAAAAAAAATGCGTGGCACATCTTCATCGAATAAACGGTTTTCGCGCCACGCTTTTCTTTAACGGTCTTAAACTTTTCAAACATTAAAATATATCGTCATGTTTATTAAAATATGTATAAAACATATGATGTACAAACATGAAAAGTAGTCGGAGTCGGCAAAAAGTTTGAAACTTTATTGTTTATTTATGAAGCATAACGTAAACAATTAACGTAAAAAGTGAAATTATGTATAGTTCATATAATTAGCTACAATCTGTAAAAGTTTCAAGTTTCTTTATTGTAAAAAACAAGAGAATTTAAACATTTTTCGTTAAAATCGTTTTTTATTTAAACAAGTAATAAACAAAAAAATTTTTTATTGACTATTCGTGTATTGTTCCCGCAAATGCATATGTCTGCAAATTTTTAGTCATTTGCATTGAAGAAAAGGCAGTCAAATTAACGTCCAAATAAACGCCGATTTATATATAAACAAATACACTCACCGGCACAAAATTCCGCCACCCAAAATTTTTGATTAATTTTGACAATTTATAACTTTATTATTTGTGCTCCGATTTTCAAGATTCTTGCACCAGTTTGTAGGTACATGTATTGATATATCGTTTCGTATTATTCCGGTAACACAAAAATTTTGCTTGCATGGCATTATACAGGGGTGAATGGAAGCGTTGTATTTTCTCCTATCTTTAAGTTTGGTACAGTTATGGCCCTGGTAGATGGTACTATCAGGCTATTCCCCAGGCAAGGATAACACATCTTTATTCGATGCCAAACATATTGCGAGCAGTCGTTGCTGAAAGAGGTGGATATACACGCTATTGAATTATTTTGTTTTGTTGTTAACTTTGTTTTGTTTTATTAATTTTAGTGCGTTTGATATTTTTAATTAAAAAAACCTTCAAAGCAGTTTTTTTATTTACATGTCTTACAAGAAAAGAGATATTCGGATAATTCAAAAAACAAAACCTTAGTGATACCTCCACGATAATACAAAAGGAGTATGAAACAAAATCAGGCCTCCAATTTTTCCACAGAATTTTTTAAAGTTAGGAGAAAATACAAGGGGTCCGGACAAATAATCCCGGACAAAAAATCCCCACAAATAGTCCCCGGACAAAAAATCCCGATCAAAAAGTCCCCACAAATTTTTTTGGACAAAATATCCCCACAAATAATCCCGGACAGAAAATCCCTAAGAAATGTTTGCTGTTGAATAGTTCTCTAAAAGTTTTGCCGTGAATGGTGGAAGATATGGGAAATAAGCTAAGGATGTGGGAATGATGTTGTAATTGGCTTAAATCTTTTGATCACTCTGCTTTGAGTAACTCTGTTCAGAACATTGTCTATTCATGATAATAACTAACAACTATACTGAAAACAATAATCTTGATTATACTAATGTAAAAATCCGTTCCACGCATCGCCATAAAAGTTATTCAAAGCTTTTCGATTATTTTGACTTTTTTGTTGGTTTTGGGAACAAATTTATGGGCATTACTATTCGATATCAGGTTTTCAGAAAACGTAATTAAGGATCTGTGTGCATCCATAAAAAAACTTTAAAAATTTATCCATAAATCAAACCAGACATGGCTGTTCGGGGAGATGCCAGATGGGAGAAGATCTGTAGGGCTGCCTAGAAAAAGGTGGAAAGATGCAGTCTGGCGGCCTAGAAAAAGGTGGAAAAGTTATAACGCCATTGATGATGAGGATGACTAAATATTTTTGACGTTAAACTTACAAAAAGGAACAGAATTTTTTGCATTACAATCAAGATTATCGTTTTCTGGACCAGCAGTTATCATCACGAATAGACAATAAGTACAACATGATTCCCAATGCCTTAGCTTATTCCCCATATCTTCCACGATTTTTAAAAAACTCACAATTGGAATTCGACATTTGGTAATCGAAATTACAATGTATGCTTAATTTTAATCGCTAATCATTATTTTCATGCCGAAAACTGGTTTCATGGCGATTGCTATACTTTTAGAGAACTATTCGGTAGCAAAAAATTTTCTTGAGAATTGTTTGTCCGGGATTATTTGTGGGGATATTTTGTCCAAAAAAATTTGTGGGGATTTTTTGTGGGGATTTTTTGTCCGGGGATTATTTGTCCGGGGATTATTTGTGGGGATTTTTTGTGGGGATTTTTTGTCCGGGGATTTTTTGTCCGGGGATAATTTGTGGGGATTTTTTGTCCGGGATTATTTGTCCGGGGATTATTTGTCCTAGCTTCAAATACAACGCTTCCATTCACCCCGTATAATGCCATCTAAGCTAAAAATTTATGTTCCGGAATAATAACAAAAAACATATATACATGTACCTACAAAATGATGTAAAAATCTTGAAAATCGAAGTACAAATAAGAAAGTTATAGACTGTCAAACTTAATCAAAAATTTTGGGTGGCGGAATTTTGTGCCGGTGAGTGTATATGAGCGTTCAAAATTTGAAACTTTATTGTTTATTTATGAAGCATAACGTAAACAATTAACTTAAAAAAGTGAAACTATGTATAGTTCATATCATTAGCTACAATCCGTAAAAGTTTCAAGTTTCTACATTGTAAAAAACAAGAGAATTTAACCATTTTCCATTAAAATCGTTTTTTTTTATTTAAACAATTAATAAACATAATTTTTTTTTATTGACTATTCGTGTATTGTTCCCGCGAATGCATATGTCTGCAAATTTTCATTCATTTGCATTGAAGAAAAGTCAGTTAAATTAACGTCTAAAGATTTGATGCAAACTATTGAAGTAAAGAAAAGCGTTTAAAAAGCATACCTTTTAAATCTTGTACGGTGTTTTGAAGTTGTCTCCTCGCTATCTCACTTTGCAAATAATCTTTACGTAACTTCTCGTTTGTAGTTTTCAAATCAATACATTCATTATTACTACTTCTTAATTCATCTATTAATCTGTTATTTTCTTCTTGTAATTTATTGCACTTCGTTGTAATTTCAGTATTTAATGTTCTTAGTGTTGCACAATCAGTTTTTACAGTTTTTATTTCTGTTTGTAAATCACAATTTTCCGTATCTTTATTGGCAATTATTTCATCAAAATTTTTTCTAATCTCTTCAGTAGCTAAAGACAAAGAAAAAAGCTGAATTTAGCAAAAAATATACATAAAAAAAGTATTTTTTGGCGCTACAAAACAGCCAAAGAGCACCAAAGTAATTATTGAGCCCCAACATTACCTACCAAATTTTAAAATGTCTCAAAAATAATATTTGGCAACCAAAAATATTTGGTGCTCAATAATACTGAGCACCAAAAAATAAGAACGAATTATCAACATGTACACACAACAAGCCAGCTCCTAGAATGCAACAGAAGAGCCACTAACAATGGATTAGAATCTTTTAATAGGGTTATTAAACACAGTAACACACTTTGAGACCGCTGTCTTCTTTCTCGTTTTTTATTGCTTCTGAAAAGGTAACTGATTGGTCAAGTAAATATAAACTGCGAAACTACATGGTTTCAAAGCAGCCAAATGTGACTTTAAAACAATGGACAAATACCAGTGGGCTAAAATCAGAACACTGGTAGAAAAAACCACGGAATACAGGGTGTCCCGAAAAGATTGGTCATAAATTATACCACACATTCTGGGGTCAAAAATAGTTCAATTGAACCTAACTTACCTTAGTACAAATGTGCTCATAAAAAAAGTTACAGCCTTTTGAAGTTATAAAATGAAAATCGATTTTTTTCAATATATCGAATACTTTTAGAGATTGTTTATTGAAAATGGACATGTATCATTCTTATGGTAGGAACATCTTAAAACAAAATTATAGTGAAATTTGTCCACCCCATAAAAAATTTATGGGGGTTTTGTTCCCTTAAACCCCCCCAAACTTTTGTGTACGTTCTAATTAATTCATTATTGTGGTACCATTAGTTAAACACAACGTTTTTAACACTTTTTTGCCTCCGAGTATTTTTTCGATAAGCCAGTTTTTACCGAGCTGCGGCTTCTTTTTCAATATATTTACGTAAAAATTTTATGGGGGTTTTGTTCCTTTAAACCCCCTAAATGTTTGTGTACGTTCCAATAATTAAACTATTACATATTTTGGTACCATTAGTTAAACACAGTGTTTTTAAAACTTTTGCCTCTTAGTCTTTTTTCATGTCACCTTTTCTTGAGATGTAGCTTCTTTTTCAAAATATACCTAAAAATGTAAATTATAAATAAATTTTCAGATTATTAACAGGTCGCTATAATCGTATACCATATACCTACAAATATGTGGTGGATTCGACAAATATTCAAAATATCTCGATAAACACTGGCTTATCGAAAAAGTACTAAGAGGCAAAAAAGTTTTAAAAACATTGTGTTTAACCAATGGTGTCACAATAATAATTTAATTGGAACGTACACAAAAGTTTGGGGGGTTTAAGGGAACAAAACCCCCATAAAATTTTTATGGGGTGCACAAATTTCACTTTAATTTTTTTTTAAGATGTTGCTGCCATAAAAATGCCACATGTCCATTTTCAATAAAAAATCTCCGAGAGTTTTCGATATATGAAAAAAAATCGATTTTTATTTTCTAACTTCAATGGGCTGTAACTTTTTTTGTGTGCACTATTGTATATAGGTAAGTGAGGTTCAATCAACCTATTTTTGACCCCAGAATCTGTGGTATAATTTATGACCAATCTTTTCGGGACACTTTGTATAATGTACCTTTACATATGGCATTTATTGACTTTCACAAGGCTTTCGACAGTATTGAAACCTGATCCTTTTTGTCAGCCTTAAGGGATGCTCGAATAGACTCACGGTACACTACACTCATTAAAAACATTTATGAACAGGCCACATTCCACATCAAAATCAATGAAGACGAAAAAACCGAAAAAATACGCGTTGGTAAAGGTATTAGACAAAGTGATACTATTTCACCAAAACTTTTTACCTTAGCATTGGAAAATGTATTCAAACAGCTCGACTGGGGCGAAAAAGGTCTAAACATTGATGGTGTATGTTTGAGTCATTTGAGGTTTGCGGACGACATAGTATTATTCAGTACAGATATCAAGGAACTGGAGCAAATGATGAAGGAATTAAACCAGCAATCAAATAAAATAGATCTCAAAATGAATCTTCAGAAAACAAAAATAATGAGTAATGTACAATAGGGTGGGCTGAAAAAAATAAATGTTTTTTTTTTCAAGTGCTATACCGCGAAAAACTTGCATATATACTTCATAAATAAAATGCAACTGAGAAAAAAATTATTTTTTCAATATCACGGTAGCGCAATGCAATTAAAATAGTTCGTTTTTTGAAAAAAACTTGGATTTTTAAAATTTTTTCTCCGGTGTAAAAACTTTAAATAATCAATCGCTATAGTGAAAAAACTGTATAATTTGACTTAGAAAACAGAAATACACAATGAACCAGTTTAAAAAACAATGTTTACGGTAGCGCAAACAGCTTTAAATAACGGATAATTACGCTAAAAGGCGCAGTTTACAACACTGCCGTCCTGCGACAGTTTACTCACAATGCCTTTTAATAAAAAGATTTCTTTTAATTTATTTGTTGTTTAAAGTGTGGGGACTGCAAATTAATAATTCAAATTCCTTTTAACATAGTTTATTAGCATCAACTTAAATCATAGCATTACAAATCTTTCATGAAAATTGTTATTGAAAATTCAAAAAGGAATTTTGATTAGTAGAATATATTTCATCACTAAGTCCATAATCATTCTTGTTTAGGAAGTTTGAAGGCTGATTTGCTTTCAAAGCATGGCATAGCTGCTCTTGACTGTAGTGTAGTTCGGATGAGCCCATCTCTTGCTTCAAAACCAACTACTTTTTGTGAAGCGCTGGTTACAAGTTTGATGCATCGTTCAACCGCTTGCGTATGACAAGGAAATTTGTCGAATCTCCATTCAGCTGCGGTGTCCCCAGTGAAGATTTTTGCACGAATTTCTTCGTCGCTGATTCTTCTTAGTAATGGTGGTGGTGACAATGTGGTGGCAGTCCAGTCAATCAGTTCACTGTACTCTGTGGCTTGAAAATTTAATTTGGGTGGATGGAAAGCTCTAATTGACTTTCTTTTGGGTGCTGATGTCCTGGCCTTTATGATTCGTCTCAATCCCAATTCTCTTATGTGAGTTCTTTTATCTACTATCATACTCAACATCAAGTTTTCTGGGTGGGCAAAGTAAGCGTTCCTTTCAATAACGGGGTCTATTACTTGAAGCAGATTTTCAGGCAGGAATCTTGAGGATTTTACAGTTTGAAATATGTGTTCTGGTCCATCAGTTAAGTACTTGCTTTTTTTGATATTGAACCAAACAGGCATGTATGACTTCAGAATAAAATGAACTACGATTTTATGTTCGTCTGATGGATATTCAACACTCACATACAATCTTAGAATCCTGTTAGCCATTGTTAGCCATCTTGCGTGAGAGAGTGGGCCAGGTTCACGGTGAGATAAATCTATGGGACAGATTCCTGATTGTACAGCAGAACTTATGTCCAGTAAATACTGTTGGTCCTTGCTCAATATGCTTCGGTCAATATCTGGAATTTCACACTCCACACTAGCAAATTTCACCAAGGGGAGTTTTTCGCAGTTATTGAGCTCTGTTCCGATAGGTCCTTTAAATGTTGTAGGCCCTGTAGTGTCTCCATCCAAAAACTGGAACAGGTGTCGGAGTGGTAATTCGTTGAAGTGCAAGAGACAAACTGCCCACTGCATTGGCCTTTTCAATTTTTCTTCAATTGTTCGAATTACGCCCCCTTTCCACCCTGTATTTGTAACGGTGCCGTCACATCCAATGACGTCTAAATCATCAAGGGAAAGTCCAGTTTTTTTCAAATAAGTAATTATACTGTCGGCAATGTTTTGAGCAGATCCAGAACAAGGTGTAACATGACCAACATATACAGATCCAGGTTCTTGAATGATAGAATAATGTTCTTCCTTAATCACTCTCCGAAAATGCTTTGAATTTACCTTCTCAATCACAATGGTGTCATCTTTCCTTCCATCAAAATACAATCCTTGAAATGTGTTGAGCTCAGCCTTATTCTGCACCTGCAGTTCTGTGCGGATAACCTTTTTCCCCCTTCGGATTTTATTTTTATCAATAACATTAGAATGTTCAGTTTCAGTTATAATACCAAAATCTTGCAAAAGGCTAGAAGCAATAGCAGCTGTTGCTCTATCAGAAACTCCAAAACGATCACTTGTTAGCGCAGTATTAGTCAATTTAATTCGCATCTGCCATGGTGACTTTACAACAGGTTCAAACTCTTCTTCATCGCTACTATCCTCATTTCTATTTATTTCAGTTGAGTCAAAGTCTTCTATTTGTGTAGGTTCCATAGTTTTTGAGCACGATGGCTGTGACAATGAGTCAACGTTCGACTGACATCTGCTGTACTCAGTGTTTTTTCTTTTTTGTCTTTGAATAATTTTTTTTGACTCCTTCACATCTACGTTACCAATTTTGCCTAAACTATGTTTTCTTTGAAGGTACAAAAACTTAAGTTCAATGACTGGTACTTTTTTTGACTTCTCACATGTACAAACAATCGATACCGGACACTCACACAAGTCAACGGCCTTTCGGCAATTGCAATCTAATGTTATTGTGCATTTGCATGCGGAGATATCAAACAGTCGCAAGGACTTTTGCTTGAAATCTTCAACTTTTTTTTTGAACGAGTCTTTTTCCTTATCTCGTTTGTAGGACTTCATAAGACCTCTGTAACTGTTATTGTAGGCATTGATCATTTGAACAATTCTGTAAAGGGAGACTGTTGGTATTGAGGCTTTATCAAATAATTGCTTAACTTTCGGTGCAACAATATTAGAAATTTGTGAAAAACTGTTGTTGTTCAACAATTTGTTGTTGGTTTCCACAGCTAAATTGTAATGTTCAAGAAAGAAGCACTTTAAAACGTTTTCATAGGAAGGCAGTTTACTTACAGGTAGTTCCTTTGGGTAACCGAATATTGGACAATCAAACTCACTACGCGTAATTTTCTTGGACAAAGCCATGACACTCAACACACACTCAACGTAACAGTAAAAGTAACACAACAAAAGCTTTGACACTGACAAACACTGCCGAGTCACTGACGCGAGCTCACAAAATGGCGAAGCAAGCGTACACAACACAAGGAATTGTGGGTTGGGTACGAGTGGTGGGGGAAACGGTACAGTCACATACAAAACGAATCATTCCGCGCGGGACGGCAGTGTTGTAAACTGCGCCTTTTAGCGTAATTATCCGTTATTTAAAGCTGTTTGCGCTACCGTAAACATTGTTTTTTAAACTGGTTCATTGTGTATTTCTGTTTTCTAAGTCAAATTATACAGTTTTTTCACTATAGCGATTGATTATTTAAAGTTTTTACACCGGAGAAAAAATTTTAAAAATCCAAGTTTTTTTCAAAAAACGAACTATTTTAATTGCATTGCGCTACCGTGATATTGAAAAAATAATTTTTTTCTCAGTTGCATTTTATTTATGAAGTATATATGCAAGTTTTTCGCGGTATAGCACTTGAAAAAAAAAACATTTATTTTTTTCAGCCCACCCTAATGTACAAACTAATCTTTTTATTGACAACGTCAGTCTTGAAAATGTAGACCACTATATTATAATCTTGGACATAACATTAAAATCGGCAAAGAAAACCAAATAGCCGAAATAAAAAGATGCATACAATTGTCTTAGGTAACTTTCGGCAAGTTAAGCTTTATCTTGAAGAATAAAGATATACCAATGTGTCTAAAACATAGAGTTTATGACAAATGTATCTTGAATGTAACTACATATGGATGAGAGACCATGGCCTTTACAAAGAAAACCTTAGAGCAGCTCAGTACAACCCAAAGAGCGATGGAGAGGGCCATGCTAGGGATTAGTTTGAGAGACAGAATTCGAAATATCGACATT
Organism: Diabrotica virgifera virgifera; assembly: GCF_917563875.1. NCBI lineage: Eukaryota > Metazoa > Arthropoda > Insecta > Coleoptera > Chrysomelidae > Diabrotica > Diabrotica virgifera. The sequence continues at coordinate 147,523,029 of NC_065452.1, forward strand.
CGTGAAAGAACAAGGATTACTGATGTCGCAGAATGTATAGCAAGGCTCAAGTGGCAATGGGTCGGACATGTTGCCCGAGATAATCCCGAAAAATGGACAGAGACTAACAAACTGGAGACCAAGAGAGAACAGGCGATGAGTAGGCAGACCACAGAAGAGGTGGGTAGATGATATCAAACAAGTCGCGGGCAAGCAGTGGATGAGAATTACCAAGAGTAGAAATCGATGGAAGCAAATGGAAGAGGCCTATGTCCAGCAGTGGACGAACAAGGCTGAAGAAGAAAGGGCTAAACTACCTAAGAGGGTGCCCAAAAACATGAATATGAAGACAAAACTCATTTTAGTCATGGACCAAATTTGATGATTACATGATACAGTGTTTTAGTGAATGTAAAGTGTTTTTGCCGAAGAAAAAAGATGACTGGGTGCAAGGTACTTCTAATTTATTGTCCAATGTTCATCAAGGAATATATGTGCGAACATGTTTTTGGAATGACCATTTGGCTTAAGGGGTCATATACGTTTCTCGAGCTTAAAAAGTAGTCTAAATGTAATGATAAATTGTACGAAAACTATTGGGCTAATTGATTTCATTTTTTTTTTAATTTTAAAGGTGGAGCATAAAACATATGTTAAAAGTTAAAAAATAATTAAAAACATGGCGGCTGCGTCCAGTGGCGTAGAACATGTTTTTTTGGTGAGGTCAAACGGTGGGCATGATAATAGTCCGGTCGGCAGGTTGTGGAAAAGGGGCGTCACGACGAAAAATTCCGAAGTTAATGAAATTTTAGGATGTTGTTTGTACATGTTTACTGATGTCAAATCCAAGTTTTCGACCTCGAGGAGGTTGTGGAAAATTTTTGACGGCCGAAAAACCTCGAAATTTTCAGACTTGTTTCAGTTTGTCGCTCTTAACTCTAAAACGGTCAATCCTACGTGAAAAGCTATCATATAGTAATTTAAAGACGGCACAATTTCCCGTCGATCAAAAAAAAAGTCCGGAATCGGTCCAATAGATAAACTTTTACGGGCGATCAAAAAATGACAATTTTTTCTAATTTTGTTAAAATCTAGCATAACCTCATTTTCAAAGTGCTGTAGCTTTACAGCATCACTCCCAATTGCCAACCCCCTCCCTAAAAGTTGTAGAGCATCAACAAGAGAGTTCAAAAACCACAAAAATTTTAAAATTGGCCTAATTTTTGAAATTTTAGAACCTGTTTTTTTAAAATTGGCGTTTCTCGAAAGTAGCTCCCACCTGGTTTTATGCTCTTTCCTGGGGCTTATTCAACCCTATAACCCACAATCGTCTCTGATACCATTCCGTATCGACCTAGGGACGTAATAAGGATTTACCTATGTATGTAGGATTATTGAAGATATATGTATTTAAATCTACCGTATCCATATTATCAGGATATTTCATCGGTCAGGATTTATTATCCTTTAGTAGAAAATATCTGTAGGTATAGGCCAGTGCAAATAGCGTAAAAAAATGGGTCAACTAAGAAATAATCCCGTTGTTCCAATTTTTAATATGTTTTTTGAACTGGTTCCCTAATGTAAAATCTTTTATTCTATCAAACTTACGGTAAAAGATAGAAGGTTATGAATATGAAACATATCTTGCTTTGAGCGAAAAATGCGCCTCTAAAGCTGAAAGAAGGCTGAAAAGTTCTTAAATACTTTTTCTTCAATTCTTAATGAAACAAAAACGAATGTATTGATATATAAATAAAAACTGATTGAACATATTTAAGTTGAATTTGTATTTGATACACAAAGTGATTAAAAAAATAAGGTTGCACCTACATTTTGCGGTTTATTGATAGAATTGATAATATATACAAATATAAATACACGTAAATATTATACCGCAGAGTTAACACATTCAGTGCAGGACCCTAAAACCCGATTCATATTTTCAAGTTAATTTAAAACTTCAAACTCCTTACTTTTGTTGCATTTATTTAATAAATTCATGTATATTTTATAACGGTTGTCAATATTATTTAATAAATACTACTAAAATCTGACTGATGTTATGACGAAAAGCAAAATAAAATTAAAATAAAATAGTTGTAAAAGTTAGTGTTGTTTTGAATAAGAGGAAAAATATCCAAAATGTATATGTGAAAAAAAAAACTAATTTGATTGGAAATTTTCATTTTATTTGCCAGAAAATAAAAACACTTGAATCAATAGCTAATCAGCCCTATTCTGTAACTTTTAACAAATCGAATAGAAATGACCAAGTCGAATCGTAATTACCCAAAATCGGAATGTTTGATATCTATCGCATCATTTTTGTGTTTGGATTGGTATTCTGTAACTCATATCGTAATCGAAATCCCTGACTTCTATTTCACGCGGTTCTGAGGTGGTGGCAACCCCGCATTAACTAGCGAAATTATTGTTCTGTGACTGGATCTAAATTTACAATATGACATCGTTGCCATATCCTCAATGTTTTCATACTATCCTCAAGTTTTGAAAAATAAATAAAGTATTAAAGTTAATTAAAATTGATATAAAAAAGAAGATAAACTGATAAATAAAAAAGATAAGTGAAGATAAGAAGTATAAATGGTTTTAAATCAAAGATATTTAAATTGATGTTACTAATTCATTATTATTAATATATAATTTAAAATCGATATTACTAATAATATGCAATCTTTAAGATTCAATTAGAGCTGAAATAACTGCTAAACAAATTTTCCAAAAAATGGCATCTTTTCTATAATTTGTTCAGACTATGAGCGTTGATTGATAAATATACAAGTATACTGGCATTGTTTAAGAAAGGAGTCTAGTTATAAAATGATACTGGTATAATATATTTATCCATCAACGCATCAGAAGTCTATCGTATGCTATTCTTGTACATTATACCGTTGATTGAAATTGTACAAGAAATTACCAACAAAATGATGGCAACACTGCGAGAGGCAAACGTTCATTCATGTGCCAAGCCAAATAGCAAATAAATAAGGTTAGGTCCAAGGTCCAATTCATACTCGTACAACATGTCTAAATTAAATATATAATTACAAATAACACCACAGACTAAAAATTAAGCAGCTAAAAAAGGTACAAACACTATAAATAATTATAAAATAAGTAGTAATCAATTATTTTTATATATAAAATATAAACGTCAAAACAAAACAAAATGCGCTTGCGTCAACCACAATTCCGATAATCGAAATCTCATCTCGACAGGGTAAATGCTGTCGAAGTGATTTCTATTCACATTACGATTGTAGAGATTCCGAAGTAGTTATGGAATACGGATTTGGACTATTTCTATTCGACTTGGCCACTTCTATTCGATTTTACTGACTTCTATCATCGAAATGAGTTACAGAATAGGCGTGATTGTTTATAAAAATTGAACACATTTTAAAGGAATTCCCTGACTAAAAGTTCACTTATCTTTTACAGGTATAAGTTGAAACTGTTTTCTATGCAACAATAGGTTAATCCTTTCAGTAGGCAAATGACCTTTTACTGAATAGTTTTAAGGTGAATAGTTTTACTAATATAATCTTTTTGAGCGAAATGAAGTGTTTTGAAGTTATTACATTTATTACCATTTGGGTATGACCTGGTTCTCCGCATATACGAGTACACCTACATGCAAAGGTAAATCCTTATTACAGCCTTAGGTCTTTACTAGGTCTTTACTAGGTCTTTAGGAGCTACTTTCGAGATATGCCAATTTTAGGAAAACAGTATCTAAAATTTGAAAAATTAGGCCAATTTTAAAATTTTTGTTGTTTTTGAACTCTCCTGTTGATGCTCTACAACGTTTAGGGAGGGGGGTAGGCAATTGGGAGTGATGTTGTAAAGCTACAGCACTTTGAAAATGAGGATATGCCAGATTTTAACAAAATTAGAAAAAATTGTCATTTTTTGATCGCCCGTAAAAGTTTATCTATTGGACCGATTCCGGACTTTTTTTTTTGATCGACGGGAAATTGTGCCTTCTTTAAATTACTATATAATAGCTTTTCACGTAGGATTGACCGTTTTAGAGTTATGAGCAACAAACTGAAACAAGTCCGAAAATTTCGAGGTTTTTCGGCCGCCAAAAATTTTCCACAACCTCCTCGAGGTTGAAAACTTGGATTTGACATCACTAAACATGTACAAACAACACCCTAAAATTTCATTAACTTCGGAATTTTTCGTCGCTAAAAGTACTTGCCGACTGGACTATAACTGCTTAACCGTTCGTCCGATTAACGTAATTTTTGGCATACATATTCTAAATTAGATTCACTATCGTGTGACGAGAGCTTTTTTGATTAAATTTAACCATTTTCGAATAGCAATAAAAAAAAGACAATTTTTTTGGTGAAAATTACGACTTTTTTTTAAATTTCGACCATTTCCGTAATTTTTTTTTTCTTCTTAAATTCCTCTCGTCACACGAGAACTATGACTCTAAAAAATGATAAAAATTAAACAATTTTTGTTTCAGATAAATATTACAAGCTGAATCATGCCCACCGTTTGACCTGAAAAAAAAACACGTTCTACATCATTGGAGGCAGCCGCCATGTTTTTAATTATTTTTAAATTTTAACACATGTTTTATGCTCCTTAAGAGTCCACCTCTAAAATTAAAAAAAAATGAAATCAATTAGCCCAATAGTTTTCGTACAATTTATCATTACATTTAGACTACTTTTTAAGCTCGAAAAACGTATATGACCCCTTAAATACGCTATACCACCTTCTGAAACAAAAAACTTTCCTTTAGTAATGAAAGGAAAGCAGGGGCGACTGACACGGGCCAAAGTAGCTCTTACAGTTCATTAATATAATTATGATGGTTTTTCTGTGATATTTTGTATCAATATAGGTTAGAACAGATTTTTAGTTTTACATTGGTTAGTTCTTGTTGGTTTATTGGTGTTACTTTCGAGGCAGCGTAGAACTACTGATGTTTTTATTTTTAATACTTGAATGTATAATTTTGTATGCCTACGTTGTTTAATGGGCTTAAATATATATTTTGATGCCGATTTTTGGTTATTTTGCTGTTCAAGTAATATTTGTCGTGTCCTTCACAACCCAATACTTTAACGCTTAAAAATAAATAATTTGATATTAAAATTTTGGTGCTCAACTATATTTGGTGCCAAAAGACAAATGTTTCTAAATCATACAGATTTTACATTGGTGTTCGGTTAAATACAAACCTGTGGATGGAAGAGTTGTTAAAGGAAGAGAAAAGTAACGACAGCGCTAAACTATTTGGATACCTAAATGCTAAACAAAGGAAAGGCAAACCAATGGTTAAAATTGATAATGGATAATGGGAAACACCATGAAGCCATCATTAAAAAATGAAACAGAAAAATACACCTGGCACAGATAAATTTCCCAACAAAGTAATAAAAAACGGAGGAGAAAAAATATTAACATGCATCTATAAAATAATAGTTAGAATATGGGAAGCAGAAGAAATACCTGAGTGAGGATTGAAAGAAGGCAGAATGATACCAATATTTAAGAAAGGAGAAGTAAACAGGGAAGTTGAGAAAGGAGAAGAGGAATATCTCTACTGAGTACAATATACAAGATTCTAACAGCCCTCATAAGACCAAAAGTCACTCAATTCACAGAGAAAAAATTGGGGACTATCAGCAAGGGTTCAGAGAAGGCAGATCCACTACAGATGCAATCAACATAATTACCCAAACAATCGAGAAATACCATGAACACAACATATAACTCCACACCCTTTTCGTCGACTTCAGACAAGTCTTTGACTGTATTAGAAGAAATAAATTATTTATTGAAATGAAAAATCAAGATATACCAGCAAAGCTAATCAGATTAACAAAAACTATAGATGGATCTCAAGTTAAAGTAGCAACAGAAGAAGGTAGCATAAAATAAATTGGGATAGAAATAGGAGTGCGAATGCAGAGGCAACATGCACGTAACAGGATAAAGTGTAACAACCCAAATAGAAAAGGAGAATATCGAGGGGTTCGAGCGAAAACCCGATAACTAACAAAACCATTGTTTAGAGATAATCTCGATTAAAGATTTTAGGAAGTTTGAAGAAGATTTAAAATCGTCATAGGAAGTTTTATCAAATATTTGTTATAGCCAAATGGCGGAGAATTTAATATTTAGTTAGAATAATTTATTTTAAGTTTAATTTATAAAAACGTATTTCCAAAAAAAAAACGTGATATTTATCGGGTTTTACCTCGTTGAATGAGTATAACATTTGACTTTATTGGTTTTTATTTTAAATTTTTTTAATTATAAAATAAAAGTTAATTGTATATTATTCCAACAAAAATAAACTAATCTACATTCTTTTTAGAAAATTAAAAGGTAAAATGTGTCTTCTTTCGATTATTCTCACATCATTATGTCTGGAATTCGATCTACGATATAATTACCGGTTTTTAAATTTGTTATTCAAGCATGCACCTCTTCTGGAAAATATTTTCTTGGCACATCTTTATCAAATCCGTTTTATTTGCTTCACTTATTGGAAAGGTACTTTTATATAACTTTGGTAAATTGCCCGGAGTTGGAAAGTCTATGGTTGCTTTTTGGGATGAAATTTGTTTTAGCCTTTTAGGGCGTAGAGTAGGAGTTTTTGAAGTGAAAACTTCTTTAGGGACGTTGTGCGATTTTTGGATAGGGGAAAAAGCATTGAATTCGAGACCGTCATTGCGACCGTCATCGCTTATGCTATATATTGTTTGTATGTATATATAAATTGTATAGAAGTATTTAAATTTAAAATAAATGTAAAACCTATTTTAGCATGAGGAAAAAATATTTATTTCGCGACCGTCATCTCTTCGACGAAATAAATTTTATACGTATCTATATTATGTGTATCTACACATAAATTGTATAGAAGTATTTAAATTTAAAATAAATGTAAAACCTATTTTTCGATAGGGAAAAAGGATTTATTTCGCGACCGTCATCGCGACCGTCATCTCTTCGGCGAAATAAATTTTGTACGTATATGTATTGAAGTGAAAACTTCTTTAGGGACGTTGTGCACTTTTTGGATGGGAAAAGTATTAAATTGGCGACCGTCATTGCGACCGTCATAGCTTCGAAGAAATCAATTTTTGAAGTGGAAACTTCTTGACGGTCGTTGTGCACTTTTTGGATGGGAAAAAATTATTAAATTAGCGACCGTCATCGTTTCGACGAAATAAATTTTTGAAGTGAAAATTTCTTTAGGGACGTTGTGCACTTTTTAGATAGGGAAAAAGTATTGAATTAGCGAACGTCATCGCAACCGTCATCGCTACGGCAAAATAAATTTTTAAAGTGAAAACTTCTTTTGGGAACGTTGTGCACTTTTTAGATGGGGAAGAAGTATAGAATTAGCGACCGTCATCGCTTCGGCGAAATAAGTTTTTGAAGTGAAAACTTTTTTAGGGACGTTGTGCACTTTTTGGATGGGGAAAAATTATTAAATTTTAATGGGGAGAAAGTAATAAATAATCGACCGTCATCGCTTCGACGAAATAAACATTTGAAGCAAAAACTTCTTTAGGGACGTTGTGCTCTTTTTGGATGGAAAAAAAGTATTAAATTATCGACCGTCTTCGCGACCGTCATCGATTCGATGAAATAAATTCGAGAAGTGAAAACTTCTTGAGGAACGTTGTGCACTTTTGGATGGGGAAAAGTATTGAATTATGGACCGTCATCGCTTCGACGAAATAAATATTTGAAGTAAAACTTCTTTAAGGGACGTTGTGCACTTTTTCGATGGAAAAAAGCATTAAATTAGCGACCGTCATCGCTTCGATGAAATCAATTTTTGAAGTGGAAACTTCTTGACACCGTTGTGCACTTTTTGGATGGGAAAAAAATATAAATTAGCGACCTTTATCGCTTCGACGCAATAAATTTTTGAAGTGAAAACTTCTTTAGGGAAGTTGTGCACTTTTTGGATGGGGAAAAATTATTAAATTGGCGACAGTCATCGCTTCGACGAAATACATTTTTAAAGTGAAAACTTCTTTAGGAACGTTGTGCACTTTTGGATGGCGGAAAAGTATTGAATTAGGGACCGTCATCGTTTCAACGAAATAAATATCTGAAGTGAAACTTATTTAGGGACGTTGTGCACTTTTTCGATGTAAAAAAAGTATTAAATTAGCGACCGTCATCGTTTCGATGAAATCAATTTTTGAAGTGGAAACTTCTTGAGGGACGTTGTGCACTTTTTGGATGGGGAAAATATTATATTAGCGAACCTTCATCGGCTCGACGAAATAAATTTTTGAAGTGAAAACTTCTTGAGGAACGTTGTGCACTTTTTGGATAAGGAAAAATTATTAAATTAGCGACCGTAATCGCTTCGACGAAATAAATTTTTTAAGTGAAAACTTTTATAGGGACGTTGTGCACTTTTTTATGGAGGAAAAGTATCGAATTAGGGCCGTAATCGCTTCGACGAAATAAATATTTGAAGTGAAACTTATTTAGGGACGTTTTGCACTTCTTGGATGGGGAAAAATATTGAATTTGTGACCGCCATCACTTGGCTGAAATAAATTTTGTCCATATATAAATTATGTGTATGTATACATAAATAGCATAGGGCAAAAGCATCGCGTATATCGAATATGGTATAGGTGTAGCACTTTTTTTAGGATGGGGTAAAAGCATTGAGCTCGTAAATTATATATTATAAGAAGTTTTCACTTCTGTCGGCACTCCCACGAGTGCCTGTAATTTTTTTTTAATTCAAACCAATATCTTCTGATATTTTTATTAACTGGTTACCGTTTTCCGCTATTGTCTTCTTTAGGATATCATCCAGTAGAATCACTGGTAACTGCAGCATATTATCTCATCTGAAAATATACACAGCGTTTTTTAAAAAACTTTTGACACACTGGAATTCATTCATGGTAAGCTGGTGGAAAGAAACATTTCTTACTAAATGTTCGTTCCTTTCTTTGGGAAGTTTTAGGGACAAATCTAGTCCTAATTAGTTTGACAGTTATATTGTACAAAATAAAAATTTTTCTAGACTAGACTACTACTACTAGACAACAGTAATTTCTACAGAGTTTCAATAGTCTTCAGACAACTTTTCAGTACACTTAAAAAAGCGTACACTTAAAAGCGGCTGGCCTGGACGACATACGAACAGAGCAAATAAAGAACTTTGGACTAAAAACCGTAGAGTGGCTCGTAAAAATGATGAATTGCTGCATCCGTACATTACAAATCCCCAAAATCTGGAGAAAAGCTAGAGTGGTAGCCCTCTTAAAACCAGGGAAGGATCCGGCGGATACAAAGAGTTTTAGACCTGTATCTCTCTTGTGCCACCTTTTCAAGGCCTTTGAAAGAATGATACTGAACCGGATCGCAGAATATGTGGAGACTAAAATTATTCCAGAACAAGCAGGATTCAGGCCCGGAAAGTGTTGCTGCAGTCAAATGCTTAATCTCACCCAGCATATTGAAGATGGTTTTGAACGGAAGGAAATAACAGGAGTAGCGTTCATAGACCTAACTGCCGCCTATGATACAGTTAACCATCAACGGCTACTCGCAAAACTCTACGAAACTACAAAGCATTTCCGACTAACAAGGTTAGTGAAATGTCTCCTCCAGAATAGACGCTTCTACGTAACGCTCCAGTCCAAGAACAGTCGGTGGAGGGACCAAAAAAATGGGCTACCACAGGGAAGTGTCCTCGCGCCGATTCTATACAACATATACACCAACGACCAACCCATACACCAACAAACAAGGCAATTTATTTACGCTGATGATACAGCGGTGGCAGCTCAGGGAAGAACCTTCAATGAAGTCGAAGTGAAACTGACAGATGCCCTGGGAGACTTAGCTCTATACTATGATAAAAACCATCTGAAACCCAATCCCACAAAAACCCAGGTATGTGATTTCCACCTGAGAAACAAGCATGCCCGAAGGTCGCTGGAGGTGGAATGGCGTGGTCAGATGCTGGAACACAACAAGACGCCAAAATACCTTGGCGTCCGTCTGGATAGAACTCTGTCTTACCGATACCACTGTCAAGATGTCAAGAAGAAAGTAAGTGCCAGAAATAATATCATCCGCAAGCTAACTAATACAAAATGGGGAGCACAACCACACACTCTCCGCACTTCTGCCTTGGCATTATGTTTTTTGGCCGCGGAGTTTGGAGCACCAGTATGGGCAAACTCTGCTCACGCAAAGAACGTCGACGTGGCTCTAAATGAAACGGTCCGTATAATATCGGGTTGCCTGAAACCGACACCTATCGAAGAGGTATACCCCATTGCTGGAATTGCTCCACCACCTATCAGGAGGAAGGTCACGTCAGAGGTAGAACGGAAAAAGCAGGAGACGGACCGAAGACACCCCTTATATGACCACCAAACTCAGCCAAGCAGACTAAGATCTCGGAAAAGCTTCCCGAAAACATCAAGATCCATCCCCGAAGCGCCAGAGACGCGCCGAATACACCTATGGCAAGCGTCAGCTACCGCGACACATTTTCCTCCCTCGGAGGAAATGGCTGCTGGACACAATTTACCGTATCCGACTTGGAAAGCGCTAAACAGACTAAGAACCGGCGTTTCACGTTGTGCTAGTAACCTGAAAAAATGGGGATACCAGGAGGACGATAACTGCGACTGTGGCGCGGTTCAGACCAGCCGGCATCTACTATCATGCACAGAGATGAGAGAGACCTGCACAGAACAAGACTTAATTATAGCAAATGACAGGGCCATCTATGTGGCCAACCATTGGAAATACAGAATTTAAAGTTGTTGGTGTTCCGGACACGGAAAGTAAGTAAGTACACTTAAATTTAAATTTACTACAATTGATTTGCTGTGGTACCTTGGAAGCTCTGAGTTTGTTTTTCATTATAAATATGGGTCCCATTCTAAACGCTTTTTTGTTTTCGTAAGATTCAATTATTGTCAATTTACGCCATCTTTTACTGGGTTTTCGGAGGAAAAAAGTGTGCTGAAATTTAATAAACTATCATAGTCTAAAATTCTTTATCGAATTTTCGCATGAATATATTTTGTCAAAATAACAATTTTGTAATCTTCATCTCCGATAAAATTAATTATCAGTTTTTAACTTAAAAATATTTCTAATAAAATTAGTAACTTTACACAAGAAAATGAAGACAAATGATTCTACCGGATTCTCATATTATAAATATGTTTACAACAAAGTATTTTTATCAGTAAAGTTATATATCGGGTTGGTGTTATTTAAAAAATATGAGTTAACGGTTTTTACCATGTTTGGTTTTTATTAGTTATTGTGCTTAAAAATGTTAATATCAAATAATAACATTTACCAGTGGTAGGAGACACGTTTTTACTACAGCAGAAATAAAAATACCGGATTTCATAATTTTGGTATTTATCAGGTTTTCGCTCGAACCCCTCGATATCACTATACATATGGAGTAAATAAAGAGAATAAGAGAATTGATATACCATTACCTTTACATTGTTCTTCCAGTGAAGAAAGGTTTTCTTGAAGCTTTTTATGCTTTTCTTGTAATTCTTTATATTTGCCTTTGAAATCCCATGCAGCAATTTTCGGTTGTTTTGGCTCTTTAGGTTCTGAAATGGTTTCTAATTTAGTTGTAGCTGCTCTTTTATAAGTAGATTTCGAAGGTGCTGGTTCTTTAAAAGTTGATTTTGTTGAAGATTCAGGTAAAACTCTTCTGGATGCAGGGTTAACTTTCAAGCCCACCATGGATTTCGATGTTCTTGTTAGTCTTCCAGAGACATATCTATTAGAAGCTGCACTTGTTGTAGATGTGCTTGATGTGGCAACATTCGCAGAGATATTCCTACTTTGAGAACGTCCAGCAGTTCTTGGAGTAGATAAAGGAATTTTTACAGGTTTATTGATGTTCTGTTGGACCTCTTGCAAAGGACTCTTGGATTTTTTTGGTAATTTTGATTTACTGGTGGAGTCCATTTTATTTCCTAAATAAATATAAAATTGAAATACACATAAAACTTTTACATTTATTAGCTTAAAACTAACCAACATGTAGGATTCAACCAAGAGGAGTAGTGTTTATAGTAACCAACAACTGTGAAAAGCCATTATCGCATTTACACTAATATCAACCATAAGACTCAGGGTAAATTGCATAACGTGACAATGGTTAATGTATATGCCCCGACTAGTGTTGCCAGGTCCGATTTGTTTTTAATCAATACACAAGCAAAAACAAATCGGGAGTTAGGGTTGTAGATTGGGACAAATAAACAACAATAGCCCAGTAAATGACCGTTTTGGAGTATAATTTTCAGAGTCAACTCCGAATTGCATGAAAATTTAGTTTTAGGTTCTACTTACTGTCTACTTCAAAGTTGAACTTTGGTTGCTTTGAACTTGTTGCTTTTACTTGGGGGGTGACAGTTACAGTTACCCCTTCTCAGGGGTAAAAAAAACGCGCGTTTTAAGTAAGTTCCAAAATGGATCAACTGACTAACTCTAAAAAACTTTTGTTCTATACAGTAGAACCCCGCAAATCCGAACCCCGCTAATCCGAATGTTCGGCAAGTCTGAACCAACGGCAAGTGAAAAAAAAATAAAAAATTCAAGACAAAAACTTAAAAACATGTTTATTATACAGAATAAATCCAGTAAATTGAACAATTTAGGATTAATAGCACTTTGATATTTAAAATTTCTTTAAAATGAATACGTAGGTACTTTATATTTATTTATTTATTTATTTATTTATTATACGGGATAACCCCATTAACAGAAAAATTACAGTTAAATATTAATACATTTCCAAAAGGTAATAAAAAATAAATTCAATGTGTTAAATATGACTTAATTAATCTAAAAAATAGAGAATTAGAAAAGTATAAAAACACTGAAAAATTTCATATGTCACGAAAATTAATATATAACATAAATATTGACTACAAAAAAATATACAACATACAAACATAACACTTAAGAGTATAAAAATAACATCACAGAGCAAGAGATCTTTTTAATTGATTTAGAGTTATATTAAATAAATCAAGTTCGTAATTATTTAACAATCCCATATACCTATCAAGTGGGTTGTGAACGCCATACAATGTTCTATGGAAAGGTATTTTAAACATATTATGGTAACGGAGAGCTTGATAAGGAACATTAAAATTAATCTGACTTAAAAGATTGGGAGAATCTTTAAGTCCATTTATGATCCTAAAAATGAAAACAGCACCTGCAATGTCACGGTGTACCTTAAGTGGAGGTAGGGACAACTGTTGTTCAAGAAAAGAATAATCGTGATTGACAATGATAGTTTGTGTATAGTAAGCACATGATCTCAAGAATCTATGTTGTATTCTCTCGATAGTATCAATATGAGTCTGGAAATAGGGTGACCAAACCACAGAACTGTACTCCAAGAGGGACCTTACTAAGCTACAGTAAACAAGCCTAGTAGATTCAATAGAGAAGAATTTGCAATTTCTTGTAACAAATCCCAAAAGTTTAGATGCCTTCACAGATACAGCATTTATATGCTCCACAAAAGAAAGCTTCTCATCCAAAACAACACCCAAATCCCTAACGGAAGATACATATTCAAGTGGCTGATTATTAATGATGTAACCTGATTCAATTCTACTGACTTTCCGAAAGAAGCTTATAAAACAGCATTTCCTGGCATTCAAGAAAAGTTTGTTTCGAACACACCACTCCTGCAGTCTATCAAGATCCTCCTGCAACAACGCCTGGTCCAACAAACCATCCACAGGTCTCCAGAATTTCAGATCATCAGCTAGCATTAAGCATTTACTATTCAAAAAGCAATTATTTATATCATTAACAAAGATGATAAAAAGAAGCGGAGAAGTATGGCCACCCTGAGCAACTCCGGAGCTTACTGTAATAATGTCAGATAAATAGCTACCAATATTCACTCGTTGAGTACGCCCCGATGAGGAGTTCTTAATCCACTCGACAAAGTTAACATCAAAACCCACAGACACCAGCTTTTCCAAGAGTATCTGGTGATCAACACGATCAAACGCTTTCGAAAACTCCGTGTATATGGCATCTATCTGTTTACGATCCTCCATTTGACACAATAAGTCAGACTGATACTCGACCAAGTTCGTCGCAGCAGACCTTTTTATGCGAAAGCCATGCTGCGAATCGGAAATTAATCCGTTACACAACCAAGAAAGCTGCTTGGCCACCAGGCTGTCAAAAAGCTTGGGTATTGCAGACTGAATGCATATGCTGCGATAATTTTCAATGTTATCCTTTTGCCCATTTTTATATACAGGTATAACGTAGCTCTCCTTCCCAGCAGCCGGAAACATAGATGTCGCTAAAGACCTGTTAAACAGTAAATGCAAAGGTATGACTAGAGTACAGACACACTTTTTCAAAAGATAATTAGGCACACCATCAGGACCAGCTGACAGCTTATTGGGAAGATCACTTATACTATCAAAAATTTCAATTATGGATATCGCAGCAGGTCTAATACATGTACTTACATTGCTACCCTCAGGGTAGCAGGGCACCCGGAGCTGACCATTATTAGGCAAGTAAACAGTTTGAAAGAACTTCTTAAATAAATTTGCTATATCTTGACCGTTAGATGCTGATTGGTCTAAATAAAATAAAGAGCTCGGTAAGCTATGAGTAGATTGCTTGTCATTAATGAACTTCCAAAATGATTTAGGGTTATTTTTTAAGCTAATGTCTACTCCACCCATATAGCCACTAAAACATGTATCAGACAAACGCTTACACTCAGCCCTAAGGCGAGAAAACCTAACATATTCAGCATCAGACTGACTTCTCATGTACATAGAGTGGGCACGTTTTTTCTCCTGCGTTAAATTCCTGAGTTCGTGGGAAAACCATTTAGGGAAGGTAGATGTTCTGAATCTTTTTAATGGTACAAACAATGCTATCCCCGTCAACAGAACATCATAGAACAAACCCACAGAATTATCAACACCCTCAACCAGACAGTTCTGCCAATCCATGGATGCAAGGAAGTTATTGAGTTCAGCGTAGTTTCCATTTACAAAATCATAAAAAAATTCATCATATTTTAAATTTTTTGAATCAATTAAATCTAAGTTTAAAAAACACTCATAACCCACATGGTGTTGGCTAGGGTCTACCAAAGGATCTTTTGCTTTCAAGACATTTAATTCTCTAACATTTGAAAAAACCAAATCTAAAAATACATTACGATTATTAGGAACATTAATGTGGTGGTATTATGTAGTGTGTTTATAAAATAAAGGTTAAATATAAACTTACTTTGGTTCTCTTGCAGTTAACTTGAGTCCAAAAATATTGTCCACACTCTTGCGAGAACATTTTGCGACTCAAAATCAACGAAAACGAAAGCTTTGATTATTAATTAGGCTGACTTTCGGATAACACATTTTTTGTTGAGTTAGATCTGACACTTGCTTTTCACTAATTTTTGGCGTCTGAATCTGAGAATAACCTCAGATATTGTCTATCACATCAACTTTTTAAACTGAGGTGCCCATGCTTTATTTTGATCACCAAATTTCACTTTAAAATAGGCAAAATATGCTTGTCTGACAAATGTACTGATGTTTGTCGTTTGACTGGGAATGGTAAAACTGCCACATATATAACAAAAACGAATGGGGGCTGTTTTCGCACTTACGACGTGTAGGACTGTAGGAGCAGAAGTAGCCATAAGGAAACGTTTCAGTTCAAACACACCAAGTAGTTCTATACACTTAAGTAAAAAAATACTAAATACTGCTAACCGACACACAACGTTTTACCGCAGTATAACTGAGTATAACAGACTAACTGAACAGGAACAGGCAAGTCTAGACCAGTTGCAGTTATCAGACCGTCATTCCCCCCACCCACATAGAAAACGAACCTGACATGATAGAAGAAAACTACACATAGTTTTAAAAC
The DNA here is from genome assembly GCF_917563875.1 of Diabrotica virgifera virgifera. Lineage (NCBI taxonomy): Eukaryota > Metazoa > Arthropoda > Insecta > Coleoptera > Chrysomelidae > Diabrotica > Diabrotica virgifera. Next base: position 147,539,001 of record NC_065452.1, read on the forward strand.
CAGCATGCCTAATTCTATAGAAAACAGCTAAAAAATCTAACTCAACAGAAATTGAGTTTCAAATTGTTGAGGCTGCTCCCCCAATTAGTTCTGATTTGCGGGGTTCTACTGTAATTTTTAAACTAAGTCAATACTTTTCGATTAATTTTATCGAAAAAATATTCTTAGCAAAATGTAGCTTTTAAAAAAGCAAAAAAATTGTATGTTCAGAAAGTCTATAAAACCAGTAAAAGCAAAGTTGTAGCTCATCAAAAATACGTACATATTTGTCAAATTCCAAATTGAATTTTTCAACTTGAAATAACAAAAAATTAAGCAATTTTGCAAAAGCTATTAAAATTTTTTAAAGTGTTTAAAAAAATCTTTAATTTTGTTTTATATGAAAGTCTCTAGCATTAAAACTAAACGAGTTACGCTCAAAATAAAGTTGGCCCCTTTTTTTGGTAAAAAAAAATCGTGAAAATTTCCCCGTATTTAGCACCGTAAATAAAATTAATTGTTGCCTCTTTACCATTTACTTTATATGTGTATTGTTTATACGATCTGTAAGGTTTACCGGTTGGGAGTGCTTAGTTTTGAAAAAAATTAGTTTTATAGTAAAAAAAAATTTTCTAAAATATTGGAAAATGTCCTTTCTTCAAAATAACTTAAAAAGTATTAGGGAATCTAAAAATTTCAGGGAGTAAAAAGTAGGTAGGTTTTGCTCTTATAAATATGATATACCACTTTGTTCTTCTGTAAGACAAAAATTGATTAAAATATGGCTGTTCATATTTTGCATACACTCGTGATTAGTGACTCGTTCAGGCCCTTTCAATCATGTAAAAAATACATAAGTAAATTGTTTGTAAAGCGGTAACGATTAATTTCATTTGGGGTGCTAAGTAGGGGGAGATTTTCACGATTTTTTACCAAAAAAAAGGAGTCAATTTGATTTTGAGCATAACTCAACTCACTTAGTTTTGATGCTAGAAACTTTTTTAAAACATAAAAATAAAGCTTTATTAAAAAAGTTTTGTTTTTTCCCGAAAAGTGCTTCATTACTTGTTTATTTCACGTTGAAATATTTGATTTGGAATTTGACGAATAAGAACGTATTTTTCATAAGCTACAACTTTGCTTTTGCTGGGTCTATAGCAGGGGTGGGCAAATACTTTTAAGCGCGGGCCAAAACGACATTTTCAAAATGTCTCCTGGGCCGGAAGACTATGCTGTGAACGAACGCTGTGTACCCGCCAATCTTTTTGATGAAGTTATTTCCCTGCACTATCCAAAAATTTTTTTGACACAAATGCTATTAAGTATCATTTTAAAGCATTTAGACAAAGAAGTTTTATGAAGAAGAATTTTTCAACGAGCCGGATCTGGCCTGCGGGCCGGCTTTTGCCCACCCCTGGTCTATAGACTTTACGAGTTCACAATTTTTTTCATTTTTTTATATTATGCTACATTTTTGCTAAGAATATTTTTTTCGATCAAATACATACTTTTTGAGTTATTTGTGAAAATCACCTTTTATTGTTGAAAAATAAACATCCATTGAGATTATCTCAAATCTATCCCGTCTGCATAATCTATACCAGATTAACGTTTGCCCAAATACCTCTAATTCTTTATTAGATTTGATACTGGTCCAAAATAAAGATATCGCCGTTGTTGAACCTACAGACATTTTAATCCCTCCTGACCAATATCATCCCCCACTGGTGTTTGAACTACCCATAACTACCAGATATAATGAGGGACTTTTACCGGAGGGTTACTATCATGACTTTAAATCAGCAAACTTTTCTCTAATTAAAGGCTATCTTGATTGTGTCAACTGGGATACTTTAATGATTGGATGTTCAGTCGATGAAATGGTTAACATTTTATATGATATTCTGTACTCAGCTATTGACATCTATGTTCCTGTTAAAAAATTCTCTTCTAGAAAATTTCCTATCTGGTACTCTTCGGAACTAAAATCGTGTATTATTAGAAAGAAGACAGCACACAGGAGACTTAAAGAGTCCAAGCTGCCAAAAACCAGTTACCTTTACAAACAGTTCTCAGAGCTCCGATCTCAGTCCCAGATACTTGCCAAGCGTGACTATTTAAACTTTACATTGTCTACTGAAAACTCTCTTCCCGGCGGTCTGAATAAGTTTTGGTCTTTTATCAATAACAAAAGAAAATCAAATGGAATTCCTTCTGAGTTATCTCACAACGGTAAAACTAGTTCTCTTAGATCTCTTTCACTTACAAAATAGGTGATATAAATATCACAACAGTCACATCCATAAAAGATCTTGGAGTTACACTTGACTCTGGACTATCTTTCAATATTCATATAAGCAATATCATCTCAAAATCGCTTCAACTGTTAGGTTTTATTAAAAGATGCTCCCAAGACTTTAAGCAGTTGAGATCGTTTAAACTGTTGTACTGTGCAATGGTGAGGCCAATCGTGGAATATGCATCTTGCGTCTGGTCACCCGCCTATGAGACATACAACTGTAAGATTGAAAGGATCCAGCACCTATTCCTTAGGTTCGTCGCATTCAAAACAAACCGTAGAGACTGGAATTATATGGATATTGAACTAGAACTTAACATTGACACCTTATCAAGCAGACGGAAAAAGGACATGTACATGTTGTATAATATTATAAATTCAATTCACGACTGCCCTGAGCTCCTTGAGGAAGTAGGTTTACATATTCCCTCCAGAATCACACGTTCAAGATCTACGTTTCATACTCCCATCAGCAGAACTAACTTCACTGCAAATTCTTTCATCTCGAGGGTTTCTAGACAGGCAAATGCTTGCTCCAATTGTGTGGATTTCTTTGCGGATAGTTCGCGATTTTTAAAAACGCTAAAGGATTGCACCCTCTAGTTTTATGTTCTTGAATATTTTAAACTTGTGATTATATATCTTTACCTGTTATTTTTACTTTTTGACTTGCTTTATTGTCGTAGTGTTTATTGTATCTTATTGTATTTTACGTATATTTGTAATATTTTGTTAGTTCTTCATATCTTCTGTAATGTTTTATTGTAATGAGCTTTGCTCGTAAATATATATATAAAAAAAAATAACAGGTCCAAGATGAGATCCCTGCGGTACACCCGAAGGGACAACTATTTCGTAGGAAAAATAGCTGTAGAGCTTGACGATTTGTTTTCTGTCCAGAAGATATTCCCTAAGCCACAGCAGAAGTGAACCATGTATCCCTAATCGCTGCAATTTTTCTAATAGAATATTGTGATTAACTCTGTCGAAAGCCTTAGAGAAGTCGGTGTACAGGGCGTCCACCTGTAGTCCTTCGTCCAAGGCGTTCAGTAAGAAGTTAGTATATGTCAGCAAATTGAGTTCAGTTGACTTATGGCGCCTGAAACCAAACTGCTGTTCCAATAGAACACCGTTCAAGGAGGGTGTAAGGAAATCGCAGACAAGTGATTCGAATAGTTTAGGAATAGAGTTTAGGATACTAATAGGTCTATAGTTGGACACAAGACTTTTGTCACCTGTTTTGTGTAAGGGCAATAGGAAACTGGTCTTCCAAACATTTGGAAAGCTTCCACTAGCTGAAGACTTGTTAAAGATGAGAAATAATGGCCGAGCTAAATTAAATGCACAGTACTTGAGCAAGCTTGATGGGATGCCATCAGGTCCCGGGCCTTTAGAAGGATTGAGGTTACACAATTTAGAGTAAATGTCAGAGATGGATAGTTTACATGATGATAGGTTTAAGGGTGAAGAAGTGATGTCTTCGGGGAAATCAACAACAACAGAGGAATAAACTGATGAAAAGAAATCAGCAAATAAATTCGCAATATCTTTGCCAGATGAACTAGTTTTACCGTTGTGAGATAACTCAGAAGGAATTCCATTTGATTTTCTTTTGTTATTGATAAAAGACCAAAACTTATTCAGACCGCCGGGAAGAGAGTTTTCAGTAGACAATGTAAAGTTTAAATAGTCACGCTTGGCAAGTATCTGGGACTGAGATCGGAGCTCTGAGAACTGTTTGTAAAGGTAACTGGTTTTTGGCAGCTTGGACTCTTTAAGTCTCCTGTGTGCTGTCTTCTTTCTAATAATACACGATTTTAGTTCCGAAGAGTACCAGATAGGAAATTTTCTAGAAGAGAATTTTTTAACAGGAACATAGATGTCAATAGCTGAGTACAGAATATCATATAAAATGTTAACCATTTCATCGACTGAACATCCAATCATTAAAGTATCCCAGTTGACACAATCGAGATAGCCTTTAATTAGAGAAAAGTTTGCTGATTTAACTTTTACTTTTTGACTTGCTTTATTGTCGTAGTGTTTATTGTATCTTATTGTATTTTACGTATATTTGTAATATTTTGTTAGTTCTTCATATCTTCTGTAATGTTTTATTGTAATGAGCTTTGCTCGTAAATATATATAAATAAATAAATAAATAAATTTTCAATCGTAAATAAGTCGAAAAGTATTAACTAAGTTAAAATTCTATAGAACTAAAATTACTTAGAAAATTAGTCAATTTATTCATCTCCGGACTTATTTTAAATGCGCGGTTTTTCGCCCCCAACTAGGGTTGACAGTCACCCCCGAGTAAAAGCAACCAACAGCACAAACCTTCCAAATTGTCATGCAATTCGGAGTTGATCCTGAAAATTATACGGTATAGCCATATTTCCTGTTCATTTACTGAACAAAAAATTCATTTACTGAACAAAAAATTCATTTACTTCAATTACAAAAAAAATCGTAGATTAGGTAAATTATTTATTTTTTATTAAAATTACATTTTTGTAGTGCTTTGAGTGCCTTGTTTTTATAACATAGTTATAAAATTCACTGCAAGTCCTCCTGAAATTGGATTTCGTGGGTGAAAATCGGGACATTTAGTGTCCCGATCAGGTACAAATCGGTACAGGTACAAATCGGATTTAACAGACTAAGAACCGGCGTTTCACGTTGTGCTAGTAACCTGAAAAAATGGGGATACCAGGAGGACGATAACTGCGACTGTGGCGCGGTTCAGACCAGCCGGCATCTACTATCATGCACAGAGATGAGAGAGACCTGCACAGAACAAGACTTAATTATAGCAAATGACAGGGCCATCTATGTGGCCAACCATTGGAAATACAGAATTTAAAGTTGTTGGTGTTCCGGACACGGAAAGTAAGTAAGTACACTTAAATTTAAATTTACTACAATTGATTTGCTGTGGTACCTTGGAAGCTCTGAGTTTGTTTTTCATTATAAATATGGGTCCCATTCTAAACGCTTTTTTGTTTTCGTAAGATTCAATTATTGTCAATTTACGCCATCTTTTACTGGGTTTTCGGAGGAAAAAAGTGTGCTGAAATTTAATAAACTATCATAGTCTAAAATTCTTTATCGAATTTTCGCATGAATATATTTTGTCAAAATAACAATTTTGTAATCTTCATCTCCGATAAAATTAATTATCAGTTTTTAACTTAAAAATATTTCTAATAAAATTAGTAACTTTACACAAGAAAATGAAGACAAATGATTCTACCGGATTCTCATATTATAAATATGTTTACAACAAAGTATTTTTATCAGTAAAGTTATATATCGGGTTGGTGTTATTTAAAAAATATGAGTTAACGGTTTTTACCATGTTTGGTTTTTATTAGTTATTGTGCTTAAAAATGTTAATATCAAATAATAACATTTACCAGTGGTAGGAGACACGTTTTTACTACAGCAGAAATAAAAATACCGGATTTCATAATTTTGGTATTTATCAGGTTTTCGCTCGAACCCCTCGATATCACTATACATATGGAGTAAATAAAGAGAATAAGAGAATTGATATACCATTACCTTTACATTGTTCTTCCAGTGAAGAAAGGTTTTCTTGAAGCTTTTCTTGTAATTCTTTATATTTGCCTTTGAAATCCCATGCAGCAATTTTCGGTTGTTTTGGCTCTTTAGGTTCTGAAATGGTTTCTAATTTAGTTGTAGCTGCTCTTTTATAAGTAGATTTCGAAGGTGCTGGTTCTTTAAAAGTTGATTTTGTTGAAGATTCAGGTAAAACTCTTCTGGATGCAGGGTTAACTTTCAAGCCCACCATGGATTTCGATGTTCTTGTTAGTCTTCCAGAGACATATCTATTAGAAGCTGCACTTGTTGTAGATGTGCTTGATGTGGCAACATTCGCAGAGATATTCCTACTTTGAGAACGTCCAGCAGTTCTTGGAGTAGATAAAGGAATTTTTACAGGTTTATTGATGTTCTGTTGGACCTCTTGCAAAGGACTCTTGGATTTTTTTGGTAATTTTGATTTACTGGTGGAGTCCATTTTATTTCCTAAATAAATATAAAATTGAAATACACATAAAACTTTTACATTTATTAGCTTAAAACTAACCAACATGTAGGATTCAACCAAGAGGAGTAGTGTTTATAGTAACCAACAACTGTGAAAAGCCATTATCGCATTTACACTAATATCAACCATAAGACTCAGGGTAAATTGCATAACGTGACAATGGTTAATGTATATGCCCCGACTAGTGTTGCCAGGTCCGATTTGTTTTTAATCAATACACAAGCAAAAACAAATCGGGAGTTAGGGTTGTAGATTGGGACAAATAAACAACAATAGCCCAGTAAATGACCGTTTTGGAGTATAATTTTCAGAGTCAACTCCGAATTGCATGAAAATTTAGTTTTAGGTTCTACTTACTGTCTACTTCAAAGTTGAACTTTGGTTGCTTTGAACTTGTTGCTTTTACTTGGGGGGTGACAGTTACAGTTACCCCTTCTCAGGGGTAAAAAAAACGCGCGTTTTAAGTAAGTTCCAAAATGGATCAACTGACTAACTCTAAAAAACTTTTGTTCTATACAGTAGAACCCCGCAAATCCGAACCCCGCTAATCCGAATGTTCGGCAAGTCTGAACCAACGGCAAGTGAAAAAAAAATAAAAAATTCAAGACAAAAACTTAAAAACATGTTTATTATACAGAATAAATCCAGTAAATTGAACAATTTAGGATTAATAGCACTTTGATATTTAAAATTTCTTTAAAATGAATACGTAGGTACTTTATATTTATTTATTTATTTATTTATTTATTATACGGGATAACCCCATTAACAGAAAAATTACAGTTAAATATTAATACATTTCCAAAAGGTAATAAAAAATAAATTCAATGTGTTAAATATGACTTAATTAATCTAAAAAATAGAGAATTAGAAAAGTATAAAAACACTGAAAAATTTCATATGTCACGAAAATTAATATATAACATAAATATTGACTACAAAAAAATATACAACATACAAACATAACACTTAAGAGTATAAAAATAACATCACAGAGCAAGAGATCTTTTTAATTGATTTAGAGTTATATTAAATAAATCAAGTTCGTAATTATTTAACAATCCCATATACCTATCAAGTGGGTTGTGAACGCCATACAATGTTCTATGGAAAGGTATTTTAAACATATTATGGTAACGGAGAGCTTGATAAGGAACATTAAAATTAATCTGACTTAAAAGATTGGGAGAATCTTTAAGTCCATTTATGATCCTAAAAATGAAAACAGCACCTGCAATGTCACGGTGTACCTTAAGTGGAGGTAGGGACAACTGTTGTTCAAGAAAAGAATAATCGTGATTGACAATGATAGTTTGTGTATAGTAAGCACATGATCTCAAGAATCTATGTTGTATTCTCTCGATAGTATCAATATGAGTCTGGAAATAGGGTGACCAAACCACAGAACTGTACTCCAAGAGGGACCTTACTAAGCTACAGTAAACAAGCCTAGTAGATTCAATAGAGAAGAATTTGCAATTTCTTGTAACAAATCCCAAAAGTTTAGATGCCTTCACAGATACAGCATTTATATGCTCCACAAAAGAAAGCTTCTCATCCAAAACAACACCCAAATCCCTAACGGAAGATACATATTCAAGTGGCTGATTATTAATGATGTAACCTGATTCAATTCTACTGACTTTCCGAAAGAAGCTTATAAAACAGCATTTCCTGGCATTCAAGAAAAGTTTGTTTCGAACACACCACTCCTGCAGTCTATCAAGATCCTCCTGCAACAACGCCTGGTCCAACAAACCATCCACAGGTCTCCAGAATTTCAGATCATCAGCTAGCATTAAGCATTTACTATTCAAAAAGCAATTATTTATATCATTAACAAAGATGATAAAAAGAAGCGGAGAAGTATGGCCACCCTGAGCAACTCCGGAGCTTACTGTAATAATGTCAGATAAATAGCTACCAATATTCACTCGTTGAGTACGCCCCGATGAGGAGTTCTTAATCCACTCGACAAAGTTAACATCAAAACCCACAGACACCAGCTTTTCCAAGAGTATCTGGTGATCAACACGATCAAACGCTTTCGAAAACTCCGTGTATATGGCATCTATCTGTTTACGATCCTCCATTTGACACAATAAGTCAGACTGATACTCGACCAAGTTCGTCGCAGCAGACCTTTTTATGCGAAAGCCATGCTGCGAATCGGAAATTAATCCGTTACACAACCAAGAAAGCTGCTTGGCCACCAGGCTGTCAAAAAGCTTGGGTATTGCAGACTGAATGCATATGCTGCGATAATTTTCAATGTTATCCTTTTGCCCATTTTTATATACAGGTATAACGTAGCTCTCCTTCCCAGCAGCCGGAAACATAGATGTCGCTAAAGACCTGTTAAACAGTAAATGCAAAGGTATGACTAGAGTACAGACACACTTTTTCAAAAGATAATTAGGCACACCATCAGGACCAGCTGACAGCTTATTGGGAAGATCACTTATACTATCAAAAATTTCAATTATGGATATCGCAGCAGGTCTAATACATGTACTTACATTGCTACCCTCAGGGTAGCAGGGCACCCGGAGCTGACCATTATTAGGCAAGTAAACAGTTTGAAAGAACTTCTTAAATAAATTTGCTATATCTTGACCGTTAGATGCTGATTGGTCTAAATAAAATAAAGAGCTCGGTAAGCTATGAGTAGATTGCTTGTCATTAATGAACTTCCAAAATGATTTAGGGTTATTTTTTAAGCTAATGTCTACTCCACCCATATAGCCACTAAAACATGTATCAGACAAACGCTTACACTCAGCCCTAAGGCGAGAAAACCTAACATATTCAGCATCAGACTGACTTCTCATGTACATAGAGTGGGCACGTTTTTTCTCCTGCGTTAAATTCCTGAGTTCGTGGGAAAACCATTTAGGGAAGGTAGATGTTCTGAATCTTTTTAATGGTACAAACAATGCTATCCCCGTCAACAGAACATCATAGAACAAACCCACAGAATTATCAACACCCTCAACCAGACAGTTCTGCCAATCCATGGATGCAAGGAAGTTATTGAGTTCAGCGTAGTTTCCATTTACAAAATCATAAAAAAATTCATCATATTTTAAATTTTTTGAATCAATTAAATCTAAGTTTAAAAAACACTCATAACCCACATGGTGTTGGCTAGGGTCTACCAAAGGATCTTTTGCTTTCAAGACATTTAATTCTCTAACATTTGAAAAAACCAAATCTAAAAATACATTACGATTATTAGGAACATTAATGTGGTGGTATTATGTAGTGTGTTTATAAAATAAAGGTTAAATATAAACTTACTTTGGTTCTCTTGCAGTTAACTTGAGTCCAAAAATATTGTCCACACTCTTGCGAGAACATTTTGCGACTCAAAATCAACGAAAACGAAAGCTTTGATTATTAATTAGGCTGACTTTCGGATAACACATTTTTTGTTGAGTTAGATCTGACACTTGCTTTTCACTAATTTTTGGCGTCTGAATCTGAGAATAACCTCAGATATTGTCTATCACATCAACTTTTTAAACTGAGGTGCCCATGCTTTATTTTGATCACCAAATTTCACTTTAAAATAGGCAAAATATGCTTGTCTGACAAATGTACTGATGTTTGTCGTTTGACTGGGAATGGTAAAACTGCCACATATATAACAAAAACGAATGGGGGCTGTTTTCGCACTTACGACGTGTAGGACTGTAGGAGCAGAAGTAGCCATAAGGAAACGTTTCAGTTCAAACACACCAAGTAGTTCTATACACTTAAGTAAAAAAATACTAAATACTGCTAACCGACACACAACGTTTTACCGCAGTATAACTGAGTATAACAGACTAACTGAACAGGAACAGGCAAGTCTAGACCAGTTGCAGTTATCAGACCGTCATTCCCCCCACCCACATAGAAAACGAACCTGACATGATAGAAGAAAACTACACATAGTTTTAAAACCAGCATGCCTAATTCTATAGAAAACAGCTAAAAAATCTAACTCAACAGAAATTGAGTTTCAAATTGTTGAGGCTGCTCCCCCAATTAGTTCTGATTTGCGGGGTTCTACTGTAATTTTTAAACTAAGTCAATACTTTTCGATTAATTTTATCGAAAAAATATTCTTAGCAAAATGTAGCTTTTAAAAAAGCAAAAAAATTGTATGTTCAGAAAGTCTATAAAACCAGTAAAAGCAAAGTTGTAGCTCATCAAAAATACGTACATATTTGTCAAATTCCAAATTGAATTTTTCAACTTGAAATAACAAAAAATTAAGCAATTTTGCAAAAGCTATTAAAATTTTTTAAAGTGTTTAAAAAAATCTTTAATTTTGTTTTATATGAAAGTCTCTAGCATTAAAACTAAACGAGTTACGCTCAAAATAAAGTTGGCCCCTTTTTTTGGTAAAAAAAAATCGTGAAAATTTCCCCGTATTTAGCACCGTAAATAAAATTAATTGTTGCCTCTTTACCATTTACTTTATATGTGTATTGTTTATACGATCTGTAAGGTTTACCGGTTGGGAGTGCTTAGTTTTGAAAAAAATTAGTTTTATAGTAAAAAAAAATTTTCTAAAATATTGGAAAATGTCCTTTCTTCAAAATAACTTAAAAAGTATTAGGGAATCTAAAAATTTCAGGGAGTAAAAAGTAGGTAGGTTTTGCTCTTATAAATATGATATACCACTTTGTTCTTCTGTAAGACAAAAATTGATTAAAATATGGCTGTTCATATTTTGCATACACTCGTGATTAGTGACTCGTTCAGGCCCTTTCAATCATGTAAAAAATACATAAGTAAATTGTTTGTAAAGCGGTAACGATTAATTTCATTTGGGGTGCTAAGTAGGGGGAGATTTTCACGATTTTTTACCAAAAAAAAGGAGTCAATTTGATTTTGAGCATAACTCAACTCACTTAGTTTTGATGCTAGAAACTTTTTTAAAACATAAAAATAAAGCTTTATTAAAAAAGTTTTGTTTTTTCCCGAAAAGTGCTTCATTACTTGTTTATTTCACGTTGAAATATTTGATTTGGAATTTGACGAATAAGAACGTATTTTTCATAAGCTACAACTTTGCTTTTGCTGGGTCTATAGCAGGGGTGGGCAAATACTTTTAAGCGCGGGCCAAAACGACATTTTCAAAATGTCTCCTGGGCCGGAAGACTATGCTGTGAACGAACGCTGTGTACCCGCCAATCTTTTTGATGAAGTTATTTCCCTGCACTATCCAAAAATTTTTTTGACACAAATGCTATTAAGTATCATTTTAAAGCATTTAGACAAAGAAGTTTTATGAAGAAGAATTTTTCAACGAGCCGGATCTGGCCTGCGGGCCGGCTTTTGCCCACCCCTGGTCTATAGACTTTACGAGTTCACAATTTTTTTCATTTTTTTATATTATGCTACATTTTTGCTAAGAATATTTTTTTCGATCAAATACATACTTTTTGAGTTATTTGTGAAAATCACCTTTTATTGTTGAAAAATAAACATCCATTGAGATTATCTCAAATCTATCCCGTCTGCATAATCTATACCAGATTAACGTTTGCCCAAATACCTCTAATTCTTTATTAGATTTGATACTGGTCCAAAATAAAGATATCGCCGTTGTTGAACCTACAGACATTTTAATCCCTCCTGACCAATATCATCCCCCACTGGTGTTTGAACTACCCATAACTACCAGATATAATGAGGGACTTTTACCGGAGGGTTACTATCATGACTTTAAATCAGCAAACTTTTCTCTAATTAAAGGCTATCTTGATTGTGTCAACTGGGATACTTTAATGATTGGATGTTCAGTCGATGAAATGGTTAACATTTTATATGATATTCTGTACTCAGCTATTGACATCTATGTTCCTGTTAAAAAATTCTCTTCTAGAAAATTTCCTATCTGGTACTCTTCGGAACTAAAATCGTGTATTATTAGAAAGAAGACAGCACACAGGAGACTTAAAGAGTCCAAGCTGCCAAAAACCAGTTACCTTTACAAACAGTTCTCAGAGCTCCGATCTCAGTCCCAGATACTTGCCAAGCGTGACTATTTAAACTTTACATTGTCTACTGAAAACTCTCTTCCCGGCGGTCTGAATAAGTTTTGGTCTTTTATCAATAACAAAAGAAAATCAAATGGAATTCCTTCTGAGTTATCTCACAACGGTAAAACTAGTTCTCTTAGATCTCTTTCACTTACAAAATAGGTGATATAAATATCACAACAGTCACATCCATAAAAGATCTTGGAGTTACACTTGACTCTGGACTATCTTTCAATATTCATATAAGCAATATCATCTCAAAATCGCTTCAACTGTTAGGTTTTATTAAAAGATGCTCCCAAGACTTTAAGCAGTTGAGATCGTTTAAACTGTTGTACTGTGCAATGGTGAGGCCAATCGTGGAATATGCATCTTGCGTCTGGTCACCCGCCTATGAGACATACAACTGTAAGATTGAAAGGATCCAGCACCTATTCCTTAGGTTCGTCGCATTCAAAACAAACCGTAGAGACTGGAATTATATGGATATTGAACTAGAACTTAACATTGACACCTTATCAAGCAGACGGAAAAAGGACATGTACATGTTGTATAATATTATAAATTCAATTCACGACTGCCCTGAGCTCCTTGAGGAAGTAGGTTTACATATTCCCTCCAGAATCACACGTTCAAGATCTACGTTTCATACTCCCATCAGCAGAACTAACTTCACTGCAAATTCTTTCATCTCGAGGGTTTCTAGACAGGCAAATGCTTGCTCCAATTGTGTGGATTTCTTTGCGGATAGTTCGCGATTTTTAAAAACGCTAAAGGATTGCACCCTCTAGTTTTATGTTCTTGAATATTTTAAACTTGTGATTATATATCTTTACCTGTTATTTTTACTTTTTGACTTGCTTTATTGTCGTAGTGTTTATTGTATCTTATTGTATTTTACGTATATTTGTAATATTTTGTTAGTTCTTCATATCTTCTGTAATGTTTTATTGTAATGAGCTTTGCTCGTAAATATATATATAAAAAAAAATAACAGGTCCAAGATGAGATCCCTGCGGTACACCCGAAGGGACAACTATTTCGTAGGAAAAATAGCTGTAGAGCTTGACGATTTGTTTTCTGTCCAGAAGATATTCCCTAAGCCACAGCAGAAGTGAACCATGTATCCCTAATCGCTGCAATTTTTCTAATAGAATATTGTGATTAACTCTGTCGAAAGCCTTAGAGAAGTCGGTGTACAGGGCGTCCACCTGTAGTCCTTCGTCCAAGGCGTTCAGTAAGAAGTTAGTATATGTCAGCAAATTGAGTTCAGTTGACTTATGGCGCCTGAAACCAAACTGCTGTTCCAATAGAACACCGTTCAAGGAGGGTGTAAGGAAATCGCAGACAAGTGATTCGAATAGTTTAGGAATAGAGTTTAGGATACTAATAGGTCTATAGTTGGACACAAGACTTTTGTCACCTGTTTTGTGTAAGGGCAATAGGAAACTGGTCTTCCAAACATTTGGAAAGCTTCCACTAGCTGAAGACTTGTTAAAGATGAGAAATAATGGCCGAGCTAAATTAAATGCACAGTACTTGAGCAAGCTTGATGGGATGCCATCAGGTCCCGGGCCTTTAGAAGGATTGAGGTTACACAATTTAGAGTAAATGTCAGAGATGGATAGTTTACATGATGATAGGTTTAAGGGTGAAGAAGTGATGTCTTCGGGGAAATCAACAACAACAGAGGAATAAACTGATGAAAAGAAATCAGCAAATAAATTCGCAATATCTTTGCCAGATGAACTAGTTTTACCGTTGTGAGATAACTCAGAAGGAATTCCATTTGATTTTCTTTTGTTATTGATAAAAGACCAAAACTTATTCAGACCGCCGGGAAGAGAGTTTTCAGTAGACAATGTAAAGTTTAAATAGTCACGCTTGGCAAGTATCTGGGACTGAGATCGGAGCTCTGAGAACTGTTTGTAAAGGTAACTGGTTTTTGGCAGCTTGGACTCTTTAAGTCTCCTGTGTGCTGTCTTCTTTCTAATAATACACGATTTTAGTTCCGAAGAGTACCAGATAGGAAATTTTCTAGAAGAGAATTTTTTAACAGGAACATAGATGTCAATAGCTGAGTACAGAATATCATATAAAATGTTAACCATTTCATCGACTGAACATCCAATCATTAAAGTATCCCAGTTGACACAATCGAGATAGCCTTTAATTAGAGAAAAGTTTGCTGATTTAACTTTTACTTTTTGACTTGCTTTATTGTCGTAGTGTTTATTGTATCTTATTGTATTTTACGTATATTTGTAATATTTTGTTAGTTCTTCATATCTTCTGTAATGTTTTATTGTAATGAGCTTTGCTCGTAAATATATATAAATAAATAAATAAATAAATTTTCAATCGTAAATAAGTCGAAAAGTATTAACTAAGTTAAAATTCTATAGAACTAAAATTACTTAGAAAATTAGTCAATTTATTCATCTCCGGACTTATTTTAAATGCGCGGTTTTTCGCCCCCAACTAGGGTTGACAGTCACCCCCGAGTAAAAGCAACCAACAGCACAAACCTTCCAAATTGTCATGCAATTCGGAGTTGATCCTGAAAATTATACGGTATAGCCATATTTCCTGTTCATTTACTGAACAAAAAATTCATTTACTGAACAAAAAATTCATTTACTTCAATTACAAAAAAAATCGTAGATTAGGTAAATTATTTATTTTTTATTAAAATTACATTTTTGTAGTGCTTTGAGTGCCTTGTTTTTATAACATAGTTATAAAATTCACTGCAAGTCCTCCTGAAATTGGATTTCGTGGGTGAAAATCGGGACATTTAGTGTCCCGATCAGGTACAAATCGGTAAGCGTCCCTAGACCCCTGAAAATCGGGACGTCCCGCACAAATCGGGACACCTGGTAACGCTAGCCCCAACAGAAGAGACTGATGAAGAAGAGGTTGAAAGGTGAAAAAATTCTATAGAATCTTTCTAGGAAGTATGAAAGTAAGAACTAGGAAGTATGTGATAAAATTCAAAGACACGATGCTGTTATAACATTGGGCGATTTTAATGCTAAGCTGGGGAAAAAAGATTCTTTTGTAAATATACACTCACCGGCAGAGAAAACGGGCACCCCAAAAAATGGGTCATTTTTAATGTCTTGTATTTCCTAAACCTAATGTCTGATTTAAGTAATTTTTTTAATATGTTATAGCCTTATTCTTTATCAATATCGCTGTAATAATATTGTTAGATGATAGATATCTTTATTTCAAAATAGGTAACCTAATATACAAATTTAACTTAAATACATTTTTTTACATATAAAAAGAAGGAAAATACAATACAATGATTCACAATAAAAAAATTCAATAAAAAAAATAATAAATGTAATAATAAATTAAAAAATAATAACAAATTATAATCAAAATTAATAACGAATTATAATCAAATTAACAAGTTCCCCAACCAATAAAAGTCAATAAAAATAAACAAAAATATTGTGCACGTTCACCGCCAATTCAAATACATACTACTTTAAATTTTTAAGGAAAACCTTTAATTTATCTTTAAAATTTTTAACTGTCCTACAGTCTTTTAATTCATTAGGCAATTCATTAAATTCTCTGAAACCTCTAAATATTAATGAATTCATTGAGCTGCTATAATTCATTTTTGAAAAGTATATGTTATTTTTATTTCGAGTATCGTGTATGTGTATTAGGAAAATTAATAAATTGCTGAAAATAATCGGGAGCTAGGTATATTGTTTTTAATTTTATAAACAAAAATCAATGCAAAATATTGAAACCTTTGATATACCGAAAACCAGTTCAATGTATTCAGCATTAAATTTATTGGTGTCCATCGACCCATTCTTAATATTATATGCATGCCACGATTTTGTAATTTTTGAAGTTGCCCCATTTTATTTAGGTTGAACAAATATAAGACTGATGCACAATAATCAAAATGTGGTTGGATTATTGAATTATATACAGTAAGTCTAGTTTCTAAAGATAAATTTTTTGCTTTTCTTGTAAAAAAGAATAATTTCTTGCTGATTTTTTTGTGTATATAAACAAAATGATCTTCCAATGAAAGAGTGTTATCAAGTTGAAATCCTAAGTATTTAATAGTTGTTGTTATTTCAATCTTTTCGCCATTTATGGATAAATTAATGCTATTTATATTGATTTTGTTATACTTATATCTACTGGTTACAATTAGAGCTTTTATCTTTGATACATTTAATTTTAACTTGTTTAATGTTAAATAATTATAAACAGCCTCTAGAATTGAATTCATTTTTGCCACTGCATTTTCCAAGCATACATCACTACAAGCTATTATAACGTATCGTCAGCAAAAAGATTGACAAACTCACAATCCACAAACAGATCTATATCATTCAAGTAGAGAATAAAAAGTAATGGCCCTAGGACACTGCCCTGAGGTACACCTAGATCAATGTTAAGTTCATCTGACATACAATTATTGAATTTAACCTTCTGCTTGCGATTTGATAGATAATTATTCAGCCAGTCAAAAACTCCACCCCTAATGCCATACTGCCACAATTTTGCCAGTAAAATATTACGGTCTATGGTCTCAAACGCCCTCTTAAGGTCTAAGAATACAGATACTACATATTTGTTTTGATCCAATTCATTTTTAAATTTACTAATTGTCAATTGAAGTGCCGAATCACAAGAGTGTTGCTTTCTGAAACCAGATTGATTACTTATCAAAATAGCATTTGTTTTAACATGTTCAATAATTTGATCATACACAACAAGCTCAATCAATTTTTCAATTGGGGGTAGTGTATTGATGGGTCTGAATTCTTCATCTTTCACTGTATTATTGATTTTTTGAATTGGTACAATTGTACTAACTTTAAGTTGATTCGGAATTTTACCAGTAGACAGACAAGTATTGATTAAATTTAGTATAATATGCCCAATTGTTTCAAAAATGTCTTTGAGAATTTTAGAGTTTAATATATCATGAACTGAGCATTTACTGTCTAATTTATTAACATACATACATAATTCGTTTAAAGATACTAATTTAAATTTATTTATTGGTAGGTATAAGTTACTATTTTTATTACACCAGGTTTGCCTCAGATCCAAAGCTCCAACAATATTGTTGATACTTGAAACAAAGTAACTGTTGAACTGGTTAGCGATTTCTTTGCTATCTTGACATGTTGAATACATACCTGTTTCAATTGAACATATTGAGGTGAACCCTTGGATTTAATGTTCACTAAATTTTTTAATGTTCTCCACATTTCTTTGGGGTTGTGTCTAAATCTATCTATTTTATTAAAATAATAAAGATTTTTTTTAGTTTTTAACAAATTAACAACTTCATTACGATATCTTTTAAAATTACTCCACAACTCCTGTTTAAACGGTTCAAGTGCTGTTTTAAAAGTTCTATAAGCATTATCACGTAATTTTATAAGAGAGTAAACTTCGTTATCAAACCAAGGTAGCTTTAAGTTAAACCTGCAGATTTGAATAGGTGCTGTTTTATTGATTTCAATCTCACAATTTAAAAATAACTCATTAAAAATCGAGTCAACATCAACAGAATTCAAATTCCAGTTATAATACATTAAATTAGTTTGAATTGTCAAAATATTACTCTGACTTAAATTTCTAAATTTCTTAACATTATAATGCTCTGTACTTTTAGTATTTCTTAGATTAACAGAAATAATGGAGTGGTCAGTTAATTTTGGAGTTTCATGAACATTTACTATGATATTATTAGTATTTGACAGGACATAATCTACCAGTGTTTTAGATACATTTGTCACTCTAATAGGTTCTGTAACTAATTGGCAAATACCGTAGCTCAACATTTGATCATTTATTTTTTTGACATAAAAAGTTCTTGACAATTGATCTAAATTGAAATCGCCCACTAAAATGAAAGAGTGGTTCGTTGAAACAATAAAATCAAAAATATTATCCAGTTCTTCCATAAACCTAGCATCTGATGATGAAGGCGAATGATATATGCAACCTATGTACCAAGTTGATGTTAAAAAATTAACTTTTAAAATTACACACCAATAATTTTTGTCAAGGACATACTTTCTTACAACAGAACATCTATAGTCACTTTTAACATATACTAACACTCCACCAGTATACCTACTTGATGAATCACAACGAACACACATATAGTTTTCAATTCTTATTTCATTATCTTCTATGTCAGCGTTTCCCAACCGGTGGGTCCGCGACCCACTAGTGGGTCACGGACGGATTTCAGGTGGGTCGCGACGTCGCTCTTACAGTACTTGAATAACGTACACATATATCATCATGGGTGAGGGATGGGTCGCGAATATGAAAAAACATCAGAAGATGGGTCGCCAGACATAAAAGGTTGGGAACCACTGTTCTATGTCCTTGGTGGTCCTGTCTCGCTTAATAAAATAACCTTCGGATTAAAACATAACAGACTTTCCCTAATTAGATCTAAATTTTGCAAAACACTTTGAGCATTTATATATATAACATCTGTATTAAGTTGTATATCAGGTGCAATTTTAGTTTTTTTGATTATTTATATTATTTTTGTTGACAATCGTGGGTCTATTATTAATGTATTTAATAGTTTTACTATGGTCACCCGAATCGATCAGATTCTGTAGTTCATTTTGTACTTTTTTATAATACTCACGTTGCTGGTTGGTTTGATCTGCAAAGATCTTGATACCTGCTTCCTTAATCAGTTGTTTATTCTTCAGCACAGACATAACCTTTTCTTTAGATGGTAGTATAACTTTAATTGGTCTAGTTTTCATTGGTGTAAACTTACCAAGTCTAAAAACTTTAATGCTCTTTCTGTCTATATCAAAATTTTCCAATATCTTGTTTACCGTAGTCAAGTCTTCATCATTTCTGTCCTGTTGGGTCTTCATTTTGGACTCATTTACATTAAACACTACAATAGTACACAGAAAGTCATTAACAAAACGTGCTGTTAAAGTAGCTCTGTGAATTTCTTGTCCAAATCTTGGTTTGTACTTATAATTAAAAATTGTGTTTGATGTCAGCGTGTAGCCGACTAAATTTGCCATATGTTGAATGTATTAATTAGCTGTTTAATCTAAAGTGCACTCTTGTTTCATCAATAATCCACGTTTGTGTGTTTAAAAGTTTGACAACAAGAAATTGAGCAAAAAACCACTAACATCTAGTCACTAATTGCTCCTTTTTGTGACTC